>NC_092721.1:186817963-187429391 GCF_047496885.1 Scyliorhinus torazame
AGAGTCATCTTTGTCTCTCTGATCACGATTGAGGCTGTTAAAACGCAACAGCAGGGTCAAAACTGACGTTTTTTTCGCGCACAACGGCTCTATTTAAGTTGGGAAGAAGAGAGGTTTGGATAACACAGGAAAGTTTTCGAATGAGAATTGCAAATGGGATTTGCAAATGGCAACGCGAGAGAACACTCTGAAATAAAGGCGCTAATGGAATAACATTGCAAACGTCCCGTCCCATTTTTTTTTTTTTGTTGCGGGGCAGGATCGAAGTGCTCGCCCTCTGGATATTGGTGACATACCTGAAATCGGGGTATGAAACAGCTAAACGGGAGGTAAAATTGACCAGGTTCTTGAAGTAGCGAAAATAAGACAATGGGCAGCGGGGTACAACTGATCGTCCGATTCATTTACTCAGACAGTGATCGTTTATTTTTAAAACGGGACTGGGTCGATCGCCTGTGCACTTGTCTGCTGTGTGATATAGACATTCTCTAAAACAAACAGGGGTCGGTAGAAATCCCGCTACCTCTGACTATCAGAATTCAGCAGCCTGACAGTGTTTGGCACTTAGAAGCGTTCGTGTTGTAGGAGAGACTGAGATACAAATACCGTTGTCATTAACAGTGATCAAAGATTGCGTTGTGCGGGCAATGACAGGAGTACGAGGAGGGGAAAAACAAGGCAGATCTTCACGCTTGTTTTCTGCTCCTTTAATTGGAACATCGAATTTGCTTGTCTGTGCCGCTTTGTTCTTGCAGATATAAATGTCAGGGAGACATTTTATAGGTGATAGTCTTTCCCCCATTCACCCCCGCCCCTCTAAAAGGCAACCAGACTGAATATTTCAACAGAAAGAAAAGAAACAGCCACATCCCCTTTTGTAGGCCCCTGTCCTGTGACTCAGATCTAGGAGAGAGAGAGGGGGAGAATCAGATCAGATTGAAGCCAGCACTGGAAAAGGATCCACGCAAGGTTTTCGGATGCTGCAATAATTCAGAATGCAAAGTGTTTTCTATTTTTTTCATAAACGAACATTGAATGATTGATAAGTAGGGGAGGATGTATTCCTCTGAATGGCCAAATCTATTGTAAAAAAACAAGCGATTTCCGGTCGGGAACACATAAGAGTTTATCCATTAACGCAAGCTTCTCTTAACTCTGGGAAGAAAGTGGGATCATTTGAGAATGGATACATCAGTTATTGGTAAAGTTAGTTGGACCCTGGAGTGGCGTGGCCTGTACCTATGTGGAGATTGTGAAAGATGTTTAAAGTCGCCTTTGAAGTTCAGAATGGATACATTTTGATGCCTCTGTGTGTTGTGTGTGTGATTCCCTCACTGGCTGCTCCTGCCTCACTGGGTGACACGGTCTGTTCCAGGTATTTATGAATGTAAAGAGAAGAGGGAGGACGTGAAGTCGGAGGATGAGGACGGCCAGACGAAGTTAAGCAGAGGCGGAGCAGGACGAACTTCACACTGGAGCAGTTGAATGAACTGGAGAGACTGTTCGATGAGACTCACTACCCGGACGCCTTCATGAGGGAGGAGCTGAGTCAGAGGCTAGGGCTGTCTGAAGCTAGGGTCCAGGTGAGGTGGATTCACAAAGAGAGGCTTAAAGTACTGTAGCGTGCGACCCGTTAAACGTGCGCACGCGCGTTACCCCTGAAATCTGCCGTCATTAAGCCTGAAATAAACTTGTCCTCCGCTCTGCTGGTGCAGTTGGACTGTTGGTTTTGTAAGTACATCACGTCTCTGTTGATATACACTCGCCACCCTCTATTTACTGTCACTGCTTTCGATCCAAAGCAGAGGGATGTAAACATAAGTCTGAGTTATGTTTATTTGAAAAGTCAGAAAACCGAAGATCTCAATAGTCTGCCTTAGGGTCAAGTCCCAAGCGACAAGACACATTCCAAGAAATTGATTTTTAAAAATAGATTCGGTGTAAATATCTCTTAAAGAGTCAGAAAGCGAAGACACCAAACTGCACCCATCACGAGCAAGTGGCAAGGACGGAATGAGCATTCTGAATGTCATCTTCGGGCAGAACATGTATTTGTTTTAATGATGTCTTGAGGAAGTTGGGAAAGATTAAAGTTAGGGCTGGTTAAAGGTAGGGGAACCGAGATTGGGCTGGTATAAAGGAAGTGTCTGTATAAGACGCCTCACTTGGCGATGAACGCATTACCTCCCAACCAAAATTGCGTTGCAAATCGAATCTCGAGGGGAGTGCCTGTGCCAGACAAATAGAGAAACAAGTGGACGGAGATAGATAGGGAGATAGATGGAGGGAAGATTGGACACAAGGAGACTAGCTTGACTACATGGATACAATGCTTATTAGTGACGCCGTTTCATCCTCATGTCAAACAAGGGGGGGGGGGGGGGGGGTGGTCACGGTAATATTCGCAACATGAAAGCTTTCCGTGACAACAGAGAGCAAAGTGTCCCTGTCGTCAGCACGGTGGGTCACCGGCTGTAACCGAATCCTTCCATCAGTGAGCGGGCCGCTCTGTTGCTGTAGGCTGTTGCAAAGTGCTGTGAGGAATTGTCTGAAACATGATGAACTTCTGGATAGAGAAGGAGGGGAGAGAGAGAGCGAGCAGATGTGTAAACGAGGGGCTGGGGAGCATAGGCAGCATCAGCAACAACAACAACAAAAAAAAAATCTATGTTAACTAAATCGGAGTGATTGTGGTAGATCTAGGTGTTATTAACCTGCTAGCTTTAGCGTGGCGCATCAGGCATCTGTCACTGGGTAATTTAAACTTATGAGAGCAATGAGGGCCAGCCGGTAATTCAATTACACATAATATATTTTCGTTTATGGCGTAGGTCTAAATTAAATGTCATTATTCACTGTCGCTAATGGAAATCAAAAAGAAATCATATTACCACCCTTTCTAAAGCGCAGCATTTAGTCCTTGCTTAATAAAGAATTGATTGTGTAAAGCGGCTGAAACAATGTAGTTGTTTTAACTTAACATATTTGGAATCGACGTTTGTGCACTAATTGTAATTGATCTGACCATCTCCCGAGGTTTAACCCAGCCGGCAACTCCAGCACCCGATTTAGATTCCCTTTTATATACATTAGTGCGGCCTTCCAGTCAAATAGCTCTCTTCAGGGCCCTTGTGTGTTGATGCTCCCCTGTTGATGTTCGTGTGTAAATTTCGCCGACAGCGGGTGCGATTTTATTTCAAACTTTCCGGTAACTTTTACTCTGTTTTGTTTTCGAAATCCGCTGGAAACGTGCCGACTCCGCCCCCCCCCCCCCCCCCCGCCCGCTAGAATTGCTTGACTCCGGGTCATTTCATTTATTTTGATTTATTTCCCTGTGCCATTAGCAGCTTTTTTAAAAGCCCCCGATTATCCACGCCGATCCCCCACCCCAGCCCCAACTCACTCCCGTCAATTTAATACCACTTTCACTTTTATCCACACTCTTCCCTTTCCCTGGTGGGTGGGGGGTTGGTTCAGGAGTTGCTGCCTCCCGGTTTGTAGATTGCCCCAGAATCAATTAAATCACCCGTTTTGGTATGAAACAAAAACCAAATCACCAACAACAACAAAAATGGGTGTGCTGTGAATGCCCCAGGTCCCATAACTGGAATAGACATTTAAAGGGAGTTTGGGACGAAAATAACTTGCAGCGGATTTTATAATTCACCCGGGGCACTTAAAAGTGAAAGGTGTTCACATTTATCCGGTTCACAGGAAGCAGTAATGGCGCTGAGAAGAATCATTGCATTGCTCCCGTATTTACATTGACAATTAAATCCTAATCCATACTTTAAACAGAAAATCCGCTTCAATGAGCTCAGATCACACTGTAGAGTATTGCCGAGGTACCTTGGGTAATTAAACAATGCCGTTTGAAGTTCCTGCATTCACTAATTATACCATTTCAAATGACCATTATTAAAGCAATTAAAGAGAGCTTCAAGGTATATTTGATCTAGGAAATGCAATTAATATTAATTAACCGCGTGATCGTTTGGCAAATTTTGCAGAGATCAAAGGATGGATTTATTTATTTCTTTGCCCGGGATTCTATCACGATTGGTTGAAGCAACCCTCTTTGCCCGTTGCCTTGTCCGCCGGCACTTCTTCCTGGCGCGCCTTCGCCGCGAAGAAGCACACACAACAATTGTTTATTGACTTGCTTTCCGCCCAAACAGGCCAGGTCATTTGTGCCAGACCCTTTCTGGAGGCGGTGTTACTGACAGGCCGTCAGGGGTAGCAGCCGTTTCCATCATTACATTTTACTATTTCACTTTAGTGACAAAAGGCGCGGCCCATTCGTCTTCCCGCCGGCCGACAAAGCCAATCAGAGTTAAAGTTTATCGATTGGTCTCCCCAGACCCGCTTTTAATCTCTCTTCTCCCTCTCCTTCAGGTTTGGTTTCAAAACAGACGAGCCAAGTGTCGAAAACAAGAAAATCAAATGCATAAAGGTATTTGTCTGTCACCACCTGGAATACCCCCCCCCCCTACCAGCCCCACAACACTCCCCCCCCCCCAATCCCCAGAACAACCCTCCCCCACAACACCCCCCCCCCCCTCCCAACCAGGAACACCCCTCCCCCCACAAGGAACACCCCTCCACCCAACAACCCCGCCCCCACCACACAATACCACCATCCCACAACCTCCCCCCCCTCACCCCGGAATACCCCCCCCCCCCCACCCCGCAATACCCCCATCCCACAACACCCCCACCCCCGAAACTCCCCTCCCCGCTACCCCGGAACACCCCTCCCCCACAACCCCCCCCCCCACCCCTCCTCCCCACCCTAAACAATCCTCCCACCAACCGGTACACCCCCCACCCAGATCACCCCTCCCCCCACCCGGAACTCCTCTCCCCCCCAGAACACCCCTCTCTTCCATCCCGGTCCGCCACCTCCACCACTCCTCCCCGGGCCACCTCTCCCCCGGCCACCCCTCCCCCAGAGGCTACCAGGTTGTCAATTTCAGCATCAGTTTCACAACTTCGCATCTGAGAGAAAGGGAAAAGCGTTCTGGTTAAACACAAAACAGCCCCCAGAGGAGTGCCGACTGCAATCAGAGGGGAAAACTGACTCGAGTACACTGAGGGAATAAATGTGGTTTTAATTTGCCACACCATGACCCTATTGCTTTAAAAAAAAAGTCCTTCGTACAATATTGCTGACCGCCTAAGTGGGACCCAATTTATACTGTCCCGGGTGTGTGTGTATTGTGTTTACAATTCTCTCTCCGGATTATACCCGCGACTAAAACCACTGAACTGTTTGAAAGGGTCGATTAATTGGTAGATATATGTCTTTGAGAACCAGCATGACTTTGGCGGCAAATGATCACCTTTTATTGGATATACAGGCTTGACTCTAATATAGTGTCGTAAGGTCATCCCTTATATTTGTGATTACCATTTTACACATGGGTTTCCGCTTATATTCAAATGACTGTGTATTAATAATCATGTCTCTCTGCCATTTTTGCCAGGAGTAATATTAGGAACAGGAAGCCATTTAGACGCCTGTCGCGTTGCCCCATACGTAAACATGGGAGCCTTACGGATGCCTTTCCAACAGGTGTTGTATTTTAACTGTGTCCTCTGCGCATCGCGTAACGTGGCGGTGGGTTAGTTCATTTCGCCCACAGACCGACTGTAACCCGTTCAATGGGGGGGGGGGGGGGATTGCAGCCTGGCTAATTGAGGTGGCCGGCGGAAGCCGGGCTGCCTTCTATCTGACAAGCAGGTTGTCCCGGTCGCTTTCATTTCGTGCAGTCAGCTAAGCAGCCCATAATTTTACCCACAATCGCTCTTGGTCCAACAAGCGGAGAGATACTTGTGTGTGGCTGGGGCATTTCGGCGGCCTGCCCATTTCTCCCCCAAAAATGACGCCACTTCGCTGCTTTGAAAGTTTAGGCAACTCCGATTCTCCTCCCGTCTGTTCTGTCAAACCCAACCATTAACAGAGCCAGGCATGTTTGGCCCGTCCCACGGTTAACGAAAGCCCCGCCGTCCGCTAAGCTCGCACAAAACAAATGATGGCAAAAAAAGACTGGAGCTTGCAGTTAATTTCTCATGAAGCTTAATGCAGGCGAGTGGATAAGTCGTTCGACAGGAAGGGACCAAAAACTAAACATCATACACAAAGTACAACAATTTTGCTTGGGTCACGATTCTGATTAGATCCAGACTTCGGCGTAATTGGAGCGAATGAGAGCGGGGCACAGAATTGGATCAGGTATGCCTATCTCCGGACTGGCTTAGGAATAATTTGTGTAACGTTATGTACGAATCCACATGGCCTGGCGGAGTTTAGATTTACAAACAGCCCCGGGGGGGGCATTCCGACTTGCCAAAGGTGCCACTCACTTCTCTTTCCGGAAAATGTCATTCCCCACTCCCCTCCCCACCCCGCCATTAATATATTATTCCAGGACATTAGACGCAAGATCAAATGCCTGTTCGACATAAGGGGCTAATAATCACCGCTACGTGGTTAATGCGTTGCCTAAATTATCGCGCTGTCGATAGCTATTTGACCCCATCAATCACCTTTAATGCTAACCTGCCCCTATTTAGCTGACTTTACCTGTCCAACTTGGTGTTCTGAAGGGTGTATTTTTTTTGGGGGGGGGGGGGGGGGGTGTAGATTACAATGCGTCCCTTTAAGTGGAATGCGTGCGAAGGAATTCCAGCTCCTTGAAGGAAAGCAGCATGAGGATTGAAACATTTCAGACAGGAAGCTTTATACGGTCGCCTGTAATTCCTACCATTTTAGCAACATCCTTATGGTGGGGATGGTGAGCAATTATGAATGGCCTCCAAGAAAGGGGATAATTGCAAATCTATCTGCAGGTTTCAATTATTTTGGAGTGAGATTATGTAACAAAAACTTCAAAGGGTGTAGAATGAAAGATGTTCTGTTGCAGCTCAGGGTCTTAAAAAAATTGTCTGAATATTTCATCCGGAGAGAATACATTAAGGAAGGCCAACTTTTGTTTTTTTCTTGTTTTGCGAATGGAAATTAAAGCTCCCCCTCCCCCCCATTTTCCTCTCCTTGCTGCAGGTCCAGGCGCAGCTCCAGCTGGACGGGGTGGCACACGCCCACTCGCACCTCCACCACCACCTGGCGGCCCACGCTCCCTACCTGATGTTCCCGCCTCCCCCCTTCGGCCTGCAGATCGCCTCGATCGCCGAGTCGGCGTCGGCCGCCGCAGCCGCCGCCGCCGCCGCCGTCAAGACCAGCAGCAAGAACTCGAGCATCGCCGACCTGCGGCTCAAAGCTCGGAAGCACGCCGAGGCGCTGGGCCTCTGACAATCAGCGGAGTCGGGGGGGACCGGGACCCCCCACCCCCTGCAGCAGCAGCGACCCCACCACCACCACCCCCACGCCCAGTGCCCGCCCGGTGAGCTGTGCCAAACGTGTCAATTCCAGAAACTCCTCTACCAATACCAACAGCTGCACTACGTGATGCAAAGGCCAGAGTCCTCCAATGGCAGCGGCGGTATCAATAGCAACACCTTGCCAGGGTTTCAAGAGCACTTCTAACAAATAAAAACAGAGAAAACAAATAAAAATACCGCAAAAGAATCGCCAAGGCCAACGTCGAAATCCTCGATTCAGATACAAACGTCCAGCTCAGTGTCTCACTGTGCGAGACCCACATTAAAGAGGGCAACAGACACAGCGGCCCTTCCAATCCAGAAAGATAAGCAGCTAGCACAGTCTACTTGCCCGATTCCGGACGGTAAACTAAAGAATTTATTGGGGGCAAAGCCGACACTGTCACACATTGTACTGATCTCTGTAAACGCGCCTATGCAGAGGCATATATCGGTGTGTATTTGCCCAGGCACAACTTAGTCCCGCGACATATCGCCATGTCCTAGGTGAAGGTAATGGGGGTTTTAGTCCAACTTTTCCACTCGGTTGTCTCCAGATTTCAGCCGACCCGGTTCTCCCCAATGGAACCGTCAAGAGGATCATCGCGAAGGTCACCTGCCTGGGGCTGGTCTCCATTTGAACAATACGCGTCCCCCCTCTCTCCCTCTCTCTCTCCCTTTCTCTACACGGGCACAACTCATGTCGAAGGCTGGTTTCACTGCACGGGTTATCACAAGGTCAGGCGAAGGACGACGTGTTGCACAAAACAAACACACCAACAAGTAAACAAACACTCAGACACATTAAGAAATGCGCACACACAGCCTGTTGGACTTCAGTAAAGCCGTGGAATTATGTAACGATGCTTAAAACGATAGAAGACTCGGTTGTCTTTTAAAAAAAACCCGAGGCATCTTCTAGTCGGAAGCGGCAATAAAAAAATTCCGTCCCCCCATTCCCTCTCTTTTTTCTTCCTCTCACGGACCCAGCCTTTTCGAGGAGATTTCTTGAAGAAGTTGGACTCGATTACTGAATACTCGGGGAGGGGGATGGCTTTTTTTTTGTGTGTGTGTGGGGGGGGGGGGGGGGGGGCATTTATCTATAAGGTGAAGCTGGCGGGAGCAGCAGATACAGAGAGAAAAACGCAACCGACCGGATTTTAAATTGTTTACAATTAAGCGAAGGGAAAGCGCGAAGGAAAATGAAGGGTGGATAGAATGGGGTTTTCTAAAGGGGGGCGGACAATAACCCTATACGAACTAACGGGTAACAGTGTCGTTGTCGGATTTGATGGTAGAGGCTACAGGCTGCAGTATTTAAATGTTACAATGGGGTATTTCATGAGATGATGGTGAAACACAAATAAGGTGCAGTAAAGTGCAATATTGTAAATATCGGAGTTGTTAGTCTCGTAGGAACCAGTGAAGGTGCAATCACCTCGTCCTCATGGGCACGGGAAGTGGTGAGCTGCCATGATCACCGCCAAATTCAAGAGCAGAGCCAAATTCCTATCTTTACAGGTCAATGAAAGGACCTTAAAGGACTTTGTGGGGGGTAAGGGGCGGGTGGGATCGATTATGTGCCATAACTCTTGGAGCTAAGCTCGACAAGTGTGTAAAACACGGCTTTCTACAGGTCAGTTTTAAAAATGCAGAATAAAGTGTAATAAAGTTAGTGAACCACAATCTGACATCACGAACAGGCCGCCCATTGCTCCTGTTTCAATGCCAGATCCCTGCAGACGCGAATTCGCTGCACTGTTATTATAACCCAGCACATGAGCGGTTTTCTTTTTATTTATTTCTTGTATTTTAAAATTTTATAAATGTGATATATTTTATCATGTCGTGTGTAAATGTCACGTTGCTTTGCGTTTATTTTTATATTTTCAAACTTTGCTTTGCAAATTTCTGAATGAGACAGGTGTGATTTGTAATGTTAAATATAGCAAATTGGAGTTTACAAAGAAGAAACAAATCATTTCAGGGATGCAGATAATTATTTAAAAAAAGTAATTAAACATCGACACACTCATTGTAAATTTAATACAGGTTAAACCAGTGGTACAGAAGACTGAAGAAATGTATTCGTTTTGTGATTATTTGCAAGCATGCTTACACATTCTGATTTACAACAGTTCTATAAACTTAGAGTCCAGAGTGTATTTTGTTGGATTACCCATATTATGAATGTACACTTGTACATGTGGAAATTGCAAATAAAATTTAAAATATTTCTAAGAATGCGTTACAATCATTCACCACCCCCTTTTTTTTGATAAACGAGACTTCAATTTTTAATCTCCCCTGTTCTCTTTCACGTTTCGGAACACGATTTCTCTTTGCTTTTCCCATTTGTCCCTCCCTTTGCTTTTTGATCTCAACTAACACATTCTCACTGTTAAGGTCATCTGTTCACAGACCTGATGCAGGAGGCCCAGTCAGAATCTAAACCCGATTATTTTCAATGATTGAAAAACAAACAAACCAACGAACACTGGGGGAAAAGAGTATAAGGTTCAAGCTGAGAAAGTACGTTTTTGTTCTTGGCATACGCTGGTAGCTCGAAACCCCACAATATCTCGGCAGCGGTGTACATTCTGTAGTCTACCCCATTTCTGTTTACTGGACGAATTCCTGTTCAATCCATCTAATATTAACAGAAGTGCAAAATGATAAGTAAATCGGCATCATTTTCAAGTAATTATCCTGGAACCGCATGTTATATATATAATCAGTAAGTAAAACCGCCATAGTCCCAGATGACCATGGACTGCTTTCCCCTGTGAGGGGGAGAGTGGACTGGGGGTGATTTAACCTGAGGGTCACCACACCTCAGGCGGGGGGCAATGTTGAGGAGGTGGGGCCTTCATAATATTATATATGTGCGTGTGCTTATATGGATACATAAATTGTTCGGGAACTTTCTGTACGTATGTACCTGTGTGCATACCTATATACGCAAATTGGTCTGGAACTATATTGCATATATCAATATAAATAAAGTGTGTATACATATATAGATACATTGTTCGGGGACTATGTATATGCATATACAAATATATACATATATAAATAAAATATATGTACGAACGTGTGCATGCATATATATGTAAATTGTTCGGGAACTATATACATGCATATATAAATATATATATGTGTGTACACATGTATATTATACATATACTTCCCGAGCAATTTACTTGAAAGTGATATAAAATTACGTATCATTTTGCATTTCTGTTAATACTAGGTGGGTTGAACACTCTGAATTCATCCATTAAACACAATGGAGTAGACTACAGAATGAAAATATGTAGAAATATCTAACTATGAAATATAATTTTCGTTTTTGAGAAGCTTTCTTTTGTGCTATTAAAGCACCAGTTAAACGGCGAATGAACCAAACTAAGCTATCTCACCAAGATGGATTGCACCCTATTAAAAAAGAATGGACGGGCGCCAGCCCATGGCAAAGACTCCTCCGCAGATTTTTAGATTGTGTGGGATCCAAAATGCCACGTGACTGCACCCCCCCCACCCCCCAAAAAAACCCAAAAAAGGCTTCTTCCTTGATTAACACAAATACACGTACATTAGCTTAACTGTTGGCATTGGTGTCCCAACAGCTACTGCCTGATCCTGTCTCTGCTGCAGGACTGGCTTACACATCATTTCAACTTTATTTTCAATTGTATTAAGGATGGTCGAACTTTCAAAGTGAACGCCTGGCATGTGTTTAACGTCACCACTCTGAGATAATCATAAAAACTTTAATAAAAAGTTTTTAAAATAACAATAGTAATAGCTGGCTAGGTCCGCATTTGTTGCCCATCCCTAATTGCCCTTCAGAAGGCGATGAGCTGCCTTCTTGAACCGCTGCAGTACCAATGGTGTAGGTACACCCACAGCGCTGTTAGGGAGGGAGTTGTAACTGAGTTCTCTCAAGCCTTGCTAAAACGGAGATATTAATTTACGTCATCTAAAAAAAATCATTTAATTATATTTTAGGTTATATTTCTCAGGACTGATTTAATTGACATTTATAATACGTGACTGGTTAACAGCTTCGAGAAGACATCGCTAACTTATGACACAAATGAAGGGACAGTCATTGCACATTAAGAGTAAATCACATTAAAAGGGCAACTCCAATTCAACACAGTAGAACATACTCGGCTATCTGAATGAATCGTGAACTAAACAGTCAGCAACCACCTCCAGCAGTGCATAACCCCAGCCCAGAATGTACTGTCAAAATAATGGTGAGTTATAGACGCTCAGTATCATTTATGTACAAATCGCAAAAAAAAATCAGGCGAGGGGCAGCGGTGCGGTTAAATTTGAAAATCCTGAAGTTGTTCTCCGAGTTGCAACGCTTGGTCATCAGCTTCCCATTCTCAGCATCTCGCTATCTGCCTCGCCACTTGAATGACGTGAAGTTCCTGTACTTGCATGACTGATTATAAACTCAGTTGGCTCTCGACCATGCCTCGTTCAGTGGTACTACCCATCTGAGTCGCCCAATCACAGGCAAACATTCTTTCCAGCATTGCAAATCAACTTTTACAAATCTGGAGTCTCATGCCTTCAGCTTGTTGGAGTTAAACAAAAATGCAATTAAAACGAAACCTTTGAAATGAAATGAAATGAAAGTCGCTTATTGTCACAAGTAGGCTTCAAATGAAGTTACTGTGAAAAGCCCCTAGTCACTTAACACAATCTTTACTTCCCTCGTTTTAGTCTGCTTTCTATATGGTTTGGTATTGAATTCACGGTTCAAACTTATATTTCTTGATTCAGGGACTGCAATGTTCGGTAATAATTCTTGAATTCGCTGGGTTAAGGAGACGCATTCGCGTTGAGCCGCGTCGTCCCCGCCTCCTGTTTCCACCGCCCTTGCTGTGCACAAAGCTCATGAGCACGAAACTGGTTTTCTGAATGCCAGTCCATCCAAGTTTAAAGGCCTCATCAGGCCACAGAAATGCCCCAGCAATGACACCCAGCTCCAGACTGCCTCTCGTGTTCACTCATGGCCGTCAGAGTACTGGGTTTGTGAACTATAATTCGAGTGTTGTGAGTTTGCTTGCAGGGCAGTTGGGAGCAGCTGACACCAATCAAACCTAGTATTCATGCAAAACAAACAACTTTTCACACACTGAGACCGCAAGCATCCAGCTCGGATTCAATCCCACTCTGGCAGCTCGGGAAGCGAGCGGGAGATCTAACAAAACTCATGTCACCCCACAGTCATAGAATTTACAGTGCAGAAGGAGGCCATTCGGCCCATCGAGTCTGCACCAGCTCTTAGAAAGAGCACCCTACCCAAGCCCCCACCACCCTATCCCCATAACCCAGTAACCCCACTCAACCAACACTACGGGCAATTTTGGACTCTAAGGGTAATTTAGCATGGCCAATCCACCGAACCTGCACACCTTTGGACTGTGGGAGGAAACCGGAGCACCCGGAGGAAACCCACGCACACATGGGGAGAACGTGCAGACTCCGCACAGACAGTGACTCAGCCGGGAATCGAACCTGGGACCCTGGAGCTGTGAAGCAATTGTGCTAACCACTATGCTATCGTGCTGCCCACGTCGGCATTGACTCTATTTTGCTACAATAATGAAACCTTGCTCAGGACATTATTTTCCTGCTCCCCCCAAACTGTTGCCTTAAATTGGGGTTCAGTTGCTTGCTGCTGTCTGTGCTCAGGGTTGTGATTCTAGTGAGTGAGACACAGTTGGACCTGACCTCACCTGAGACCCACCTCCTTTTCAGGGGTTGTGTCTGGATATAGGTGAAGAGGCGGCAGATATCACCCCCCCCCCCCCCCCACCCCTCCACCCCTCACTCAGGGATGCCAATGTTAACTGTCATGTCTCCACTAAGGAACAGTGGACCAGGAGAGAGAGATTTAGGAATCCAAAGGCAAACATCACAAACAGCGAGCGGACAGGTACAAAAACCGATTCAAGATACTGAACCTTCATCGTAGGGGGGCTGGATCACAAAGGGGCTGGACATGGCCCTGGGATGGTCCCTTGTGCAAATTCCCACAGTATCACCTGTGTCTCGCTTGATACTGCCCTGTCCATTGAATCAGAAGGCTATGGTTTCAAGTGGACTCATGCAAAAGACACAAAGCTGCCACTCTGGGAAGGTATATTCTTTCACAGTGTAGCTCTGTCCTCTCAGCTTCCCTGGCATTATTTCAGAGATGAACATAGGAATTATCACCAATGTTGTGACCAAACCTTATCCCACATCGCAAACACGGAAATATCTGGTGGCTGACAGTGTTCGTGGGAGCTTGCTGTGCACATATTGAGTTCCACGTTTCTTGGGTCACATCAGTGACTGCAATTTATTGCCTCTTCATTGGGGTGGTCCTGGGGTTGTGAAAGGCACTATATAAATGCAGATCTTTCTTTAACATTTGAGTTCTGGGCACCGCACCTCAGGAGACAAAGGTTGACCTTAGAATGGGCGCGATGCAGAATCACAAGGAATATATTGGTGCTGAAAGGGTTAAATAATGAGGGCAGGTTACATAGATTACTAGGCTTGCATTTATTGGAACTTAGAAGATTAAGGGGGGAATCTAATTGTAGTGTTTAAGATGATTAAAGGATTTGCTAGGACAGCGAGACATCCTGTGGTGGGACAATCCTAAAAAAAATGTTTTGGGCTCTTAGACTGACAGCCTTTCGGCTTTCCACTTCCAGGTACAAATGGTAGTAAAAAAGTGGAACTGGCTTTCCTGGGAACAAACTATTGAGCCTGTAGTGGTTTGGTGGTGGTGGTCGGCGGGTGGGGGCGGGGGGGTGGTGCTGTTAGTCAATTGCAAGGCGTCTAAGCCAAAATTGACAAACGATTTATAGCTGAGCGTATAAGGAGATGTGAAATCAAAGTCCAAAGATGTGCAGGTTAGGTGAATTGGCCATGCTAAATTGCCCTTAGTGTCCAAAAGGTTAGGAGGGGTTATTGGGTTACGATGATAGGGTGGAACTGAGGGCTTAAGTGGGTCGGTGCAGACTCGATCGTCCAAATGGCCTCCGTCTGCACTGTATGTTCTATGTTCTATGTTCAAAGCAAGTACAGTAAGAAGTCTTACAACACCAGGTTAAAGTCCAACAGGTTTGTTTCAAATCACTAGCTTTCGGAGTGCTGCTCCTTCCTCAGATTCACCTGAGGAAGGAGCAGTGCTCCGAAAGCTAGTGATTTGAAACAAACCTGTTGGACTTTAACCTGGTATTGTAAGACTTCTTACTGTGTTCACCCCAGTTCAACGCCGGCATCTCCACATCAAAGCAAGTAGATGGAGTCAAGATACAGATCAGCCATGATTGAATTGAGTAGTGGAACAGGTTTAAGGGGTTGAATATTTACTACCTGTTCTTACGTTCCTCATGAGCCTTGCTGGGATTCACTAACCTGGCTCAGAGTGGTGTGGAGACCATATAAAGTGGCCTGTGTGTCTTACGTGCACTCCAGACAATGTACTGGCTACATGAGGGCTCCATCACTCACTACTCAAATGCTATTTATATTGTTCAGTGCTAAATGGTGGAAATATCTGGGTTGGGAATAAACATTTAATCGAGCAGGCAAAATAACGGCAAGGCCAATGGTGCATAAATGTCAGACCAATCATGGCAAGGAAGAGATACCCGGATGAGATCTGAATTGTAATAAATTGCATGGATGCTTTCCACCCCTTTACCAGGCGACTCGCGATTACATAGGGACTGGCCATCAGGCTCCTCGTGGCTTCCAGAAAACAATCTGCATTTGTTCATTCATTCTGAATTAAATTCATCGCAGAGAGTTATGGCCAGCACTTAAATGTGTAATAACAAGATTAATGTTCCTCTAACAGCATTCAACCTCTCTGGCCCAGAGAGTGAACAATTAAAACTGTGGAGTCTCGTTCTTGCAGGGAGAATCGCCATCCCCAGAACCTCCATAGTGGATGTACTCACATATGATGCTTCCCTGCAGAGTGTGCATGGTGAGTTTTGTATTACCTACGGCCCATTATTTCATATTTTAGTAAGTCCTTGCTAAGTTTTATTGTAGGACTCAGCAGGCGTTGATTAAAGAAATCTAATAGTTTGTGATTTAAAAATATATATACTACAAACAGCATAAACTCGCCAAAAGCTTTCCCCACCCTGTACTGTGTTGGAATGAGTTACGTTGAAAATATTGGACCATAATTTTCAAAACCTTTATCCTACATAGAAGCCCTTTAATGGTATATAGATGCATAATATACATGGCAATAAATATCAAAATAGTGGCAAATATTTACACCCCATCACCATTTCCTTTTGAAGTATATTTACCGTCAGAATCCGCTTGCCAAATCAAATGACTGCAAAGAATTATGATCACTTTTAATCCCCTATCCTTTTCCTTTATCTCTTTTTCCCTAGATTTCTTTGAATGGTTACCATCCGGACACCTAATTGAAGGAACCGTGTTGGAGGAGTTGTTACATCTCACAGTTAAGGGAGTTAAATGAATGTCATTAGCGGTGTAGTAGTCATTAAACCCACAGTCCTCGGATGATCATTCAACTTCAGGTATGTTAATTTTGGTTCCATTTGCGTCAGACTCCAAGCCAGCTTCCTTAGTGGTGTAAGCAGCACTCAACATTTAAACAGAAAAAATAACCCAGTGGAAATGTGGAGGAAAAAAAAATAGGAATAAGCAAAACAAATCTGTGCAACTGTTTGTGAATCTCGCTCTTCAGAGTAAGGCCCGGAAATGTAAAATGTGTAGATTTTTCTCACAACATACTGGCGGGGCTAATGCCACTTGCTTTGATTTATGCCCAAAATGCTACGACTTAAGGCAATGGGGATGCATGGTTCAATGCGATAAAATGGCATCTCGCTGCCTGTCTGATCACCGAAATGCAATGAGCCAATTGAAGCTGTGTTTGTGCAATGGATACGCGTTAAACTCACCACATAAAGTCATTTCCATTTATGTTCCACTTTAGCGATGCAAAAAGTACTAATTAAAGCAAGTCAGCCTCACTTTCTGTCACTGAAAATTGACTGTTACAAGTGTGGAGTCTCATTCCTTCCACTATTGATTGTTTGAAGCGTTAAAGAAATGGATGATTTAAAGTTTTTCTTTTTCTTTCTATGTTTTCTCTCCCTTCATTCAATCTTTCTCTGCCTCCTGTTATATCCCCTTTCACACAAACAGCTTTCAAACACTCCATATTGTTTCATAGAATTTTTTCATAGAATTTACAGTGCAGAAGGAGGCCATTCGGTCCATCGAGCCTGCATTGACTCTTGGAAAGGGCATCCCACTTAAGCTGACACCTACACCCTATCCCCATAAACCAGTAACCCCACCTAACCTAAGGGCAATTTTAGCATGGCCAATCCACCTAACCTGCACATCTTTGGACTGTGGGAGGAAACTGGAGCACCCAGAGGAAACCCATGCAGACAAGGGGGAGAACGTGCAGACTCCGCATAGTCAGTGACCCAGCCGGAAATCGAACCTGGGACCCTGGAGCTGTGAAGCAACTATGCAAACCACTGTGCTTCCCCCACACAAAATTGTGTTTCCTTCTGAGCCCTAAGGCCTTTTATTTCTCAATCTACTCACCGGGTTGGGTTGAGGAGATAATTGGTGGCACTTGTTACTGGGCCCCTGTTTCCCATGCTGCAAATATTTTGCACATTCAGCAACCGGCCACTCAAAAATGCAAACAGGCGAGGACAGGACTGAGTAACAGTCGATGGAATTAGATGCCCTCCCACAGCAAAATCTGGGGCCTTAAATATTTTGTTATGAGAAGCACAGACACTTCAAATACCACGGAATGTGTTGAAGTTCCTTGTTGCTTAACTGTCTGCTGCTGAATTAGGACAACAAGAATGAAAGGAATATGGTGACCTTTAGGACCCAGCGTCTGCAAACATCAAGAGCTGTATTTCCTAAAATGTTATTTTTATAGATTCAATATTACTTTGCCTGCTGATAACCTATCAAAGCAAAAACAGGTTATCAAAATAATGAAGTTATATTAAAAATGAAGACATTAACGCTTAGATAAACTTTTGGAAATATTTGAACCTCTGTGAAATAATTCAATGACTAGCATATCAAAGATTAGTTTAAAGAGGAATTTATTTTTTGTCTACATCAGTGAGTGGTTATATCTAAAACAGATTCCCTAACCACACATTTTCCTCTGTTTGCCTGCCACAGAAATCCATCTGATATCCCCCAGTTTCTAGTGGAGGGCGTTGGGGACTGGCTTTTGAAACTTGTTACATTTGTCTATCCAATAGAAGGAGGTGCCCTGTTGGATGAAGTGGAACATCTATCCCTCTTTCCTGAAAAACAACCTTGGTTTCAGGTCCAGGTGCTGAACAAAAAAACTTGCCCGGGATTTTGGCCATTTTGTGATTGCATTTTGAGCGATTTTCCATTCGGATATTGGAAGATGACCGTCCATTGTCTACTTATTTCAACGAATGTTCACACTTTTGTAATCAAAAGAAAGAGAAAAGTGAGACAGAAGTTTGGCCCACTTCAAAATCTCAAAAGTGTTTCACAATCAATTCAAGGAAGAAAGACTTGTATTTATTTGTTTAATATACATTTAGAGTACCCAATATTTTTCTCCCAAATAAGGGGCAATTTAGCATAGCCAATTCACCTACCCTGCACATCTTTTTGGGGTGTGGGGATGAGACCCACGCAGATGCAGGGAGAACATTTAAACTCCACACGGACAGTAACCCGGGGCCAGGATCAAACAAGGGCCTCGGTGCCGTGAGGTAGCACTGCTAACCACTGTGTCACTGTGCCCCCCCCCCCCCAGACTATTTATATAGTGCTTTTCACCACTTTGGGGCATCGCAAAGTGCTTTACAATGAATGAAGTACTTTTGAAGTTTAGTCACTGTTCTTTTTTTAATAAAAAAAATTGAATTTAGAGTACTATTATGAGCGAGGCGTTTACAGAACCCCAAAATGTATCATGGAGTTCAACCAACCTCCACCTTTAATGTATTTGTTGCTTTTCCTAGCACACAGCTTGTCCCCTAGGTGTGGGATTACAATTATGGACACGTGGGTTTTTAAACACAAAACACTGTTTATTCTATGAACTCAACTTAACATCTTAAATAAACATTGGATCTCTTAACACCCCTTACTTCAAAGATAACTCAGAAAATTTTGCAACAGTAAATAATTCCGTAAAATGTTCCTTCAAACTTCCAAGAGACTTAACATCTTTAAACAAAATCACATCAGGTTAAAGGCTTTACTTTAAATCACCCAAATGATCCAGAGATAGTCTTTCATGGCAGAGATCCAGCTCACTGCAAAACACAGACACACACCCAGCTCTTTTCCTCCAAACTGCAAAACTAAACTGCAAAATGGCTGATCTAAAGCCCAGCTCCTCCCACTGTCTGACATCACTGTTTTTTCAAAGGTACATTGCTTAATCATCCATGTCTTAAAGGTACTCTCACATGACACCTCCCCCCAAGAAAAAAAACCCATCAACTTCAAGATGGTTTCATTTTTCACTTTTGCACCATCCACTAAGAAATGTACACAGTAAATATACCTTTTTGTTTTTTAAACAACACATGCAAACAGGTATAATAATATAGTCCATTTTTCTTTGTTCTTCTTCCTCCAACCGAAAACCTTCTTGATTGACAGTCTCTTTGAACAAAGTCTCTGGACGATCCATCCAGTCCTCTACACCTCAGCATTTCTCTTTAGAATCAGATACTTTAGTTCAATCTGACCACAGAGTCCATTGCAATTCTCAAATACAGGTACATTGGTGATCACAGCTTTCAGGCAGTCAAATGCCTGTTGAAAGTCCGCTGTCCATTGAATTTTTTTACGTTTCTTCAGCAAGTCCATCAGTGGAGTAATCACGTGACAAAACCTTTGCACAGCTGTTCGATCAAATCCACTCATGCTAAGAAATCGCATTATTTCCCTTCGTCTTGAGGATATCGGAACCTCCTCAAGGAAAGTGTTTGGGCTTCTCCAAATTCACTTTCGGCTAGGTTCATCACCAAACCTGCCACCTGAAGTCGATTGAAGAACTCCATACGATGTTTTAAATGTTCTTTCCATGTCTGGAAGTTGGAAATAAAAGCAGATTGTCCCACTTTCTCAATGCAATCCTTCAAATATGGGATAGGATAAGAGTCCGTTCTTGTAACTGCATTCACCTTTCGATAGTCCACACCCAACCGTTGGGTACCATCTGGTTTAGATACCATCACTATGGGTGAACTCCATTGGCTGCAACCCACTTCAATTATGCCATTCTTCAGCATACTCTCAATCTCTCTGTTAACCTGTGCCAATTTTAAAGGATTAAGTCTATATCGATGTTGTTTGATAGGAACAGCATTTCCCACATCTACATCATGTATAGCCATTTTAGTACTTCCCAATTTATCTCTACAAACTTGCCCATGTGATATCAATAACTCTTTCAGGTCAGTTCACTTTTCCTCTGGAGGGTAACTTAACAATTCATCCCAATTTTTAAGAACATCCTCATTTTCCAACTTAATTTGAGGTATGCCAAATTCACAGTCATCTGGATTCGGTTCGTCACTTTGAGTTCGAATCATTAAAACCTCGTTTTTCTCTCCTTCCCTTTCAAAGTGCCTTTTAAGCATATTCACATGACACACTCGATGAGTCTTCCTTCTATCTGGTGTGTTTACCACATAATTCACCTCACTTAATTTCCTTTCAATCTGATACGGTCCACAAAACCTAGCTTTTAAAGGCTCACCTACCACTGGTAACAACACTAAAACTTTATCCCCACTGGCAAAACTACGAACTTTGGATTTCTTGTCCGCTACCCATTTCATTACATTTTGTGCAACTTTCAAATGTTGTCTAGCCAATTCACCTGCTCTATTTAATCATTCCCTAAAATTTGACACGTATTCCAATAGTGTAATTTCCGATTTCTCACCCACCAATTTTTCCTTAATCAATTTAAGTGGTCCTCTTACCTCATGACCAAAAATTAGTTCAAAAGGACTAAATTTGGTAGACTCATTAGGTGCATCCTTAATTGCAAACAATACGAATGGGATTCCTTTATCCCAATCCTCTGGATAATCTTGACAATATGCCCTCAACATTGTCTTTAATGTCTGATGCCACCTTTCCAACACTCCCTGCGATTCTGGATGGTACGCAGTTGATTTAAATTGTTTTATTCCTAAGCTGTCCATAACTTCTTTGAATAACTTTGAAGTAAAATTCGTTCCTTGATCCGATTGAATTTCTGTGGGTAGTCCATATCTAGCAAAGAATTCATGTAACTCCTCCACAATCCTTTCAGCTGTAATATTACGTACTGGAATGGCCTCTGGAAACCTAGTAGACACATCTATTATAGTCAAAAGATATTGATTCCCACTTTTTGTTTTAGGAAGCGGTCCTACACAATCGATTAGGACTCTTGTAAAAGGTTCCTCAAATGCTGAAATGGGTATTAAGGGTGCTGGTTTTATCACTGCTTGAGGTTTCATTATCACTTGGCATGTGTGACATGATTGACAAAATTTAACTACATCTTTATGTAGTCCAGGCCACTAAAAATGTTTTTGGATTTTAGCTTGAGTTTTCCTCATTCCCAAATGACCTCCCACTGGTACCTCATGTGCAACTCGCAACACCTCCTTTCTATACCCTACCCGCAATACTACTTGATGAACTTCTGCCCACTTTTCATCCGCCTGCATATGTACAGGTCTCCATTTTCTCATCAAGACATCATTTTTACGGTAATAACATTCTGGTATACTCTCAGATTCCTCTTCCGTATATGCTTTCCAATATATCAGTTTTCTTCCTACATCTTTCTGTTGTAACTCCGCCAATTATCTTGAGCTAAAAATATCTGCCTCATCCTCCTCCTGTTCTTGTTCTTTTTCAACCATCTGATCAAAAATCGTTTCTGATAATTGCGCTTCAACTTCATCTTCACTCTTTGATTTCTCCTCTTGTCTTAACCTGTGACTTTGAGACCTTGTTACTACACAATCCAGGAAAATCCCAGCATATTCATCCTTCAACACTTCAGTTGACTGATTTTCCACTGGCTTATCAACCACAGTAGGCATCACTCCCACCTGCGATCCAGCTATATCATTACCCAAGATAAACTGTATTCCTGGACAAGATAGTTTATCTATTACTCCTACTACCACTTCACCACTCTCCACTGGACTTTCCAACCTTACCTTATATAATGTAACGCTACTCCTCTCACCCTGAATGCAACATATCACCACCTTTTCTGGCAACATTCTTCCCAAACTACATAATTCCACATCTCTTACCATTAAAGATTGACTAGCCCCTGTATGTCTTAAAATTGTGACTTCTTTACCTGCTCCTCCTGATACACATGAGTAAACTTTACCCACACAAGTAAATTCTTTAAAAAAATAAATAAATTCAGAGTACCCAATTAATTTTTTTTCCAATTAAGGGGCAATTTAGTGTGTTCAATCCATGTTCAATACCTTGCACATCTTTTGGGTTGTGGGGGCGAAACCCACGCAAACACAGGGAGAATGTGCAAACTCCACATGGACAGTGACCCAGAGCCGGGATCGAACCTGGGACCTCGGCGCCGTGAGGCAGCAGGGCTAACCCACTGCGCCACCGTGCTGCCCTAATCTGGCACCTTCTAAACAGTTACTTCTTGAATAGGCTGTACAATCGTTTGCACCTCCTTCACTTCCCTTGGGCTTTCCTTTATCACTCTAACAAACCCCACTGTCTTATCCTGTTTTATGCATCAGCCTTCCCAGCGCTTTTCTTCAACCACCAACACTGTGACTTTACATGGCCTAGTTTATTACAGTGAAAACATTTGAAACTTTTCATTTGTTTTCCACCCTCCTGGATTTCTTTTTTAATCTGAGGTACACTCTCTTTATCGTCTCCCATCAGATCACCTTTACCTTTACCACTTGAGTATTTCCCATGTCTCCAGTTTCTATCCGTCACCGGCTGAAACTGATGTCGGAAATCAATCGGATTGGATTTGTTTATTGTCAAGTGTACCGAGGTACAGTTAAAAGTATCTTTCTGCAAGCAGCTCAACAGATCATTAAGTACATGGGAAGAAAAGGGAAGAAAAGAAATGAAATGAAAATCGCTTATTGTCACAAGTAGGCTTCAAATGAAGTTACTGTGAAAAGCCCCTAGTCGCCACATTCCGGCACCTGTTCGGGGAGGCTGGTACGGGAATTGAGCCGTGCTGCTGGCCTGCCTTGGTCTGCTTTCAAAGCCAGCGATTTAGCCCTGTGCGAAACAGCCCCTATACATAATAGGGCAACATCAACATATACAATGTAACTACATAAGCACTGGCATCGGATGAAGCATACAGGGTGTCGTGTTAATGAGGTCAGTCCATAAGAGGGTCATTTAGGAGTCTGGTGGCAGTGGGGAAGAAAATGTTTTTGAGTCTGTTCGTGCGTGTTCATAGACGTCTGTATCTCCTGCCCGATGGAAGAAGTTGGAAGAGTGAGTAAGCCGGGTGGGAGGGATCTTTGATTATACTGCCCGCTTTCCCCAGGCAGCGGGAGGTGTAAATGGAGTCAATGGATGGGAGGCAGGTTCGTGTGATTGACTGGGCAGTGTTCACGACTCTCTGAAGTTTCTTGCGGTCTTGGGCCGAGCAGTTGCCATACCAGGCTGTGATGCAGCCCGATAGGATGCTTTCTATGGTGCATCTGTAAAAGTTGGTAAGGGTTAATGTGGACATGCCGAATTTCCTTAGTTTCGTGAGAAAGTATAGGCGCTGTTGTGCTTTCTTGGTGGTAGCGTCGACGTGGGTGGACCAGGACAGATTTTTGGAAATGTGCACCCCTTGGAATTTGAAACTGCTAACCATCTCCACCTCGGCCCTGTTGATGCTGACAGGGATGTGTACAGTACTTTGCTTCCTAACGTCAATGACCAGCTCTTTAGTTTTGCTGGCATTGAAGGAGCGATTGTTGTCGCTACACCACTCCACTAGGTTCTCTATCTCCCGCCTGTATTCTGACTCGTCGTTATTCGAGATCCGGCCCACTATGGTCGTATCGTCAGCAAACTTGTAGATGGAATTGGAACCAAATTTTCCCACGCAGTCGTTTGTGTACAGGGAGTAGAGTAGGGGGCTAAGTACGCAGCCTTGTGGGGCCCCGGTGTTGAGGACTATTGTGGAGGAGGTGTTGTTGTTCATTCTTACTGATTGTGGTCTGTTGGTCAGAAAATCGAGGATCCAGTTGCAGAGTGAGGAGCCAACTCCTAGGTTTTGGAGCTTTGATATGAGCTTGGCTGGGATTATGGTGTTGAAGGCGGAGCTGTAGTCAATAAATAGGATTCTGATATAGGAGTCCTTGTTTTCGAGATGCTCTAGGGGTGAGTGTAGGGCCAGGGTAATGGCGTCTGATGTGGACCGGTTGCAGCGGTATGCGAATTGCAGCGGATCAAGGCGTTCTGGGAGTATGGAGGTGATGCGCTTCATGATCAACCTCTCGAAGCACTTCATTACGTCTGAAGTCAGGGCCACTGGACGGGTAGTCATTGAGGCACGGTGCCTAGTTCTTCTATGGTAACTAACTCTAACCCTAACCGTAACCCTAACCCTATCCCTAACCCTAACCCTAAATCTTTGATTTATGAACTAATTCATAATCATCTGCCATTTCCGCTGCTAATCTCACAGTTTTAACCCTCTGTTCTTCCACATGAGTTCTCCCTACATCAGGAATTGAATTTTTAAACTCCTCCAAAAGTATAATTTCTCTGAGAGCTTCATATGTTTGGTCTATTTTCAAAGCCCTTATCCACCTATCAAAATTACTCTGTTTGAGCCTTTCAAACTCCATGTATGTTTGACCAAATTCTTTCCTTAAATTTCTGAACCTTTGTCTGTAAGCTTCAGGCACTAGCTCATATGCACTTAAGATGGATTTTTTCACCTCCTCATACGTTACAGATACCTCCTCCGATAGTGATGCAAACACTTACTAGCTCTACCTACCAGCTTTGTTTGAATCAGTAACACCTACATGTCCTGTGACCATTTCATTTGTTTAGCTACCTTCTCAAATGAAATGAAAAAGGTTCCACTTCCTTCTCGTAAAACCTTGGCAATGCTTGGACATACTTAAATAGATCCTCACCACGTCTTCGACTATGACGCTCTGTCTCATTATCCTCATCCATCTCCTCCAACTGTACGTGTCCCTTTATGTCTGCCAATTTTAACTGATTGTCATGTTTCATGGCAATTTTCTGAAGTTCAAACTCCCTCTCTTTATCTTTTTCCCTGATCTGTATCTCCCTTTCTTTTCATTTTTGTTCTGCTAGGGCTATTCTTTCTTTTCCCCTTTCTTCTCTCTCTTTTTCTTTTTCCTCTCTCTCTCTTTCTCTTTCTTTTTCCTCTCTCTCTCTTTCTCTTTCTTTTTCCTCTCTCTCTCTTTCTCTTTCTTTTTCCTCTCTCTCACTCTTGTATGCAAGCCACTTTAATTCTTTCTCATGTTCCATTTGTTTAATTTGCAACTGAATTTTTGCCATTTCCAATGAGTCAAACTCTATCTCAGGCAACTTTAAATGCTGAACCTCCGCCATAATTACCTCATCTTTTCGCATTTTATCAGGTAATGTTAACTGCAATGTTCTTGCCAAATCTAACAGTTTGTTTTTCGTTTCTGTCCGTAAAGTACTACGTGTGACCTTCTCCACCCCCAAAAATGTCTGAGCCTCAGAAAGAGCCATTGTTCACAACACTCTCCCCACTTAAACTAAAATACCACACCGGTAAAGCAACAATCCTTCACTGTCTTTAAGTTCACAACAGCCAATCGAATAGATAGGCTTTTATCCAGGACGAGCCCCCAATTGTTATTGGCGAGGCGTTTTCAGAACCCCAAAATGTATCATGGAGTTCAACCAACCTCTCTTTTTAATGTATTTGTTGCTTTTCCTGGTACAAGGCTTGTCCCCTAGGTGTGGGATTACAATTATGGACACGTGGGTTTTTAAACAATGTTTATTCCATGAACTCAACTTAACACATTAAATAAACATTGGATCTCTTAACATCCCTTACTTCAAAGATAACTCAGTAAATATTGCAACAGTAAATAATTCCTTAAAATGTTCCTTCAAACTTCCAAGAGACTTAACATCTTATCAGGTTAAAGGCTTTACTTTAAATCACCCAAATGATCCAGAGATAGTCTTTCATGGCAGAGATCCAGCTCACTGCAAAACACAGACACACACCCAGTTCTTTTCCTCCAAACTGCAAAACTAAACTTCAAAATGGCTGGTCTAAAGCCCAGCTCCACCCACTCTCGGACATCACTGTTTTCCTAAAGGTACATTGCTTAAACATCCATGTCTTAAAGTTACTCTCACATGACAGTACCTAATTCATTTTTTCCCAATTAAGGGGAAATTTAGCGTGGCCAATTCACCTAGCTTGCACATTTTTGGGTTGTGGGGGCGAAACCCACGCAAACACGGGGAGAATGTGCAAACTCCACACGGACAGTGACCCAGAGCCGGGATCGAACCTGGGACCTTGGCGCCGTGAGGCAACAGTGCTAACCCACTGCGCCACCGTGCTGCCCCTTTTAGTCACTGTTCTAACATAGCAAATCCTGCAATTAATGTATGCACAGCAAGATCCCAGACACAGCAACACATCTGCAGGTAATTGTTTTTTTTAAAGTGTTTTTGGTTGAACGATCAATATTGGCCAAGTCACCAGGGAGGACTGTCCTCTCTCCTTTGGACAGTTGAACCCAACGTTCATTTGCTTTCACCTGGGAAGGCAAGTGGGGCTCCGGTTTAATGTTGTATCAGAAAGACAGCACCTCTGACAGGGCAACGCTCCCTTAGTACTGTCCTGGAATGCCCACCTAGATATTCTGCTCAACCCCCTGAGTGACACTTAATCCCACAACTGTCTGACTCAGAAACAAGAGTGTTGACAAGATGAAAGATCCTATTACAAGATTGAGCAGTTCCAGTGGTATTGTACACATGCAAATAGAATAGTGCCGTTTTTTAGGCCGTGTGTTTTGTTTGCTTCTAGAAATGAGCATGTACTCCAGTGCAGAAAAGTAGGACAGTCTTACATTTAATTAAGTTTTGTTTCTGATTACTCACATGTTGTCATGTTGACTGAAATTCTGGGACCGAAGGAGGACAAACGGAGCAAGACGAGGCCATTTGGCCCCGGAGCATATTTCTGCTCGTACATCTTGTGGCCGACTTTAGGCTGTTGGACTTTGACTAGGAAAGAGTGGTCCACCCTTAACAGGTTCAGGACCAGCCACAGCCCCTGCTTGGCCAACCTCTGCAGATGGGGCATTAGTGTCAACCCCTTTGTGCCCGTGGCAGAGAGCAAACTGCGCACCACATCATCGAAGAATGTCCAATCCTCAGACTCAGTGGAGGCCTATCCGCACTCAACACAGCAGCACTGGAAGAAACTGCTTGGCTTAGGGACGTTGCATTCGCTAAATAAATCACATCTACTCTGCCATTCAGTAGAATCAGGGCTGAAGTCCCTTAATTTCCTTAGTCCCTGAAAATCTATTGATCACAGTTTTGAATAGGTTCATTGACTGAACCCCTGCGGTGAAGAATTCCAAAGATTCACAACCGATTGAGTGAAAAAATATATCTTCATCTCAGCCCCAAATGGCCAACCCCTTCTCCTGAAATTAGGATCCCTGGTCTCCAGCCAAGGAGGGTGATAGTGGCTGTGGTGGGCCACGTGTCCTTACCAAGGGTGGAGGAATTTAAGGTTGTGCGGGACCCTCCTGTGTCCCAGAGAAGCTAGATCGGCTGTCCCCTAACCTTTGCTGAGACTACGGGTCGTCCTGACCTATCCCAAAGGGTATCGCAGCCCCAACTGGGGGAGCCTGTACACCGTCAGTCCGTTCCGGTCAGGTCTGTCTGATCGGACTGGGCGCTAACGCTATGTATGGGCTCTGCCTTTTTCTTATTGAGAGTGCCTGTCTGTTGGGCTCTCTGTGGTTTTTTAGGGGCCTTGCATTCTTTGGCAAAATGTCCCAACTGTCCGCAATTGTAGCATTCTTGCGGTTTTGCTGGGGGGGCTGCTCTTTCCCTCGTTTACCCAGGCGGGGTTGTGAAGAGTGGTTCTTACTTCCTGCACGTCTGCGGCGGCTTGGTTTTCCTCGGGGGTTCTAGCTGCGGGTTTACTGTGAGCCGCTTGTTCCCAAACGCGGGACAATCTTTTGACCACCCACTTCTCATTATGAGCCTCCTCCGAGGGGTCATAATTACTACAGGCATTCTGTCCTGCTTCCGTGGCATGGGAGATAAGGGTGCGGGTCCATTTGGCCATATTGTCTGCGGACAAATGGGCACGGTCTACGTTTCCGAAAACGGCTTCAAAATGAATCCACAAGCGTCCAGCGAACGCTGTGGGGTGTTCAGACTTTTTCTGTCTGCAGTTATTTAGGCCATCTACGGGGTCGCCCCGGTTATACCCGATCGCATCCAGGATCGCGGTATGCATTTCTGCAAGGGTGCCTCCTCCTACATTCTGTGTGTCGGGAAGGGCTGCTGCGACCGATGGGTCTAAGCTGAGGACCGTGAGTTTTACCTGCTCTTTCTCATCCAGGCCGTACAAGGTCGCCTGGTGTTTGACGGTGGCAAAGAAATGGTGTGGGTCTGAAGCGGGGAGGAACGGTGTGATTTTAGCACACGCGTCCTGTAATTGGGTCACTGTGAGGGTGGTGGAATATAAAACTTCAGCCTCGTCTGCTGTGGCTGTGCGGTGGGTTGTTACAGGGTTCATGGGAGCCTGTGTTACTTGCTGTGTGGGGAGTGAGGGTGCTTTCCTCCTTTGGGGCTTTCTCTGCGCACATGTTCCCTGAACATATCTCTGCGCTGTCTCTTGCAGTTCTTCCCAATCAGGGCCGTCTCCCTGTTCTAAACTTTCCCCAAAGGTGTCTTGGAATCCCTTTTGGACAGAAAGCATTGATTGCAGGTCTGCAATTTGCTTTCGGCACTTCGCATGGTCTAAGGTACTCTGCCTTTGTTCCGTGGTTGCCGCGTGGAGCGCTCTCAAGGCAGCCTTGAGATCACTACATTGCTTCTGTAGCGTCTCCACCTGCTTCTCTGTCTCTTTCTTAACCAGGACTGCACGCTGCGTGTCCTGATAAGCCTTCTCATACTGGGATTGAAAACTGCTAAAATGCGCCAGACAAGACTGGTGACCCCGTTTGGCGTCAGCCACCTCTTCGTCCTTGGCTTCTAACTGCCTTTTCAATTCCAGGTTCTCTTTTTCCATCTCGCATACATCGATTTTACTCATTCGATGTATGCCTTCTATTTCTTTTCGGAGCGTCCCGACGACCTCCTCTGTGCCTCGCAATTGTGCCATGCAGGACACGATTGCCATCGGCTTGCGCGTTTTTGCTAAGCTTTTCTTATGAATTTCACTTATGTTCTCCCACCAAGTATGCCCTATACTTCCAGGACCTGCGTCGTCATTATTACAGAAACCACTCCACGCGGGCCATCCTTTGCCCTGTAGAAATTTCTGAATTTCCACTTCCCAAATGGGACACTGTCCCACTTTAATGCTGCTGATCGGTGCAACCGCAAATTCTTCAGGGTTCATGAGGTGTTGCATTGCCTGCATTGCCTGCATGGCCATCTCTCTTATCTGCTCGCTACGTTCAAATTTGGAACAGGGGGCTAAGGTGGTGTTGTAGATGCGGGTACGGCTTGCGCTAATTTCCGAAAATACCGACTTCCGACAGTTTTGACGCAACAAAAATCTATCAGGTTTACCTTATAACCCTGTTAGTTACGCATGCATACACACACTTCCGAATTGTGAATTATTAACCCGAACACTTGTGTTTTTTTTTGTTTTTGTTTCCGATTGGATTCTATTCAAATTTCTGGGGTTCTCCCGGAGTGGATTTCCACTTCTATGTCGGGTCCCGGCAGAGTCGCCAATTATGTTGCTCTTTTTAGCCTTAGTTTTATTAGCTCTGATTATGTCATCTTTCCTCACGAGTCGCCAGGTATCTTTCTGATACCACCATGTGGTTCAAGCTCGAGTTCTGATTAATAAGTCAGCACACCGCTTAGTAAGATTGAAATCAACGGTCATTTATTATGTACAGCAATCAATACTTACACAATAATCCTACTATCTATATCAAAACCTACCACTACAGGCCAATGCTTAACTTTAGGAGATGGCCCACCAGGTCAGGGAAACAAATAGTTTATCAAATTGGATCTGGCCTGCGGGATTCAAAAGGCTGATACGGGTCGATGGCTAGGAATCTCTATCGGGTAGCGATCGCTGGAGTCAGACTTACGGTTCTTTGTTGAAGGTTCTTGCGAAGGTTGCGAGCAGGTGAAGAAGGGAGAGAGAGAGAGATCTGAACTTGGCCGCTCACTTTATAGGGCCCAGGGGCTTCCCGCCTCTAGGGGCGGCCCTTGACCCTGAGTCCGAAGTAATTGGACTTGTTCCCAATCACTGGGTTCGATACGTCCAATAACGGGGCGATTCCTCGATCGGGGGGTGGTCGTTCACCTGTCTTTGTTTCGGCCACTGCAGGCGCCAAAAGGTCTGGCCCGGCATTCAATTGCTAATATGTTGCAATTGTTCCCGGGGATAGCCGATTAAACGGCAGATGTCTGTGTTGATGTGCTGCTAATAGTCTTAGGTATCGATCTGGGCCGACTTCCCCAGATCCAAATACGCTATTCTGTCTGCAGCTGTCCGTTTGTGTCCTGTTGGCTGCTTTTCCCATCAGCCTTTTCGGTTAGCCATTTTAAATCGTGTTTTGGCCAAATTAATAGGGAATCAGCCACTTTAGGTGGCTACAACATTAAGGTAGATAAGCCCCCAGAGCCTGATGGAATCTATCCCAGAATACTGAGGGAGGCAAGGAAGGAAAGTTCTGGGGCATTGACAGAAATCTTTATATCCTCACTAGCTACAGGTGAGGCCCCAGAGGACTGGAGAATAGCTAATATTGTTCCGTTGTTTAAGAAGGGTAGCAAGGATAATCCATGTAATTACAGGCCAGTGAGCCTTATGTCAGTGGGAGGGAAATTATTGGAAAGGATTCTTGAAGGCAGGATTTACTCCCATTTGGAAGCAAGTGGACAATTAGCGAGAGGCAGCATGGTTTTGTGAAGGGGAGGTCATGTCTCACTAACTTGGTCAAGTTTTTCGAGGAAGTGACAAAGATGATTGATGAAGGTAGGGCAGTGGATGTTGTCTACATGGACTTCAATAAGGCCTTTGACAAGGTCCCTCATGGCAAATTGGTTCAGAAGGTGAAATAACATGGAATCAGAGGTGAGCTGGCAAGAGGGATACAGAACTGGCTAGGTCATAGAAGACAGAGGGTAGCAGTGGAAGGGTGCTTTTCTGATTGGAGGGCTGTGACTAGTGTTGTTCCACAGGGATCAGTGCTGGGACCTTTGCTGTTTGTCGTATATATAAATGATTTGGAGGAAAATGTAACTGGTCTGATTAGTAAGTTTGCGGACGACACTAAGGAATTGAGGGTAGTGACGAGGACTGTCAGAGCATATAGCAGGGTATGGATCGGTTAGAGACTTGGGCGGAGAGTTGGCAGATGGAGTTTAATCCAGACAAATGTGAGGTAATGTATTTTGGAAGGTCTAATGCAGGTGGAAATATACAGTAAATGGCAGAACCCTTAAGAGTATTGACAGGCAGAGGGATCTGGGTATACAGGTCCACAGGCCATTGAGAGTGGCAACGCAGGTGGAGAAAGTAGTCAAGAAGGCATACGACATGCTTGCCTTAATCGGACGGGCATTGAGTATAAAAATTGGCGATGTCATGCTGCAGCTGTAAAGAACCTTAGTTAGGCCACACTTGGAATAGTGTTCAATTCTGGTCGCCATACGATCAGAAGGATGTGAAGGCTTTGGAGAGGGTACAGAAGAGGTTTACCAGGATGTTGCCTGATCTGGAGGGAATTAGCTACGAGGACAGAGTGGATAAACTTGGTTTGTTCTCACTGGAAGGACAGAGGTTGAGGGGGACCTGATAGAAGTCCACAAAATTATGAGGGCCATGGACAGAGTGGATAGTCAGAATTTATTTCCCAGGGTGGAAGAGTGAATTGCTAGGGGACATCGGTTTAAGGTACGAGGGGCAAGATTTAGAGGAGATGAGCAAGGGAGGTTTTTTGCACAAAGGGTAGTGGGTGCCTGGAGGAGGTGGTGGAAGCAGGTACGATAGTGACGTTCAAGGGGCCTCCTGGCAAATACATAAATAGCATGGGAATAGAGGGATATGGACCCCAGAAGTGTACAAGGTTTTAGATTCGGCGAGTAGCATGGTCGTCGCAGGCTTGGAGGGCCGAAGGGCCTGTTCCTCTGCTGTTTGTTCTTTGTTTGTTCTAAAGGGCAATTTTAGAACCATAGAATTCCTAAGCGCAGAACCCGATGAAGGAGTTGCGCTCCGAAAGCTAGTGATTCGAAACAAACCTGTTGGACTTTCACCTGGTGTTGTAAGACATCTTACTGTGCCCACCCCAGTCCAATGCCGGCATCTCCACATCATAGATAAGGTAGATAGTCTACATCTTTTCCCAAAGGTATGGGAGTCTAAAACTCGTGGAAATAAATTTAAGGTGAGAGGGGAGAGATACAAAAGTGTCCAGAGGGGCAATTATTTCGCCCAGAGGGTGGTGAGTGTCTGGAACGAGCTGCCAGAGGCAGTCTTTTAAAAAGCATTGGATAATTATCTGGGAAGGCTGGGTATAGAGGGTTATGGGCCAAATGCGAGCAATTGGGACTAGCTTAGTGGCAAAAATTGAGCGGCATGGACAAGTTGGGCCGAAGGGCCTGTTTTCATGCTGTAAACCTCTATTTAAAAAAAAAATTTAGAGTACTCAATTAATCTTTTCCAATTAAGGGGCAATTTAAAATGGCCAATTCACCTACCCTGCACAGCTTTGGGTTGTGGGGGTGAAACCTACGCAAACACGGGGAGAATGTGCAAACCCCACACGGACAGTGACCCAGAGCCGGGATCGAACCTGGGACCTCGGCACCATGAGGTAGCAGTGCTAACCACTGGGCAACCCTGCTGCCCTTGCTGTAAACCTCTGTGACTCTATATCCATTCTGTGGTGGTGATGGTTCACTCAGTGAGCCCAAGTTGCTCTGGCAGTCTGGATCTATATGGATAGTCATTGTAGAGGCTCCAATTCTCTTGTTATCATATGGCTGAGCAGCAATCTCTCCTGATCTTATGTACTGGAAGGATTTGTAGGTTGATACTCAACCTGTTTGGCCATATTATGAACACCCTTCCTTGGCCATCAAGCCAGAGGGTGGGCCTAATACTGGTGCTCCTGGCTAAGGGAGAGGGGTTTACCCACTGCACCATAAGGCCTCCACCCAGTCACTGAGCTTGGGTTTAAAGGGCATATGGGAAGTTTATTTTACCTGGTTGTTGTAGGTAGCATGGGAATCACAACAGGAAGATTTTCTTATTTAAATCTAATTAAGATTTGGCTGTTACTTGCTTTGAAAGGAAATCTTCCCCCATTTCATGCGCAAGAGAACACGGGCTCATACTCAGTCAGTGGTATGTTTTACCAGGGAGTACTTCCCACTGACAATTGATGGTTAACAAAGTAAAAAGAATGTTCCATTTGTTCCACATTGATCTCCGTCAGCCTGATGAACAGGACAATTCACTCTCACTCTTCAACAAATAATAAATTAATCAACCTGCACTCAAACCAAAATGTGGACAGCAAAGACGATTTGACAATTGAGCGGGGGAATGCTCCCTGGTGTTGTGGCCAATATTTATCCCTCACCCAATGATTCCAAAACAAGTGATCTGACCATTGTCACATTGCTGTTTGTGGGAGCTTGCTGTGCGCAAATTGGCTTCTATGTTTCCTCCACTTTAACAGAGATGACACATCAAAAGTGTTTCATTGGGTGTAATCATGCTGTGGGATTTCCTGAGGTTGTGGAAGTTGCTATATAAGTCAAAAACTTTCAAAAATAGAATCCATGCCGTAACAACTTCAACAACACCAATTAATATTTATATAGGACCTTTGACCTAACAAAATAGCACAGGATGCTTTACAGGAGCATTTTAAAACAATATGGCACCGGCGACTGAATGTTTGGTCAAAGAGGTAGGTTTTAAGAAATGGCTTAAAGGAAAACAATGAGGTGGAGAAGTGGAGGGAAGGTATTCCAGACCTTGGGGTCCAGACACTTGAAGGTCGAGCAACTAAAATGGGCGACGTTCTCAAGGTCAGAATTATAGGAGCGCAGATATTTCAGAGGATTGTGGGGCTGGAGGAGACCAGAGATAGGGGGGGCAAGGCCATGGAGGATTCGAGAAGGATGATGTTGTCATGATATGCAAACATGCAGATAATGATATACAGACAGGCACAGACAGGCAGCTAATGAACACAGAGAACAGGACATGACCAATGAGCAGGCAGGACACTCAGGGGTGGTATCTCACTAAAAAAGGCACGAGGCACTCACACTCTGCCGCTTTCCACTGATGAACATCTACAGAGTGAGTCGGGGTGTATGTACAGTATCACACCTCCAGCATGTGGCTAAGAGCTAGTCTGGTTCAGTCAGACAGAGTAACCACACTTAGGTTAGCAGAGAGTCGAACTCATAGACAACTATGCTAACTGTGCTACTGGTTCAATAAATCAGATTGAACTAACTTCAAGGTCTGGAGTATCTGTTGGTCAAAGCTGCATCCAGTTGCAGCCTGTGTTATCCCAGAGTACATAACACATCATGCTACCAGGAGACTGTTTAATCTAGGTGGTTTACCTCAGTCTGTTCCGTGACGACCAGCGAATGTATCCCGGCACCATGGAGAAGATTCAGGCTCCTCACCAGCTCAGGACCTCCGGCAATCTCAGTGCCAACTGGCGGACATTCAAGCAAAAGTTTCTGCTGTACATCGAAGCGTCAGGCCTCGTGGGTGCGTCTGATGCAAGGAAGATCGCGCTTCTCCTCCCAACAGCGGGTGATCAAGCCATCGAACTCGTCAACTCTTTTCACTTCACCAAAGGCCAGAACAAGACAAAGTTTCAGACCATCCTGGACAAGTTTGACAGTCACTGTGAAGTGGACACCAATGAAATCTTCGAGCGCTACATTTTTAAACAGGGTCTACCAGGTAAAGATGAATCTTTCAACTCCTTCTGAACTAACCTCCGCCTACTCGCGGCTGTCCTGCAACCTTGGTGATCGTGCCGACCCCATGATCAGAGACCAAATCGTCTTTGGAGTTCACTCTGATCCTCTGAGAGAGCAGCTACTGAAAATCAAGCATATGACCCTGCCAGTCGCGATTAAGACATGCACAGTGCATGAGCACGGCAAAAATCGCTATGCCCAGTACAAATCGGCTGCAAATGAGAAACTTGCTCCCACAAGGCAGAGAGCGTGCAGGCCATCTCCCGGATGCAGCGCCTCAGCATTGATGAAAGCGGCCATTTTGCGCGCTTTTCCCGGGGCCCCACACATGCGCGATGCGAACGGGATGACGAAGCGGCCGACACCCGCACTGCGCATGTGCGACAACGCGCGGAGCGTCAGGATGCCGACGTCATGACGTGCTCGAACTGTGGCAACGCCCACTTAAAGCAACACTGCCCTGCAAGAGGCAAGCGATGTTCAAACTGCGGGAAGCCTGGACATTATGCAGCCTTGTGCAGGTCTGCACCACCAGTCAGGGGCCAGCGCTCCCAATTCCGACGCCGGCGCATTCAGAGTGTGCAACAACGATTACAGGATTCTGATCCTGGCAGCACAACGGATCCAGAGGAAGAATGCCTGGACTCCGCATACTGTGTGGGCATCATCACCAAATGTGACCATGCCACATCCAACTCATCACAACTTCAATCCATCCTCGCTGTGGATTCTGCGGACGAATGGCGTGCGGTGATGCAGGTCAACCACTGCTCCATCCAGTTTAAGCTGGACACAGGTGCTTCTGCCAACCTCCTCTCACAGGCAGATTTCAAACACATCAAGAAGCCCCACAAGGTCCTTCCAGCAGCCTGCAGGCTTCTGGACTACAACGGAAATGCCATCACGGCACTGGGATCCTGCCATCTACTCGTCTCCAACCGGAGCACCCATGCACGGTTACGTTTTGAAATTGTCAAGCCAGATAGGGCATCCCTACTTGGCACGCACGCCTGCAAGCAGCTGAACCTCGTGCAGGAGTTTACACACCCACATCCTCCAATGAGGATCTTCAGGCCGGCATTGATGGCATCTGATGTGTTGGGTATGCTGGGTCTGCGAGGACTGCGTTTACCAGAGCAGTGAGAGGGACAGGCTACCAACACTTGTAGAAGTACAACTCTATTTTATTTAGCTATGAGCTGTTAAACATACTTGCACTGTGGGTTCACACTATGTTAGGTTGACTGGAGACCTGAGGCTAACCTGACCAGACTATACTGCTAGCACATGGTAGATGTTCGTGTTACTGATCACGGGCTCTGGCTGTCTCAGAGGCTGCATCCCGAATGAACGGGAAGACTAGTGCCCTCTGGCTATATAGTATCCATGTCCTGTCTGGTGATTGGCTGCTGTGTTCTGTGTGTCGATTGGTCTTTCAGTGTGTCAGTCAGTGTCTGTCTCTGTATCATCATATACTTGTGTGTATATTATGACATCTCACCCTTTTTGAAAAAAAAATGTGTACGTGGCAATAAATAGTGTGGTATGTGAATGTTTCTGACTATGTGGAGAATATGTGAGCATATTTACAGGACTATATACAAAAATCCTAACATATTTACATGGGAAGGTGTCTAGTGCAGATAGACTGTATGTAACAAAACACGGGACATGAATAACAGTATGTACAAATTAGCGAACAAATAACCAGGGTAATGAAACAATCAGTCCATGAGTTTAGAGAGTTCAGAAATTCAGGCAGTTCATAAATTCAGTCTCTGTGGTGGACGACGAATTCTGGTTGACCGCCGCAAGTGTGGGTCAGGGGCCGCCTGCTCTGGAACGGGCAGGACTGTGTCAGTCGCAAAGGGTGGCAACAGAAGAGGCAGATCTGCGAGCTCTTGGATGGGCCTGTCCTGAGGGCGAGGCAGGGCATCACGATCTGGCGGCGAGCGTGGAAGGAGCCGCAGTGCCCGCCTATTTCGGGGAAGAAAAGAGCCATCCTGCATACGAACCAGGAACGACCTGGGGGCCACTTGGTTGATTACCACCGCGGCGGCAGACCAACCTCCTTCAGGAAGTTGTACACGAACCTGGTCATCAGGAACGAGAGCAGGGAGATCTGTGGCACGGGCGTCGTACGCCGACTTGTGTTGGGCCCGAGACAGTTGCATTCGATGCAGGACCGGAAAGTTGTCCAAGTCTGGGGTGTGTATTGCAGGCACCATCGTTCGTAATGTGCGGTTCATTAACAATTGAGCTGGTGACAGGCCAATGGACAATGCAGTTGACCTGTAGGCAAGAGTGCGAGGTAAAAGTCGGAACCTGCATTGGCTGCTTTGTACAGGAGTTGTTTGACAACGTGTACCCCCTTCTCAGCTTTGCCATTCGACTGGGGGTAGTGGGGACTTGAGGTGACGTGCGTGAAATTATACCGCCGGGCAAAGTTGGATCACTTCTGACTTTCAAAACACGGGCCATTATCAGACATGACCGTGAGTGGGATGCCATGGTGAGCAAAAGTCTCCTTGCACGCACGGATGACCGCTGTCGACGTGAGATCATGCAGCCTAACTACCTCTGGTAGTTAGAGAAGTAGTCCACTATGAGGACTTAGTTCCGGCCCAGTGCATGGAAAAGATCAATGCCAACCTTGGTCCAGGGGGACGACACCAGTTCATGTGGCTGCAAGGTCTCTTTTGGCTGAGCTGGCTGGAACTGTTGGCATGTCAGGCAGTTGAGAACGACGTTGGCGATGTCATGCTTGATGCCAGGCCAGTACACTGCCTCACGGGCCCGCCGTCGGCAATTCTCCACCCCCAGGTGACCCTCATGGAGCTGCTCAAGGACAAGCTCCCGCATACTGTGAGGGATGACGATCCTGTCCAACTTTAGCAGAATTCCATCTACCACTGCTAGGTCATCTTTGATGTTGTAGAATTGCGGGCATTGGCCCTTGAGCCATCTGTCTGTAAGATGGCGCACGACACGTTGGAGCAAAGGATCATTGGCTGTTTCACGACAAATCTGGATGAGTTGTTTGTCCGTGGCGGGCAAGTTAGATGCGCAGAACTCAACATGAGCATCAATTTGGCACACGAAGCCCGACGGCTCACAGGGCGTAGTGACAGAACAGGAGAGTGCATCGGAGACGATGAGCTCCTTACCCGGGGTGTAGACCAGTTCGAAGTCATACCGCCTGAGTTTAAGGAGGATTCGTTGCAGGCGCAGCGTCATATTGTTAAGGTCCTTCTGTATAATGTTGAACAGTGGCCTGTGGTCCGTTTCGACTGTAAATTTGGGGAGTCCTTAGACGTAGTCATGGAATTTGACAATTCCCGTGAGGAGGCCCAGGCACTCTTTTTCGATTTGCGCATAGCGTTGCTTGGTGGGCGTCATTGCACGCGATGCGAATGTGACTGGAGCCCATGAGGAGGCGTCGTCGCGTTGGAGGAGCACTGCTCCAATGCCGGACTGGCTCGAATCAGTGGAGATCTCCGTCTCTTTGGCAGGGTCGAAGAATGCCAATACCGGGGCCTTGGTGAGTTTCGCCCTGAGTTCACGCCACTCTTGCTCGTGGGCGGGGAGCCATTGGAATTCGGTTGTCTTCTTCACCAGATTGTGGAGAGCCATGGTGAGGGATGAGAGGTTTGGGATGAACTTCCCCAGGAAGTTGACCATGCCCAGGAAGCGGAGGACCGCCTTCTTGTCCTCTGGTGTCTTCGTGGCATTGATTGCCGACATCCTGTCTGCATCTGGCTGCATACCAAGCTGTGATATGTGGTCGCCGAGGAATTTTAGTTGTTTGACCAAAGGAGCATTTGGCTCTGTTGAGGCGGAGGCCATGCTGATGGATTCTCCGGAAGACGCGTTGGAGACGATCAATGTGTTCCTGCGGGGTGGTAGACCAGACGATGATGTCGTCTACATATACCGCACCCCTTCGATGCCCTCCATCATCTGCTCCATTATTCGGTGGAACACCTCCGAGGCTGAGATGAGGCAAAACGGCATCTGGTTGTAACAAAACCGGCCAAATGGGGTGTTAAAGATGCAGAGCTTCCGACTGGACGCATCAAGTTGTATCTGCCAGAACCCCTTGGATGCTGTGTGAAAAATTTGGCGCGAGCCATCTTGCAGGTGAGTTCTTCGCGCTTTGGGATAGGGTAGTGTTCCCTCATGATGTTACGGTTCAGATCTTTGGCGTCGATGCAGATGCGTAGTTCTCCGGAAGGTTTCTTAACACACACCATGGAGCTGACCCAGTCGGTTGGTTCGGTTACTTTAGATATGACGCCCTGGTCCTGGAGGTCCTGCAACTGCTGCTTGAGGTGGCCCTTGAGGGGCGCCCGTACCCGGCGAGGTGCATGAACCACAGGCGTGGCATTTGGTTTTAAAATAATTTTGTACATGTATGGGAGTGTGCCCATGCACTCGAAAATGCTGTGGTAGCGAGTGATGATGTTCTTCAGTTGTGTTTGAAAGTCGGCGTCCGGTGGTGCTGAAGCCTCAGCGGGTGACATGGAGTGAACCCTTTGGACGAGGTTTAGGATCTTGCACGCCTGAGCACCGAGCAGGGAAGCTTTAGTGGCCCCTACAATCTCAAAGGGCAGGGTGGCCTTTAAGGAACGGTGCGACACCACAAGCTGGCATGAGCCGCTGGCTGCAATGGCATTGCCATTATAGTCGAGAAGCTGGCAGGCGGATGGAAGGATGGTCAGCTTAACGTGGAGGCTGTCCAGGTCAGACCGCGCAGTGAGGTTGGCTGAAGCGCCGGTGTCCAGCCTGAATCGGATGCGAGATTTGTTGACCGTGAGGGTGGCACACCACTCATCGTCCGGATCAATGCTCATCACTGGGAAGGGCTTGGCCTTTTTCTTTTCAAGCACCGTGTGCTTGGTGATGATGCCCACCCGGAATGGGGATTGGAGATCCTCGGTGTCAGGGTCTGGAACCATGTCGGAGTTGGAATCGGTGACCGGTTGTTGTACGGTTCGAACTTCCCTGCGCTGCTGGTGGGAGCGACAGGAGGCAGGTGCTAGAGCAGACCTGCACAGGGCTGCGTAGTGGCCAAGCTTGCCACACTGGAGACAGCGTCGAGATTTTGCGGGACATTACCGCTTTAAGTGAGAGGAGCCACAGTTGTCACACGTCGTGATGTCAGAACGCTCAGTGCGCCACCGCACATGCGCGGTGCGGTCATACATAGTGCGCGCCTGCGCAGTTTGGTCTTTGGCCTTGCCGTCCCCTCGGTCATCGCGCGCATGCGCGGGAGCCCGGGAAAAGCGCGCGAAGTGGCCTCCCTCATCCAGGCTTAGGCCCTGGAGCTGTTTTACAGTCTGCACCCGCTCTGCTTCGTGGGGACCTTGCCGCGCTGCCTCTGCCGCTTGAATGTGCGAGTATCGGTTCGTGGCGTGCTCATGCAGAACGGAGGTTTCGATGGCTATAGCGAAGGTGAGCTGTTTAACTTTGAGGAGCTGCTGGCGTAGGGGGTCCGAGTGCACACCGAAAACGATCTGGTCACGGATCATTGAATCAGAGGTGGAGCCGTAATTGCAGGATTGCGCGAGGATGTGAAGATGGGTGAGGAAAGATTGAAAAGGTTCATCCCAACCCTGCAGACGCTGCTGAAAGACGAAGCGTTCAAAACTTTTGTTGATTTCGATGTCACAGTGGCTGTCGAATTTGAGCAGGACTGTCTTGAACTTGGACTTGTCTTCACCTTCAGCGAATGTGAGGGAGTTGAAAATATGGATGGCGTGGTTCCCGGCCGTGGAGAGAAAGAGAGCGTCTGAGGCAGCTTCCAGGTCGGTAGCTTCGAGGTACAGTTGAAACTTTTGTTTAAAAATCTTCCAGTTCGCACCGAGGTTGCCGGTGATGCGGAGCAGCGGGGGAGGGCGTACGCTGTCCATACTACCGGATGTCTGATTGTTGGTCGAAGGCAGATTATTTCATGGTAGATCCATCAAACTCTAACATCACGTCCTGGTACCATGATGTGTTCGGTATGCTGGGTCTGCGAGGACTACGTTTACCAGAGCAGTAAGAGAGACAGGCTACCAATATTTGTAGAAGTACAACTCTATTTTATTTAGCTATGAGCTGTTAAACATACTTGCACTGTGGGTTCACACTATGTTAGGTTGACTGGAGACCTAAGGCTAACCTGACCAGACTATACTGCTAGCACATGGTAGATGTTCGTGTTACTGATCACGGGCTCTGGCTGTCTCAGAAGCTGCATCTCGAATGAGCGGGAAAACTGGTGCCCTCTGGCTATATAGTGTCCGTGTCCTGTCTGGTGATTGGTTGCTGTGTTCTGTGTGTTGACTGGTCTTTCAATGTGTCAGTCAGTGTCTGTCTCTGCACCACCATATACTTGTGTGTATATTATGACAACATCCTCGCTCAGTATCCGGCTGTTCGACGGGATGGGCACGCTGCCATATCGATACAAGATTCTGCTATGACCTGATGCCAAGCGAGTGGTCCACGCACCACGCCGGGTCCCGGCTCTGCTGAGGGAGCGCCTGAAGGCACAGCTCAAGGATCTTCAGCAACAGGGCATCATTTCCAATGTAACCAAACCGACTGACTGGGTCAGCTTGATGGTATGTGTCAGAAAGCCTTCAGGAGACCTGCGCCTCTACATTGATCCCAAGGATCTCAATAAGAATATAATGCGTGAACACTACCCCATCCTGAAGCGTCCTACGAAACCTGGTAAAAAAGTCCACTGCCTTTGCGTGGCAGGCAGCACATCAGGCAGAGTGGCTGAAGCTGAAAGCCAAGCTCACAACTGCACCTGTCTTGGCATTTTTCAATCCCGACAAGGAGACCAAGCTCTCCACAGAAGTGAGCCAGGATGGCATTGGTGCGGTGCTGCTTCAACGCTATGCCACTTCGTCCTGCGGACCGATAGCCTATGCATCGAGGGCCATGACGCCCACCGAAACACGGTATGCGCAGATAGAGAAGGAATGCCTGGGTCTTCTCACTGGCATTCTCAAGTTTCACAACTATGTCTACGGCCTGCCGACATTCACTGTCGAGACGGATCATAGGCCTCTGGTCCAAATTATCCACAAGGACCTGAACGACATGACGCCTCGGTTGCAGCGCATCCTCCTCAAACTCAGAAGGTACGACTTTGTCTTAGTGTACACGTCTGGCAAGGAGTTCATCATCGCTGATGCATTGTCCCGCTCCATCACATTGCCTAGTGAACGGCTGGAAATCATCCGGCAGATTGAATCACAGGTGCAGCTGTGTGCTAGCACCCTCCTGGTGTCTGATGAGAAGGTGGTTCGTATCCGCGAGGAGTCAGCCAAAGACCCCCTCTTGCAGCATGTCATGCACCACCTCGCCAATGGCTGGCAGAACGGGCAGTGCCCTCAATTTTATAATGTAAAGGATGACCTGACGGTGATTGATGGTATCCTCCTCAAGCTGGACCATATTGTCATTCCACTCAGTCTCCAGAGCTTGGTGCTCCGCCAAATCCATGAGGGACACCTGGACCTATAGAAGTGCAGACGCAGAGCCAGGCAGGCTGTCTACTGGCCCGGTATTAGCCAGGATATCTCGAACATTGTCCTCAACTGTGCGACCTGTCAACGCTTCCAGCCAGCGCAGAGCAAGGAGACGCTCCAGCAGCACGAGATCGAGACCTCCCCTTGGTCCAAGGTTGGCATCAACCTCTTTCATGCGAATGGTCGTGACTATGTGTTGATTATTGACTATTTCTCCAATTACCCTGAAGTTGTGAAGCTCTCAGACCTCACTTCTCGGACCGTCATCAAGGCCTGTAAGGAGACGTTCTCTAGGCATGGTATCCCACTCACTGTCATGAGTGACAATGGCCCGTGCTTCAGCAGCCACGAGTGGTCTATGTTTGCCAAGTCGTACCAGTTCAAACATGTCACTTCCAGCCCACACTATCAGCAGTCCAATGGGAAGGTTGAAAAAGGGGTGCACATTGTGAAGCAGCTCATCTGCAAGGCCACAGATTTTGCTTCTGACATCTACCTCACGCTGCTTGCGTACAGAGTGACCCCACTGTCCACTGGCATGTCGCCGGCTCAACTCCTGATGAACAGGGACCTGCGGACGACACTTCCAGCCATACACTTGCCCAACCCGGATCACCTCCCGTTGTTGCAGACGGTGCAGCATCTCCGAAACCAGCAAAAGCAGGGCTATGATGCTCATGCCACCGATTTGCCCGTGTTAACCCCGGCGGACACAGTCAGGATCAGGATACCGGATGGTGGCTGGTCTGCTCCAGCTGTCGTTGTTCGACAGGCTGCGCCCCGCTCGTATGTTGTCCATCTGGCTGATGGTTCTGTTGTGCGACGGAACAGACGGGCACAGCGCAAGGTTGCCTGTCCGCGACCGCTTTCTTCTCCGTTTCCATCCATTGTTTTGCCACCTCCTGATACCTCGAACTACGAGGCCACCAGTCAGGCTTCCATCCCGCCTGTCAAGACACTATCGTCTCCACCTCCACCTCTCCTGCGATCGACAAGGATCAGACGCAAGCCCCAGAGGCTGGACTTATGAACACTTGTGTTGTTTGCTATGTTCTGTTTTCTCACATTAGACAGCTGTCTTTATATGTAAATACTTTCACATATGCCACCGTTTGTACATATGTTAGTCTCTGACACCACATGTGTATACATTTCCATATGCCAACAGAGCATACAAAAAAAAAGGGAGATGGCATGATATGCAAACATGCACATAATGATATAGAGACAGGCAGCTAATGAACACAGAGAACAGGACATGACCAATGAGCAGGCAGGACACTCAGGGGTGGTATCTCACTATAAAAGGCATGAGGCACTTACACTCCACCTCTTTCCACTGATGAACATCTACAGAGTGAGTCAGGGTGTATGTACAGTATCACACCTCCAGCACGTGGCTAAGAGCTAGTCTGGTTCAGTCAGACAGAGTAACCACACTTAGGTTAACAGAGAGTCAAACTCATACAGAACTGTGCTAACTGTGCTACTGGTTCAGATTGAACTAACTTCAAGGTCTGGAGTATCTTTTGGTCAAAGCTGCATCCAGTTGCAGCCTGTGTTATCCCAGAGTACATAACACATCAGACGTATTGGAGGGAGCTAAGACGTGGGCAGCAGCGTTTAGACGACCTTAAGCTTATGAAGGGTAGAATGTGGTAGAGTGGCTGGGGCCTGGCATCATCGAGTCTAGAGGCAACTAAAGTACGACCGAGTGCTTCAGCAGCAGATGCGCTGGGACAGGAGCAATATTATGGAGGCGGAAGACCTCTGCGATGGCATGAATTCAAAATCGACATCACAGACTCAGTTTCCAATTTACTCAATCTGTTTAAACTGGTTATGAATTCAGGAGTTAAATGGATCCTCCAGCTATTGGAATAAGAGCCTTTCTCTTATCATGTTGGCCTATCTCCTGTGCATTACTCTTCACTTGAGCTTGTGGGCTCACACCAGATGAATCTGCACCAATTATTTATTTGAAGTCAATTACGAATGCTAATTGAGGGCGGCATGTGGCGCAGTGGATAGCACTGGGACTACGGCGCTGAGGACCCGGGTTCGAATCCTGGCTCTGGGTCACTGTCCGTGTGGGGTTTGCACATTCTCCCCATGTCTGTGTGGGTTTCACCCCCACAACCCAAAGATGTGCAGGGTAGGTGGATTGGCCACGCTAATTGCCCCTTAATTGGAAAAAAAATAATAATTGGGTACTCTAAATTTTAAAAAATTTAAAAAGGAATGTTAATTGAATGGTAAATTATTAAGCCAAGAAGAATGAACAGAGTACAATATATTACATATGTTTGACCTGATTGTTCACATCTGTTCTGATGACCTTTGCAATATTACAAAAATGCCAGAATGTATTTTTATCCTCCACTTTATTAAGTGGATAATGAACATTATTGTTGTCATTGGCTGTCCCTCGATTCGAGGGTGATGTCTGCTCAGGGGTGTGAATTTCTACCATGGGTCTTCATGTGACTGAACAGGCAGATTCCCTGCCCGCCAATCTTTGGGCACTTGGGGCAGGGTGTCCCAAGAGGTCGTGCGATCCGGAGTACAGGGGTTGCTTCCTGTTCTTTACTCCTCCCTCGCTGCCCTGTTGCATCATTATGACGTTGTGACACAAAGCGTGATGCAGCTTAATGGACGAGTTGCCACCAATTTGAACGTTTGCGAGAAAGCTCCGCCCAGTCATCAATGTCAATGCAGCCTCACTTCAAGGAGAGCTCCAGGCTGTCTTTGAAGCATTTCCTTTGCCCTTCCCAAGAGCATCGGCCATTTGTGAGTTGGGAAAACAGGATCTGGCAGGAGAGACACTTTTCAGCCACCTAGTCACAGTGTGCAGTCTATCGGAGTTGATTTTGCAGGGGTTTTGCCTGAATGTTTCTGGATGTTGTCCCATTGAATCTGGAGCAAAGGTATTATTGATGGGACTTCTCTAGCACTTTTGTGTGTCACTGATACACAATCCAGATCTCACTGTGGTGTAAGTACAAGTACATGGTAGCAACATTTACACCCAGACTTTTGTTGACTTGTGGAGGGAGATCTTCATTATCAAACACTCACTGCTATAGTTTATTGGAGGCTGAGCTGACACAGCTGATCCAGTGCTGGATTTCCTTGTCAATGGTGGCCTTTTGAAGGAGATAGATCATAAACATAACAAGAGCATAAGAACTAGGAGCAGGAGTAGGAAATTCAGCCCTCGGGCCTGCTCCGCCATTTATTACGATCATGGCTGATCCCATTGGCCTCATCTCCACCTTCCTGCCTGATCCCCATAGCTGTTGAGGATGGGCGGTGCTGAATATATTCCTTCAACATATGTGGGGGGTCGAATGACCTGGTGTGGGGCTATAGGAATTTTGTTGGAGCAACATTCAAAGACAGGCCAAGTTTCCTGTATACAGAATTGAAGAGATTGAGGTGTAACGTCCAGTATCTTGGGGCCAAACTAAAAATCATGCAAAAAACACTTTCATAGTTGATGAGTTAGACAAAAGTGTATATTTTTAAAGTTGATACAATTTTTGATCATCATTAAGGAGAGGGATGTTAATACAAAAAAATCGAGCTGTTTCTTTCTTCAAAGCCATTGATTTGTCATCAATGAACATTTGGCAATGATGGCGCAGAATCCATTCTCTATTCCTTCTCCCTTGTCCTGCAGAAACGCCTCATCATCAGTGTTGATGGAGAACAATGTATTGCTTTGCAGTTTCATACTCCATACCAGTAATCCTTTATCCCACAACTCTTATAATTTTCTGAAATCTAAACTTATAAGTTCTCAGCTCTCTACACTCCCCTCCTCTATGATCCTCCTTCAAATCTAATTCTTTTGAACAAGCTTTTGATCATCTAACCCTAATTTGGGGGGGGGGGGGGGTATGGGGGTGGGGGGGCTTGAAAATCATGTGGTGGAAGGCCTATGAATGATATTAAAATTTACCAAATTAATTTAAATAGGTTCCTGTCCCTTCTGGGCGGGAACTTCATTACATCGCGAGCAGGGGGTGGGGGCGGGGAAACTTGGGAAACTAGGGCAGAGTCTATCGGCAGCGTTGCGCTTGAACAGGAGCGTGGCGTGGCTGGTAGATGCTGGGTGAAGCCTCCTGCAGGCTTCTTGACAGCCAGTACGTCTTGTGAGATCTACCCAGAGAGTTGGGCGCCATTCAGTACTGGTGGTTCACACAATCATGGACCAGACAGGATGGCACCCGGGGGTCTCCGGGCCATCGGAGGCCCCTGGGTGGGGTGGCACCCTGGCCCTCCCCCTGGAATGTGGGCACCTTTGCTCTGCAAAGCAGGCACCTTGGCACTGCCACTGCTACTGTGCCTGGGTGGCACTGCAAAATCAGCAGGAACACTGCCAGGGTACCAGGATGGCAGTGCCAAGGTTTAGGGCCTGAGGGGGACCATGCCCATGAAAGGCGGGATGTTATGAAGGGTGGGGGGATTGCAGGGCCGGTATGTAGGGGCCTCTGGGAGATTGGGATGAGATGAAGGGTAGGGGTCTTGGAAGGAGGGCCTGTAAGGGGGTGAGAGGGGGGCCTGAAGAGGGTGAGCCCTTTGGGACCCAATGGCAGGGTTTTCTCACTTGGAGGGGTGTAGGGTAATGCCCATGTGTGTGGGGGGGGGTCACATTCCATTGGTGTGGGTGTGGGGGACACTCAAGCTCACTGAGAGATCGGGGCACCCTTTCAGAATGGTACCCCAATCTCTGATGAGCCGGTCTGGCCAGTGGGTTCCGCCCCTGCTGTGATGAAAATAATTCTAAGTGTGGGCTAAACCGGTGAGAAACTCCCCAGGGCCCAAGGAGCTGACGACGTGTTGGTTCGACAGCGGTGGGGAACTTGCCGACTGAACCGGCGGGAAACTCCCAGCAAAACCCGCCACAAATGACACTTAGAAACGTTACAGTTAGCCCGCGCCCTAGATCTCACCAGCGAGAATCTCATTTCCCGACGCTCGTGGGATTTTGCGCCCGCAAAATCTCCCCAGTGACCCAGCTTCCACTGCTTGCTTAACAGAATTTCACAGACTAATGATCCCCTGAGAAAAAAACATTCACTTCAGTCTCAAATGCGAGATCCCTTATTTTTTTAAACTGTGCCCCCTAGTTCTAGACTTCCTCACAAGGGAAAACATTCTTTCAGCATTCACTCTGTCAAGCCAATAAGATCGTCTCTCATTCTTCTAAACTACACTAGGTATGGGCTCAACCTGTTCAATGTTTCATCATGAGCTAATCTATTCATCCCAGGAATCAATTAAGTGAATCGTCTCTGAACTCCTTCGAATACATTGCTACTTTTTTGCAAGTGGGGGACCAAAACTGTACACCGTGTTCCAGACGCTATCTCACTGAGGCCCTATTTCTACATTTTACTCCTCTTGCAATAAACACCAACATTCAATTTGCCCTCCTAATCACCTGTTATATCTGTGTACTAACCTTTGTGATTCATGTTCCAGGCCAAGTTTTCTCTGTTCCACTGAGTTCTGCATTCTCTCCCTGTAATAATTATTTGCTACTTGTCTATTCTCCCTGCCAAAGTGGACAAGTTCACATTTTCCCACATTATAGAATCATAGAATCCCTACAGTGCAGAAGGAGGCCATTCAGTCTATCAAGTCTGCACCGACTCTCCGAAAGAGCACTCTACCTAGGGCAACACTGACCTTACTCAGTGAAGCAGTGATGTAAAAGTACTGCCTTTCTGGCACTCTCCCTCAGATCAATCCAGGTTTGATCGGGCAATGGAGCAGAGAGTCCCTGATAGCTACTAATGAATTCTGAGCAGGCCAGGCCTGAAGCCTGTTTCATTCACCGCTCATTAATCTCCTGCTATAGATGCTTGATCATCTAATTTACACCCTGCAAGATCCCACAAACAAGCAATGAGATAACCGGTCAATTAATTCCACCCAGGGCTCCTAAATAAAGGGCCTTCATCAAACTGAGCAGTGGGACCACCGCCTCTGTACATTGCTTGCGATACAAACCAATTTCTACCCCCACATGGTTTGTAATTCAAGATTCAGAAATCAAAAACACTGACGACAGTCCGTCCCATGATATCACCCAGTTCCCAGTGCTATAGTGGAAATCAGGCAGGCATCTTAATGTGAGGTCGCATGTGCACTCACAACATACTTTCAATTTGAATGTGAGCTTTACAGATCGTGTCACTGATGGGACCTTCATGGCAATGTAGCAACTGCACTGTTTGACTTTGGTTAACTTACAAAAAAACATACATCGAAAATAGGAGCAGCAGGAGGCCATTCGGCCCTTCGAGCCTGGTCCGCCATTCATTATGATCATCAAGTTCAATACCCTGACCCCGCCTCCCCCCACTTGATAACTTGATAATAATAGCATTAGGTAATCTATCCATTTTAGATTATTTTTCAATCCATGTGTCATAAAGTCTGGCAATCTTTATATGAAACTCTGAAGCTGAGTTGGATATTTCAAAGTGACATGAAATCCATTCGGTCTTCGATGCCAATGCACGCAATTATTTTTATATTTTTAGGCTGTCCGGGTTCTGTGTAGAAAGAAAAGCTGGCGCCGATATGGTGCTCGCCATGACCACCAGGTATCTCAAAGCGCCTAACGGAAGTGTGGTCACAGTTGTAATGCAGGGATCTGGTGACCACAGCAAGCTCCCAGAGACAGCAATGCGATACTTGTCAGATAATCTGGTTTTTTTTAATGTTGATTGAGCGCTAAATATTAGCCAAGAAACCAGGGATAATTCCCCTGCTCTTCTTCAAAGTTGCACCTGCAATCTTTTACATCACCTCCCCAAGCAGGCAGATAGGGCCTCTGCTTAATACCTCATGTGAAAGATGGCGTATCGAACGGGGCAGTACTCCTTCAGTGCTGCTCGAGAGTGTCAAGAACTGTCCTGTGCTAAAGTCCTGCAGTGGGACTTGAACCTAGAAGCTTGTGACTCAGAAGCAAGCGGGCAACCAACTGGGCCACAGCTATGAGAATCCTAAGCCATGTTTTCACTGGGGCACATACAGGAAACAAAGGTTTGTGGACTGTACACAGTCCTTCAGACTGACACGTCAGTTTAGTTCAGTACCAAAGAACAAAACAAAGAACAAAGAAATGTACAGCACAGGAACAGGCCCTTCGGCCCTCCAAGCCCGTGCCGACCATACTGCCCGACTAAACTACAATCTTCTACACTTCCTGGGTCCGTATCCTTCTATTCCCATCCTATTCATATATTGTCAAGATGCCCCTTAAATGTCCCTATCGTCCCTGCCTCCACTACCTCCTCCGGTAGTGAGTTCCAGGCACCCACTACCCTCTGCGTAAAAAACTTGCCTCGTACATCTACTCTAAACTTTGCCCCTCTCACCTTAAACCTATGCCCCCTAGTAATTGACCCCTCTACCCTGGGGAAAAGCCTCTGACTATCCACTCTGTCTATGCCCCTCATAATTTTGTATACCTCTATCAGGTCGCCCCTCAACCTCCTTCGTTCCAGTGAGAACAAACCGAGTTTATTCAATCGCTCCTCATAGCTTATGCCCTCCATACCAGGCAACATTCTGGTAAATCTCTTCTGCACCCTCTCTAAAGCCTCCACATCCTTCTGGTAGTGTGGCGACCAGAATTGAACACTATACTCCAAGTGTGGCCTAACTAAGGTTCTATACAGCTGCAACATGACTTGCCAATTCTTATACTCAATGCCCCGGCCAATGAAGGCAAGCATGCCGTATGCCTTCTTGACTACCTTCTCCACCTGTGTAGCCCCTTTCAGTGATCTGTGGACCTGTACTCCTAGATCTCTTTGACTTTCAATACTCTTGAGGGTTCTACCATTCACTGTATATTCCCTACCTGCATTAGCCCTTCCAAAATGCATTACCTCACATTTGTCCAGGTTAAACTCCATCTGCCATCTCTCCGCCCAAGTCTCCAGACAATCTAAATCCTGCTGTATCCTCAGACAGTCCTCATCGCTATCCGCAATTCCACCAACCTTTGTGTCGTCTGCAAACTTACTAATCAGACCAGTTACATTTTCCTCCAAATCATTTATATATACTACAAAGAGCAAAGGTCCCAGCACTGATTCCTGTGGAACACCACTGGTCACAGCCCTCCAATTAGAAAAGCATCCCTCCATTGCTACCCTCTGCCTTCTATGGCCTAGCCAGTTCTGTATCCACCTTGCCAGTTCACCCCTGATCCCGTGTGACTTCACCTTTTGTACTAGTCTACCATGAGGGACCTTGTCAAAGGCCTTACTGAAGTCCATATAGACAACATCTACTGCCCTACCTGCATCAATCATCTTAGTGACCTCCTCGAAAAACTCTATCAAGTTAGTGAGACACGACCTCCCCTTCACAAAACCGTGCTGCCTCTCACTAATACGTCCATTTGCTTCCAAATGGGAGTAGATCCTGTCTCGAAGAATTCTCTCCAGTAATTTCCCTACCACTGAAGTAAGGCTCACCGGCCTGTAGTTCCCGGGATTATCCCTGCCACCCTTCTTAAACAGAGGAACAACATTGGCTATTCTCCAGACCTCCGGGACATCCCCTGAAGACAGCGAGGATCCAAAGATTTCTGTCAAGGCCTCAGCAATTTCCTCTCCAGCCTCCTTCAGTATTCTGGGGTAGGTCCCATCCGGCCCTGGGGACTTATCTACCTTAATATTTTTTAAGACACCCAACACCTCGTCTTTTTGGATCACAATGTGACCCAGGCTATCTACACCCCCTTCTCCAGACTCAACATCTACCAATTCCTTCTCTTTGGTGAATACTGATGCAAAGTATTCATTTAGTACCTCGCCCATTTCCTCTGGCTCCACACATAGATTCCCTTGCCTATCCTTCAGTGGGCCAACCCTTTCCCTGGCTACCCTCTTGCTTTTTATGTAAGTGTAAAAAGCCTTGGGATTTTCCTTAACCCTATTTGCCAATGACTTTTCATGACCCCTTCTAGCCCTCCTGACTCCCTGCTTAAGTTCCTTCCTACTTTCCTTATATGCCACACAGGCTTCGTCTGTTCCCAGCCTTTTAGCCCTGACAAATGCCTCCTTTTTCTTTTTGACGAGGCCTACAATATCATTCGTCATCCAAGGTTCCCGAAAATTGCCGTATTTGTCTTTCTTCCTCACAGGAACATGCCTGTCCTGTATTCCTATCAACTGACACTTGAAAGCCTCCCACATGTCAGATGTTGATTTGCCCTCAAACATCCGCCCCCAATCTATGCTCTTCAGTTCCCGCCTAATATTGTTATAATTAGCCTTCCCCCAATTTAGCACATTCATCCTCGGACCACTCTTATCCTTGTCCACCAGTACTTTAAAACTTACTGAATTGTGGTCACTGTTACCGAAATGCTCCCCTACTGAAACATCTACCACCTGGCCGGGCTCATTCCCCAATACCAGGTCCAGTACCGCCTCTTCCCTAGTTGGACTGTTTACATATTGTTTTAAGAAGCCCTCCTGGATGCTCCTTACAAACTCTGCCCCGTCTAAGCCCCTGGCACTAAGTGAGTCCCAGTCAATATTGGGGAAGTTGAAGTCTCCCATCACCACAACCCTGTTGTTTTTACTCTTTTCCAAAATCTGTCTACCTATCTGCTCCTCTATCTCCCGCTGGCTGTTGGGAGGCCTGTAGTATACCCCCAACATTGTGACTGCACCCTTCTTATTCCTGATCTCTACCCATATAGCCTCACTGCCCTCTGAGGTGTCCTCTCGCTGTATAGCTGTGATACTCTCCTGAACAAGTAGCGCAACTCCGCCTCCCCTTTTACATCCCCCTCTATCCCGCCTGAAACATCTAAATCCTGGAACGTTTAGCTGCCAATCCTGCCCTTCCCTCAACCAGGTCTCTGTAATGGCAACAACATCATAGTTCCAAGTAGTAATCCAAGCTCTAAGTTCATCTGCCTTACCCGTAATGCTCCTTGCATTAAAACATATGCACTTCAGGCCACCAGACCCGCTGTGTTCAGCAACTTCTCCCCGTCTGCTCTGCCTCAGAGCCACACTGTCCATATTCCCTAGTTCTCCCTCAACGCTCTCACCTTCTGACCTATTGCTCCCGTGCCCACCCCCCTGCCATACTAGTTTAATACTTTATAAAAATAAATTTAGAGTACCCAATCGTTTTTTTCCAATTAAAGGGCAATTTAGCGTGGCCAATCCACCTACCCTGCACACCTTTAGGTTGTGGGGGTGAAACTCACGCAGACACAGGGAGAATGTGCAAACTCCACACGGCTAGGATCGAACCCGGGTCCTCAGCGCCGTAGGCAGCAGTGATAACCACGGTGCCACGGTGCCGCCCCAGTACCAATACTATTACCTTTAAGCCCAGGAGATCATGGCAAGATTTGGGAGTGCAATTGAGGCTGAGATTCACCGATGCCGGGATGACGTGCGACACAATTGAAGGCGCCACATTTAAGTTGAGATGTAAAGCCAAGGTCCCAGTTATCTACACAGAGGAATGCAAAAAAATTACACGACACACTATTGAGGGCAGAGTGAATTTCCCCTTGTGTCCCGTCCAACATTTATCTCTTGACTGACACCATCAAGAAGAAAAATAGTCATTGTTGTTTGAGGGACCTTCGAGCACCATGCTTGACTACATCACAACATCCCAGAAGTAACTGATTGGCTGCGAAGCCCTTTGGGACATCATGGGTTGTGAAAGGTGCTATGGAAATGAAATCTTTCGAACTGTCATCTAATCAACTCAGACTTAGTGGAACTTTATTTCCAGTGAAAATAATTCCCGATTCCTAAATCACTTATGATAAAGACATAAAGATTTATGGACCGGGATGCATCCATTTAGCTCATCAAATTGATGCTTCCAGTGGATCACAAGTGATTTGAATATTCATGAATGGTTTCAATTCACCAATCGCCTGAGGAAGACAACCGACAGTAAAATCTAACAAGAGGATAATAATCTATGAAGTGTTCATTCTGATACAATTGAGCAAAAGACCCCAGGAAGCAAATTAAATTATAATTTCATTATTCATCTCTGATTATTTATATTGTGGGATTGATCCTGTATTTCTATTGTTCCAGCAGGACAGGAATCTCATCTCAAACCCAAGAAGTTCAGTCAAAGAACAAAGAATAAAGAAAAGTACAGCACAGGAACAGGCCCTTCGGCCCTCCAAGCCTGTGCTGACCATGCTGCCCATCTAAACTAAAATCTTCTACACTTCCTGGGTCCTTATCCCTCTATTCCCATCCTATTCATGTATTTGTCAAGTTGCCCCTTAAATGTCACTATCGTCCCTGCTTCCACCACCTCCTCTGGCACCCACTACCCTCTGTGTAAAAAACTTGCCTCGTACATCTCCTCTAAACCTTGCCCCTCGCACCTTAAACCTATGCCCTCTACCCTGGGAAAAAGCCTCTGACTATCCACTCTGTCTATGCCCCTCATAATTTTGTAGACCTCTATCATGTCGCCCCTCAACCTCCGTCGTTCCAGTGAGAACAAACCAAGTTTATTCAACCGCTCCTCATAGCTAATGCCCTCCATACCAGGCAACATCCTGGTAAATCTCTTTTGCACTCTCTCTAAAGCCTCCACATCCTTCTGGTAGTGTGGCGACCAGAATTGAACACTATACTCCAAGTGTGGCCTAACTAAGGTTCTATACAGCTGCAACATGACTTGCCAATTCTTATACTCAATGCCCTGGCCAATGAAGGCAAGCATGCCGTATGCCTTCTTGACTACCTTCTCCACCTGTGTTGCCCCTTTCAGTGACCTGTGGACCTGTACACCTAGATCTGTCTGACTGTCAATACTCTCAATGGCAGCATTCTCACCTTTCAGTCAGATGGTTCAAGACCCACTTCTGGCATTTCAGCACAAGAACCAGTTTGTGATTGCAGCGCAGTACTGAGGGAATGCTGCACTGTCTGAGGATCGGCCTTGTGGCCGGGACGTTAAATTAAGGCCCTGTCTGCCTTCTCAGAAGGATTTAGAAAAATCCCACGGAGCTAGTTTGATGAGGAGCAGGTGTTTCTTCCTAATACCTATCCTTCAACCAACACCCCAAACTAAGTTGTCTGGCTATAATTGCTTTGAGACTGAATGGATCTTGCTGTGCTCAAATTACGTGCTGTGTTTCTTATATCACAACAGTGGCCGCCCCTTCAAGAATAGTTTAATTGACTATGAAGCATTTTCAGACATCCTGAAAGGTATAAATGCAAGTTCTTTATTTATTGATCATTTTTTGTTTAACCCTATCTTTGCTAATTTTAATACCATTCTTAATCACCGTGTAACACTAATTCTAACTCTAATTGGTACTAATTTCATAGTACCAATGAAATTCATAGCCACTATAGTTTATCTGTTGCCAAAGCCTTCATCTAGGCCTTTGTTATCTCTTGAGTTAACTAGAGACAACCCCTTCATCTATCATCTCTTTGTTAGCTGATGTACATTTAAAAAATGTATTCTTTCATGAGATGAGGGTTTCACTGGCAAGATTAGCATTTGTTGTCCATCCCTAATCGACCTTGAACTGAATGGCTTGCTAGGCTATTTCAGAGGGAAGTTAAGAGTCAGCCACATTGCTGTGGGTCTGGGAGTCACATGTCGGCCAGGCCAGGTAACAATGGCAGAGTCCCTTCCGTAACGGACATTAGTGAACCAGATGGGTTTGCACAATAATCGATGATAGTTTCATGGCCATTATTATTGCGAGTGGCTTTATTACTTGTGGCACTAATAATGATTTTATTGATTGAATTTAAATCCTGCTATCTGCTGTAGTGGGATTTGAACCCATATCCCCCATTAGTCATTAGCTTTGGCCACTGGATTACTAGGCCAGTGGCATTACCAACGATCGACCATTAACCCTTGGATCCAGGCTTTTGAATTCTTAAAAAATAAATCCAAAATGGTACAGGTCCTCAACAAGACCATAACCGTTTGAATACAATAATTTAATTTATGATTTTTAAACCATTTATTCATGTCCGGTAATTTTTATTTCTATGTAGAAATGTCAGAAAACCAGAGATACTGAAACACAGACCAACTGCAGCCACTGATATGCCAGCTCACACTCTCCCGGCCCCCTTTAGTTTCCTCTCCATAACTCCCCCCATCGAAGCAACGAAAAGACAAAATAGCCCTAACCCCCAACCCTCCCCACCGCTAATGCCTTAATTCACTTTGAAGGTTCCCCCGCTCCCCATAAGGCGAACGTAACCATCTCCAAGTACAGGAATTCAGCCGGGTTGTTCACCCACACTCCTGTCTTTGACGGCTCCAACTCCCTCCAGCTCAACAGAACCCTTCACCGGGCTATCAGGGAGGCAAAGGCCAAGACATTGGCCTCTTTCTCCACCTGAACTCCCGGCTCTTCCGACACTCCAAATATTGCCACCTGCGGATTCAGGCCCACCCCCACACCCAGACTCTTGGACGTAACATCCGAGAACCCCTGCCAGAACCCCCTCAGATTTGGACATGCCCAGAACATGTGGGCATGATTGGCGGGTTACCCCACCCCAACCCTTACACTGCCCACACGTATCCTCCACCCCTGAAAAGAACTGGCTCAGCCTCGTAACCGTCATGTGGGCCCTATGCACCACCTTAAATTGGATGAGGCTTAACCATACCCACGACGAGGACGTGTTCACCCTCCACAGGGCTTCCTTCCATAGACCAGCCCTCACCTCCTCACCCCATGCCTCCTCCCATTACCGCCTGATCTCCTCCACTGGCTCTCCACCAGCTCTCCATAAATGTCTGACACTCTCCTCTCCCCAATTTCATATTTGGACAGCAACTTATCTTGTAGCAACGGATGTGGTAGCCCCAGGAAGGACGGCCGCTCTCTCCTCACATCGTCCCTCACCTAGAGGTATCTGAACCTATTCCCCTTAGACAATTGATAAGTTTCCTCCAGTTCCTCCAGGCCTGCAAATCTATCCCCTACAAACAGATCCCGGAAGTACTCTATCACTACCTGCCGCCACCCCCTGAATCTGGCATCCAGCCCTGCTGGCACAAACCTATGATTATCCCACTTTGGCGCCCACAGAGACATGCCTTCCAACCTGAAACGTTGCCTGCACTGGTTCCAGACTCACACACTGAGACCACCACCGGGATCACTGAATACAGGGCCAGCGAGAACAGGGGGGGCACCGACAACAGTGTCCTCAGACCCGTCCCCCGACACGACGATGCCTCCACCCGCCCCCAAACTGACCCTTCCTCCACTGCCCATTTCCTGACCGTTGCGATGTTCACGGTCCTGTGGTAATTCAGCAAACCTAGCAAAGCCAGCACACCCCCCCCTTCGCCCTCTCTCAAAGAACACCCTGCTCACCCCCGGGGTCTTCCCCGCCTACACAAACCTCAAAATTATCCCATTCACCTTCCTAAAAAGGACTTTGGAACAAAGATGTGAAGGTTCTGGAACACGAACAGGAACTTGGGCAGCCCAGTGTTTTTAACCCAGCAAGAGACAAAGGCAACACATCCTATCTCTTAAAGTCCGACCTCATACCCTCTGTCAGTCGCGCCAAATTCAATTTATTCAGCTGGGCCCTGCTCCACATCACTTGTAGCCGAAAACTCACGCCCACCACCCAGAATGGTAACTTCCCTAGCTTCTTTTCCTGCTCTCTGGCATGAATCGGGAACACCTCGCACGGGAACACCCCATGTTCCATTTATACCTTGAAAAACAGTCAAATTCCCTCCATAATCCTGTCAAAACTCCCCACCGGGTCTGAGATATTTAGCAGAAGGTCATCTGCATACAACGAGACTCTGTGCTCGACCCCTCCCTCCTCAATCCTTCTCCAACCCCTCGATGTCCTAAGCACCATTGCCAATGGCTCTATCACCAGAGCAAAAAGCAATGGGGAGCGCGGACCCCCTTGCCTCATCCCCCGATTCAGCCTGAAGTACCCCAAACTTGCCCTGTTAATCCGGACACTAGCCATTGGTGCCCTATACAGCTGCTGATCCCAAACCATGAAACCCAGGCCAAACGCAAACCAGCCCTACACCTCCAACAAACATGCCCACTAAACCTCATCGAAAACCTTCTCCGCATCCATTGCCACCACCATGTCTACCTCCTGCCCCATCCGAGGGCATCATAATGACATTGAGCAATCTGCGCACATTTGTCGACAGCTGCCGCCCCTTCACAAACCCCCATCTCGTCCTTTCCTATCACCCCCGGCACACAGTCCTCTATCCACTACGCTAACACCTTTGCATCCAAATCTAACAGCGAAATACACACTGCTCCGGATACTTATCCTTCTTTAACATCAACAAAATGGACGCCTGCGACAATGTGGGGGGCAGTTCCCCTCTTCTCCTCGATTCATTATACATCCCCACAAGCAGGGGCCCCAGCTCCGCACCAAACATCTTATAGAACTCGAAGGGCTGCACGGTGGTGCAATGGTTAGCACTGCTGCCTCACGGCACCGAGGTCCCAGGTTCGATCCCGGCTCTGGGTCACTATCCATGTGGAGTTTGCACATTCTCCCCGTGTTTGCGTGGGTTTTGCCCCCACAACCCAAAGATGTGCAGGGTAGGTGGATTGGCCACGCTAAATTGCCCCTTAATTGCAATAAATGAATTGGATATTCTAACCTAAAAAACAAACAAAAAAATCTTGTAGAACTCGGCTGGAAACCCACCCGGTCCCCGGCCTTCCCCACCTGCATCAACCCCACGCAGACCATCACCTCCCTCAGCCCAATTGGGGCCCCCAACCCCTGCACTTTCTCCTCCACCTCTCTTGGGAACTTCTGCCCATCCAAGAACCACCTCATGCCCTCCTCCCCACGCAGAGGCACCGACTCATACAGCTTCTGTAACAGGCCTCAAATAGCCTATTCACTCCCTTGAGGTCTGGCACCACCTTGCCTCCCTCATCCCTCACCCTTCCGATCTCCCTCATTCCTGCTTGCCTCTTCACTTAGTGCATCAACATCCTGCTCGCTTTCCCCCCATACTCATACACTGCCCCTCTGGCCCTCCACAGTTGCCCTACCACCTTCCCCGTGGACACCAACCCAAACTCCATCTGGAGCCTCTGCCTCTCATTTAATAGCCCCTCCTCTGGCACAATGGAGTACCTCCAGTTCACTCTCAAAACCTCATCCACAAGCCTCGCTCTCTCCTCTCATTGCACCCTCTCCCTGTGCGCCAGAATCGAGATAAGTTCCCCCTTACTATGGCTTTAAGTGCCTCCCAGAATGTGGAGGCCGTGGCCTCGCCCGTGTCATGCAGTTCTACATAACTTTGGATGGCCGCCCTCACCCTCTCGCACATCCGCTCATCCATCAACAATCCCACATCTAACCTCCACTGCGGCTGCTGGGCCTCCTTGTCTCACACCCACAAATCAACCCAGTGTGACACGTGGTCTGAGGCCAAGATCGCCATGTACTCGGTGGCCTGCGCTCCTTCAATACCCTCAGACATCCTCACGATCTGGAGATTTTGCCTCCTGGAGCAGGTCCCAAGATCCTCCAACTCCTCCCTCAGCCTTTTTTGGCTGCTCAGCACCATCCTATCTTCACCTCCATAAGCCTGTTCCACGAGAGGAATTCCCTCAGTATTCATGCACCTTTTGACATCACACACCACACAAATCAGGTGGGGCAGGACCAACAAAATCCACCTCAAGCGGGAGCCACAAAATGTGCGACCACTCACTCCATGGCCGCCACCAGAAGTCTATTGAATGAGATGTTAAACTGAGGCCTCACCTGCCTGCTTACCTGGATATGAAGATCCTGAGGCAGTTTTCAAAAAGAACAGAGTGTGTGGGTCAACATACTTCCCTCAATGAACGCTGTCAAGCACAGGTGAAATTGTCATTCATCTCCTTTTTAATTTTTGAGGCTGTACTGAGCTGCGGGCCTTTACACAGAAGAATATATCTTAAACTGACACAGCCGATTGACCTCCCATTATAGGAAACGTCCGATTTCCTGCTTCTTTGAAATCCATGTCATGGTCCATGACTGACAAGTAAAAATTCGCCTCTCACCTTTCTGACTATTTTGACCATCTTCCTTTCTAGATTTATGTTAGCTGGTTAGACCTTGTCTCCCTAGTTAACACCAAGGGCTGGATCGTCCAGCTCTTCCCACCACTGGGATTAAAGGTGACTGACCCCCTGTGGCAGGTTCCCCGGTGACAGGGGGGGGGCGCGCGAACCATGCAAAGTGCCGTAGACATTGACGGGACCAGAAGATCCATCCGGCGGCCAATGTTGACCCGTTCCGTCACTGGAAAACACACCGCCATGACCAGGGGGGGGAGTGGCAGGGGATCAATCCCACTCAAGTATTTGTTTACACCTTTCTGTACCTGAAGGACGATGATTCAGTTTTCACCTCCTAAAATACTTCTTTTGCAGCACCATGTGTTGAATCCCATTGCCCTATAGCCACTGCAATATTGTCTCATCTTTGAAACCATTTTCCTTTTTGAAGCAACTCACAAGTCCCATTTTTGTCCATGTGTGCATTTTGCTATTTTACGCTTTTGACAGCTTCTAACTGCTGTACAACTTTGTCCGGACAAAGCAATCCCTTTGAGTAGGATCTGGTTCATATGTGTTTTATTCCCAGAATACCACTCCAACCTAAACAATCAAAGCAGCTGAGTCAGCAAATTGCTGATTAATGCCACCTGGAGCGTGGTCCCTTGAAGACTCAATGCTATGCAGGAGTGCAGTAATGGTTAACTACAAAGCAGCAGTCAGTGACTGCCCTTGGAGTTTAGAAGAATCAGAGGTGATTTTATTGAATCATATATGATTTTGAGGGGATTTGATAGTGTGGATACCAGGAGGTTGTTTCTACTTGTGGGAGAGACTAGTATCAGGGGGACACAGTTTAAAAATCAGTGAAGTGTTTTCTCTCAGAGTGTTGTTAGTCTGTGGAATTCCCTCCCCCAGGAAGCAGATAAGGCTGGGTCATTGAATTTATTCAAGGCTGTTAGACAGATTTTGATAGGCAAAGAAGTTGAGGGTTATGCCAGGACAGGAAGTGGAGTTGAGGCCACAACCAGATCGAACATGGTCGTATTGAATGGTGGAGCATGCTCGGGGGATCGGAATGGTCTACTCCATCTCCCAAGTCGTATACTCCTATGTTTCCTTAACATGTTGGCTGCTGACTACTGGTGATTCATTTCTGCATGAGAATGGAATTTTCCAATTTCACCTCACACCCATCATCATGTAACTAGTGGGGTCCCTCAAGGATCAGTGTTGGGCCTGCAGTTGTTCACAATTTACATAGACGATTTAGAGTTGGGGACCAAGTGCAATGTGTCAAAGTTTGCAGACGACACTAAGATGAGTGGTAAAGCAAAAAGTGCAGAGGATGCCGGAAGTCTGCAGAAGGATTTGGATAGGTTAGGTGAATGGGCTAGGGTCTGGCAGATGGAATTCAATGTTGCCAAGTGTGAGGCTATCCATTTTGGGAGGAATAACAGCAGAATGGATTATTATTTAAATGGTAAGATGTTAAAACATGCTGCTGTGCAGAGGGACCTGGGTGTGCTGGTGCACGAGTCGCAAAAAGTTGGTGTGCAGGTGCAACAGGTGATTAAGAAGGCTAATCGAGTTTTGTCTTTCATTGCTAGAGGGATGGAGTTCAAGACTAGTGAGGTTATGATTGTATAGGGTGTTGGTGAGGCCGCATCTGGAGTATTGTGTTCAGTTTTGGTCTCCTTACCTGAGAAAGGACATTTTGGCACTGGAGGGAGTGCAGAGGAGATTCACTAGGTTGATCCCAGAGTTGAGGGGATTAGATTATGACGAGAGGTTGAGTAGACTGGGACTGTTCTCATTGGAGTTTAGAAGGATGCGGGGGTATCTTTATTGAGACATATAAACTTATGAAGGGAATAGATAGGATAGATGCGGGCAGGTTGTTTCCACTGGTCGGGGAAAGCAGAACTAGGGGGCATAGCCTCAAAATAAGGGGAGGTAGATTTAGGACGGAGTGTAGGAGGAACTTCTTCACCCAAAGGGTTGTGAATCTCTGGAATTCCTTGCCCAGTGAAGCAGTTGAGGCTCCTTCTTTAAATGTTTTTAAGAAAAAGATAGATGCCTTTCTAAAGAATAAAGGGATTCGGGGATATGGTGTACGGGCCGGAGAGTGGAGCTGAGTCCACAAAGATCAGCCATGTTCTCATTAAATGGCGGAGCAGGCTCGAGGGGCCAGATGGCCTACTCCGGATCCTAGTTCTTATGTTCTTATGTTCTTATCACCTACTATCCATCATCACAAAATATCATTAGGGGCAGCACAGTAGCACAGTGGTTGGCACAGATGCTTCACAGCTCCAGAGTCCCAGGTTCGATTCCCAGTTTGGGTCACTGTCTGTGCGGAGTATGCACGTTCTCCCCGTGTCTGCGTGGGTTTCCTCCGGGTGCTCCGGTTTCCTCCAACAGTCCAAAGACCTGCGGGTTAGGTAGATTGGCCATGCTAAATTGCCCTCCGTGTCCAAAAAGGTTAAGTGGGGTTGCTGGATTACAGGGATAGGGTGGAAGCATGGGCTTGAGTAGGGTGCTCTTTCCAAGGGCCGGTGCAGACTCAATGGGCTGAATGGCCTCCTTCTGCACTGCAAATTCTATGATTCTATGTTCACTTCATACCTGTCATCACCTCATACCGATCAGGAACTCAAACTGATCGTCACCTCATACCCATCGTCACCTCACATCCATCATCACCTCACACCCATCGTCACCTAATATCCATCATCCCCTCAGGCCCTTCATCACTTCATAGCCATCGGGATCTCATACCCATCTTCATCTCACATCCATTATCACTTCATATCCATCATCACCTCAAATCCATCTTCACCGCATACCCAGCGTCACCTCATACCCATCATCACCTCATACCCATCATCACCTCATACCCAACATCACCTCATACCGATCATCACCTCAAACCTAGCATCACCTCATACCCATCGCCACCTCATATATATCATCACCTCATATCCATCATCACCTCATACCCATCATCACATCATATCTATTGTCACCTCATACCCAGCATCACCTCATACCCAGCATCACCTCATATCCATCATTACCTCATATCCATCGTCACCTCATACCCATCATCCCATCACCTACCAAGGCGAACGTTGAGCGATGGTGTTGGATTCAAGTAGTTTTCTACCAAGGCTACCAAAGCTGCAAAAGACCGGAGTCAGATTATATCCATTATCACCTCATATCCATCATCACCTCATATCCATCGTCACCTCACACCCATTGTTACCTCATACCCATCATCACCTCATGTCCATCATCACCACATATCCATCGTCACCTCATATCCATCGTCATCTCATATCCATCGTCACCTCACACCCATTGTTACCTCATACCCATCATCACCTCATATCCATCATCACCTCATATCCATCATCACCTCATACCCATCATCACCTCATACCCATCATCACCTCATACCCATCATCACCTCATACCCATCATCACCTCATACCCAGCATCACCTCATAACCAGCATCACCTCATATCCATCATCACCTCATACCCAGCATCACCTCATAACCAGCATCACCACATATCCATCATCACCTCATATCCATCATCACCTCATATCCATCATCACCTCATACCCAGCATCACCTCATAACCAGCATCACCTCATAACCAGCATCACCTCATACCCAGCATCACCTCATATCCAGCATCACCTCATATCCAGCATCACCTCATATCCATCATTACCTCATACACATCATCACCTCACATCAATTTTCACCTCATACCCATCAGGACGTCAAACCGATCGTCACCTCATGGATATGAGGTGACGATGGATTTGAGGTGATGATGGCTATGAAGTGATAATGGATGTGAGATGACGATGTGTATGAGGTCCCGATGGGTATGAAGTGATGATGGGCGTGAGGGGATGATGGATATTAGGTGACGATGGGTGTGAGGTGATGATTGTCACCTCATACCCAACATCACCTCATATCCATCATCACCTCATACCCAACATCACCTCATACCGATCATCACCTCAAACCTAGCATCACCTCATACCCATCGCCACCTCATATATATCATCACCTCATATCCATCATCACCTCATACACTTCTTCACCATGACCATCATCACATCCATCCATCATCATATCCATCATCACCTCATATCCATCGTCACCTCATATCCATCATCACATCATATCTATTGTCACCTCATACCCAGCATCACCTCATACCCAGCATCACCTCATACCCATCATCACCTCATATCCATCATCACCTCATATCCATCATCACCTCATACCCATCATCACCTCATACCCAGCATCACCTCATAACCAGCATCACCTCATATCCATCATCACCTCATATCCATCATCACCTCATATCCATCATCACCTCATATCCATCATCACCTCACATCAATCTTCACCTCATACCCATCAGGACCTCAAACCGATCGTCACCTCATGGATATGAGGTGACGATGGATTTGAGGTGATGATGGATATGAAGTGATAATGGATGTGAGATGACGATGTGTATGAGGTCCCGATGGGTATGAAGTGATGATGGGCGTGAGGGGATGATGGATATTAGGTGACGGTGGGTGTGAGGTGATGATTGTCACCTCATACCCAACATCACCTCATATCCATCATCACGTCATACCCAACATCACCTCATACCGATCACCACCTCAAACCTAGCATCACCTCATACCCATTGCCACCTCATATATATCATCACCTCATATCCATCATCACCTCATACACTTCTTCACCATAACCATCATCACATCCATCCATCATCATATCCTTCATCACCTCATATCCATCATCACCTCATATCCATCATCACATCATATCTATTGTCACCTCATACCCAGCATCACCTCATACCTAGCATCACCTCATATCCATCATTACCTCATATCCATCGTCACCTCATACCCATCATCCCATCACCTACCAAGGCGAACGTTGAGCGATGGTGTTGGATTCAAGTAGTTTTCTACCAAGGCTACCACAGCTGCAAAAGACCGGAGTCAGATTATATCCATTATCACCTCATATCCATCATCACCTCATATCCATCGTCACCTCACACCCATTGTTATCTCATACCCATCATCACCTCATGTCCATCATCACCACATATCCATCGTCACCTCATATCCATCGTCATCTCATATCCATCGTCACCTCACACCCATTGTTACCTCATACCCATCATCACCTCATATCCATCATCACCTCATATCCATCATCACCTCATACCCATCATCACCTCATACCCAGCATCACCTCATAACCAGCATCACCTCATATCCATCATCACCTCATATCCATCATCACCTCATATCCATCATCACCTCATACCCAGCATCACCTCATAACCAGCATCACCTCATATCCATCATCACCTCATATCCATCATCACCTCATATCCATCATCACCTCATACCCAGCATCACCTCATAACCAGCATCACCTCATACCCAGCATCACCTCATATCCAGCATCACCTCATATCCAGCATCACCTCATATCCATCATTACCTCATACACATCATCACCTCACATCAATTTTCACCTCATACCCATCAGGACGTCAAACCGATCGTCACCTCATGGATATGAGGTGACGATGGATTTGAGGTGATGATGGCTATGAAGTGATAATGGATGTGAGATGACGATGTGTATGAGGTCCCGATGGGTATGAAGTGATGATGGGCGTGAGGGGATGATGGATATTAGGTGACGATGGGTGTGAGGTGATGATTGTCACCTCATACCCAACATCACCTCATATCCATCATCACCTCATACCCAACATCACCTCATACCGACCATCACCTCAAACCTAGCATCACCTCATACCCATCGCCACCTCATATATATCATCACCTCATATCCATCATCACCTCATACACTTCTTCACCATGACCATCATCACATCCATCCATCATCCATCATCACCTCATATCCATCGTCACCTCATATCCATCATCACATCATATCTATTGTCACCTCATACCCAGCATCACCTCATACCCAGCATCACCTCATATCCATCATTACCTCATATCCATCGTCACCTCATACCCATCATCCCATCACCTACCAAGGCGAACGTTGAGCGGTGGTGTTGGATTCAAGTAGTTTTCTACCAAGGCTACCAAAGCTGCAAAAGACCGGAGTCAGATTATATCCATTATCACCTCATATCCATCATCACCTCATATCCATCGTCACCTCACACCCATTGTTACCTCATACCCATCATCACCTCATGTCCATCATCACCACATATCCATCGTCACCTCATATCCATCGTCATCTTATATCCATCGTCACCTCACACCCATTGTTACCTCATACCCATCATCACCTCATATCCATCATCACCTCATATCCATCATCACCTCATACCCATCATCACCTCATACCCATCATCACCTCATACCCATCATCACCTCATACCCAGCATCACCTCATAACCAGCATCACCTCATATCCATCATCACCTCATACCCAGCATCACCTCATAACCAGCATCACCTCATATCCATCATCACCTCATATCCATCATCACCTCATACCCAGCATCACCTCATAACCAGCATCACCTCATAACCAGCATCACCTCATACCCAGCATCACCTCATATCCAGCATCACCTCATATCCAGCATCACCTCATATCCATCATTACCTCATACACATCATCACCTCACATCAATTTTCACCTCATACCCATCAGGACGTCAAACCGATCGTCACCTCATGGATATGAGGTGACGATGGATTTGAGGTGATGATGGCTATGAAGTGATAATGGATGTGAGATGACGATGTGTATGAGGTCCCGATGGGTATGAAGTGATGATGGGCGTGAGGGGATGATGGATATTAGGTGACGATGGGTGTGAGGTGATGATTGTCACCTCATACCCAACATCACCTCATATCCATCATCACCTCATACCCAACATCACCTCATACCGATCATCACCTCAAACCTAGCATCACCTCATACCCATCGCCACCTCATATATATCATCACCTCATATCCATCATCACCTCATACACTTCTTCACCATGACCATCATCACATCCATCCATCATCATATCCATCATCACCTCATATCCATCGTCACCTCATATCCATCATCACATCATATCTATTGTCACCTCATACCCAGCATCACCTCATACCCAGCATCACCTCATACCCATCATCACCTCATATCCATCATCACCTCATATCCATCATCACCTCATACCCATCATCACCTCATACCCAGCATCACCTCATAACCAGCATCACCTCATATCCATCATCACCTCATATCCATCATCACCTCATATCCATCATCACCTCATATCCATCATCACCTCACATCAATCTTCACCTCATACCCATCAGGACCTCAAACCGATCGTCACCTCATGGATATGAGGTGACGATGGATTTGAGGTGATGATGGATATGAAGTGATAATGGATGTGAGATGACGATGTGTATGAGGTCCCGATGGGTATGAAGTGATGATGGGCGTGAGGGGATGATGGATATTAGGTGACGGTGGGTGTGAGGTGATGATTGTCACCTCATACCCAACATCACCTCATATCCATCATCACGTCATACCCAACATCACCTCATACCGATCACCACCTCAAACCTAGCATCACCTCATACCCATCGCCACCTCATATATATCATCACCTCATATCCATCATCACCTCATACACTTCTTCACCATAACCATCATCACATCCATCCATCATCATATCCTTCATCACCTCATATCCATCATCACCTCATATCCATCATCACATCATATCTATTGTCACCTCATACCCAGCATCACCTCATACCTAGCATCACCTCATATCCATCATTACCTCATATCCATCGTCACCTCATACCCATCATCCCATCACCTACCAAGGCGAACGTTGAGCGATGGTGTTGGATTCAAGTAGTTTTCTACCAAGGCTACCACAGCTGCAAAAGACCGGAGTCAGATTATATCCATTATCACCTCATATCCATCATCACCTCATATCCATCGTCACCTCACACCCATTGTTATCTCATACCCATCATCACCTCATGTCCATCATCACCACATATCCATCGTCACCTCATATCCATCGTCATCTCATATCCATCGTCACCTCACACCCATTGTTACCTCATACCCATCATCACCTCATATCCATCATCACCTCATATCCATCATCACCTCATACCCATCATCACCTCATACCCAGCATCACCTCATAACCAGCATCACCTCATATCCATCATCACCTCATATCCATCATCACCTCATATCCATCATCACCTCATACCCAGCATCACCTCATAACCAGCATCTCCTCATATCCATCATCACCTCATATCCATCATCACCTCATATCCATCATCACCTCATACCCAGCATCACCTCATAACCAGCATCACCTCATACCCAGCATCACCTCATATCCAGCATCACCTCATATCCAGCATCACCTCATATCCATCATTACCTCATACACATCATCACCTCACATCAATTTTCACCTCATACCCATCAGGACGTCAAACCGATCGTCACCTCATGGATATGAGGTGACGATGGATTTGAGGTGATGATGGCTATGAAGTGATAATGGATGTGAGATGACGATGTGTATGAGGTCCCGATGGGTATGAAGTGATGATGGGCGTGAGGGGATGATGGATATTAGGTGACGATGGGTGTGAGGTGATGATTGTCACCTCATACCCAACATCACCTCATATCCATCATCACCTCATACCCAACATCACCTCATACCGACCATCACCTCAAACCTAGCATCACCTCATACCCATCGCCACCTCATATATATCATCACCTCATATCCATCATCACCTCATACACTTCTTCACCATGACCATCATCACATCCATCCATCATCCATCATCACCTCATATCCATCGTCACCTCATATCCATCATCACATCATATCTATTGTCACCTCATACCCAGCATCACCTCATACCCAGCATCACCTCATATCCATCATTACCTCATATCCATCGTCACCTCATACCCATCATCCCATCACCTACCAAGGCGAACGTTGAGCGGTGGTGTTGGATTCAAGTAGTTTTCTACCAAGGCTACCAAAGCTGCAAAAGACCGGAGTCAGATTATATCCATTATCACCTCATATCCATCATCACCTCATATCCATCGTCACCTCACACCCATTGTTACCTCATACCCATCATCACCTCATGTCCATCATCACCACATATCCATCGTCACCTCATATCCATCGTCATCTTATATCCATCGTCACCTCACACCCATTGTTACCTCATACCCATCATCACCTCATATCCATCATCACCTCATACCCAGCATCACCTCATAACCAGCATCACCTCATACCCAGCATCACCTCATATCCATCATCACCTCATACCCAGCATTACCTCATACCCAGCATCACCTCATACCCAGCATCACCTCATATCCATCATCACTTCATGTCCATCATCACCTCATGTCCATCATCACCTCATGTCCATCATCACCTCATATCCATCATCACCTCATACCCATCATCACTTCATATCCTTCATCACCTCATACACTTCTTCACCATAACCATCATCACCTCATACCCATCATCACCTCATACCAATCATCACCTCATACCCAGCATCACCTCATAACCAGCATCACCTCATACCCAGCATCACCTCATACCCATCATCACCTCATACCCAGCATCACCTCATATCCAGCATCACCTCATAACCAGCATCATCTCATACCCATCATCACCTCATATCCATCGTCACCTCATACCCATCATCACCTCTTACCCATAATCACCTCATACCCATAATCACCTCATACCCATCATCACCTCATATCCATCGTCACCTCATAGCCATCATCACCTCTTACCCATAATCACCTCTTACCCATAATCACCTCATACCCATCATCACCTCATATCCTTCATCACTTCATGTCCATCATCACCTCATATCCATCATCACCACATACCCATCGTCACCTAATATCCAGCATCACCTCATAACCAGCATCACCTCATATCCATCATCACCACATACCCATCGTCACCTCATACCCATCATCACTTCATGCCCATCGTTGATGGGATGCCCACTTACCAAAATTGGGGCGTCTCAGGATGCCGTAACACTGTTGAGTTGTTGGTAGAGGTCCTCCTTGGGGTCGTCAACATACTACGCATTGTCATTGCGGGGGTGGGTTGGGGGGAGGAACTGTCTACAATGGTGAGCTGGTCATCACGTGGCCCACGGGGTCTTGGGCCTGAATGTCTGTCTGGGTACCCCTGCTCCATGGATTTGTTGCTGCGCCCCACGGTTGCTCTGCAGTAGCGGCTGCCATCCTTTGGGCGGGTACCCCACTGCTGGGTCTCCCGGTATTCCGGCTGAGATGGATCTAGATGCCGTCTTCCTGAGCACCCCAGAGTCATTACCACCATCCCTTGAAGCTTCGTGCTCTCGTGGGAAACGGCAAGCTCAATTACTCGCTGCAAAGTCAGCTAGGTTTTGGTCAGCCACTTTCAGCAGCGTCCCGGATCCCGCAGGCAAAATGGTCATGAAAGGGTTCAGTCACGGTAGGCCCAAACTCGCAAGTCTCAGCCAGCTTCCATAAACGCGCTAATGAATCGCTGTTTGATTCATCTTGGGCTTGGGTGGCTGTGAGGAAGGGGAATTGGCGAACGATGAGTGGTGGTGTTGGATTCAAGTGGTTTTCTGCCAAAGCTATCAAAGATGCAAAAGACTGGAGTCAGGCACGTCTGGGCGTGTCACACCTTTGATATTGCATACGGTGGCTCGCCAACCACCGTTAGTAGGGTTACAGTCTGCCGTTCATCTCTGGCGTTGTTCCGAAAATATATTGCATACACTCTATATATTGAGCCTAATCATCATTGCTCACATTGAAGGCTTTCCTATATGAGGCACCTACGTTGGTTGAGGGAAGCACTCTTGCAGCCTAGATGAAGTGGTACGGGTATGGAATGCACGGTGCCGGTGGCAACTCCACTTCAGCCTCGTCGCCAGTGTAGAATCCGACGGGTGAGAAACACTCATAGGATGCACGGCAAGATAAAAAGAGATTTATTAAGATACAGTACTAAACTCCATGCCCTGGAGGCTCACCCTCCCTGACCTGCACCCAGGCTGGGGTTTTTATACTGTGGAGCTTTCCCTATTAAGGGGAAGCTTCATCCCCAATTACCGGGGCAGCTCATAGTCATTATGCGTTTGTGGGAGTCGAATGATGCACAGTCCCTTACTTACCAGGTGGTCATAATAATATTATTAAATATTATTAAAAACCTGGAACAGGAGGTCACAGATTCCAGGTGACTGGGAAGAGAAACAGAGGCAACATGAGGGAAAACAGTTTTCACATTTGCGAGTCTATTTGTATTGTGCGGCACTGGTTTTCAGGTGGGGGCGGGATTCACGCCACGCTGGTCGGGGGCTGTTGGCAGCGGCCTCCCCGGCAATTCTCTGGGCCCCGATGGGCCGAGTGGCCGTCAGTTTCTGTCCAGTCCCGCCGGCGTGGATTGGACATGGTCCCAGACGGCGGGATCTAGTAGATAGGTTGGCTGGTGCGGTCCTCGGGGGGGGGCGCGGGGGGATCCGACCCCGGGCTGGGGGTTGGGGGGGGCCCACTGTGGCCTGGCCCACGATTGGGGCCCACCGAGCGGCGGGCGGGCCTGTGCCTTGGGGCACTACTTCCGTCCGCGCCGGCCCCTGTAGTGCTCCACCATGGCGGAGAAGACACTCCTCTGCGCATGCACCAGAATACGCTGGCCGGTCTGCGCATGCGCTGAACCACACTGGCGGTTATATCATAGAATTTACGGTGCAGAAGGAGGTCATTCGGCCCATCAAGTCTGCACCGGCTCTTGGAAAGAGCACCCCACCCAAGGTCAACACCGCCACCCTATCCCCAGAACCCAGCAACCCCACCCAACACTAAGGGCAATTTTGGACACTAAGAGGCAATTTATCATGGCCAATCCACCTAACCTGCACATCTTTGGACTGTGGGAGGAAACCGGAGCACCCGGAGGAAACCCACGCACACACGGGGAGGACGTGCAGACTCCGCACAGACAGTGACCCAAGCCGGGAATCGAACCTGGGACCCTGGAGCTGTGAAGCAATTATGCTATCCACAATGCTACCGTGCTGCCCAAGGTTCTGCGCATGTGCTAACTCGTGCAGTCCCTTCGGCGCCGGCTGGTGCGGCGCCAACCCCTCCGGCGCCGGCCTAGCCCCCAGAAGTGCGAAGAATTCCGCAACTTCCGGTCGGCCCGACGCCGGAGTGGTTCACGCCGTTTTTTATACCGGCGTCGGGCCAAAGCGCCGATTCGGAAGAATCCAGTCTATACTGTTTGCAAGTGCGGTGGAGGCAGGTTCAATCAAGGTATTTAAGAGGAACTTATGTTATTATTTGAAATGAAAAGGCACGCAGGGCTATGGGGGAAGGCTGGGGAATGGCACAAGATAAATCTTTTCTTCAGATAGCACAGGGCAGAAAGGACAATCCAAACAGGCTCCTCTGTGCGGTAATAATTCTGTGATTGGAACGAACTTCCCGAATCGTTCAAACATGTCCTCCGAAGCGGCCTGATTCAATAATGTAACCGGCATGAAGCGTGTGTGCATAGTTTCTGCCATATCGGACCTTTAGGCTCCCATTTTATGCCTGTTAAGTGGCATAAATAGACGGAATGGTGTGCATAAGAAGGAATGAAGCATGTGAGTGAGCTTTTGGCAGACATCTCTCTATTACTATCAAGCCTTGCTCACTATGATTCCTTGAAAGTTTCAGGTTTGTATCCTATTGCTTCTCAGTCAGTACATGCTAAATGTATTCCCCTTTCTTTTTTATTATGCAAGTCATTTCAAACTGTACACTTGGCACGGTTTGCCATGTTTCAGTTACAAAATAGGCATTACGTACCCCAGGGTTATAATCACACTTCCTGAAGTGTTGGCTGCTGAAAGGAAAGGACAAATTAGGTCATTTTTTAAAAACAAACTTACATCAGTGTAAACATTGACATCAAGTAAAGTTCCTTGGGTATAGGTTCAGTTTTTCCATTTATGTTTAAATGTCTGACATTTAAAATTTCAACAGAAAGATGTATAAACGATGATTATGCATGACATAACATGCTCAATGCGTCATTAAAATTAAATGTATTAAATGCGACATGTTTCACGGTTTATTTGCTACTTTTCTCACAACTTGATTGCTGGTTGGGTCACTCTTCCCCCAGACAGAAATGATCCTGTGGCTATGGGCCACACTTGAGCCTTGGTGGTGACAATCAATGAGCTATTCAACCACATAGTCCCTCACAGTCAAGTCCCATCTGATAAGGGCAGCGGATAAGAATCAGGAGCCAGAACATTGTCCGATATTTTTCCCATCTCCAAACCCAGAGGCGCTGAGGCCGATTGTAACATCCCCCTGGGTTAATAGCTAAGATTCAGTGCTGATGTGCTAAAATTCAATTATGCTTGACTAACTGGATTGAGTTATTTGATGAAGCAACAAAAAGAGTTGATCAGGGTGGTGAGGTTGAAGCAGTATATGTAGACTTTCAAGGACAGTTTAACCTTCAGTATTTGCTATTATGTGGTACATAATAGATTTATAAGTAAAACAAAGCACACAAGATTAAAGGGGCAGTGACAATATGGATACAGAACTGGTTAAGTGACAGGAAAGAGAGACTCGATGTACTGTGGTGTTGTCCAGGGCTTGGTCCGAGGACAACTATTATTTTTAATATATATTAACGGCATGAACTTGGGGGTATAGGACAGCATTTTAAACTATGCAAAAGTCAAGAAAAACAAGAATGTAGTAAAGAGTGAGGAGGGACACATGGTCAAAATGGGCTGGCATGTGGCAGGTGAAGTTTAATGTCAAGAAGCGATGAACTGTGGTAGGAAGATTGAGGAAAGGCAAAGACGATGCAAGAATGGACAGACCTGGGGTGCTGTGTACACCAATCTCTGAGAGTGGCAGGAGAAGTTGATAAGCTATCAAAAAAGCCTATTTCCATGGTTTTATTAATAGACGCAGTGGGCGGAATTTAATGTCCTCCATTGAGGTGGGTTTGGAGGTGAGATGGGCATTTAATCGAGTCAGGAAGGTGCTGGATGGTCCAAATTACGTCAGGGGTGGGGATGCTCATGGATGGCCTTCCCACCCTGCTGCCAATTGAAGTCATTAAGTGGGCAATTAATACTAACTTAAGGGCCTCATTACACTGGCGCTGGTATTGAGCCAGTGGCAGGAGGGGCAGTGACCACAGGGCATGGCTGAAAAAGGAAATCTTGTCAGGTTTGCTTGCGGACTTCCAATTTGGGAGGTGTGCGGAGAAGGGTGCCTCACTCACTGACCAAGGGGCCTGGCATTGGGAAGGGGGGGATTGATGAAAGCCATCCCCTCTCCCCCCTTGGCCTTTGCCACTGGTCCCTGAGAGACACATTGTATGACCAGGCCTTTGCCACAGGAGGCAATGTTGGAGCTCTCACAGCTCTTGAGTCAGTGGGCAAGATTCTATCGCAAGCATTAAACCGCTGAGTGCGTAGAAATACAAGAAAGCTATGCTTCACATTTATAAAACACTGGCATGGCCACAGTTGAAGCACTGTCTTCAGTGGATTTCAAACACTTAGAGAGGGTGTAGAGAAAATTTGCTAAACTGGTAGATGGAACGAAGGGCATCAGTTATGTGGAGACACTGTAGAGGGTTTAGGGGAGATTTAATAGATGGGTTCAAAATCATGAATGGTTTCGATAGAATAACTAAGGAGGAACGTTTACCAGTGGCAGATGGTTTAAGGTGATCGAGGAAAGACCCAGAGGTGGCACGGGGGCACAGTGGGTCGCACTGCTGCCTCACAGCTCTAGGGACCCGGGTTCGAATCCGGCCCCGGGCCACTGTCTGTGTGGAGTTTGCACTTTCTCTCCGTGTGTACGCAGGTTTCCTCCGGGTGCTCCGGTTTCCTCCTACAGTTCAAAGATGTGCAGATTACGTGGATTGGCCATGATAAATTGTCCCTTATTGCCCAGGGAGGTACAGGTTAAGTTATGGGGCTAGGGCCGAGTGGGCAGGGGAGTGGACATGGGGGGTGCTCTTCCGAAGGATCAGTGCAGTCGCGATGGGCCGATGGGCCTCCTTTTTCACTGTAGGGATTCTATGAGGAAACATTTTATAGTTTTTTATTATTAATAATAATAATAATAATAATATTTAGTGTCACAAGTAGGCTTACATTAACACTGCAATGAAGTTACTGTGAAAATCCCCTAGTCACCACATTCCCACGCCTGTTCGGATACACAGAGGGAGAATTCAGAATGTCCAATTCGCCTAACAGCACGTGTTTCGGGACTTGTGGGAAGAAAATGGAGCATCTGGAGGAAACCCCCGCAGACACGGGGAGAACGTGCAGACTCCGCCCAAGCCGGGAATTGAACCTGGGACCCTGGCACTATGAAGCGACAGTGCTAACCACTGTGCTACCGTGCTGCCCGTGTTCCACAGCGATCGACAGGCATTGTACAAAAGAGTAACTTTTAAACTGAGATTGGACAAATACTTCAAGGGGAAACCATTACAGGGCAATGGGGCAAGAACAGTGAAGCGGGACTAATTGGATAGCTCTTTCAAAGAGTTGGTACATGCTCGATGGGCTGAATGGCCTACATCCGTGTGGTATAATTGACTCCATCATATTTGGCCTGTAATCAGTTGACTCAGTATAATCCAAGACTGAATCCAGAACTTTCCTGGATCTGGGCATTTATCTATGTTAAAGGCCCTATATAAATCCAGGTTGTTGTTACTATAGACCTCAGTTTCTCACTGAACCATCAATGGAACTCGATGCTACATTCCAGGCATATCTGATATTGCATATTAAGGTAAGTCAAGCATATAAATATTGTATTCAGGCAGGGAATGCTTCCAGTCCATTACACATGTTTTGAATATATAGCAGCTGTTTATTAACACGAGAATGCTGAGTGTCCTAATGTTTTTATCCTCTTTTTGAAGCCAAACTATTACTTTTAAGATAAACCATGTGTGGATTAATGTGCTGAAATCACGCTGTGTGACATTGGTTACAAATGCTCACTTGTTTAATAAATGGGTCAACGCCTTTGATAAAATAATGCACCAAAATGCAATTTGCACTCAAAATCCCCAGTGGGTACCACTACGAGGCACATCTTTTCTTTGACTCCATCTGATCACAACCATGGTTTTCACCAGAGGTAAACCATCAACAATTGTTGGCGTTGATCGTTATTCTGTTTGTTCTTGGTGGATTATTGTTGCAGGGCCAAATGTTATTGTCCGTTCCTAGTAAAACCCTGAGAAGGTGGTGGTGGGTTTAATAAGGACATGGGAGTCCATACCGAGTACGGGTTTATTTACAGTTACGTTACGTATAATTTCCGGCAGATAACTACCGGGTCTCCCCGGGTTGGTGCCTAAATGGCCTTTTAAACGTAGTTGAATGTAGTTCCCCTACTCCCCAGCAGGGGAGCTTGTACTCCGCGAGAACCACGGGGCAGATAATCATTCTCACCCATAAGTCCCGTGTGGGATATTACGTTCCTCACCCCCCCCCCCCCACCCCCCAAAAGTCTGAAGACACTTTCGACGGCCAATTGAGGTGGAGAATAAGGAGCAAGTGGAGGATGTTGGACCCTCTTCATATCCCGTGAAACATCAATACCCCAAAGCGCCTGATCAGGCATCATATACCTCGAAGGATAATGCCGTCTGGAGTAGGAACACCGCAGTGGACGATCGGCGGGAGACGGCTGAATCGTTGAATCTGGCCTGAGACCTCAGACGTCTGTCTCTCCATGTCTGAATCTAAAGGTTGGGCATATCGGCATCGACACATGCTGGAGGCATCATAACAGACTGCTTCAGCAATGGAGTTGGAGGATCCAAGACAGGAGTCTTCACTAAGGACCAACCTCCGTGAGCGAATGTGATCCAAATCCGTTGCATCAGTTGCCCTCGGACTCAAACCTGAGTCCGGTCCCGTTTGACGAACGACAATCCCAGGAAGCCCTGTCAGTGAAGTTCCGCCTGGGATCTGGGAGCAGCAAACTAAGTCATGTACGAAGCCGCCGACTCGTGAATATCTCTGTGGGGGCCACCCCAGTTACTGCGTGTGGGATGGTCCTGTATGAGCCCCAAAAACTTGGCAGCCTGGTGTCCATCGAGAGGGAAGACTGCTTCTTTAGCTCCCCCTTAACCGTTTGCACAGCCCTCTCTGTCAAGCCATTTGATGCCGGATGGTATGGGGCAGTGTGGACATGCCGAATCCCTCTGCCCTTCATGAAAGCAGCAAATTCCGCACTCGTGAAAGAGGCCCCGTTGTCTGTGACGACCATCTTCGGGATTCCATGGGTCAAAAATGAAATGCACAATCACTCGACGGTTGCCTGGGTGGTGATGGATGCCATCTTGTGGACCTCCAGAAACTTGGATTGGGTGTCCACCAGGACGAGGAACATCGAACCCAGGAATGGACCGAGAGGCAAAGGCGATTGGCCGTTCACAGCCATCGCTCACCTGATGACAGGATTGCCCCAATCCCACATGTCGATGCATCACATGTGACAAATAATAGTTTTGAAGGAATGAATCTGCCATAATAATTGACCAATCCAAAAAAAAAGAGCGTAGCTCCGCAGCGTCCCATGGGGCGGGGGACAGTTGGCTGGCTCGCACTTTCTCAGCGACCGGGTGCAAGTCCACATGATACCCAAGTAGACAACCTATTTTGCGTGAAACAACCACTTTGCACAGTGCAGGCAGACCCCATACTCAGAAAAACGCTGCAACACCACTTCGAAGATCTGTAAATGCTCCTGGTCCGTGGTCCCCATGACTAGCACGTTGCTTAAGTAGGCCGCAATGTGTGGCAATCCATGCAGGATGTTCTCCATTACGGGCTGCAGGACTGCGCACGCCAAGAATACTCCGAATGGTCGTCAGGTATTCTCTTAGAGATCCTTGTGCGTATCGATCGTGATGTACTGCATTGAATCATTGAGCTCCAGGTGTAGATAAGCATTACTCATGTCAAATTTCGTAAATGTGCAGCCAGTGGCCAATTTACCAAGATCCTCGATGTGGGGTAAAGGATGACAGTCTAACCTCGAAGCTGTGTCAACTTATTGTCTCCGCAGAGGTGGACTGGTTTATCCGGCTTCATGACTGGGACCACTAGTGCTACCCAATCGGCAAAGCGCTAATAAAGTGTCTAATGATGCCCAAACTCTCCAAGCGATGGAGTTCAGTCGCGACTTTCTCCACTAAGGCGTCAGGAACCGGGCGGGCATGACAATATCGGGGCTAGGCTTCCAGGTCCACCTGGATCTTGGCTCCGGCCGCATTAATGTTCCCCAAGCCTGGCTGCAAAACCTCGGGGAACTTGCTCAGGACCTCACACAGGCCGCCAGATCCCACTTGGAGGATACGCTGCCAATCGAACTGCAGCTGGTGAAACCAATCGCAACCTTACAGGCCAGGGCCGCTTCCTTGCACGACAATGTCACATGTGCACACCAGGTTTAATAAGGTCAAAGGTGCTTTGCGTCACCACAGAAACAATTCCAAGACCGGGTCTCCCCTCAGTTGGTGCCTTGCTCGCCGACCTTCTATATATAATTGAATGGACTTCTCCGCCCCTCAGCGTAGAAGCTTGTACTCTGTGAGAACCATGGGGAAGGTGATCATTCCCACTCCGTAAGTCCCGTGCAGGATATGACAGTGGACTTTCCTCTCAAACTGCTGCAGTCCATGTGGTGACGGTGATCCCGCAGTGCTGCCCGACAAGGAATTGCAAGGTTTGGGCTCAGCAGTGATCAGGGGATGGTGGTTTATATCCAAGTCGGGATGGTGTGTGACTTGAACATGAAGTTGGAAATGGCGGTGACCCCATCACTACAACCCCTCGAGTCCGGTAACTGAAGTGAGATTACACACTAGGCCCAAGTGATAGGCATAGAGCATACGGGCCGCCTGGTAGCACAGTGGTTAGCACTGTTGCTCCACAGCTGCAGGGTCCCAGGTTCGATTCCCGGCTTGGGTCACTGTCTGTGCGGAGTCTGCACGCTCTCCCCGTGTCTGCGTGTGTTTGCTTTGCCTCCTCCGGTTCCTCCCACAGTCCAAAGATGTGCAGGTTAGGTGGATTGGCCATGCTAAATTGCCCTTGGTGTCCAAAAGAAAGGGTAGGTGGGGTTATTGGGTTAAGGGGATGTAGATGTGGGCTTAAGTGGGATGCTCTTCCGAATAGCCTTCTACTGCACTGTAAATTCTATGACCCTATACATTTAGGGTGGGATTCTCTATTGGCCAACGGCGGAATCGGTAAACGCAATCGGGTGGAGAATCGCGCGTGAGGAGAAAATCGCGGCCGCATCGGGCGCCCGACAGAATGCCATTCTCCGATGCCTCAACAGTGGCGTTAATGCATTCTACTCTGCATGTACTCTGCGTTGGCATATCATTAATGGGCCGGACGCGGTATTTTCCGGGGATCCCGTGATGCTCCGCCTCCGCCAGGGATAATTATCAATTGCGAGTTTCACTTGTGGTTTCACATGTGGTTTTAAAATTGTGAAACAGGCGTCATGGCTGCTGAGGGGGAGAGGGGGGGGGGGGGGACAACATCGCTATAGTGTGCTGGCAGTTGTGCCACTGGTTGGGGGGCTTCTACCAGGGCCGGGGTGGGAGGAGCGGGGGACAGCCAGGGCCGTGGGGTCGGGGTGGATAACACGGAGCACCATTGCCGTTCCCTGCAAGGCAGCCATGTGTTTGCGCATGCCACTGACTACCCACTGTGAGCGTAGTGCCATGGGTCCTCCCCAGGTCGCCCACCCCTAGGTGTCCTCTGGCCCCAGCCGACCAATCAATGGGACGGATGTACTCCAAAGCGACCAGCGCCATCTTGTTGGCTGGAATAAGCGTGTGCAGGGAGTGCAGTGCTCATACGCCGCTGCAGTCTGTCAGCCACTCGAGTGCCAATCCGACCCTGGCGAATCGGACACCATTTTACATTGGGATCGCTCGTGTTCCACGTGGCGCCGGTACAAGCCCATTAACCATTCCAAAATTGCTCCGGGACCAGCGCCAAATTTGCTGTTGTAGAAGTCCCCCGATTCTGTCCTGACAACAACACCTGGGGCTGGATTCTCCAATATTGCGGCTAAGTGCCGACGCCGGTGTGGGAACTGTGGCCTTTTACGACGCCAAAATCGGCATCGATCGCTCACCAATTCCGTGACCAGTGAGGGGCTAGCAGCGGTGCCGGGTAAAGCCCCTGGCTCCTGCGCCAAAAACGGCTGGAGAATGGTCGAGTCCGTGGCCGCGCATACGCACGGCGACGATCTGCAGCGGTCACGCCATACGACATGGCACCGTCCGGGTGCGGACCCAACCTGCCAGATAGTGCCACCCTGGACACCCCCTCGCCACCCCCCCCCCCCCCCACCAGTCCCCCCAGCCCTCGCCAAAGCCCCCCCCCCCGGCCAGTGGCATGGCTCCCCCCCCCCCCGGCAACTGTGGCGGTGCTGGATCCGGTCCGTAGCCGCCACGCCGGCTTCACGAAAACTGAGAGCACGCGTGTCCCGCGCCGTTGGGAACTCAGCCCATCGCGATGGAGCATCGGGGGAGGGCCTTTAGGTAATGTCCTGAGGCCGTCCCAACGGCATGCAGCGTGCGCCCCGATGTCGCCGCTTTGGAGGGGGCACAGCATCCGAAAACAGGCACTGCCCCAATTTCTCTGTGAAAAGGGATTCTCCGCCCGATCGTCGATGACAATACCAGCATCGGGCAACAGAGAACCCCGTCCTTAGTCTCTGGAACGGATAATGCCATCCACAATGTTAGCAGTAATGGAAGGGTTAAAAATAAAAATAATTGTTAAATAACAAAGGGCTCTTCTTTCTATTTTCTTCAATGTGCAATTTTCCCTTTACAAAATGAAACAATCCACTGTTGTATCATTCACATGGAACAGCATTGACGAGGCATTTCTCCACCCAAACGTTCAGATATTCCTGTTAGTGTGGGACACACAACTATTCTAAATAATTCTGCACTTAATTAACATCAGTGAGAATTGTTTGTGAATTTGCTGCTAATGTCGCCCTGTCTATAACCCACAGGCCTGACCAGAAATGAAGACGACTGAAACATGCTTTCATTGACCACAATTATTTTCTTTCACGGCATGTGGGCATCACGGATAAGAACAGCATTTGTTGCCCATCCCTAATTATCCATAAACTGAGCGGCCCGCGAGGTCATTTCAGAGAGCAGTTAAGAGTTAACCACATAGCTGTAGGTTTGACATCACACATGGGTCAGACAGGGTGAGGACGGCACATTTCCTACCCTGAAGGACATTGGTGAACCAACACTCAAGAAGTGCGACACCATCCAGGACAAAGCAGTCCGCTTGATCGCTACCCCTTCCGCAAACATTCACTCCCTCCATCACCGCCGTACAGTGGCAGCCCTGTGTACCATCTGCAAGATGCACTGCAGTAACTCACCAAGGTTCCTTGGGCAGCACCTTCCAAACCCGTGACCACTACCATCTAGACGGACAAGAGCAGCAGATACCTGCGAACCCCACCACCTGGAGGTTCCCCTCCAAGTCACTCACCACCCTGACTTGGAAATATATCACCGTTCCTTCACTGTCACTGGGGCAAAATCTTGGAACTCACACCCCAACAGCACTGTAGGTGCACCGAGACCTCAGGGGCTGCAGCAATTCAAGAAGGCAGCTCATACCACTTTTTGAAGGGCAACTAGGGATGGGCAATAAATGCTGGCCTAACCAGTGACGCCCACATCTCATAAATTATTTTTTTTTAAATGAAGGAGAATCCTGGAACGCATGCTGGCAGAAGTAATATTCAGAGAACGTTTTTCAAAATTAAATAGCTGCATGTTTTAAAGGCTCACAAGAGGGTTAACAATGGTTGGCATGGAAAGGTCTACTGAGGTGGTTTACCGTACCTTCAGGGCCGAATTCTCCGTTGCCGGGCACCGATTCTTTATGACCGAATTGGGGGGGGGGGGCCTGTTTTCGGATGCTCTGCCCCCTTCGAAACTCATCATCGTTGCACGTCGCTGGGACGGCTTCAGGGCGTCACCTGAAGGCCCTCCCCCGATGCTCCGCCCCCGATGGGCCGAGTTCACGACGGCGTGGATCACTTGTGCCCTCAGTTTTTGTCAACCTCGTGTGGCGGCTGTGGGTTGTCCAGCTACGTCACAGTCGGTGTGGGAGGGGGTGGAGCCGTGCCCCTGCCTGTGGAGGCTTCAGCGAGTGCTGGGGGGACTGGTGGAGGGTGGTCTGGGGGTGGCGAGGGGGCATCCAGGGGGCCACTATCTGTCAGGTCGGGTACGCACACGGCCGGGATCATGTTATACGTTGCGACAACTGCAGGTCGTTGCCGTACGCATGCGCGGCCATGGACCCGGCCATTCTCCCGCCGTTTTTAACGTGGGAGCCGGGAGTTTTACCCGGCGCCACTGCTAGTCCCTCACCAGTCCCGGAATCGGTGAGGGTTCAGCGCTGATTTTGGCATCGTAGAACGCCACAGTTCCCATGGCGGTGTCGGCACTTAGCCGCAATATCGGAGAATCCAGCCCCTTGTTCTCGGCGAGCATCATTGTCATGAGTAAAATACAAAGTTTATTTTGTCAGTCTTGTCGCCCTGTATCTTGTTCTTGGCATATTCTGTGTCATATAATTAAAATGACCCTGATTAATGTTATCCAGAAGCAGCACTGAGGTAAACCTTGTTGGGGAGGGAATGGGGGCGAAGTCCATGGAGAGGAGAATCTGTGGTCTACTGATCCACAGGGTCATTCCTAATGGTACACCAGCAGGTGTACATACTCTTCTCAGAAATTCCCTTGGAATTCTAGGAGCTTCCTGAAGGATACATTTAATGAATCTTCACCACAGGCTGCAGCTGTTCAAGAAAAAGACCCACCATTATCTTCTCAAGGAAAACTGGTGATAAATGTAGGCCTTGCTGTCAATGCCCATGACCCAAGGATGTTGAAATAAAGCTTAAAGTTTGGAGAACCAAATTTATCTTTCACACGTTAAAGTAGCTGATAGATAACAGTACTTTATCAGCCTTGACAAATAATGAAAGATTCTTAAAGTTTGTGTTAACCATAACTTCAATTTCTCTCAACAGTTCATTGCTTTTGGTGGCAAAACCTATTAAATCCGGAGCTATTTTGAATATTCATTGGACTTCGGCATCGCTGATGGCGCCAGCAGTTGTTGCCCATCTTTAATTGCCCTTGAACGGCATTTCTGAGAGTCAATCACATGGCTGTGGGCCTGGAGTCACATGTAGGCCAGACCAGGTAAGAACATAGAACATAGAAAATACAGCACAGAACAGGCCCTTCGGCCCACGATGTTGTGCCAAACCTTTGTCCTAGATTAATCATAGATTATCATTGAATTTACAGTGCAGAAGGAGGCCATTCGGCCCTTTGAGTCTGCACCGGCACTTGGAAAGAGCACCCTACCCAAACTCAACACCTCCACCCAACACCAAGGGCAATTTTGGACATTAAGGGCAATTTATCATTGGCCAATTCACCTAACCTGCACATCTTTGGACTGTGGGAGGAAACCGGAGCACCCGTAGGAAACCCACGCAGACACGGGGAGGACGTGCAGACTCCGCACAGACAGTGACCCAAGCCGGAATCGAACCTGGGACCCTGGAGCTGTGAAGCAATTGTGCTATCCACAATGCTACCGTGCTGCCCTTAAGAACAAATAAATCTACACTATATCATTTTACCGTAATCCATGTACCTATCCAATAGCTGCTTGAAGGTCCCTAATGTTTCCGACTCAACTACTTCCACAGGCAGTGCTTTCCATGCCCCCACTACTCTCTGGGTAAAGAACCTACCTCTGAAATCCCTCCTATATCTTCCACCTTTCACCTTAAATTTATGTCCCCTTGTAATGGTTTGTTCCATCCGGGGAAAAAGTCTCTGACTGTCTACTCTATCTATTCCCCTGATCATCTTATAAACCTCTATCAAGTCGCCCCTCATCCTTCTCCGTTCTAATGAGAAAAGGCCTAGCACCCTCAACCTTTCCTCGTAAGACCTACTCTCCATTCCAGGCAACATCCTGGTTTCAAAGCTTCCACATCCTTCCTAAAATGAGGCGACCAGAACTGTACACAGTACTCCAAATGTGGCCTCACCAAAGTTTTGTACAGCTGCATCATCACCTCACGGCTCTTAAATTCAATCCCTCTGTTAATGAACGTGAGCACACCATAGGCCTTCTTCACAGCTCTATCCACTTGAGTGGCAACTTCAAAGATGTATGAACATAGACCCCAAGATCTCTCTGCTCCTCCACATTGCCAAGAACTCTACCGTTAACCCTGTATTCCGCATTCATATTTGTCCTTCCAAAATGGACAACCTCACACTTTTCAGGGTTAAACTCCATCTGCCACTTCTTAGCCCAGCTCTGCATCCTATCTATGTCTCTTTGCAGCCGACAACAGCCCTGCTTACTATCCACAACTCCACCAATCTTCGTATCGCCTGCAAATTTACTGACCCACCCTTCAACTCCCTCATCCAAGTCATTAATGAAAATCACAAACAGCAGAGGACCCAGAACTGATCCCTGCGGTACGCCACTGGTAACTGGGATCCAGGCTGAATATTTGCCATCCACCACCACTCTCTGACTTCTATCGGTTAGCCAGTTCGTTATCCAACTGGCCAAATTTCCCACTATCCCATGCCTCCTTACTTTCTGCATAAGCCTACCATGGGGAACCTTATCAAATGCCTTACTAAAATCCATGTACACTACATCCACTGCTTTACCTTCATCCACATGCTTGGTCACCTCCTCAAAGAATTCAATAAGACTTGTAAGGCAAGACCTACCCCTCACAAATCCGTGCTGACTATCCCTAATCAAGAGTGTCTTTCCAGATGCTCAGAAATCCTATCCTTCAGGGTGGTAGATTTCCTTCCCTAAAGAATATTAATCAATTTTTAAAACCATCGACAATAGTCAGCATCAGTTCCAGATTAGTTTAAAAACATTTAATTGAAGTTTCACCATCTGCCATGTCTCTAGAATGCTACCCTGGGTCTCAGGATTACTAGCCCAGTGACAATACTACCACACCACCTCATCATTAATGACTTCCAACTTAGATCACTAATCAATAACAGATGACTGATAATCTCATGATTGAAGTTGGGATTGCGGAGTACTTGGAAGTGCATGATAAAATAGGACTGAGTCAGCACGGCTTCGTTAAGGGGAGGTCCTGCCTGACAAATCTGTTAGAGTTCATTGAGGAGGTAACAAGGAAGTTTGCCAAAGGAGAACCAGTGGATGTGATTTATTTGGATTTCCAGAAGGCCTTTGACAAGGTGCCGCACAGGAGACTGTTAAATAAGTTAAGAGCCCATGGTGTTAAGAGTAAGATACTGGCATGGATAAAGGATTGGCTGACTGGCAGTAGGCAGAGATTGGGGATAAAGGGGTCTTTTTCAGGATGGCAGCTGGTGACTAGTGGTTTGCCTCAGGGGTCGGTGCTGGGACCACAACTTTCCACAATATATATTAATGATCTAGAAGAAGGAACTGAAGGCACTGTTGCTAAGTTTGCTGATACAAAGATATGCGGTGGGACAGGTTGTATTGAAGAAGAAGGCGAGCTTCAGAAGGACTTGGACAGGCTAGGATAGTGGCAAAGAAGTGGCAGATGGAATGCAATGTGGAAAAGTGTGAGGTTATGCACTTTGGAAGGAAGAATGGAGGCATAGACTATTTTCTTAATGGGGAAATGCTCAGGAAATCAGAAACACAAAGGGACTTAGGAGTCCTTGTTCAACATTCTCTTAAGGTTAATGTGCAGGTTCAGTCGGCAGTTAGGAAGGCAAATGCAATGTTAGCATTCATGCCGAGAGGGCTAGAATACAAGAGCAGGGATGTACTTCTGAGGCTGTATAAGGCTCTGGTCAGACCTCATTTGGAGTATTGTGAGCAGTTTTCGACCCCATAGCTAAAGAAGGATGTACTGGCATTGGAAATGGTCCAGAGGAGGTTCACAAGAATGATCCCTGGAATGAAGAGCTTGTCATATGAGGAACGGTTGAGGACTCTGGGTCTGTACTCGTTGGAGTTTAGAAGGATGAGCAGGGATCTTATTGAAACTTACAGGAGACTGTGAGTCCTGGATAGAGTGGGCATGGAGAGGATGTTTTCACTGGTCAGAGAAACTAGAACCAGAGGACACCATCTCAGACTAAAGGGACGATCTTTTAAAACAGAAATGAGGAGGAATTTCTTCAGCCAGAGGGTGGTGAATCTATGGAACTCTTTGCCGCAGAAGGCTGTGGATGCCAAATCATTGAGCATCTTTAAAACAGAGATAGATAGGTTTTTGGATATTAAGGGGATCAGCGGTTATGGGGAGAAGGCAGGAGAATGGGGATGAGAAAATTATCAGCCATGATTGAATGGCGGAGCAGACTCGATGGGCCGAGTGGCCTAATTCTGTTCCTATGTCTTATGGCCTTATGTGCATAATTTTGAAATAAAAATTAGACAGATTCACATATTGTGCATATTTTGCCCCAAATCAATTTCCAATTCACAGTGGCAACAAATACTTGACAAGGTTGGGACAGGAAAATGAACAGTGGAGGTTGTCAAGTGGTTTGTTACATTTGTTGCTAGGCAATCTATCTTAGGGGTTTGAAGTTGGAACACAGGTAGATATCAGCCACAAGGGAAGATTAAATGGATCCCTTTCCATGTGATGGAAGCAGAGATTCACCTGGCTTCAAACCATGGAAAACTCCCTGCGTTAGATCGAAATGGTTGGGAATTTAAAGTATCATTCTGTTTGCTGCTTCCTGAACAAGATTCTTTTTATCTTTATGTTGGGAAGAGAGCTAAAGCATTGCTTAAATATTGTATAAGGATGCATATCCATGGGAGCTGTTTGGCCCAGCCAGCCTCGCAGGTAGAAGTTCTTCCTGTCAGTGTTAATTGCATCAGAAATTCTCCCCAAGCTTTGAAATGCTGGATGTTTGCAACGTTTTCATATCTGTAATGGTCACAATAGGTTTTCGCTTGAGTTGAATGTCAAAAGCAGGAACGCCACCCTGCAAAGATGGAAGGCTGTACACGTGCTTTGACAAGAAAAGAAAAACATTACAATTTGCTTGCCTATTGGTACGAAACCCTTTTGTATATAGAAATAAATAAAGGCCAAGAAGTAGCATTTAAAACGCACCTGGTCACAACCATGGGCTATTTCAAAGTTCTTCCCACGCAAAGAATGACTTTGAAGTGCAGTCATTGCAGTGATTTAGGAACAATCCTGGTGAGATGAAAGCCTGTCTCTATGGTATAAATCTAGCTGGCTTCCCCTATTATACTGCTCCTTTGCTGCAATCATTTCTTTCTGTGCCATGGTGCTGAGGTGGGATTCAGTGGGTGGAAGGTATCCATTTTATCATCTTCAAAGATTTGGTTGAAAGATTCTGAAAATGACTTCAGATTTATTCCACTTTACATTATTTTCTTCAGAAACTGTTCATAATACTGTGCAAGTGAAACATTCTGAATTGTCTACTGGCCATCGTTCACATCATTTCATTATCGGTAAATTGCTTCGGGAATGTGCTTCGATCCCAAAGATTGCCATGCAAATCCAATACAATCGTTGTGTAATTAAGTGTTTTGTAAATAAATTTGTTTCTTAATTTTAGCCTGAATAAAGGAGTTGCTTTCCACCCTTCAGAATGGACAAGGATGCATGGTGGGCAAATTCCAGGATGAAATAGCTTGTTTTATAATTTTTATTGTCACAAATAGGCTTACATTAACACTGCAATGAGGTTACTGTGAAAAGCACTTAGACGCCGCACTCTGGCGCCTGTTCGGGTACACAGAGGGAGAATTCAGAATGTCCAAATTACCTGACAGCACGTCTTTCAGGACTTGTGGGAGGAAACTGGAGCACCCGGAGGAAACGCATGCGGACACGGGGGGAACGTGCAGACTCCACACAGACAGTGACCCAATCCGGGAGTCGAAACGGGACCCTGGCGCTGTGAAGAACAGTGCTAACTATTGTGTTACTGTGCCGCCCTTGTTTGACTGGTTACTGTTATTCCTGCCAGTCGAGTCAATGTAAATGTTAAGGTGTCAATCTCAGACCACAGAATTCATGAGTTTTCTTTCATTATGAACACGAATCAAGAGTTGGGAGAAAGCCCACACTGTAATAATGCCAAGGACACGCGGAACCTAAAGAAAAAACACAACGATCTGTTAGAGCTTCCAACTCCCAGAAGTGCCTCTTTGTAATTTTGGAAAAAAAGAGTTGAGATTTTTCTCAAATTGTTGGATGGGTGGGGGTGGGATGGAGGGGGTGCATCACTACATATGGAAACCTCTTTAAGTCTGAACTATGTAAATCACGGCTCCCTTGAGGCCTCCTTTCCCCACTGAGAATCCTGGTGCATTTTCTTGAGATCATTTTTGAAATCTTTGGATAATCCAATTCCCATTCTATTTAAATGAAGAGCCTCGGGCGTGTACTTGAATATCTCATTGCCATGAGTCAAGGGGAGGGAAGCTCAATCCCGAAACGAGTTCCCCATGTGATTGGCTTGACAGGTTTGCATATCCACTTGAAAAAATGACCTCAATTCTCAGGTAAATTGAAATAAAAAAAGATGAATTTCCAAGAAGTACTGATTGTGTACTGAGGTATTTTCACAGGATGTAATTTTTAAAAAATTCAATAGGTACTCTTAAAAGTGTTCCACTGATTTTAAATAAATTGTTCAACTACGATTTACATTGAAGGACAAATAAACCATTCATCCCAACAAACCTGAGTTTCTGTCCCAAATGAATTTCCTCCCACTACCCAATTACCCAATCGACACGTCCTTCTCTTTTTCTCCTCATGTACTTCTCAACTCGCTGCAATGACCCTATGTGGTACGGAGATCCACTTTCTCAGTACTCACTGAGTAAAGATTATTCTCCCGAATACGCACGGTAGCACAGTTGTTAGTACTGTTGCTTCACAGTGCCAGGGTCCCAGGATCGATTCCCGGCTTGGGTCACTGTCTGTGCGGAGTCTGCACGTTCTCCCCGTGTCTGCGAGGGATTTCCTCCGGGTGCTCCGGTTTCCTCCCACAAGTCCCCAAAGACGTGCTTGTTAGGTGTATTGGACATTCTGAATTCTCCCTCCTTGCACCCGAACAGGCGCCGGAATGTGGCAACTCGGGGATTTTCACAGTAACTTCATTGCAGTGTTAGTGTAAGCTTACTTGTGACAATAATAAAGATTATTATTATTGAATTTATGAATGAATATCTTCTATTCATGGCATTGCATGGAGGTCCCCTTTTTCCTTTGGTTGTAAAAGTCATATAAGAAAAACTGTTGTTATCCTTAGGACATCCCAAAACAGTTCATAATTACTGCAGTCACTGTTGTTATGTCATCAAACCTGGCAGTTCATTTGTATCACTGTAAATGTTTTTAAAGTTGGTGTTGAAATGTGGATGTCACTAGCTAAGCCAGGAATTATTGACCATCCCTAATTGCCCTTGAGAAGGTGGTGGTGACCTGCTGCAGCACCCACAGTGCTGTTAGGGAGGGAGTTCCAGGATTTTGACCCAGCGACGGTGACGGAACGGCAATATATTTCCAAGTCAGGATGGTGAGTGTCTTGGAGGAGTATTTCCAGGTGGCGGTGTTCCCATGTCCTTCCCATGTGGGGTGCTGCTAGTGCACATGGGTTTGGAAGGTTCTGCCTAAGGAGGTTTGGTGAGATATTGAAGTGCATCTTCTAGAATCATGGAATTCACAGTGCAGAAGGAGGCCATTCGGCCCATTGAGTCTGCAGCGGCCCTTGGAAAGAGCACCCTACCTACCCTGCACCTCCACCCCATCTCTATACCTCCACTTTGTCCCCGTAACCCACCTAACCTTTTTTGGGCACGAAGGGCAATTTAGCATAGCCAATCCACCTAACCTGCACATCTTTGGACTGTGGGAGGAAACTGGAGCACCTGGAAGAAACCAACGCAGTCACGGGAAGAACATGCAGACTCCACACAGACAGTGACCCAAGCCGGGAATTGATCCTGGGACCCTGGAGGTGTGAAGCAACTATGCTAATCACTGTGCTACTGTGCTGCCCTTGTAGATGTACCGCACATGCAAATAAGATGATTGATCATTGTAAAGACTTGGCGCAAGGTTAAGGGCCGAATATTGGCCGAGGCATTCATTCTTCTTTCGATTGTGCCATGGGGTCTTTAGAATCCATCTGAACAAGCTTGGTTAAATATCCCATCTGGCAGCCAGCACCACCAATAATGCAGCGCTCCCTCAGCACAACATCTAAGTGTCACCTTGAATATGTGCCCAAGAAATGTTGTCAGATCCAAACCCACAGTATCCCGAGCCAAAGGCAATGGTGCCACTGCCTACACCAAGCTGACATGTTACATAAATATTGTACAGTAGTTTTTGTGATGGTCTCCCAGCACAAGACAGCTTCAGGAATAAATCATTATCAAACAGCGTTAAATAGGCAATCTCCCTGAGAGAGGCATCAAGATAGCGGAGTGAAGCATGGAAGGCATTTCACAATGATATGTTGTGGTGGTGGGTGGGGGGAGGGGGTGAAGGCAGGGGGGGGGGTGCATGTGAGGAGGGTGTTCTGAAAATGGCATTAAGGCATGTTGGCAGGACAGTGCACCAATTTTTATTCTTCGCCTCATCCTGCTTTACTTGACCTAGAAGCATTTGGTGGGAGCCCAAAACGTAAAAGCTTTCACTCACAGAATCTTAGAATTTACAGTGTGGAAGGAGGGCATTCGCCTCAGCGAGTGGACACTGGCCCCGGAAAGAGCACCCTACTTAAGCCCACATGTCCATCCGATCCCAGCAATCTCACCTATCTTTTGGACACTAAGTGCAATTTGGCTTGATCAATCCACCTAACCTGCACATCTTTGAACTGTGGGAGGAAACCGGAGCACCCGGAGGAAACCCACGCAGACACGGGGAGAACCTACAAACTCCGCACAGTCTGTATCCCAAGCCGGGAATCGAACCCGGATGCCTGGCGCTGTGAAGCGAGAGTGCTAACCACTGTGCTACCGTGCTGCCCGAGGCATTCCCTCACTTCTGCGACCACAAAATTTACAATGTTAAAAAAAAGCTGAAATGGCATGTTTTAACCGGAGAGTTAATTGGCTGCACTGAATTCCGATCCCATATTCACCCCGTCCCATTCCGCAAAAATCATGAGTACTTTTGGCTCCCTATGCATTCTTGAGGGATAATCTCAAGGCACTTGCAACAAACAATCCCACAACAGCCGCCGTCTAGATCACTGAGTCTCAGGGACATGTGTTTTTCGAGCAGAGTTGCTGCCTGTTTGTGTCGATTCTCTCCATCAAGGATCCGTTTGAATACTTTGCCTAAGGAAGTTGGCTGCTTCCCATTTAAGATGTATGCTATCCAGTTGGCTATGAATTCCCCAGTGTGCAGCGCCTGTGCAGTTGTGTGATGTTCAATCTCCAGACCTGGTTTTGCAGCCTCCAGCTACTTTTCAACAATTATTTGTCCAATTGCAGTCAGCTGAATGACTACAAAGATGCCCCAGCAATGAGATTGTTTAAACAATAAAATAAAATAGAAACTGTCACATTTTACTTGTTTTTTTCACTGAGAGGACATTGTGCATTGGCAACCTGCTGTGTATCCAAAATGATTTTCAAAACCTACTGCAGCTCGTGCACAAAAGCGAGTTGAAAAAAATATATTCTTGGACCATATTTTCACTCCTCAATTAATAGCTGGCAACAACAGTATGGTTTAATGAGCTTAACTAAACTGAGAAAGGCCTGGATTTTGTGTAGACGGAGAGGAGCTCTGTCAAAGTCAAAATGGCACCAGAGGACTGAATCCTGAAGCTGCGCTCCTGAACCTAGCACCCACTGTTTTCACCAGAGTGAGGATGAATTTGAGGAGGGTTGTTATTTTACACATCTCCAGCCGTGGGCGACACGGTGGCACACTGGTTAGCACTGCTGCCTCACAGTGCCAGGGACCCAGGTTCGATACCGGCCTTGTGTGTGTGTGTGGAGTTTGCACGTCAGCCCCGTAACTGCCTGGATTTCCTCCGGGTGCTCCGGTTTCCTCCCACAGTCCAAAGATGCGCAGGGCAGGTGGACGGGCTCTGCTAAATTGCCCCTTAGTGTCCAAAAATGAGGTGTAGGTTAGGTTAAGGGGTTACTGGAATAGAGTGGGGGAGTGAGCTCGGGTGGAGTACTCTTTCAGAGCATCAGTGCAGACTTCATGGGCCGAATGGCCTCCTCCTGCTTTGGAGGGATTCTATGATCTGTGGTTCATGTAGGTAACTGAACATGTAAAGGTGCCTTCCTCAGATATGATTTTCGTTAGTTGCCTAAAATATGACTTGTGAACTTTAGACCTATTAAGGGAAGGTCTAACTTCTCAGAGTTATTTGGAAAGATAGAATACCCTGTATGACAGGTATGGAACCCTTTTTGATAGGTCCTGGGACACCTTTATCAGAGGTGGGAGGGGCAAGGTAGCCTTTGGGATTTTCAAAATAGACATGAAAGTGTGTAAAAGTGCATAAACGCACTGGAATTGTCGAGCTCATTGGACCTGTCAAAGATTGGATTGGATTGGGTTGGATTTGTTTATTGTCACGTGTACCGAGGTACAGTGAAAAGTATTTTTCTGCGAGCAGCTCAACAGATCATTAAGTACATGAGAAGAAAAGGGAATAAAAGAAAATACATAATAGGGCAACACAACATATACAATGTAACTACAAAAGCACTGGCATCGGATGAAGCATACAGGGTGTAGTGTTCATGAAATCAGTCCATAAGAGGGTCATTTAGGAGTCTGGTGACAGTGGGGAAGAAGCTGTTTTTGAGTCTGTTTGTGCGTGTTCTCAGACTTCTGTATCTCCTGCCCGATGGAAGAAGTTGGAAGAGTGAGTAAGCCGGGTGGGAGGGATCTTTGATTATACTGCCCGCTTTCCCCAGGCAGCGGGAGGTGTAGATGGAGTCAATGGATGGGAGGCAGGTTCGTGTGATGGACTGGGCGGTGTTCACGACTCTCTGAAGTTTCTTGCGGTCCTGGGCCGAGCAGTTGCCATACCAGGCTGTGATGCAGCCTGATAGGATGCTTTCTATGGTGCATCTGTAAAAGTTGGTAAGAGTCAATGTGGACATGCCAAATTTCCTTAGTTTCCTGAGGAAGTATAGGCGCTGTTGTGCTTTCTTGGTGGTAGCGTTGACGTGGGTGGACCAGGACAGATTTTTGGAGATGTGCACCCCTAGGAATTTGAAACTGCTAACCATCTCCACCTCGGCCCCGTTGATGCTGACAGGGGTGTGTACAGTTCTTTGCTTCCTGAAGTCAATTAGCAGCTCTTTAGTTTTGCTGGCATTGAGGGAGAGATTGTTGTCGCTATACCACTCCACTAGGTTCTCTATCTCCCTCCTGTATTCGGACTCATCGTTATTCGAGATCCGGCTCACTATGGTCGTATCGTCAGCAAACTTGTAGATGGAGTTGGAACCAAGTTTTGCCACGCAGTCGTGTGTGTACAGGGAGTAGAGTAGGGGGCTAAGTACGCAGCCTTGCGGGGCGCCGGTGTTGAGGACTATTGTGGAGGAGGTGTTGTTGTTCATTCTTACTGATTGTGGTCTGTTGGTCAGAAAATCAAGGATCCAGTTGCAGAGTGGGGAGCCAAGTCCTAGGTTTTGGAGCTGTAGCGCACAAAGACTCCGAGAGACGAATAGAGTGAAGTCGATGAGGCTTTATTAAGCGTGACTGTTCCCCCGCAGTTCAGTAGTAGACTGCCTGCGGGGGAGGACTCCTGGTACTTATACTCCGCCTTCAGGGCGGAGCCAGAGGTCAACGTCCAACCAGGACCCGGGATCTGTCAGCCAATGACATCACGGCTTCACAGTCCCACATGACCCCTAATGCATACTACCACATTCACCCCTTGTTAAAAATGAACCCGGCGGGGTGATGCTTCGCATGGTGGTAAGGGTTTACAAGGCTGGTCCTGGGAGGAAAACTTTCGCATGTTATTACAGTATGTACAAGGTTTTTTTTTGTTTCGAACTATTTACAGTAATCGTCAGGAAAAAAAAGACAAAATGTTCTCGTTAAAAGTCCACATATTGTAGTGTTAGATCGACGCCACGAGTCGGTCGGGCGGTCTGGTCGTCCGTGTCGATCGCCTTGGCCCCGGTGGTGGTGGTGGTGCTTGTTCCGGTGTTGTCGTCTCCGGGAGCCTTACGGTTTCAGCTTGGGCTTCACTCCTGGTCGGGCCTGGGAGGAGGACCGATCCTCCTGGGAAGGGGGCGGTCGCGGGGTGCGGCGGTGGCAGGAAGGGGGTGATTGGTGTCGGGGGGGTGTGTGTGTTGCCGGCGGGCGCCAGATCTCGCAGGGAGACCGTGTCCTGTCGGCCGTCGGGGTACTCCACGTAAGCGTACTGCGGGTTCGCGTGAAGGAGGTGAACCCTTTCGACCAACGGGTCCGACTTGTGTGCCCGCACATGTTTTCGGAGCAAGATAGGTCCTGGGGCCGCCAGCCAGGTCGGCAGCGACGTTCCAGAGGAGGACTTCCTGGGGAAGACAAGGAGGCGCTCATGAGGCGTTTGGTTCGTGCTAGTACAGAGTAGTGACCGGATGGAGTGGAGGGCGTCCGGGAGGACCTCCTGCCACCGTGAAACTGGGAGGTCCCTGGACCGTAGGGCCAGTAGGACGGTCTTCCAGACCGTGCCGTTCTCCCTCTCTACTTGCCCATTCCCCCGGGGGTTGTAGCTGGTCGTCCTGCTCGAGGCTATACCGTTGCTGAGCAGGAACTGGCGCAGCTCGTCACTCATGAAGGAGGACCCCCTGTCGCTGTGGACGTATGCGGGGCAACCGAACAGTGTGAATATGGTGTTCAGGGCTTTAATGACTGTGGCCGCGGTCAAGTCAGAGCAGGGGATGGCGAATGGGAAGCGGGAGTACTCGTCCACCACATTAAGGAAGTATATGTTGCGGTCGGTGGAGGGGAGGGGTCCTTTGAAATCCAGACTAAGGCGTTCAAAGGGGCGGGAAGCCTTAATCAGGTGCGCACCATCCGGCCTGAAAAAGTGCGGTTTGCACTCTGCACAGATGTGGCAGTTCCTTGTGACTGTACGGACCTCCTCTAAAGAGTATGGGAGGTTGCGGGACTTAATAAAGTGGTAGAACCGAGTGACCCCCGGGTGGCAGAGGTCCTCGTGGAGGGTTTGGAGGCGGTTAATTTGTGCGTTGGCACATGTGCCGCGGGATAGGGCATCGGACGGCTCGTTCAGCTTTCCGGGACGATACAAGATCTCGTAGTTGAAGGTGGAGAGCTCGATCCTCCACCTTAAGATCTTGTCGTTTTTGATTTTGCCCCGCTGTGCATTATCGAACATGAAGGCTACCGACCGTTGGTCCATGAGGAGAGTGAATCTCCTGCCGGCCAGGTAATGCCTCCAATGTCGCACCGCTTCCACTATGGCTTGGGCTTCCTTTTCCACTGAGGAGTGGCGGATTTCTGAAGCGTGGAGGGTTCGGGAGAAAAAGGCCACGGGTCTGCCCGCTTGGTTAAGGGTGGCCGCTAGAGCTACGTTGGAGGCGTCGCTCTCGACCTGGAAGGGGAGGGACTCGTCGATGGCGCGCATCGTGGCCTTTGCGATATCCGCTTTGATGCGGCTGAAGGCCTGGCAAGCCTCTGTCGACAGAGGGAAGGTCGTGGTCTGTATTAGGGGGCGGGCCTTGTCTGCGTACTGGGGGACCCACTGGGCGTAGTATGAAAAGAACCCCAGGCAGCGTTTTAGGGCTTTTGAGCAGTGCGGGAGGGGAAATTCCATGAGTGCGCGTATACGTTCGGGGTCGGGGCCTATTATCCCATTGCGCACTACGTAGCCCAGGATGGCTAGCCGGTTTGTGCTAAAAACGCACTTGTCCTCGTTGTACGTGAGGTTCAAGGCTTTAGGGGTCTGGAGGAATTTTTGGATGTTGGCGTTGTGGTCCTGCTGATCGTGGCCGCAGATGGTTACATTGTCGAGATACGGGAACGTGGCCCGTAACCCGTGTTGATCAACCATTCGGTCCATCTCTCGTTGGAAGACCGAGACCCCGTTTGTGATGCCAAATGGGACCCTTAGGAAATGGTATAATCGCCCGTCTGCCTCGAAGGCTGTGTACTTGCGGTCACTTGGGCGGATGGGGAGCTGATGGCAGGCGGACTTGAGGTCCACGGTGGAGAAGACCTTATATTGGGCAATCCGATTGACCATGTCGGATATGCGGGGGAGAGGGTACGCATCTAGCTGTGTGTACCTGTTGATGGTCTGGCTATAGTCTATGACCATCCTTTGCTTCTCCCCTGTCTTTACTCCTACCACCTGTGCTCTCCAGGGACTATTGCTGGCCTGGATTATGCCTTGCTTTAGTAGCCGCTGGACTTCGGACCGAATGAAGGTCCGGTCCTGGGCGCTGTACCGTCTGCTCCTAGTGGCGACGGGTTTGCAATCCGGGGTGAGGTTTGCAAACAAGGATGGGGGTTGCACCTTGAGGGTTGCGAGGCCGCAGATAGTGAGTGGGGGTATTGGGCCGCCGAATTTGAAGGTTAGGCTCTGTAGATTGCACTGGAAGTCTAATCCCAGTAATGTGGGGGCGCAGAGTTGGGGAAGGACGTAGAGCCTGTAGTTTTTGAACTCCCTCCCTTGCACCGTTAGGGTAACTATGCAGAAGCCATTGATCTGTACGGAGTGGGATCCTGCAGCTAGGGAAATCTTTTGTGCGCTGGGACGGATGGTCAAAGAACAACGTCTTACCGTGTCGGGGTGGATAAAGCTCTCCGTGCTCCCGGAGTCGACCAGGCATGGTGTCTCGTGCCCCTTTATCAGCATTGTTGTCGTCGTCGTCTGGAGCGTCCGGGGCCGTGCTTGGTCCAGCGTCATTGAAGCCAGACGTGTTTGTAATGGTTGAGCGTCTTCTTCGAACCCCGTGGAGCCGTCGACACTGGGGTCCGTTGTTGCCGTCCAAGATGGCGTCGGGGGTGAACAAGATGGCTGTCCCCATGCATCGCACATGGCTGGGGGGTCACAAGATGGCGGCGGGGGTGGACAAAATGGCCGCCCCCATGCGTCGCACAGGTCTGGGGTGGTCCAAGATGGCGGCACCCTTCCTCCCCTCGTGGTGGACGGGACCCAAAATGGCGGCGCCTGCGGGTCGCACATGGGGCGCTGGGGGGGTTGGGGAGCGTTAGGAACGCGCAGGGCTCCCTCTTCTCTGGGGACAGCGGTGGCCGGGACCCAAAGTGGTAGCGCCGGCGGGTCATATATGGGGCGCGGGCGGGGGGGGGGTTGGGGAGCGTAAACGGCGTGCAGGGCTCCCTGTTCTCCGGGGAGAGCGGTGGTCGGGACCCAGAGTGGTAGCGCCGGCGGGTCATACATGGGGCGCTGGGGGGGTTGGGGAGTGTAAACGGCGTGCAGGGCTCCCTGTTCTCCCGGGACAGCGGCGACCTCGCGGGACCGGCACACAGCCGCGAAATGGCCCTTTTTCCCGCAGCTCTTACAGATCGCTGCGCGGGCCGGGCAGCGCTGCCGGGGGTGTTTCGCCTGGCCGCAGAAATAGCAGCGGGCTCCCCCGGTGTGACTTGCCGTTTGAACCGCGCAAGCCTGTGGGGTGTCCGGGGGGGGGGGGGGGTGGGTTTGTCGCGACGGGTGCGTACGGAGCCCAATGAGCTGCCGCGCGGTTGGGGCCGTAGGCATGGGTATTTCGCGCGGCCACGTCTAGGGAGGCTGCTAGGGCCCGTGCCTCTGAGAGTCCTAGCGACTCTTTTTCTAGAAGTCTTTGGCGGATTTGGGAGGAGTTCATACCTGCCACAAAAGCATCGCGCATTAACATGTCCGTGTGTTCATTTGCGTTCACCGGCGGGCAGCTGCAGGCCCATCCCAAAATTAGTAGCGCGGCGTAGAATTCATCTATCGATTCTCCGGGACTTTGCCGTCTCGTTGCGAGTTGATAGCGAGCGTAGATCTGGTTTACTGGGCGAACATAGAGATTTTTTAGTGCTGCGAACGCCGTCTGGAAATCCTCTGCGTCTTCGATGAGGGAGAAAATCTCCGTGCTTAACCTCGAGTGCAGGACCTGTAGTTTTTGGTCTTCTGTGACCCGGCCGGTGGCCGTTCTGAGGTAGGCCTCGAAACAAGTCTGCCAGTGCTTGAAAGCTGCTGCTGCGTTCACTGCGTGGGGGCTGATCCTCAGGCATTCTGGGATGATCCTGAGCTCCATAGTCCTTTAGTCATGCTTAATAAATTGTAGCGCACAAAGACTCCGAGAGACGAATAGAGTGAAGTCGATGAGGCTTTATTAAGCGTGACTGTTCCCCCGCAGTTCAGTAGTAGACTGCCTGCGGGGGAGGACTCCTGGTACTTATACTCCGCCTTCAGGGCGGAGCTCGAGGTCAACGTCCAACCAGGACCTGGGATCTGTCAACCAATGACATCACGGCTTCACAGTCCCACATGACCCCTAATGCATACTACCACAGGAGCTTTGATATGAGCTTGGCTGGGATTATGGTGTTGAAGGCGGAGCTGTAGTCAATAAATAGGAGTCTAATGTAGGAGTCCTTGTTTTCGAGATGCTCTAGGGATGAGTGTAGGGCCAGGGAAATGGTGTCTGATGTGGACCGGTTGCAGCGGTCTGCGAATTGCAGTGGATCAAGGCGTTCTGGGATTATGGAGGTGATGCGCTTCATGATCAACCTCTCGAAGCACTTCATTACGACTGAAGTCAGGGCCACTGGTCGGTAGTCATTGAGGCACGTTGCCTGGTTCTTCTTTGGTACCGGTATGATGGTGGTCTTCTTGAAGCAGGTGGGGACCTCAGAGTGGAGTAGGGACAGGTTAAAGATGTCCGTGAATACCTCTGCCAGCTGGTCCGCGCAGGCTCTGAGTGCACAACCAGGGATCCCGTCTGGGCCCGTCGCCTTCCGAGGGTTCACTTTCAGGAAGGCCAATCTGACTTTGGAAGCTGTGATGGTGGGTATGGGTGAATTATGGGCTGCTGGGGCACTCGCCAGCGGATTGTTGGTTACCTGCTCGAACCGAGCATAGAATGCATTGAGTTCATCGAGGAGTGGTGCGCTGCTGCCAGAGATACTGTTCGGCTTCACTTTGTAGCCCAGTAGAGAGCTGCCAAGACATTTAAATCTCCTGCCCTATAAATATTTGAAAACAAAACTGCCTTCAGTAAAACAAAATCTGTGCTAGCTATTTCATTCTGACTGTTGATATTAGCCCATCTCTTAACTCTCCTGAAACTGAATGGTTTGCTGGGCCATTACAGAAGGCAATTAAGAATCAACCACATTGCTATGGATCTGGGGTCACATGTAGGCTATACCAAGCAAGGGCAGCAGAATTCCTTCCCCAAAGGGACATTAGTGAACCAGATGGGTTTTTAGGACAATCAATGGTAGCTAGCAGAGCCACAAGACCAATTTTGATTTTCTTATTTAATTAATTAATTGAACTTAAATTCCACCAGCTATCTAGGTTGGATTTGAGCCTGCATCCTCAGAGAATTAACCTGAGCCACTGGATCACATGTCCAGTGACATTACCACTACACTAGCATCTTCCTGGGGGAGAGACAATAAACAGTGGAAGAAACAGTGGATTCACCTGAGGAAGGAGCAGCGCTCCGAAAGCTAGTGACATCGAAACAAACCTGTTGGACTTTAACCTGGTGTTGTAAGACTTCGTACTGTGTTCACCCCAGTCCAACGCCGGCATCTCCACATCAGTGGAAGGAAGAAAGAGGTCTGGGAGCAAAACCATCAATCGGTCAAGTCCTGCTTGAAGTGGCCCAGCCCCAGTCCGATTGAATCAAGTTGGTCTGCAGTCAACCTCCCCTCACAAACTAGAGGGTGATTGTATGGTTTAAATCACTCTATGCTGTATTAAAGTTTACGTTTTTGGCAATAAAGCTGTTGAATTTTTTGGAAAATTGTGTCAGAGCTGGTACTGAATCTCTCGGACATTACAAAACCTATGGGGTGGAATTTTCACCTGGGGGAAAATAGTGGTCTTGATGCAAATTATGTTCTAAATTGCGTTAGTTTTGAGAAATCATATTTCTTGCTCAATATATGAACATTCGAATTGTGAGCAGAAATACGTAATTTGGCCTCTCAGACTTGCCCCATTATTCAATAAAATCATGACCGATCTGATTGTGGCGTCATCTCCACATTCCTCCTACCCCCTGTAATCTCTGACTTCATTGTTAGTCAAGAATCTATCTGCCTCTGCCTTAAAAGTATCCATTGACCCTGACTCCACCATTCAACGGGAAGAGAGTTCCAAAGATTCACGACCCTCGGAAAATTCTTCTCATCTCTGTTTTAAATGGGAAACCGCTTATTTTTAATCTGTGTCCCCTAATTCTCATCTCTCCCATAAGGACAAAAATCATTTCAGCATCCACCCTGCCAAGTCCCCTCAGGATCTTATATGTTTCAATAAGATGACCTCTCATTCTTCTGAACTCCAATGGACACAGGCCCAGCCTGTCTAACCTTTCCTCATAAGATAACCCCCCCCCCCCAACCCAAGGTATCAGAATCATAGAATCATAAAATTTACAGTGCAGAAGGAGGCCATTTGGCCTATCAAGTCTGCACCGGCCCTTGGAAAGAGCACCGTACTTAAGCCCACACCTGCACCCTATCCCTGTAACCCAGCAACCCGACCTAACCTCTTTGGACACTTAAGGGCAATTTAGCATGGCCAATCCACATAACCTGCACATCTTTGGACTGCAAAGTGAACTTTCACCGAAATGCTTTTAATGCATTTATATCCTTTTTTAAATAAGGAGACTAAAACTATACACATAACTTCAGATGTGCTCTCACCAACTGTCGCAAAACAACATGCTTCATTCTCCTTGCAATAACCATCATTAACCATTCCATTAGCTTCTGAATCATTTGCTGTGCCTGCATACTAACTTCGCCTCATTCATGTAGCAGGACACACAATCTCTCTGTACTGCGGAGTTCTGCAATCTCTCTCTATTTAAATAATATAATACTTCTCTATTCTTCCTGCCAAGTAAACCAGTTCACATTTCCCCACAATGTACTCCATTTGCCAAATTTCTGTACGGTCTCCTAACCTAACTCTATTGCTTTGCAGACTCCTTATGATCCTCTTCACAACTTACTGTTCTATTGAGCTTTATGCCATTAGCGACCATACATTCAGCCCCTTCATCCAAATCATTGATACGAATTGTAAATATTTCAGGTCCCAGTACTTATTCATGCGCACTCCTCTTGTCACATCTTGCGATCCTGAAAAAGCCTCTTTTATCCCTACTCCTTGCTCCCTGTTAGCTACCAATCTTCTATTTATGCTGATATGTTACCCCCTACACCATGTCAAATGTCTTCTGGAAATCTAAGAACAGCACATTCACAGGTTGCCTTTATACATGTTATCCACATCAGATACTTCTTTTAAGACCCTAGGATGAAGTCTATCAGGTCCAGGGGGATTTCTCACCTTTTAGCTCTAATAATTATCTCAGTATCCTTTCCCTTGTAATTGTAACTGTTTTAAGTCCCCACTCCCTCATCTACACCACCTGATTTATTTCTGGGATCTTGAATCCTCTGCAGTGAAGACAGATGCAACGTTCTGTTGAAACTCATTTGCGTAATCACCAAACTTAAACTGCCACGAACCAATTGGACAGCATTTTAGAAAGTAATTTTAAAACTTGCTTTAAAGAAGTGTTCCATGATGCTGTAAGAGTGGGAATCAGGTTCAGTTTTATTAATGGCGCTCAAAATGGACTTACTGTGATTAAAAACGTAAATATTTTATGGTATCTCGGGGTAACCCAATGTTAAATAACTGCAAATGACTTAAAATCAAACTGCACCGAACCATTGACTACTTTTGTTGGTGTACAGTGGTTCATTTCTTAGTAAATTGAAAATACATTTGAAAGCTTTCAAAACTTGCCAATGAGTGCCCTTACAACCGAAGGGACCAAATTAGGTCCAAGAAGCTTTGAAGGCTTGCAAACTGGCGCGGTTAGTGGAAACTCGCCACATGGATTCAGTCAAACTGGCGGGGACAACCTCTAACTCAATGTTTCTTAAACTCTTGTGAAATATCATGGAAAAGTGATCTGCGCTGGATGGAAGTTCTGCTTGATTCTCTTGTGATCGTTTCTGCTGGTTTGGCTGATTCCAGTCAAATTACACTGAACGAACCCCCCCCCCAACAAATGAATGGAAGCCTCTCTGCATCGTGCAAACTGCACAGATGCAAACTAGTTGGGAATGGAGGTCGCTTTGGTGAAGAAAAGGAAAAATCCCAGAGGCTAGCCAAGTCCGTTGCAGCATATACATTTTTAAAAATATTCAGTGAAGGCCGCGCGTTTGTCCATGTAAAACGTCAGTGAGGTTGCCCAAATGCTTTGGTTTCCTCGTAAAATTGCTCATGTAACGAAAACCTGTATGCCCTCCAGAGCTTTTAAGTACATCAAGGGTGCTCTGTTGCTACCGATGTGCAGTCACCTACACAGCAATTGGTTTCAGAGGCAGAACTGGAGAAGCCATTTTTTTTGCATAACTTTCAAATTGCTTGACATAGATTTGTGGTCTCAATATTTCAGCTCTGAACTGTGACATAAAATTCTCCACGTTTACAGAGCTGATTGATTGCACCTCATCTTCATAAGATACTGTGCCACGACCATAAGCTTTCGATTGAGAGCAGAAAGAGCCCCTGGTCCCTAACCAAATCACGTATTGTGGCCATATAATTTAGATGAAATGGTTGCACAGCGTTATTGGCTTTTATGGGGTGTGTGTGTGTTTTCTTTCACATTGCTATCAATAATACGACTCTGTACAAATTGGACTAAATGGTCATTAACTGGAACTCCATGGTCTGGGATAAACAAAGCACTCATAATTATGCACAACGGAGGAATGTCCAGTTCACTCCGAGGATAATTAGCCGTTTGGCGACTTTCCCAGGAATAGGGAGCATTATAACTTGTAACATTTTCCAGGAATGAGGGGGGAAGAAAACTGAACCAAAATAGAAGTCAGAATCCACAAAAGGTTAAAAATGAAACAAAAAAAATATGGGGAGCATTGCAGATCCGTGAGAGAAAAACGCAGAATGCTGGAAAATTGCACGCAGTCGCTGTGTGAAAGAGAGAGGTATCGGGGATAGACGCTGTTGATTTTGACAGTAAAATTGTGCCTTATGATGGAATTTAAGCTGGAAAGCACTGGTAACAATTTGGAAAACCAGGGTAATGAAAACATGAGGAGAAAGGAATATCTGAACAGATGAATTAGGAGCAGGAGAAGGCCACCAGGGGCTTTGGGCCTGTTGAGACATTCAGTAAGATCATGGCCGATCTGATTTCAACCTGAATTCCACATTCCTGCCAATTCACCATTATCTTTCAACCCCTTGTTAATCCAGAATATATTCAAAGACTACTTCCACCACCTTTTGAGGAAGAGGGCTCCAAAGACTCTGAGAGAGAAAGCTGCTCCCCATCTCTGTCTTAAATTGGCGATGCTTTATTTTTAAGCTGTTGACCCGCTAGTCCTGGATTATCTCACAGCATCCTTCCCATATCCACCCTGCCAAGCACCCTCAGGATCTTATATATTTCAATCAAGTCACATCTTACTCTTTTAAACTCCAGTGGATACAAGCCTAGCCTGTCTAGTCTTTTCTCATAAGACAACCCTCCTATTGCAGGTATTACCTGGTAAACCCTCTCTGAACTGCTTCTAACACATTTTTCCTTAAATAAGGAGACCAATACTGTACACAGTACTCTATATGTGGTCTCACCAATGTTTTGGAAAACTGAAGCATAACCTCCCTACTTTTACATTCAACTGCCCTTGCAATAAACAATAACCCAATTCTATTAGAACATAGAACAAAGAACAACACAGCACAGGACCAGGCCCTTTGACCCTTCAAGCCTGTACCGGTCATGTACCAACCTTGGCTAAAACCTTCAGCACTTCCTTGTGCCGTATCCCTCTATATCCATCCTATCCATGTATTTGTCAAGATGCCTTTTGAACGTCGTAATAGTATCTGCTTCCACAACCTCCCCTGAAAATGCATTCCAGGCACTCACCACCCTCTGCGTAATAAACCTGCCTCTCACATCTCCTCTAAACTTTGCCCCATGGACCTTAAACCTATGCCCCCTGGTGACTGACCCCTCCACCCTAACCATGCCCCTCATAATTTTGTAGACTGCTATCAGGTCATCCCTCAACCTCCATTGTGCTAATGAAAACAGCCTGAGTCTATTTAGCCTCTCCCATAGCTAACACCCTCCAGACCAGGCAACATCCTGGTAAACCTCCTCTGCACCCTCTCCAAAGCCTCCACATCCTTCTGGTAGTGTGGCGACCAGAATTGTGCACAATCGGGAGGCAGAGATGGTCATAGATAGAAGCTTCAGGGACGTAGTTACTCCGAAGAATAAAGATAGATGGGTGATGGTGAGAGGGGCTGGGAGGAAGCAGTCAGTACAGGGACCCCCTGTGGTCGTTCCCCTTAGTAACAAGTATACCGCTTTGGATACTATTGGGGGGGAGAGACTTACCAGGGGTAAGCCATGGGGTACAGGTCTCTGGCACAGTGTCTGTCCCTGTTGCTCAGAAGGGAAGGGGGGAGAGGAGTAAAGCATTAGTCATTGGGGACTCCATAGTTAGGAAGATAGATAGGAGATTCTGTGGGAACGAGAGAGACACGCGGTTGGTGTGTTGCCTCCCAGGTGCCAGGGTGCGTGATGTCTTGGATCGTGTTTTCGGGTTCATTGAGGGGGAGGGGGAGCAGCCCCAAGTCGTGGTCCACATAGGTACCAACGACATAGGTAGGAAAAGGGATAGGGATGTAAGGCAGGAATTCAGGGAGCTAGGGTGGAAACTTAGATCTAGGACAAACAGAGTTATTATCTCTGGGTTGTTACCCGTGCCACGTGATAGCGAGACGAGGAATAGGGAGAGAGAGGAGTTGAACACGTGGCTACAGGGATGGTGCAGGAGGGAGGGTTTCAGATTTCTGGATTATTGGGGCTCATTCTGGGGTCGGTGGGACCTCTACAAACGGGATGGTCAGTAAGCTCAGGGAAGGTGGTAAAAGAGGGGGAGGGGTGGCATTGTTAGTCAAGGACAGTATTACGGTGGCAGAAAGGACGTTTGATGAGGACTCGTCTACTGAAGTAGTATGGGCTGAGGTTAGAAACGGGAAAGGAGAAGACACCCTGTTAGGGATTTCCTATAGGCCTCCGAAAAGTTCCAGAGATGTAGAGGAGAGGATTGCAAAGATGATTCTGGATAGGAGCGAAAGCAACAGGATAGTTGTTATGGGGGACTTTAACTTTCCAAATATTGACTGGAAACGCTATAGTTCAAGTACTTAAGATGGGTCTGTTTTTGTCCAAAGTGTGCAGGAGGGTTTCCTGACACAGTATGCAGATAGGCCAATGAGAGGCGAGGCCATATTGGATTTGGTACTGGGTAATGAACCAGGCCAGGTGTTAGATTTGGAGGTAGGTGAGCACTTTGGTGATAGTGACCACAATTCGATTACGTTTACTTTAGTGATGGAAAGGGAGAGGTATATACCGCAGGGCAAGAGTTATATCTGGGGGAAAGGCAATTATGATGCGATGAGGTAAGACTTAGGATGCATCGGATGGAGAGGAAAACTGCAGGGGATGGGCGCAATGGAAATGTGGAGCTTGTTCAAGGAACAGCTACTGCGTGTCCTTGATAAGTATGTTCCTGTCAGGCAGGGAGGAAGTGGTCGAGCAAGGGAACCGTGGTTTACTAAAGTAGTCAAAACACTTGTCAAGAGGAAGAAGGAGGCTTATGTAAAGATGAGATATGAAGGTTCAGTTAGGGCGCTCTAGAGTTACAAGTTAGCTAGGAAGGACCTAAAGAGAGAGCTAAGAAGAGCTGGGAGGGGACATGAGAAGTCTTTGGCAGGTAGGATCAAGGATAACCCTAAAGCTTTCCATAGATATGTCAGGAATAAACTAATGACCAGGGAAAGAGTAGGGCCAGTCAAGGACAGTAGTGGGAAGTTGTGCTTGGAGTCCGAGGAGATAGGAGAGGTGCTAAATGAATATTTTTAGTCAGTATTCACACAGGAAAAATACAATGTTGTCGAGGAGAATACTGAGATTCAGGCTACTAGACTAGAAGGGCTTGAGGTTCATAAGGAGGAGGTGTAAGCAATTCTGGAAAGTGTGAAAATAGATAAGTCCCCTGGGCCGGATGGGATTTATCCTAGGATTCTCTGGGCAGCTAGGGAGGAGATTGTTGAGCCTTTGGCTTTGATCTTTAAGTCATTTTTGTCTACAGGAATAGTGCCAGAAGACTGGAGGATAGCAAATGTTGTCCCCTTGTTCAAGAAGGAGAGTAGAGACAACCCCGGTAACTATAGACCAGGGAGCCTTACCTCTGTTGTGGGAAAAATCTTGGAAAGGTTTATAAGAGATAGGATGTATAGTGATCTGGAAAGGAATAATTTGATTAGAGATAGTCAACACGGTTTTGTGAAGGGTAGGTCGTGCCTCACAAACCGGATTGAGTTCTTTGAGAATGTGACCAAACAGGTGGATGAGGGTAAAGCAGTTGATGTGGTGTATATGGATTTCAGTAAAGCGTTTGATAAGGTTCCCCATGGTAGGCTACTGCAGAAAATACGGAGGCATGGGATTCAGGGTGATTTTGCAGTTTGGATCAGAAATTGGCTAGCTGGAAGAAGACAAAGGGTGGTGGTTGATGGGAAATGTTCAGACTGGAGTTCAGTTACTAGTGGTGTACCACAAGGATCTGTTTTGGGGCCATTGCTATTTTTCATTTTTATAAATGACCTGGAGGAGGGTGTAGAAGGATGGGTGAGTAAATTTGCAGATGACACTAAAGTCGGTGGAGTTGTGGACAGTGCGGAAGGATGTTACAAGTTACAGAGGGACATAGATAAGCTGCAGCACTGGGCTGAGAGGTGGCAAATGGAGTTTAATGCAGAAAAGTGTGAGGTGATTCATTTTGGAAGGAATAACAGGAAGATAGAGTATTGGGCTAATGGTAAGATTCTTGGCAGTGTGGATGAGCAGAGAGATCTCGGTGACCATGTACATAGATCCCTGAAAGTTGCCACCCAGGTTGAGAGGGTTGTTAAGAAGGCATACGGTGTGTTAGCTTTTATTGGTAGAGGGATTGAGTTTCGGAGCCATCAGGTCATGTTGCAGCTGTACAAAACTCTGGTGCGGCCGCATTTAGAGTATTGCGTGCAATTCTGGTCGCCGCATTATAGGAAGGATGTGGAAGCATTGGAAAGGGTGCAGAGGAGATTTACCAGAATGTTGCCTGGTATGGAGGGAAGATCGTATGAGGAAAGGCTGAGGGACTTGAGGCTGTTTTCATTTGAGAGAAGAAGGTTAAGAGGTGACTTAATTGAGGCATACAAGATGATCAGAGGATTGGATCGGGTGGACAGTGAGAGCCTTTTTCCTCGGATGGCGATGTCTAGCACGAGGGGACATAGCTTTGAATTGAGGGGAGATAGATATAGGACAGATGTCAGAGGTAGGTTCTTTACTCAGAGAGTAGTAAGGACGTGGAATGCCCTGCCTGCAACAGTGGTGGACTTGCCAACACTAAGGGCATTCAAATGGTCATTGGATAGACATATGGACGATAAGGGAATAGTATAGATGGGCTTTAGATTGGTTTCACAGGTCGGCGCAACATCAAGGGCCGAAGGGCCTGTACTGCGCTGTAATGTTCTATGTTCTATATTCCAAGTGCGGCCTTACCAAGGTTCTATACAACTGTAGCATGACTTGCCAGTTTTTAAACTTAATGTCCCGTCCAATGAAGGCAGGCATTCCGTATGCTTTCTTGACTACCTTGTCCACTTATGTTGCCACTTCCAAAGATCTGTAGACCTGCACGCCCAGATGTCTCTGACTTTCTAAATTACTTGCTTTCCTAATTACTTGCTGTATCTGCATACTAACCTTTTGTGATTTATGTACTAGGATACCCAGATTCTACTGCATCTCAGAGCTCTGCAATCTAAAAAAGAAATGGATTCTGTCTTATTGTTAGAGGGAGGGGTGAGGCAATGTGTGTTCCTTACACGTTGGGGTGGGACTTCTGCCCATCAGTCTAGCCCTCAGTCTGAGCTTTCCCTGAGTCAGGATCAATCCTGTAATCAAGGCAGATTCCAAGTAGTATTTCTTCATGACTCCATGGGGAATGATGTGATACTGGAATGGAGAACACATGATAGTATTTGGGGGTCAGATGGGGTCAGTCTTAAACCAGGTCAAAGGCCCCTGAATGATCCAGCATAACATATTGGAGGTGTTGGAGAGATTGAGAGAGAGAGAGAATTATTCACCTCCTCTTATACAACCACATTCCAAGGGAAATCCTTGCTCTGCCTCCCATCATCTCCCACTGCCTCTTCCTTCTTCGATTCTTCACCCTCAGAGTGGAGCAACTCATAGAATCATAGAATTTACAGTGCGGAAGGAGGCCATTCAGCCCATCGAGTCTGTACCGGCCCTTGGAAAGAGCACCCCACCCAAGCCCATGCCTCCACCTTATCTCCGTAGCCCAGTAATGCCACCTAACCTTTTTGGACACTAAAGGGCAATTTAGCATGGCCAATCCACCTAACCTGCACATCTTTGGACTGTGGGAGGAAACCGGAGCACCCGGAGGAAACCCACGCAGACATGGGGAGAACGTGCAGACTCCACACAGACAGTGACCCAAGCCAGGAATTGAACCTGGGACCCTGGAGCTGTTAAGCAATTGTGCTAACCACTGTGCTACCGTGCTTCCCCTGACTTAGTCAGAAGAGTGGGACCCACCCACTCATTGTCATTTACTTGTGATAGGGTGGGTGTATGTCTGTGGTTTGTATTTGTGTGGTATCTTTCATGAGCTTGGGACATCCCAAAGTGCTTTACAGCTGCCATGTATTCTTGTTGCCTTCTGTTACTTCTCTCTTTAAGCTTGGGAAGGTGAGATGTTTTCATATAAAATACTGGCCCTACTGCCTTGTGCAACAGAAGGGCTGGTTTGGACTTGTTCCATCACACCTCACATGAGGCTCCAGCACAGCAGTGAAATGTGGCCTCCTGAAATTCTTACACATAAATTTAATTCCTAACTAATTAGACTTTATAATTATAGACAATAAAAAAATGTATAACATGCCTCTTTCTTTAAAACATGATGCCCTTATCAATGTAACTGTGCCTGTCACCATTTTAAACAAAAGATTAATCTTCGATTTTTGGAAATAAACGTAGCCCCTTCTTACACTGTTTTATTGCATGTGTTCTTTTCTAAAAATACCTTTCACGGTCAGTTAGGTGATAAGCTGTGCCTCCATCTTGTAGATTTGACATTTGTTGTGCTCAGTGCTGGATTGGCACGCTACACATGCGGTACGGAGTTCCACTTTGTCAGAACTCACTGAGTAAAGATTATTATCCCGATAACGCACGGTAGCACAGTGGTTAGCACTGTTGCTTCACAGTGCCAGGGTCCCAGGTTCGATTCCCGGCTTGGGTCACTGTCTGTGTGGCGTCTGCACATTCTCCCCGTGTCTGCGAGGGATTTCCTCCGGGTGCTCCGGTTTCCTCCCACAAGTCCCCAAAGACGTGCTTGTTAGAACGAAGAACAAAGAACAAAGAAAAGTACAGCACAGGAACAGGCCCTTCGGCCCTCCAAGCCCGTGCCGACCATGCTGCCCGACTAAACTAAAATCTTTTACACTTCCTGGGTCCGTATCCCTCCATTCCCATCCTATTCATGTCTTTGTCAAGATGCCCCTTAAATGTCACTATTGTCCCTGCTTTCACCACCTCCTCCGGCAGCGGGTTCCAGGCACCCACTACCCTCTGTGTAAAAACCTTGCCTCGTACATTTCTTCTAAACTTTGCCCTTCTCACCTTAAACCTATGCCCCCAAGTAATTGACGCCTCTACCCTGGGGAAAAGCCTCTGACTATCCACTCTGTCTATGCCCCTCATAATTTTGTAGACCTCTATCAGGTCGCCCCTCAACCTCCATCGCTCCAGTGAGAACAAACCGAGTTTATTCAACCGCTCCTCATAGCTAATGCCCTCCACACCAGGCAACATTCTGGTAAATCTCTTCTGCACCCTCTCTAAAGCCTCCACATCCTTCTGATAGTGTGGCGACCAGAATTGAACACTATACTCCTAGTGTGGCCTAACTAAGGTTCTATACAGCTGCAACATGACTTGCCAATTCTTATACTCAATGCCCCGGCCAATGAAGGCAAGCATGCCGGATGCCTTCTTGACGACCTTCTCCACCTGTGTTGCCCCTTTCAGTGACCTGTGGACCTGTACTCCTAGATCTCTCTGACTTTCAATACTCTTGAGGGTTCTACCATTCACTGTATATTCCCTACCTGCATTAGATCTTCCAAAATGTGATAGCTCACATTTGTCCGGATTAAACTCCATCTGCCATCTCTCCGCCCAAGTCTCCAAACAATCTAAATTCTGCTGTATCCTCTGACAGTCCTCATCGCTATCCGCAATTCCACCAACCTTTGTGTCGTCTGCAAACTTACTCATCAGACCAGTTACATTTTCCTCCAAATCATTTATATATACTACGAACAGCAAAGGTCCCAGCACTGATCCCTGCGGAACACCACTAGTCACAGCCCACCAATTAGAAAAGCACCCTTCCATTGTTACTCTCTGCCTTCTATGACCTAGCCAGTGCTGTATCCACCTTGCCAGCTCACCCCTGATCCCTTGTGACTTCACCTTTTGTACCAGTCTGCCATGAGGGACCTTGTCAAAGGCCTTACTGCAGTCCACATAGACAATATCCACTGCCCTACCTGCATCAATCATCTTTGTGACCTCTTCGAAAAACTCTATCAAGTTAGTGAGACACGACCTCCCCTTCACAAAACCATGCTGCCTCTCACTAATACGTCCATTTGCTTCCAAATGGGAGTAGATCCTGTCTCGACGAATTCTCTCCAGTAATTTCCCTACCACTGACGTAAGGCTCACCGGCCTGTAGTTCCCTGGATTATCCTTGCTACCCTTCTTAAACAAAGGACTAACATTGGCTATTCTCCAGTCCTCCGGGACATCACCTGAAGGCAGTGAGGATCCAAAGATTTCTGTCAAGGCCTCAGCAATTTCCTCTCTAGCCTCCTTCAGTATACTGGGGTAGATCCCATCAGGCCCTGGGGACTTATCTACCTTAATATTTTTCAAGACGCCCAACACCTCGTCTTTCTGGATCTCAATGTGACCCAGGCTATCTATACACCCTTCTCCAGACTCAACATCCACCAATTCCTTCTCTTTGGTGAATACTGATGCAAAGTATTCATTTAGTACCTCGCTCATTTCCTCTGGTTCCTCACATAGATTCCCTTGCCTATCCTTCAGTGGGCCAACCCTTTCCCTGGCTACCCTCTTGCTTTTTATGTACGTGTAAAAAGCTTTGGGATTTTCCTTAACCCTATTTGCAAATGACTTTTCGTGACCCCTTCTAGCCCTCCTGACTCCTTGCTTAAGTTCCTTCCTACTTTCCGTATATTCCACACAGGCTTCGTCTGTTCCCAGCCTTCTAGCCCTGACAAATGCCTCCTTTTCTTTTTGACAAGGCCTACATTATCTCTCGTTATCCAAGGAAATTGGATTAGGTGAATTGGACATTCTGAATTCTCCCTCAGTGTACCCGAACAGGTGCCGGAGTGTGGCGACGAGGAGATTTTCACAGTAACATCATTGCAGTGTTAATGTAAGCCTACTTAATAATAATAATAGTAATCTTTTATTGTCACAAGTATGAAGATACTGTGAAAAGCCCCTAGTCGCCACATTCTGGCGCCTGTTCGGTTAAGCTGGTACGGGAATTGAACCCGCGCTGCTGGCCTTGTTCTGGTACTTGTGACAATAATAAAGATTATTATTATTATGTTGCGTATGCTTTCCCTGCTGTTGCAGGAATTGTGCTTTCTGTTTCTAATGTTGCCTCACTTACTGGTGATCTTGTTTACGTTGCCTCGTTGGTAGTTGGTGTTTCAAATGTTGTTGCTGGTCTTTTCTGTCAGTTGAATATGGGCTCATTCTCATTTGTTCCCTGGTTTGTGTCTCAATGATATCTTGGCCTTGGTGTCTCGGCTTCAGCAACAACCTTTGCTGGGTTCCAGTTATCATGACTGCACCCTGTACGTGTACACTTTGTCCTTCCCCCAGCTCAGTTAGGGATTTAGCATTTGTGCTGATGGACTGACATCCTCTTTTATCTGTTTCAGTGAGTTATTGTCTCACTTCCTCCTGCTACCTGCAGGACCGATCTCACTTGGCAGAGCAGTTTTACATTTTCTTCCATTCAATGACCCTGTCGGTGATTTCATGTCAGCTTTGAGAGGTGTGGATCAGAGTGACAATAAGGCAAGGTTTGGGTCTTTCTTTGTCTCTTGGCATTTCACAAAGGTTCATTTGGCTGTCTGGATGTGTCCTCATAGAACAGACAGTGCAGAAGGAGGCCATTCGGCCCATCGAGTCTGCACCGACCCACTTAAGCCCTCACTTTCACCCTATCCCCGTAACCCAATAACCCCTCCTCACCTTTTTGGACACGAAGGGCAATTTAGCATGGTCAATCCACCTAACCTGCACATCTTTGGACTGTAGGAGGAAACCGGAGCACCTGGAGGAAACCCACGCAGACACGGGGAGAACGTGCAGACTCCGCACAGACAGTGACCCAGTGGGGAATCAAACCTGCGACCCTGGCACTGTGAAGCCACAGTGATAGCCACTGTGCTGCCTCGAGGTTAGTGAGGTGGTGATGTTGAACCAATGTTGTCCAGCGAATCTTCCCCGGATGTGAATTGGGTCCCATTGTCACATATTGATATTTCAGGAGTTTGGTGCTCAAAGAAACAGAACTCAGACTGCTATAATGATTGCTGTCGCTCTGAAGTCTTTCATCTCCCGGATTAAAGGGAACTTTGAGTGGTATTCCATGACTAAGATTTGGATTTGGATTTGTTTTATTGTCATATACTGAGGTACAATGAAAAGTATTGTTCTGCGTACAGTCCAGACATTTCGTTCCATACATGAAAAGAAAAACATAGGACATACATAAAGGCACAATGTAAACACATAGACACAGGCATTGGGTGAAGCATACACAGAGTAGCACTACTCAGTAGAGAAGGTATGTGAAGAGATCAGATCAGTCCACAAGAGGATCATTTAGGAGTTTAGTAACAGCGAGGAAGAAGCAGTTTTTGAACCTGATAGTGTGTATTCTCAGACGTTTGTATCTCCTGCCCGATGGAAGAGGTTGGAAGAGAGAGTAACCCGGGTGGGAGTTGTCTTTGATTACGCTGGCCACTTTCCCCAGGCGGGAGGTGTAGACAGGGTCAATGAATGGAAAGTGGGTTCACGTGATGGTCTGGGCTGTGTTCACGACTCTCTGTTGTTTCTTACCGTCTTGGGCCAAGCAGTTGCCATACCAGGCTGTGGTGCAGCCAGATAGGATGCTTTCTATAGCTTTTCAGATAGGGGCAGCACGGTAGCCTTGTGGATAGCACAATTGCTTCACAGCTCCAGGGTCCCAGGTTCGATTCCGGCTTGGGTCACTGTCTGTGCGGAGTCTGCACATACTCCCCGTGTGTGCGTAGGTTTCCTCCGGGTGCTCTGGTTTCCTCCCACAGTCCAAAGATGTGCAGGTTAGGTGGATTGGCCATGATAAATTGCCCTTAGTGTCCAAAATTGCCCTTAGTGTTGGGTGGGGTTACTGGGTTATGGGGATAGGGTGGCGGTGTTGACCTTGGGTAGGGTGCTCTTTCCAAGAGCCGGTGCAGACTCGATGGGCCGAATGGCCTCCTTCTGCACTGTAAATTCTATGATAATCTATGATGATAATCTATGCTATGAGATACCATTCCTAATTATGTGAATGATTCGGCTCCCGCAATATGTCCTGGTGATTCAGTAGCTTTTTAAAAAATAAATTTAGTGTACCCAATTAATTTTTTCCAATTAAGGGGCAATTTAGCGTGTTCAATCCACCTACCCTGCACATTTTGTGGGGGTGAAACCCACGCAACCACGGGGAGAATGTGCAAACCCCACACGGACAGTGACCCAGAGCCGGGATCGAACCTGGGACCTCGGCGCCGTAAGGCTGCAGGGCTAACCCACTGCGCCACCGTGCTGCCCCTGATTCAGTAGCTTTTATCCCCTTTTCCTGCTGTGTGTTTCTGTACCTTTGGTGTACATTGCAAGTAGACACGATGGGGGGAATTTTCCAATTTTCTGACAGTGTGTCAACGCTGCAGAGAAAGCCGGATTGTAGTATGCCTCTGGCGTTGGCAGGTTTTCCTTCTGTCTTTTGAGCCATATTGGAAATAAAAATTTGTGCATGTTTCAATCCACCTCTGTGGGGGGAATCTGCTTCCTCCGTCCCGCCATCAGCTGGGCATCTCAATTGGTGGGGCACGCCATTTAAACTCCGGCCCAACACCCCCCGCCCCCCCCCCCCCAACACTTGTTCCAACCCCAACCAAGAGAATGGCTGCAAGGAAGTCTGGCCTGAGGTTTTCTGAGGGAGCCCTCCTGAATGGAGGCAATGGAGGTGAGGTGACACATCCTATACCCACAGGTGGAGAGGAGACCCGTTTTCAATGTCGCCTTTAGATGCCTGGCCAGTACACATCTGGCTCTGAGCTTACACTTCTCCATTCTCACGTGGCCTTCATGTATCTTCTGGATTCATTCTTCCTGTATTGTTTTGGGTGTGAGTGTACTGCATCTGGCTGCAGAGAACCATCTTCCAGTGAGCTGTCATCGCTAATAGGCCAGTGTTGCTGTATTGCTGATTGTGTTTGCTGCCGTCCTTTCTGATCTCAGATATGGAACCATAGAAGAAGAACCGTAGAATCCGTACAGTGCAGAAGGAGACCATTTGGCCCAACAAAACTACACTGACCCTCTGAAAGAGCACCCCACTCGCCTGTCCTGTCCCTATAACCCTGTAATCCCACCTACCTGCACATCTTTGAACATGAAGCGGCAATTTATCATGGTCAGTCCACCTAACCGGCACATCTTTGGGCTGTGGGAGAAAACTGGAGCACCCGGAGGAAACCCATCGCCGACACGGGGAGAAAGTGCAAAGTCCACACAGACAGTCACCCCAGGCTGGAATCGAACTTGGGTCCCTGGCCTGCTAACCACTGTGTCACCTTGCTGTCCCGTTTGTGAATAGCTGGGGTCCAAGCTCTGATCCCTGTGGTACCCCGCTAGTCACAGTCTTCCACTCTGAAAAAGACTCAATTATTCCTACTCTCTTTCCTGTCTGCCAACCAGTTCTCATTATCCTCCCAGGGGTCAGCTCAATGCCGTTACCATTCTGAAAAATTGGCATTCCCTGCGCGTGTCCAGCATGGACCCTGTGATTCTCCCACCACTTTACGCACGTTCTGTGGATATTTCATGCGGCACCTGTGCTAGCCCCTCACCGGTAGTAATATCAGCACCAATTCTTCTGTCGTATAACACCACGGATCCTCCATTGGCCTCAGCACTTAGACGCAGGAACGGAGAATCCAGCCCCAGGTCTTCACTCTTCAACTCTCTGGTCTACACTGCCTAGGGACCTGTTTCCAGGGCCCCATGCAAGCTCCCCATTGGCCAGGGTTTACGCTATCCCACACAATTGGCCCCCGAGCCAATCACGTGGTCCATGAAACCTGCACCCTTAAAGGGGCCATGCTATCACACACCCCAAACAATAGAAAACAGCATATTTGAACCCGGGGAGGGAGAATGGGTTAGACTATAAAGATCTTTACTAACCTAACTGCTTTGACCAGGAAAAAACTGTTAACAAAATTGACTCTCTTTCCTCTTTAATAACTTTAATTCATAGCCTTGTCTGAATGGATGAACCTTTTGATTGTTCCCATGTGTATCGTGGCTCTTAATCTAAAGCTTTGTTTTGTTGGCGTGAATTTTGATTTCCGCTTTGGATGTAACAGAAACTGTATGATCACTACCACATGTCTCCTATCTGCTCAGTATAATGAGGAACAAAACAAGCATTTCACTCTTCAGCTATTGAAATTAATCAGCAAGACTCCTTTGACAGCCCTTTCCAAACCCGCAACATCCACCATGGGAAGGACAAAGGGAGCAGATGCGTGGGAAAACCACCACTTGCCCCATCAGTCCACTTGGAAATATATCACTGTCGCTGGGTCAATATCCTGAAACTCCCTCCCTAACAGCACTGGTTACAGAGTGCAGAAAATTAGAGACATTCACCTAATGAAGGAGCCAAGCTCCGAAAGCTAGTGATTCCAAACAAACCTGTTGGACTTTAACCTGGTGTTGTGAGACTTCTTTTTCTTTAAATTTAGAGTACCCAATTATTTTCTTTTCAAACTAAGGGGCAATTTAGTGTGGCCAATCCACCTAACCTGCACATCTTTGAGTTGTAAGGGTGAGACCCACGACGACACGGGGAGAATGTGCAAACTCCACACGGACAATGACCCAGGGCCGGGATTTGAAACCTGGGTCCTCAGCGCCGCAGTTCCAGTGGAGATCCTGGAGAGGGGATAAGTAGTTATACAAAGCAAAAGGATATGACAGCATTAAAGGCAATGACTCAGATAATGTTTCCCCAGCAAGGGTAAGATCCAGATCGTGACATCTCACGAGATCTAACGAGAACTTGTGACGTTTTCCGAGCATCCCAAATCCCGCGAGAAGCTTCTTGTGAGATTTAACGGCCTCGTCGGGTCACCGAGTCAGGCGCGACGAGGCCGCTCGATCGCGCCCATTATTTCTGAGGAAACTCCATCCGATTCAATCCCTATAAACCGATGGCTTTGCATCAAAGTTAACCAGCTCATGCTGATGAAAGGTCGCACCTGAAATATCCCTTCGATCAAAAGCTGGTGGACCTGAAGCACACCCCTGGCATTTTGTTTCCATTTTTCCTCTCTCTGCTCCTGAATGCTTTCACATCCTTGCTGTGCTTGTCGTTCCACAGACAGAGGTTTTTCTCTGAGATTTGGCACAATGGCGACTGCTCATACATAAAGTTGGGAGCTCTGCAGGATTAGCCCAAAACTCTTCTGGATCCTAAGATTAGTTTCAAGGTTATTGGGATGAGCAATCAAGGAATTAAATCGTGGATTGACATTAAAAACAAATATGGTTTTTTTGTCCATTCATTTTGAATTCTTTAGCTTATTGTTATAAAATGTATCAGCAATGTTTGACCAATGGATGGGTGTTTGACCAAGAATGATCCAATTGGATCTTTAAGCAATCAGTTCAATTTCTTCTTCCTCAAAGACTCTGATCACCCATCACTTCTTGGACTTTTGGCTAACATCAAGTGACAGATCAAGCCCAAGATGAGGTGCAATGCCTTTTCTTTTCAGCTTGGATCTTGTATGTCTCTCTTGTGGAGACCATGGGCGGGACTCTCCGACCCCCTGCCGGGTCCGAGAATCGCCGGGAGGGATGTGAATCCCGCCCCCGCTGGCCGCCGAATTCTCCGGCACCGGAGATTCGGCGGGGGCGGGAATCGCGCCGCGCCGGTCGGCAGGCCCGCCCCCCCGGCGATTCTCTGGCCCGCGATGGGCCGAAGTCCCGCTGCTTTAACGCCGGTCCCGCCGGCGTGAATTAAACCACCTCTCTTACCAGCGGAACCAGGCGGCGCGAGCGGGCTCAGGGGTCCTGGGGGGGGGGGGGGGGTGCGTGGGGCGATCTGGCCCTGGTGGGTGCCCCCACCATGGCGTGGCCCGCGATCGGGGACCACCGATCCGTGGGCGGGCTTGTGCCGTGGGGACACTCTTTTCCCTCCGCGTCAGCCATCAGCCTCCGTGATGGCCGACACGGAGGTGAGCCCCCCCTTGTGCATGCGCGTGGATGACATCAGCAGCCGCTGACGCTCCCACGCATGCGCGGACTTCCACCGGCCGGCGGAGTCCCTTCGGCCCCGGCTGGCATGGTGCCAAAGGCCTTCCACGCCAGCCAGCGGGACGGCAACCACTCCCTCGCGGGCCTAGCCGCTGAAGGTGAGGGCTTGGCCCCTAAAGGTGGACGCTGGAGTGGTTCACGCTGGAACCTCCCGATGGGACCCCCCGTCCCGCCGGGTAGGGGAGAATCCCGCCCCATGAATTTGAATTTGAATAGGTTCAGGAGCAAGCAATGAGATGGATTAAGGGTTTTCCCTGTCCACTCTGCGCATTGGCTTTGTAACTTTAAGGATGGGATATTTAGGGGCTGGTTTAGCACAGTGGGCTAAACAGCTGGCTTGTAATGCAGATCCAGGCAGCAGCGCGGGTTCAATTCCCGTACCAGCCTCCCTGAACAGACACTGGAATGTGGCGACTAGGGGCTTTTCACAGTAATTGCATTGAAGCCTACTTGTGACAATAAGCGATTATTATTATTATTATTTTTTAACTAGACTCTGATCACCTAGAAAGCCAGGAAAGAAAGACATGCATTTGTATCGTATCCTTTTCAACTTCAGAGCACCCCAAAAGCTCTTTACCGCCAATAACTTTCTGAAGAGTTCTCGCTATTGTAATGTTGGATGGATGGCACAATACATATTAATGATTTGGATGAGGGAACAAAATGTAACATCTCAAAGTTTGCAGATGATACCAAATTAGGTGGGAGGGTGAATTGTGATGAGGAAGCAGGGATCCTACAGCAAGATCTGGGCAGGTTGGGCGACTGGGCAGATCAATGTCAGATGCAGTATAATTTGCATAAGTGTGAGGTTATTCACTTTGGAAGCAAAAACAGGAAGGCAGATTACTACCCGAATGGTTGTAAATTGGCAGCGGGGAGTGTGCAGCGGGAACTGGGTGTCCGTGTGCACCAGTCGCTGAAGGTAAGCATGCAGGTGCAGCAGGCGGTAAAGAAGGCTAATGGTATGTTGGCCTTCATTGCGAGAAGTTTCATGTATGGAAGCAGGAATGTGTTGCTGCAGTTATACGGGGCCTTGGTGAGGCCACACTTGGAGTATTGTGTGCAGTTTTGGTCTCCTTCTCTGAGGAATGATGGTCTTGTTCTTGAGGAAGTGCAGCGAAGGTTTACCAGACTGACTCCAGGAATGGCGGGACTGTCATATGAGGAGAGATTGACTAGGTTGGGATTGTTCTCGCTGGAGTTCAGAAAAATGAGGGGGGATCTCATGGAGACGTATACAATTCTAAAAGGACTAGACAGGGTAGATGTAGGGAAGATGTTACAAGTGATAGGTGTGTCCAGAACCAGGTATCCATGGCCTCAGGCCATTGCCTGAGGCCCACCCCGCGATGCTCCATCCCCGACCGGCCGAGTTCCCGATGGCGTGGCACACATGTGGTGTCACCCGTCATGAAATCAACGTGGCGGCTGCGGACTGAGTCTAGCGCCGCCACAGTCGGGGGAGGGCCGACCCACGGGTGGGGAGGGCTTCATTCGGGTCTGGGGGCACTATGGGGGGGGGGGGGGGGGGGCGGTCCACATCCGTGGGCTGCGTCTGCCATGAAGCATGGCATGGCCGCTGCAGGCCGCCGCCGTGGGAATGCACGGCCATGGACCCGGCAATGGTCCAGGCCGTATCAGCAGCTAGGGCTGGCAACTCTACGCTGCCTGTCTGCTAGCCCCCCTCTGGAGCAGGGAATCGGTGGTCGTTTTGCGGCGGTTTTCCTGGCGTAAAACGCCACCGTTTTCACGCCAGCGTGGGGCTTAGTCTCCCAAATGGAGGATGCAGTCCCTGCCCTTTTAAATAATTTAAAAGATTAACTTAGGGAGGAGGGATAGTTCCCCACTGTCACAGTGACGCGATTTTGAGTTAACCTTTTCAGTGTCTTGTCAGATGTTTTGGTCACCTTTTTCAGGTTGGCCAGTGTAACTCCTTTGCAGAGATGCCCTTGCTGCTCATCACTTTTACCTGAAGCTCTTTGTTAGTCGGCTGAATCGGGCCACAGGTCCCTGTACCTAACAGAGCACTGTGGATTTGAACTGGAGAGTGGTGTGCTGACAAACACACGCTGTGAATAGTTTGCCAAAGAACTGCTCAGCTTGGCTCTGAAAATGAAGATAAGCATGTTCTATTTAAAGATTTTAGATCGTTGCTTATAGGTTTTCCTTCATTCAGGTGTTCAGTCAAAACACAAATGTTGAACAAAAATAAAATGTGCCACGCTTTTTGCTGACTTTATGAATCCCTGTCTGAGGCTGGAAAACTGGATATAGTGGAGAAACCTTAAAGGAATGCGAAAAGGCTTTTGTTCAAATCATGATATCCTGCATTGATGCCCTTAACATTGGCTCTGATCGGTGCAATGGAATCTTCTGTTTGAATGACAATGATTACCCCTTACAAAAAAGAATCGATTGGGAATGAGATAGAAGGTTATAGGAAAGCAATCAAATGTTTCTGCGTCCTGGATTTGGCACGATAGCACAGTGGTTAGCACTGTTGCTTCACAACGCCAGGGTTCCCCAGGTTCGATTCCCGGCTTGGGTCACTGTCGGTGCTGAGTCTGCACGTTCTCCCTGTGTCTGTGTGGGTTTCCTCCATCCGGGTGCTCCGGTTTCCTCCCACAAGGCCCAAAAGACGTGCTGATAGGTCATTTGGACATTCTGAATTCTCCCTCTGTTTACCCGAACAGGCGCCGGAATGTGGCGACTTCGGGATTTTCACAGTAATGTCATTGCAGTGTTAATGTAAGCCTACTTGTGACAATAATGAAGATAATTATTATATATATTTTTTTTAACTCCCACCAAATGCTGTACATCTATCACCCATGAGCTAACGCACCATAATCGACCCACACTTTGACATTGCCACAATTTTAAAATTCTCATCCATGCCCACAAATCCGTCCCTGGCCTTACCCTTCCCTACCTCTTCAACTACCTCCAACCCTACAACCCTGCAAAATATCATGGACCTTTCCCATTCTGGCCTCTTGCTCATACCCAATTTCCATTATTTCAATACTGGCAGCCACGCTTTCAGCTGCCAAGGCCCTAGGCTCAGAATTCCCCTTCCTATCTTCTCTCATCCTCTGCCTCCTTACACAGCTCCATGTTAAATGTTGTTTGCCAACGTGCCTGTGAAATACCTGAGGATTGTTGCGTTGATGGTGCTGCGCAGTGGCAAATTGGTGTAGAAAGCAAACAGTCAGAAGTGAAGAGTGCGGTTGAGGAGATGGACATTTGACAATATCGTTTGATCCCCTCTGATGAAAAGAAGGCATTTGATGGAACTTTACAATCTTCTTCTTTCTCTTTCAGCTTCTCCAATTTAACTTGATGAGGCCACAATGCAGGCCGATCACACTTCTCCATTTCCTCGTGTTGTTCCTCCACATCTAGTCCAATTCTGCTGTGTTTAAGTCTCTGCGCCATTGCCATCTTTTTAATCTGACTTCCTGTTCTCCTCCTTCCTGGCAGTCCCATCACCATCACCACTGCCACCACATTTCACTTCAATCGCGCTCTCTCCGTCATAGATGACCAGACCACTACAATTTCTTCTTGGCTACTTTCTTCGATGCTCCGACATTCTTCACTGATCCCCAGATGTACTGGTTGCTTATTTTTTCCTTTCTTATTCCTATTCTTATTCTTATTCTTATTCTTATAAAACACTGGGCTAGTGCACAGTCAACTTCAACCCCACTTGACACAGAGTCACAACACAAGTGAATCTCAAAAAAATATCCAAGTCCTTGGTCTTTGGCTGTCTAATAATTACAGTCACTAGGTTTGTAAGTTTAAATACAATTACTGTTTATTTTTAACAAGAACTCTAATGAAATCTGCAGCAAATACAACTGGTTAACTATCATCTAATTCCTAATCCCCCGCTTTAACTTGTCTCCCACACTCTGCACACACACAAAGACACACAAACACAGATGTGAAGAAAGGGGAAAAAAGTATGTAAAAGAGAAAAAGAGTCTTTGTTTCAGATTAGTTTTACCAGTACCCTGCCCCTCTTCAAACTTCGCTTTCAGTTCAAGATTTTTACTGCGGATTCATTCAGGCCTCTGAAGTTTTAGGAATACAGCAGTCACAGCCTTTCTGGAAAGAGAGAGAGTCAAATGCCTTCTTTTCCTGGTCTTTGCCTTCAGCCTGTAATGTTTTTCCTATAGATTCATTCATTCAGGTTCTCTGCAGCATCAGGCATACAGCACTCACAGCCTTTCTGGAGAGGGAGAAAGGAAGCAGGTCCTTTCATTTCTATATCCAGGAGTCACACATGGGGCTCTAAACACTCCTGGGAACATTCCACTGAGACAGTATCCAATTACCATCTGTTATCAGGCAGAGTACAGCCTTTTGGGCCAATTCATTGCCCCCCCCCCCCCCCCCCCCGCCGCCCCTCCCCAGCCAATCAATCATACCGAGTCCCAGTACATCTCTCCCTCTGGTCACGACAAGTCCAAATCTCCTCTCTCCTGTAACTTCTGAATTCCATATTCTCTCTGCTGCTTGCCTTAAAGAGCCGTGTCCATTAAGCAATCATGGATCAAAAATGATAACGGCAAAATAAAAGAAAGGGGAATAAGGGAACAAACAGGAAGGACCCTTACATTGTTAGTCCACAGATCCAGTTCAACATCCACATCACATTAGAATCAATCATTTTCCCCCTCTTCTTGATGTTGACCAAGTTTCTGCACACAACTGTCTTGTAGTGTCTTCCTCTGGTTTCAATGCTAATTTTCTATCACTTGAGATGCCACTGCACTACTTCCAATTATTCAAACCAGAGCTGATCCGTTGCTTAATTTCCATTTCCGTACTTCCATTTTTGACCACCACTGACTTGAGGTATGTGAAGGGATTCCCTTCCTCAAAGTCTTCACCCATAATATTTACACATTCACTTAGGTCTTCTTCCCTGGGCTCAGAATGATACTCCATTAATTGGGTCTGCTGCCTTCTGCTTTCTGATTTTCATACCCCCTGTCTTGCCGTACCTTTTGTCAGCTCTCCACACAGCTCAGCCATGTTCTCTTCATCCTAAACACACTGTTCAATGTCGTCAGCAAACACCATTGACCACGGAATGGCCTGGCAGAATTTTACAATGCTGCAAGCCATTGTAAGGTCTGTTGGCTTCCACGGAAAATCCCGCTGGTGGGAGGGGCCGGACAATTGTTCCCCCCATCGCACCTGCTCAGTTGGAATATCTGCGACAATCAGGAAGAGGTTCCGTGCCATAGCCTTGTATCCTCTGGTGTTTCACTCCATTCGGTCTTTTCTCATTCTCTGCTTTCTCATGTTGTCAGGATTAGGTATGAATAAATATTGCATTTAAGAACAGACTGGAAGGAACTAAGGGTGGAATCTTCGGCTCTGGATGGTGGTGAGCTTGGGAGGCAGGGAGAACATTTACTTCTGGAGGATGGTGGCATACTAGATCCCCGCCGCCTTCCTGCCTACTCCAGAATTACGTTCTGGCCAGGAAGGTCCATGTTTGACTTTCCCGCCCCACTGCCTATTGAGGCCCTTAATAATGACCAATTAATAATGACTTAAGAACCTCATCCACCCACCACTGGGAGCTGCAGGTGGGCCTGTTACCATGCAGTGTACATGACAGCTAGAACCATGCAGCCAGTGTGCCACCTCCTCAGGAGGGAGGTTGGGGAGGAGGCCAGTCCTTTGATCAGAGACTCTCACTACCTGATTGAGGAACCTGACATCAGGAAGAGGACGGTTGCTGAGAGCTACCCACTGTCAGTATCTGCTGACCCCTCACCCATGACCCCCCCCCCCCTCCCCCATACCCACTGTATTACTTACCTGCGGCCTAGATTGATCTGGGACTCCAGGTCTGTCCCTCTGGCACAGTGGTTAGCACTGCTGTCTCACAGCGCCAGGGACCTGGGTTCAATTCCTGCTTTGGGTGACTGTGTGGAGTTTGCACTTTCCACCCAAGTCTGCATGGGTTTCCTCCGGGTGCTCCAATTTCCTCCCTCGGCCAAAGATGTGCAGATTAGGTGGATTGGCCATGTTAAAATTGCCCCTTAATGTCCAGAGATGTGCAGGTTAGATGGGGTTACTGGGATAGGGCGGGGGAATGGATTTGGTAGGGCGCTCTTTCAGAAAGTCAGTGCAGACTTAATGGGCTGAATGGCATCCTTCTGCACTGGTTTCCAGGATTCAACCACGGACCGCCCTGTGGCACCGCTGAGCACCAGAGTTGCCAGCCTCAGATTGACTGGCTGCCCTCAGTAGTAGGCTGTAGGCTGCCCTACATCCCATACAATGGACAAAGTTTTCCCTTAACTGTGATTGGACGTTGTACTGCTATATTCACACACAGAGTTTGTTCCAGTTGTGTATTTAGTTGTCTAGATCCAAATACACTCGTTCAACCTATTGCTTTCCTTTACTAATAAACGCTTGCGTAGTTCATGTCAAATATTGCTTGACAACATTCCTGGGACTGCTCACCAGATGCAAGTGGGTGTCATTGATATGAAGAGTCTCCAATTAATTGAGCATTTCAGAATACAAGATTGATGTTGGGTAAAATCCCAAACAGATCTTTGGTGCAACAAAAGATGGATTTAATCAAGAACTATAAACTGGTTAAGGTGTTCCACTCAAATTTGTTTACTTCCCCCTCTATGCTTGTTTGAATTGCCCACCAACATCTGGTATAAATCTTTATCTGCCTGTTTTATAGCAGACCGTAATGCCTTTGTTTTTAACAGGTTAACATTTGTGCCAAAATAGCACCAACATAAATCTTTGCTTTTGCATTAATATGAAATATTACAATAAAAACATGTTTAACTGTTGGGAAGCCAATAGGGCAAAGTTCACTGACCAGTTGCTCAGAGCTGTGCCAAAGAGGCATTCAGAATCAGAGGATCTCAGGACATCCCAAAGTCCTTCAATGTCAATTAAACACATCTGAATTGTAGTCATTTTTGTATTGTGTGAAACATAGCAGAGCACTTGTTTTGGGAGACACGTGTCAGGCATGCGGACGATGTGGCCGTCCCAGTGGAGCTGATCAATCACGGTCAATGCTTCGATGATGGGGATGTTGGCCCGAGCAAGAACACTGACATTGGTGCATCTATCCTCCCAATGCATTTTCAGGATCTTGTGGAGGCAGCATTGATGGTACTTCTCCAGAGTTTTGAGGTGCCTGCTGTGAACAGTCCATGCCTCTGAACCATATACGAGGAAGAGTAGCACTACTGCTTTGTAGACTATGAGCTTGGTGTCGGGTCTGAGGTTCTGGTCTTCAAACACTCTCTTCCTCAGACGATGAAGGCTGGGCTGGCTCAATGAAGGCGGTGTTGAACCTCGTCCGCGATGCCTGCCCTTGTTGACAGTAGTTCCCCAAGATATAGAAAGTGGTTCACTTGTCCAAGACCTTGTCTTGGATTTTGATAACTGGGGGAGGCGGGGGGCAATGCTATGTGATGAGGGCAGGTTGGTAGAGGAGCTTTGTCTTGCGGATGGTTAGTGTAAGGCCCATGCTCACGCACAGCTCAGTGAAGATGTTGACGGTGACTTGGAGCTCGATCTCTGAGTGTGCACAGACGCAAGCATCATCTAGGGGTTGTTTAGCACAGGGCTAAATCGTTGGCTTTGAAAGCAGACCAAGGCAGGCCAGCAGCACGTTCAATTCCCGTAACAGCCTCCCTGGACAGGCGCCGGAATGTGGCGACTAGGGGCTTTTCACAGTAACTTCATTTGAAGTCTACTTGTGACAATAAGCGATTTTCATTTTCATTTTCATTTCATTTCATTTTCATCTACATTCTGTAGTTCAATAACAGGATGGGATGACCTTGCATCTGACCTACAGGTTCTGTAGTTTAGCTCCAATCCAGCAGGGAGCTGGCTGAGTGTGTGATGGAGCATTGCAGCAAGGAAGATTGAGAAAAGCGTTGGTGCAATGAGACAGTCTTGCTTGACCGCAGTCTGAATGTGAATTAGGTCTGTGGTGGATTCATTGATCAAGATCACGGCTTGCATGTCATTGTGGAGCAGGAGGAGGATGATGACAAACTTGGGAGCAGCTGAAATGGAAGAGAACGTTCATTAGTCCTTTATGGATGACAGTGTTGAAGGCCTTTATGAGGTCAAAAAGGTCATGCACAAGGATTGGTGCTGTTCCCTGCATTTCTCTTGCAGTTGTCGTGTGGTGAAAATCCATTGTGCCCCTTAGTGGATGGAATCTGCATTGCGACTCTGGAAGGACTCTGGAATAGAAGGTCAGCCATGATCTTTTTGAATGGCAGTAAAGGCTTGAGGGGCAATGCAGTCTACCCCCTTATGCCCCACAAAGAGCAAAAACAATCAGAACATCTATATTTTTGCTATTAGTTGAGGGATAAATGTTGACGAGGGCACTGGGGAGAATGTCCCCCACCCTTCTTCGAAAATAGTGTAATGGGAGTTTTATTTAAATTATTAATTATAATCATTAGGTTAAGCCCTTGAAGTAACATGGAGGTATTCCAATGCAAGGAGTGCGACGGAAACAGCAGCAAGTATACAGCAATGAAGTGTGCGCGTAGCTCTGAGCCTACTGCAGGTCTATGGGCCTCTTGGGGAGTAAGGCCGCTGGTGTTGACTTGATGAGCCAAATGGCTCGTTGGAACGTTCTTTTATTTCAGGGATTCCAGGACAAGAAACGTTGGAAGATTGAGCTGAATATAGAAAAAGTCAGTATTTGAATTGCTCCTTTACCAGGAAAGTCATACGTTCTCTTTCTGGATATCATTAGGACGTGTGTTTCTTGGCACCTGGTTCCGTGCTCCTGATCACCATAAATCAAGACTCAGAACAAGGCTTTCGATCTGCAGCAATATGATCCCTTCTCTTGGCTCGGTGGATTGATGGTGACTACCCTTAGGGAGCTGACTTAGACAAGTCTGGGTTCAGTCTTCTCTGCTACCTAATGGCTGGAGGAGAAACTGAAATCCAGGGAGGCACCGAACGGACCTGAGTTCCTGCCTTTAGGAATTCTTAAAAAGCTGGTTCGCCCAAGAATACTGTTTACAGATGAACCAGCCTTCGTGCCACCTCGAGGTGAAGCCCTTGCAAAGTCTCACAATTGTCTGCGGAGGGGATTTATTAATATGTGCTGCGTGGTCTCAGACGAGAGAGGGAGTATGAGATATAAGGCAGAAGAGTGTTGAAAAGTTAAGTAGAAATTTCATCAGGCCATTGGTGTTTGTGACAAGTTATGCAGGCTACAGAAACAAATGAAGAGAACTGTTGTCAGATTTACAGCGCATCTATCTAAAGGTAATAAAAGTTAATTGGTCATTTAGCCGGAGTTACTTGCAACCGCCTGAAGTAATAAGGGGAGACCATATCCACTTGTTCAGCAGCGAGCATTAACAAGCACACAAACGCAACATTGGATCAAAACAGTATGTGCATTAGAAGGGATTTTGTCCAGTTTCAAACTCACAGGGATGAGAGCGTGCGTTATCCAGCAAATTGCCTATGGCCGGGGTTGTTACATGGCATCTACAACAAGCCATTCAGCACAAGTCTGTGCCAGTGTTTAGGGTCCACGCTAATTCTGCCTGTGGCCAGCAGTTACATGCGTGAATGCAGCTGGTAAGACCTGGACTACATTACAAACTGCAATCGCCTCTCCTGTGACCAGAATAGAGCACAAACATGTACACACACAGGTTAATTTTTCATGGTTCAAAGACTTGATGGTAAAAAAAGGGAAGTGGTATTTATTTTATGACCTCAGGACATCCCAAAGTCACTTTTGTCATTCAGCCGCCAGGTTGTGCACAGCAAGATCCCACAACGACCAATGAGGAAATGCCAGGTAATCTGTTTTTTAACTCATCTTGGTCGAGGACTCAGCCAACACATCACATCACAGCCAACAAATCACCACCCTACCGGCAGAGTTCTCCATTTGAGCATCTGTCTGGATTCATTTTCATTAGAAGCTGGTCATTGACTTCAGGTGTATCGTACACACCCTGTCTGCATCAATGGTGCCAGGGTGGAGATGGTGGACAACTTCAAATTCCGAAGTGTGCACATCACCAATAATCTGTCCTGGTCTACCCAAGTCGATGCTACGACCAAGAAAGCACAACAGCGGCTATACTTCCTCAGGAAACTAAGGAAATTCGGCGTATCCACATTGACTCTTACCAACCTTTACAGATGCTCCACAGAAAGCATTCTATCTGGCTGCATCACAGCCTGATATGGCAACTGCTCGGCCCAAGACCGTAAGAAACTACAAAGAGTGAACACAGCCCAGTCCATCACGCGAACCTGCCTCCCATCCATTGACTCTGTCTACACCTCCCGCTGCCTGGGGAAAGTGGGCAGCATAATCAAAGACCCCTCCCACCTGGGTTATTCTCTCTTCCAACCTCTTCCATCGGGCAGGAAATACAAAAGTCTGAGAACACTCACTCACAGATTCAAAAACAGCTACTTCCCCGCTGTTACCAGACTCCTGAATGCAGGGACTGATGGACTGATCTGTTGATTTCTCTACGCATCTTCTCTACTGAGTAGTACTACACTCCGTATGCTTCACCCGATGTCTATATCTATGTGTTTACATTGTGTCTTTATCGTATGTCCTATATTTCTTCATGTATGGAACGATCTGGCTGGACTGTACACAGAACAATACTTTTCACTGTACCTCGGTACACGTGACAATAAGTTAAATTCAAGTTGGTGGTGCCGAACCACCCAACCTTCAGCCATCAGAGGAGAGGGTCACCTAAATTCATCAAATTCCTGGAAACACAGAACCCTAAAGCCAAAGGGTATAGGATGGTCTCCTGCAGAAGTAACAGCCTACTTGGAATGAGGGCATTCGGGCTCTGGCCCCTGTGCTATGCTACTACTTATTTGCCTCTCTGCCTCCAAAAACCTTCTTCGTGCCAATACTAAAGTAGCAGCTGGAGGTCATATGGAAACACTTTTCTCTTTGTGTCTAATAGAACATTATATACTGCCAGGCTTGCTGATATGTATCAATATGCCATCATCAACAACGAAACCGCCCTGCATTTATATAGCATCGTTAACATGGCAAAACTCAAATTATACTGTCAGCTCCACGTTGGCCTCTGATCAAAAAGCCTGCTGTGGATTCTGCAAATTGTTTGTCACATCTTTGCTGTTAACCAAGAGCGGTCTTTTCTTCTCATATCATAAGGTTGAAAACCAAGTCAACGTGTTACTAGGAAGTTATTTGGACACCCCGAGAGATTTTTGTTCAGGTTTAATTCCCGCTGAGCGCAGTTATACTGTGGAGGTTGAAGCAATGTCAGAGCCCTGTCCTAGCTCTGGTTCAGACGGCACCACTCCTCCTTACACTGCACAAGCCAGGACTGCTTTGCAGTGCAATGCAGAGATGGTAGCATACATAGTCCAGAACAGCCTTTGTATCTTGTCATAGTTACATAAAATTCCCACTAAGTTGTACAGTCATATTACATCTACAGATGTTGCAAACATTCCGGTTGTTTAATCACAGCCACAATGCATTAATACTTCAGAAAATAAAAGTTCCAGAACATTGACATTGGGCGGAGAATCCCGGGGGGGGTGGCGTGAATCCCACCTGCCACTCCGATGCCGGTTTTCGGACGGGGGCGGAGATCGCGCCGCGCCGGTCGGGGGCCGTTGGCAGCGGCACCCCCGGCACTTCTCCGGGCCCCGATGGGCCGAGCGTTTTCGGCCAGTTCCGCCGGCGTCAAGTAGACATGGTCCATCCCGGCAGGGCCTGGTTTGGAGGGCGGCTTGCTGAGTCCGCGGGGGGGCGTGGGGGGATCCGGCCACGGTGGCCTGGTCTGCGATCGGGGCCCACTGATCTGTGGCGGGCCTGTGCCATGGGGGCACTCTATCCCACCGCGGCAGCCTCTGTAAGGCTCTGCCATGGCCGGCGCAGAGAAGAAACCCCCTGCGCATGCGCAGGAAATACGCCGGCGGTTCTGCGCATTCGCCAGAACATGGCGGCAGTCCTGCACATGAACCAACTTGCACCGGCCCGCGGTGGCCCTTCGGCGCCAGTTGGCGCAGCGCCAACCCCGCCAGCGCCGGCCTAGCCCCCAGAAGTGCGGAGGATTCCGCAACTTCCGGGTGGCTCGACGCCGGAGTGGTTCGCGTCGCTCTTGGTGCCGGTATGGGTTGCCCCGCCAATTGCGGGAGAATCCCGCCCATTATATTTACCCTGATTTCAATACCTTGTCTCTCGTGTGAAGCTTTAAGGCTTCCTTCGGGTTTGCAGTCAGAAAGAAAGCCCTGCATTTCTGTGTCACTTTTCCTGACTTCAGGAAGTCCCAAAATGCTCGGCAGCCAACCAAGTGCCTTTTGAATCTCTGTTGGAAATGTGGCAGCCAATGTGCACACACCATAATCCCAAGAACAGCAATGTGATAAGTGATCTGATAATTTGTCTTGTTTCAAACTGATATTTGGTGAAGGATAAATAACGTCTTACCCTCCTTTGAAACCATGCCCCGGGATCTTGGATATCCACCTGAGGGGGCAGCCAAGCAGATTTCATGTCTCGTCTGAAAGCTTATCCTCTTGGATTTTGAGCAATTCTTCACAGACAGTCACCGCTGAAGTTATGTGTGCTTGTCGACTGAGTTCATGCCATCACAGTTGAAGTGAGAAGTATGCTGCTCGATGGCTTGTGTGGATGAAACATCAGACGAAATAGTCAATCGAAATAGTGTAAACAGAGGAGCAAACCAGTAACAATTTACCTATGATGGACAAAACAACTCATTGAAATGTTGTCTTGTATCCTGGGGGTCACCACCACCAACAGTCTGTCCTGGTCCACTCACGTTGATGCAACATTCAAGAAAGCCCAACAACGACTCTACTTCCTACGGAAGGTAAAGAAATTCGGCATGTCTGCATCGACTCTCACCAACGCCTACAGATGTGCGATAGAGAGTACCCTAGCCGGCTGCATCACAGCCTGGTATGGCAACTGCGCGGTCCAGGATCGCAAGAAACTGCAGACTGTGGTGAACTCAGCTCAACGCATCACACAAGCTTGCCACCCCCACATTGATTCTGTCTACACCTCTCGCTGCCTCAAGAAGGCAGACAGCGTTATCAGAGACCCCTCCCACCCAGGCATTGCCGTCTTCCAGACCCTTTCATCAGGCAGAAGGTACAGAAGTCTGAAGACTCGCACATCCAGACATAGGAACAGCTTCTTCCCCACAGCTACAAGACTCCTCAACGACTCCCCCTTGGACTGATCTGTTCCTTGTAAGAACACTATTCACGATGCCTATGCTGCTCTTGCTCATGTATTTGTTTTGTTTGACCCCTTGTTCCACACTATAACCAATCACTGTTCTGTCAATGTACCATTTGCCAATGTTCTCTGTTGATTATTCTTGTGTCTACTATGTACGTACTGTGTACGTTCCCTTGGCCGCAGAAAAATACTTTTCACTGTACTTCGGTACATGTGACAATAAATCAAAACAAATCAAATCATTTCGTTTTCTGCTTAGAAATGTGACTGAAGGTACTCATTACATGCTTTTTTAAACATTTAGAGCACCCAATTATTTTTTTCCAATTAAGGGGCAATTTAGCGTGCCCAATCCACCTACCCTGCGCATCTTTAGGGTTGTGAGGGCGAGACCCACGCAGACACGGGGAGAATATGGAAACTCCACACAGACAGTGCCCCGGGTCGCGATCGAACTCAGGTCCTCAGTGCCATGTGATAGCAGTGCTAACCACTGCACCAAATATATTTGTAGGGTGTATATAACATTACGGGTATATTGTTAGGAAAACAAAGATAGTTTTACGGGATTTATATTTGTGCTGGTAAACATTAGAAATAAGGTGTAGCTTTAAGTGTGTTCAATTTAATGTTTCTGTGCCTGGAAGGGTAAAACCTATAGTTGGATTCATGCTAGACAAAGGTGTTTGTATGTGCACGGGTTGGTTTCAATCCAATTGTGATTCTATTGTGCTTAGAGAGGGTTACAACGTGAAGAATAAATAGTAGTAGCAGTGATTGTTTAGCAACTGGAGGCCCTTGTGAGGTAAGAAAGCTTTTAAGTTTTAGTTTTAGCTGGATATATTGCAGTTGGGGACAGTACACCAGCGAGTAAACATTTCTCAACTCTGCCAATAGAAGCTGGACAGCAAAAGGGATTTGCAAAGATGCAAGCTATGAAGGAAAAGGTTACAGTACAGATAATCAGGGAATTGGGATAGAAAGATTGCCTAAAGACGATTGAAGTTAAGAGAACAGAGACCAAGGTATTGTTCGGAATAATATAAAAAGTGTCCTGAGTTAAAGTGGCAATTGCAGTAACCAGATTTAATGTGGCACAGCAGACTTCAGAGTAAATGCAACATTTGATGTCATTTTACTCGAGTCTGAGAATAGAGAGTTAAAGCAATTGTGAACAGTTGTTACAGCAGTCAAGACAAAGAGATCCTAAAAGGTTTGGTGTAAAGCCTGGGCTGGAATCACAATTAAAATTGGGACAGGATTTTTGTTTAAAAGTGTCATTTGGAAATCCTGGTCTGGATTATGGAATACAAACTGCAATGTGAAAGCATTGTTGTGAGAGAAGATTTTAAAGCGTGTGTTAATGGGAGTGGAGTTTGGAAACTTTCATGTGACAATCATCTACGTGATTCTGGGGAGAGCTCCACAGACATTAATATTAGTTTCAGAACGGAGTGTGTGCATTTGACCACAGTCATCTTGTGTGCTTAAAAGGAACTTTGTGTTAATGAACCCATTGTAGTTTAAGATTTACTTTGAAATCCATGTTAATCTTAAAATCTGTGTGTAATTGTTAAGCTAAGGGGAAGTAAAGAGTATTGTATCATAATCCAATTTCTTCATGTTGAATAAATATTTTTTTTCTTGGCACAGTGGTTAGCACTGCTGCCTCACAGCGTCTGGGACCTGGGTTTGATTCCAACCTTGGATGACTGTATGAAGTTTGCACATTCTCCCCGTGTCTGTGTGGGTTTCCTCCGGATGCTCCAGTTTCCTCGCACTTCCAAAGATGTGCAGGTGAGGCGGATTGGTCATGCTAAAAATTGCCAGTTTCCAAAAGGTGAGGTGGGCTTACAAGGCTAGGGCGGGGAAGTTTGCTTCGGTAGGGTGCACATTCGAAGAGTTGGTGCAGACTCGATGGGCCAAATGGCCTCCTTCTGCATTGCAGGGATTTTATGATTCTAAAAACATTAAGCGGTCCTATGCCTCTGTTCGTCTACATTTTACTTTAAAAAAATTAAATGTTACGGTATTTTGAGTCTGGGTTCCATTCTGGCATCTTGCCCTCCAGTTGAAACATCATTTACATCACATGGACTGCAACAGTTCAAGGCAGAAGCTCACCGCTCCCTTCCCAAGGGCAATTAGGGATGGGCAATAAAGGCCGGGATTTACTGCCCCAGGGAGATTTTTCCGGTGACAGAGGCGATTCACTATTGCCCACTGGTGAGATTTTCCAGCCCTGCCAAAGTCAATGGTCATTTGCATTGCTTGCCGGCTGCAACACTGGGGAACCCACCATGGAACCCTTTCACAGGAACAGACGATCCTGCGGCAGAAAATCGTGGCCTATGGGTTTAAGGGCATCAAAGTTTGTATTCAGTATCTCTTGTGTCAACGAGAGCCAGTCCATCAAGACGGCACGATTACAGTCAATGTAATGAGTAATGAAAACACCTTCCAGGCAAACCTTTCAATACCTGAGTTTGACAATTGGACCATCGTCCTGCCTGAAACTTCACTGCACAATTTATAGTCCATCAGTAATTATGAAGCTCACTGACTGAGACTCATTTGCGTGCTGGCCTAAAGGATCATTTAGAAGTGGCTTTGAGCAATCTTAATTCAGTCCAAACTCGGCGACATCATCAACATTGACACTAATTCAGAACTAATTGTCACTGAGAGGCAATTCGTTCAAAGATAGTTGGCGTGAGAAGTATAAAAAGTAGATCACACTGGTGCTCTAGGGGCCACTGATCTGACAATGGGGCTGCGGAATTGTATTGAGGTAATATAGGAAACTTTATGCTTCGATTAATCTTGTACACAGGACCTGGGAGATGCTGACATTTGTGTCAAAATTAAAAAGCAAGCAGAGAGTTTGAGTTTGGGTAAGGTTTGGATGGGCGTCCATGTCCATCTTGTCATGTGAGAGTACCTTTAAGAAATGGGTGTTTAAGAAATGTACCTTTAAGAAATGGGTGTTTATCAGTGATGTCACGGTGTGGGTGGAGCTGGGCTGTCTGTCAGCTTTTAACTTTCGTTTTAGGCTGTTTGCTGCAGGGTGTGTTTTAGTTTCGTTTTCAGTGTTGGAGCTGAAGCCAGACAGAGCAGGTGTACTGTTGATCTCTCTGCCATAAAATACTATCTCTTGATCATTTGGTGAATTCAGAATTATAAATGTTCTCAGTAGTGAATGTAAACCTAATGTGCTTCTGTTAAAAGGTGTTTCTTCTGTCTTCTGGATGTTGTTTAGGAAGTTATTAAGGATTACTTAGTGTTGTATTCTTTGGGGGTTGTATTTGAATTGATGGTTGCTAAGATGTTCACTGTATGTTTTAAAAAGGTTAACTTGAGTTCATAGAAGAAACATTGTTTAGCTTTTAAAAAATACTTTTCCATTTTCTGCTGTACCACACCTGTAGAGTGGGCCGTGTGCTCCCCATACCACAATCTATTAAAAGTTGTGGGTCAGGTGAACTCCATGATACACTTTGGGGTTCTCTAAACCCTGACCCATAACAATCTGCATGAAGCCCTTATCACTACGCCCAAGCCATTTCGAGGCCCAGGTGTCATTTGTTTCATATCGGTAAGCTGCAATCTTAGAGCCAACGCTCACTGAGAGGTACATTTGGGGGGCGTTAGGGTCTCAGGTTACCGTTCTGAGTGCTGGCCATTTTGGGGAGGTGGGTTCACAGCCCAGGAAAACTGCCCACCCTCATAAAGTGTGTGGGCAATTATACTTATTAAGAGCCTTGTTAAATTTCTAATTCTGCTCCTATGTCTTATGGTCTTATGGTCTTAAAGGTAAGTTTAAGAGGCTGTCTGGGATTTTCTAGTTGGGCCACCAGTTCCCCAACTCAACGGTGGAGTGGGGGGAGAAGGATGTTGGTAGATTGCAAATCAACTGAAAGTGGGTGGGTACACAACTGGCTAGGGTCCCAGTGCTCCTGACTGGCTACAAGTCCTCCCTTCATGCCTGGGTGATGCCCCTCCCAAAGGCCACCCTCCTCCCTCCACAATGGTGGCCTGGCAGCTTTCTCTATCTTTGAATTAAAGTTTTGAAAAGTAGTTGAGGGTACCTTCCTGTTGAAGCTTGCACAGCAGCCATATGCTTCTCTGAAATGGGAAGCCCTCCGATTGGCCCTTTTCAGCTTTAAGAGCCCAAACGCCACCCTTGATTGGGCAGGGAACCCGTTGCCATGGCAATTTAGGTTCCATCCATTTAAAAATCTTGCCGTTTCCCCACCGAGGCAGGTCTTCATCTGAAAGGTCCCCACCTGCTTCAAGAAGACCACCATCATACCGGTACCAAAGAAGAACCAGGCAATGTGCCTCAATGACTACCGACCAGTGGCCCTGACTCCAGTCATAATGAAGTGCTTCGAGAGGTTGATCATGAAGTGCATCACCTTCATACTCCCAGAACACCTTGATCCACTGCAATTCGCATACCGCTGCAACCGGTCCATATCAGACACCATTTCCCTGGCCCTACCCTCATCCCTAGAGCATCTCGAAAACAAGGACTCCTACATCAGACTCCTATTTATTGACTACAGCTCCGCCTTCAACACCATAATCCCAGCCAACCTCATATCAAAGCTCCAAAACCTAGGACTTGGCTCCCCACTCTGCAACGGGATCCTCGATTTTCTGACCAACAGACCACAATCAGTAAGAATGAACAACAACACCTCCTCCACAATAGTCCTCAACATCGGCGCCCACAAGGCTGCGTACTTAGCCCCCTACTCTACTCCCTGTACACACACGACTGCGTGGCAAAACTTGGTTCCAACTCCATCTACAATTTTGCTGACGATATGACCATAGTGGGCCGGATCTCGAATAACGAAGAGTCCGAATACAGAAGGGAGATAGAGAACCTAGTGGAGTGGTGCAGCAACAACAATCTCTCCCTCAATGCCAGCAAAACTAAAGAGCTGGTAATTGACTTCAGGAAGCAAAGTACTGTACATACCCCTGTCAGCATCAACGGGGCCGAGGTGGAGATGGTTAGCAGTTTCAAATTCCTAGGGGTGCACGTCTCCAAAAATCTGTCCTGGTCCACTCACGTCGACGCTACCACCAAGAAAGCACAACAGCCCCTATACTTCCTCAGGAAACTAAGGAAATTCGGCATGTCCACATTAACCCTTACCAACTTTTACAGATGCACCATAGAAAGCATCCTATCAGGCTGTATCACAGCCTGGTATGGCAACTGCTCGGCCCAAGACTGCAAGAAACCTCAGAGAGTCGTGAACACCGCCCAGTCCATCACACGAACCTGCCTCCCATCCATTGACTCCATCTACACCTCCCGCTGCCTGGGGAAAGCGGGCAGCATAATCAAAGTTCCCTCCCACCCGGCTTACTCACTCTTCCAACTTCTTCCATTGGGCAGGAGATACAGAAGTCTGAGAAGACGTACGAACAGACTCAAAAACAGCTTCTTCCCCACTGTCACCAGACTCCTAAATGACCCTCTTATTGACTGACCTCATTAACACTACACCCTGTATGCTTCATCCGATGTCAGTGCTTCTGTAGTTACATTGTATATATTGTATTGCCCTATTATGTATTTTCTTTTATTCCCTTTTCTTCTCATGAACTTAATGATCTGTTGAGCTGCTCGCAGAAAAATACTTTTCACTGTACCTCGGTACACGTGACAATAAACAAATCCAATCCAATCCAATCCAATCCAAACGAAGCCCTGTTCCACCGTGCCATGGGGAATATTCAGGCCAGGAGTGAGGGTGATTTTCATCAGCGCCAACTGGGAATTGCATGAAAGGTGTAAGTATGGGGTGCATTGGCTGTGACAGAGAGGGTACAGAATGAGTTTGAAGGTACTGGTGAGGCTGGGAAGAACATGGTGCTGCTCCGGGTTCTGCAAAAATCCTTAAAAAAATAAACAAGTATTTAACTAAAGTGAGAACATGACAGCTGGAAGAATTCAGCCAGCCAGGCAACATCTGTGAAGAGAGAAACAAAGTTAATGGGTGGGGTTTCTGCCCCTGCACCCCCCCAATCCCTTGTGTCATGTTTTGCAGCATCAGAGGTGATCCGCCGTTGGACAGGATTTGTCAGTCTCACCACTGTCAATGGGGTTTCCCATTGTGAGGCCATTCTGCCAGGTACCAATGGGCAGAGTGGAGACAGCGCCACAGGATCCTGGGTATGTACCAGGACCCTGATCAACACAACATTCGCTCAGCCGCTGCTGGAGACAGCTGGGGACTCGGACCAGCCATGCGAAAGGCACCAACTAAAATGGCAGCAAATGTAAATGGAGTGGGATTAGGATGTTAATGGCATCACCACAATTTTCAGCACTCTGTTAACCGACTGTGGCTGGCTGTGTGGAGTTTGCACGTTCTCCCCGTATCTGCGTGGGTTTCCTCTGGGTGCTCCGATTTCCTCCCACAGTCCAACGATATGCAGGTTAGGTGGATTGGCCATGCAAGATTGCCCCTTAGTGTCCAAGGATGTGCAGGTTAGGTGGGGTTATAGGGACAGGGTGTGGGGGGTGGACCTTGGTAGGGTGCTCTTTCAGAGGGGCTGAATGGCCTCCTTCTGCTATAGGGATTCTATGGATAATCTATGGACTGAGTGGAGGCCCTCAGAACCAGTCCTTCATTCTGGTACCCCGCTCTCAACTTAATCAGGCAAAGTCCACAAATAATGTTTGCTGCACAGCTGGAGTACTCTTACCCTGCCTTGGAAAGCATTCAAAGCCAGAATGTACCTCAGCCCAAATCCAGGTCTCAAATAGTTTTTGCTGAAATCTCTGGGTTTCATCCAGATTTAAATCCTGCCTTCCAAACAAAAGGCGTCATGCCAGAGCCCGTGTTCACTTGCACATTCTCTTTACCTTTACCCAGCCTCAAGAAGCCCCCAGGAAATAGGCATGGTGAACTGCTCCTTGAAATGTTGTTCATCGCTGGACTGCAGAGAGTCTAAGGAATTCATTAATAGCTGCTGGCCACAGCGTCGATGTAATGCCGAACAGTCATAAATCTTAAGCAGACTTTCTCCGAAACTCGCTTTCACAATAGAGGGTTACTCTCCGTCCCCCAGAGATAGCAAACTGGGCAATGCCACACCCCCAACATCTCCCTCTCCCACAGTATTCATGTTACGCTAAAGAAAAAAATGTTACAGTGTTAAAACCTAACAATTTCACTCACGGTCATGTGACAAGGACACACAACAATTTGGCACCAAAGTAATATGACAGCTTTGCAAAACAAAGCATCCCTGAAACACATGGATTTGCATCTCATCTCAAATAGAGGCCTCTGCCCCAAACTTTAACCTGATGTTTCTTTTCCCATGTGCTGATAGTACTGCTGAATGTTTCTCGAATTTTCTAGGGTGGGACTTTCCAGGCACTCCTGCACTGAGACCAGACATTGGTAGGACAGTGTTTAGCACGACTGCTTCACAGCGCCAGGGTCCCGGGTTCGATTCCCGGCTTGGGTCACTGTCTGTGTGGAGTCTGCACGTTCTCCCTGTGTCTGCGTGGGTTTCCTCCGGGTGCTCCGGTTTCCTCCTACAAGTCCCGTAAGACGTGCTGTGAGGTAATTTGGACATTCTGAATTCTCCCTCCGTGTCCCCGAACAGGCGCCGGAATGTGGTGACCAGGGGCTTTTCACAGTAACTTCATTGCAGTGTTAGTGTAAGCCTACTTGTGACAATAAGAAAGGTTTTTTTGAATTTCACCCGAGGTCAACGGACCTTTAAATGGTCCACCAGATTTTTTGTCCTGCCCGTGATGATTCCCATTGTGGACGGGACTGGAAAATATACCCTGGGCGGGATTCTCCCCTACCCAGCGGAGCGGGGGGTTCCGGCATAATTAGGGGGGCTAGTTTAGCTCAGTAGGCTAGACAGCTGGTTTGTAATGCAGAGCAAGGCCAGCAGCGCGGGTTCAATTCCCGTACCTGCTTACCTGAACAGGTACCGGAATGTGGCGACTAGGGGCTTTTCACAGTAACTTTATACTTGTGACGAGAAAAGATTATTAGGGCAGCACGGTAGCATTGTGAATAGCACAATTGCTTCACAGCTCCAGGGTCCCAGGTTCGATTCCAGGTTGGGTCACTGTCTGTGCGAAGTCTGCACATCCTCCCCGTGTGTGCGTGGGTTTCCTCCGGGTGCTCCGGTTTCCTCCCACAGTCCAAAGAGGTGCAGGTTAGGTGGCTTGGCCATGATAAATTGCCCATAGTGTCCAAAATTGCCCTTAGTGTTGGGTGTGGTTACTGGGTTATGGGGATAGGGCGGAGGTGTTGACCTTGGGTAGGGTGCTCTTTCCAAGAGCCGGTGCAGACTCGATGGGCCAAATGGCCTCCTTCTGCTCTGTAAATTCTATGTAAATTCTATTCTATGTAATGGAGTGGCGGGAACCACTCCGGCGTCGGGCCGTCCCAAAGGTGCGGAAGTCTCCACACCTTTAGGGATCAAGCCGTCACCTTGAGGGGCTAGGCCTGCGCTGGAGCGGTTTCCGCTCCACCGGCTGGCATGAAAGGCCTTTGGCGCTGCGCCAGCCAGGGCCGAAAGGTCTTCGCCGGGCGACGCGGGTCGGCGCATGCGCGGGAGCGTCAGTGGCTGCTGACGTCATCACCGTGCATGTGCAGGTGAGGCGGTCTCTTCCGCCTCTGCCATAGTGAAGACCATGGCGAAGGCGGAAGAAAAAGAGTGCCCCCATGGCACAGGCCTGCCGATCGCGGGCCAGGCCACCGTGGGGGCACCCCCCGGGGCCAGATCACCCCGCGGCCCCCCAGGACCCCGGAGCCTGCCCGCGTCGCCTTGTCCCGCCGTTCAAAAGGTGGTTGTGGTAATACCAGGTATTGCAGTACCTGAGAGAGGAATGACCATTGGCTAGACCGCGGGGTCTACCATTGGGTAATATATACAATTTACAGTGCAGAAGGAGGCCATTCGCCCCTTCGAGTCTGCACCGGCTCTGAGAAAGAGCACCCTACCCAAGCTCACACCTCCACCCTATCCCCATAACCCAGTAACCCCACCTAACACTAAGGGCAATTTTGGACACTAAGGGCAATTTAGCATGGCCAATCCACCTAACCTGCACATCTTTGGACTGTGGGAGGAAACCGGAGCACCCAGAGGAAACCCACGCACACACGGGGAGGACGTGCAGACTCCGCACAGACAGTGACCCAAGCCGGAATCGAACCAGGGACCCTGGAGCTGTCAAGCAATTGTGCTATCCACTATGCTACCGTGCTGCCCGTACATAACCCCGCACTGAGAGGCGGGGTATAAGAGCCGGTGCCGTCCCAGCAACCTTCACTTCTGTAACATCGCTGCTGGGTACAGTTCTATCTGATTAAAGCTGAATCGATATGACTCCTCGTGGACTCAAGCGTATTGATTGTGCATCAATTTAATCAGATAAGTACTTTGAAGGATGGATCTCCGTATCAAGACGACGTGCCTTCAGCTCAGCCCTCATGCAGAAAACTCCGCCGCGATTTTTAAGCATTGGCTGGCATGTTTTCAGAGCTACCGCAATATGGCTGCCGACACCCCCACGGAAAGGCAGAAGATACACCTCCTACGCTCGCGGGTCAGCCCGGCGATCTACCCCCTGATCGAAGGGGTGGCAAACTATGATAAAGCCATGGAACTGCTGGAAGGACATTACATTCGTCCACTGAACCAGGTCTACGCCCGTCACCTGCTGGCAACGAGACGGCAGAGCCCAGATGAGACACTCGAAGACTTCTACCGGGCACTGATAGTGCTGGGCCAAAACTGCGGCTGCCCAGCGGTGACGGGGAACGAGCACACCGAACTTTTAATTCGAGACGCTTTCGTGGCAGGTATGGTTTCCCACGACATTCGCCGAAGGCTACTCGAAATGGACACGCTGGGCCTCACCGAGTCCCGGGCCCTGGCTGGGTCCATGGACGTGGCGTACAAGAACGCCCCTGCAAACGCCCCCGCGTGCACCGCGCCCCCCTGGGCTGCGTGGCACCCCGCCGCGGCAGCCCCCCAGACTTACCCGCTTAACCCCCAGACTTACCCGCTAACTCCGCAGGCCTGCGCGGCAAGGCGCCCCGCTACCGCCGCTGGCCAACGCTGCTTCTTCTGCGGCCAGGCGAATCACCCGCGCGCGTTGCCCGGCCCGCACCGTCACCTGCAAAGGGTGCGGCAAGAAAGGCCACTATGCCGCGGTCTGCCTAGCCCACATGGTGGCCGCGGTATCCAACGAGTACCCACAGCCGTTCTTCCAGCCACGCGCTGTGCAACCACAGCCGTTTTTTCAAGTCCCGACCATCCAAGGCCCACCGCACTCCTCTTTCCCAGCCCCGCCGGCCCAACGCGCACCGCAGCCTTTGTCCCTCCAGGCAGCGTCGCAGCCACGGCCATTCTGCATGGCAACCATGCTGGAGGAGTGCGCATCTTGTACCTCGCCGGTCCAATCGTCGGAGTCTCCGTCCCCGAACTCCATGTGCGATCCATGGCCGGCGCCATCTTGGATGGGGCCTCAAGCCCCCAGCACGGCTGGCTACGCGCTGCCCGACCAAAACCCTTTGCTGCAGCTGGCCTCCGCCACGCTGGAGCAGTGTGCGCCGCCATTTTGTCCCTCCCCGCCGCCATTTTGTTCCTCCCCGCCGCCATCTTCAGAGTCCCCGGACTCCATGTGCGATCCATGGCCGGCGCCATCTTGGATGGGGCCTCAAGCCCCCAACACGGCTGACGACGGCTGCCCGATCTAAACTCCTTGCTGCAGCTGGCCCCCATTACCCTGGACCAGAGTCGGCCCCGAACGCTAGTGAAGGCCACCACGACGATCGCCATCAACGGCCACGTGACGTCGTGCCTCATCGACTCCGGGAGCACGGAGAGCTTCGTCCACCCTGACACGGTAAGGCGCTGTTCTCTGGTCACCTATCCCATCCACCAAAGGATCTCCCTGGCCTCCGGGTCACACGCGGTGCAGATAAAAGGGTTCTGCCTCGCGAACCTCACCGTCCAAGGCAGGGAATTCCGCAATTTCCGCCTATACGTGCTGCCGCATCTCTGCGCAGCCACCCTTCTGGGACTGGATTTCCAGTGCCACCTACAAAGCCTTACTTTTAAATTTGGCAGCCCTATACCCCCCCTTACTGTTTGCGGCCTCACGACCCTTAAGGTCGACCCGCCTTCCCTGTTTGCGAACCTCACCCCGGATTGCAAACCCGTCGCCACCAGGAGCAGATGGTACAGCGCCCAGGACCGGACCTTCATCAAGTCCGAGGTCCAAAGGCTGCATCGAAGCAAGCAACATCCCCGGGAGGGCTCAAGTAGTGGTGGTAAAGACCGGGAGAAACATAAGATGGTCATCGACTATAGCCAGACCATCGACCGGTTTACGCAACTGGATGCGTACCCTCTCCCCCATATTGCCGACCTGGAAAACAGGATTGCGCAATACAAGGTCTTCTCCACGGTGGATCTCAAGTCTGCCTACCACCAGCTACTCCTCCGCAATAGCGACCGCCAGTACACTGCCTTCGAAGCAGATGGCCGGCTCTACCACTTTTTAAGGGTTCCCTTCGGTGTCACAAACGGGGTCTCGGTCTTCCAGCATGAGATGGACCGAATGGTTGACCGATACGGCTTACACGCAACGTTCCCGCATCTTGACAACGTCACAACCTGCGGCCATGACCAGCAGGACCACGACACCAACCTCCGTAAATTTCTCCAGACCGCGCACCTCCTAAATCTGACCTACAATAAGGAGACGTGCGTGTTTAGCACCGACCGTCTAGCCATCCTAGGCTACGTAGTGCGAAATGGAGTCATAGGCCCCGACCCCGAACGCATGTGCCCCCTCATGGAGTTCCCCCTCCCTCACTGCACCAAGGCCCTAAAGCGCTGCCTCGGCTTCTTTAGCTAGTATGCACAATGGGTCCCTGATTACGCCGACAAGGTTCGACCCCTGATCCAATCCACAACCTTCCCCCTGTCGACGGAGGCCCGCCAGGCCTTCTGCCGCATCAAAGCGGACATCGCAAAAGCCACGATGCGCGCCATCGACGAGTCCCTCCCCTTCCAGGTCGAGAGCGACGCGTCTGACGTAGCTCTGGCCGCCACCCTCAACCAAGCGGGCAGGCCCGTGGCTTTCTTCTCCCGCACTCTCCATGCCTCCGAAATTCGCCACTCCTCGGTCGAAAAGGAGGCCCAGGCCATAGTAGAAGCTGTGCGGCACTGGAGGCATTACCTGGCCGGCAGGAGATTCACTCTCCTCACGGATCAACGGTCGGTGGCCTTCACGTTCGATAATGCACAGCGGGGCAAGATAAAAAACGACAAGATCTTGCGATGGAGGATCGAACTCTCCACCTACAATTACGAGATCTTGTATCGTCCCGGGAAGCTGAACGAGCCTCCTGATGCCCTATCCCGCGGCACTTGTGCCACTGCACAAGTAGACCGCCTCCGAGCCCTCCATGAGGACCTCTGCCAACCGGGAGTCACCCGGTTCTTCCATTTCGTTAAGTCCCGAAACCGGCCTTACTCCATCGAGGAGGTCAGGACAGTCACCCGGGGCTGCCGAATCTGCGCGGAGTGCAAACCGCATTTCTACGAACCAGAGAGGGCGCATCTGATAAAGGCTTCCCGTCTCTTTGAATGCCTTAGCATGGACTTCAAAGACCCCCTCCCCTCCACCGACCGCAACACGTACTTCCTTAACATGATTGATGAGTACTCCCAGTTCCCATTCGCCATCCCCTGCCCAGACATGACCACAACCACCGTCATCAAGGCCCTCCAAAGTATTTTTACATTGTTCGGTTTCCCCGCATACATCCACAGTGATAGGGGGTCATCCTTTATGAGCGACGAGCTGCGCCAGTTCCTGCTTAGCAAAGGCATCGCCTCGAGCAGGACAACCAGCTCCAACCCCCGGGGAAACGGGCAGGTAGAAAGGGAGAACGGAACGGTCTGGAAGACCGTCCTGCTGGCCCTTCGCTCCAGGAATCTTCCAGTCTCCCGCTGGCAAGAAGTCCTCCCAGTGGCCCTTCACTCCATTCGGTCACTGCTATGTACTACCACGAACCAGACACCTCACGAACGTCTCCTTGTTTTCCCCAGGAAGTCCTCCTCTGGGACCTCGCTCCCAACCTGGCTAGCGACACCCGGAACCGTCCTGCTGCGGAAACATGCAAGGGCGCACAAGCCGGACCCGTTGGTCGAGAGGGTCCACCTGCTGCATGCCAACCCCCAGTACGCCTACGTAGCGTTCCCCGACGGACGCCAAGATACGGTCTCCCTTCGGGACCTGGCGCCCGCCGGAGCCCCACGCACGCCCGAGCCACTGCCCCCCCCCCCCCCCCACTGCACCTGACCGGAGGGTCAGTACTGCCGCCAGAACCCCGACCCAGAGCCGAGCAGGCACCGACGCCCCCTACAGGCACCCCTTCCTCCTGCCCATTTTTCGACCCTACAGCCGGTGACGAAACTGCCTGGGAGGAAGACACCACGTTCCCGGAGTCACAACCGCCGGGGTCCTCACCAGGATCGCCGCCGAAACTTAGACGCTCCAGTAGGACGACCAGGCCACCCAATCGTCTGATTGCAGCACCATGAAGAAAATAAACAACACAAGAACTTTCTCCGTTACCCTCGACAGCATGGTACCTGCAATACCTGGTCCTACCATGAAAAGGCGACAGTAACACTGGCCATCACCCTGCTGGCTCTTTTTTTAACAGGGGGTGAATGTGGTAATACCAGGTATTGCAGTACCTGAGAGAGGCATGACCATTGGCTAGACCGCGGGGTCTACCGTTGGGTAATGTACATAGACCCGCCCTGAGATGCGGGGTATAAGAGCCGGTGCCGTACCAGCAGCCTTCACTTCTGCAACATCGCTGCTGGGTACAGTTCTATCTGATTAAAGCTGAATCGATATAACTCCTCGTGGTCTCAAAAGTATTGATTGTGCATCAGTGGTTTAATCCACGCTGGCGGGACAGGCATTCCAGCAGCGGGACTTTGGCCCATCGCGGGCCGGAGAATCGGCGGCGGTGGGCCCGCCGACCGGCGCGGTGCGATTCCCGCCCCGCCGAATCTCTGGTGGCAGAGACTTCGGGACGCGGCGGGGGCGGGATTTACGCCAACCCCCGGCGATTCTCCATCCGGCGGGGGGTCGGAGAATCCCGCCCCCTATGTCTATTTCATAGAATCATAGAATTGTTACAGCACAAGAAGATAGCCACTTGGCCCATTGTGTCTGCCTTGGCTCTCTGAATGAGCATTTCACCTCCTGCCGTTCTCCTGCCTCCGACCCATAACCCACACATTGGTTCTTTTTGAAATCACAGCTCTTAATTTGTATTTTTACTCTGTGTTAATCATGAGCAAATTTGAGTGATTCCTTTCTTGGTAACAAGAGCATGAATCATATTGAGACAAAAACAAAAAGTGCTGGAAAAACGCAACAGGCCTGGCAGCATCTGTGGAGGATATTTTGAGTCCAGTATGGCTCCTGTTCAGAACTGAAGAACGGTCGAAATGTGATGGGTTTTATGCTATTGAAAAATGGGGGGAGGGGCAGGTGGAGCAAAACGGAATTGTCAGGGATAGGTTAGAGAGCTGGTGAGAAGTTACAAAGGTCCCATGGAACAAAAGGCAAAGATACTGGGAACGGCCGTGGTAAAGGAAAAAAGCATTGTTTATCCAGGGTAGGAGTTAATAGCAGAATAAATGGCAGTGCTGTCTGAAACCAAGACATGAGAACAAGATATAAACTGGCACTCGTTGTGGGTGGTGGGTGGTGGAAACACAAAATTAAGGACAGAGTTCATGGTCTGAAGTTGTTGAACTGAAGGTTGAGTCCAGAAGGTTGTAAAGTGTCCAATCGGAAACATATGTTAATGTCAGACCGTTAGGTATAAAAGTGCTAACTCTAGCTTGTAATCCCCTGTATATGTTGCAGTATTATAAAATCTAATGTTAGCCCATTCTCAAACAGTATCCACTCTTGGTGAGTAATATTTATGAGATATATGATTACTAGCATCAAAGTCAATGTGAGCCCTAACCTTTTCCTGTACAAACCTGGCCTCCCAGCTCGACAACACAATACAGCACCGACTCATAGAAACATACATAGAAAATAGAAGGAGGAGAAGGCTTACATGGCTGATCATTAAGTTCGATACCCTGATCCCACCTCCCCCTCCTCCCCCATATCCCTTGATCCCTTTAGCCCCAAGGGCTATGGGCACTGTTCTCCCCCCCCCCCCCACCACGCCGGGTGGGAGAATCGCCGGGGCGCCGCGCGAATCGCGCCACGCCGCCCCGACCCCCGCAGGCGATTCTACCACCCCCCGGAAACCAGCGGCGCGCGATTCTCACCGGGCCGCTCGGAGAACCGGCGAGCGGCGATTCTCCGGCCGGATGGGCCGAGTGGCCGCTACGGCACGAAAGGTTCCCGCCGGCGTCGTCCACCCCGCGGGAACTCTGCGGGAATGCTGGGGGGGCCGCCTGTGGAGGGGGGATGGGGGCTCCTTCACCGGGGTGGCCTCCGATGGGGACTGGCCCGCGATCGGGGCCCACCGATCGGCGGGCCGGCCTCTCCCCCCCCGGGCCGACCTCTTTCCGCGCGCGGCCCCATAACACCGGCTCCATGTTGGTGAGGGGCCGGCGTGCGTAAGACGTTCCCCACACATGCACAGGATGGCGCGGCCCAACTGCGCATGCGCGGGTTGGCGCGGCGCCCAATTGGTGTCACGTAAGGAGGCTGGAGTGGCGTGAACCGCTCCAGCACCGTGCTGGCCCCCTGTGGGGGCGAGAATAGGTCGTGTCCGGGCCCTGTTTGCGCCGTCGTGAAACGCGACGGCGTTCACGACGGCGCGAACACTTGGCCTCAATATCGGAGAATCGCCCCTTATATCTTTTTTCTTAAAATTTAGAATTCCAAATTCATTTTTTCCAATTAAGGGGCAATTTAGCGTGGTCAATCCACCTACCCTGCACATCTTTTGGGTTGTGGGCTCGAAACCCACGCAAACACGGGGAGAATGTGCAAACTCCACACGGACAGTGACCCAGAGCCGGGATCGAACCTGGGACCTCGGCGCCGTGAGGCCGCAGGGCTAACCCACTGCGTCACCGTGCTGCCTCCAAGGGCTATATCTAATTCCTTCTTGAAATTATCCAACTTTTTGGTCTCAGCTACTTTCTATGGTAATGAATTAAACAGATTCACCACTCTCTGGGTGAAGAAATTTCTCCTCACCTCTGTCCTAAAAGGTTTACCACCTTATCCTCAAACTGTGACCCCCTAGTTCTGGACTCCCCCACCATCAGGAACATTCTTTCTGAATCTATCCTGTCTAATCCTGTTTGAATTTTCTAAATTTATATACACCCACAGTGCTGTTAGGAAAGGACTTTCCACGCTTGATGCAATGACAGTGAAGGAGCAGCGATGTATTTCCAAACCAGGATATTGTGCGACTTGGAGGGGAACTTCGAGTCATAGATAGTAAAGTCCATCACGTCTGTGCCCACCATCAAATGGTTATCTATTCTAATCCCATTTTCCAGCACTTCATCCATAGTTTTGTATGCTATGGCATTACAACTGTAAATCTATATGTTTCTACAATGCTGTGAAGCTTCCTGCCTCTGCTACCCTTTCAGGTTGCGAGTTCCAGATTCCCAGCACCCTCGGTAAAATATGCTTTCTTCAAATCCCCTCTGAATCTCCTGCTCCTTACCTTAAAACTATGTCTGCCTGGCTACCGACCATTCTACTAAGGGGAAAGGTTTCTTCCTGTCTACCCTATCTATGTCCCTCATAATTTTGTACACCTCAATCGCATCCTCCTTCTCTGTTCTCAAAAACAACCCCAACTTAACCAGATTCTCTTCATAGCTGAAACACTCCAGCTCAGGCAACTTGTGGCTGTTGAAGTTCCCCAGCATATGCCCCCTTTGACCTTCTCAGTGTTGCAGGTCTCGGGTTTGAAAGGTACTTTCGAAGGAGACTTGGTGGTTGGTGATGTTGCACACTGCTGCTCATTTGCATCTGTGGTTAAGAAAGTGAATATTGCAGGTGATGGGTGGGTGCCAATCAAGTGAGCTGCTTTGTCCTGGATGGTGTTGAGTGTCTTGAGTGTGGTTGAAGCTGCACTCATCCAGGCAAGAGAAGTGTATTCCATCACACTCCTGACTTGTGCCTTGTAGATGGTGGACAGGCTTTGGGGAATAATAGATGAATTACTTGCTGCAGAATTCCCCAGCCTCTGGCCTGCTCTTGTAGACACAGCATTGATACAGCTAGCCCAGTTCAGTTTCTGGTCAATGGTCAGTTCCCAGCAAGTTGATAGTGGGGGATTCGGTGATGGTAATGCCAGAATGTCAAGTTGCGATGGTATGATTCTCTCTTATTGGAAATGGCCATTGCCTGGCACTTACGTGGTGCAATTGTTACTTGCCACTTATCAGAGATACAGAATCACACTACAGAAGAGTCTGCCCCGACATGTGAAAAATTCTTGACCTGTCTACCTCATCCCATTCACCAGCACTTGGCCCATAGCCTTGTGTGTTATGACGTGGCAAGTGCTCATCCAGGTACTTTTTAAAGGATGTGAGGCAACCTGCTTCTACCACCCTCCCAGACAGTGCATTCCAGACCGTCAGCACCCTCTGGGTAAATCCGTTTTTTTAACATAGATTAACATAGAATTTACAGTGCAGAAGGAGGCCATTCGGCCCATCAAGACTGCACCGGCTCCTGGAAAGAGCACCCTACCCAAGGTCAACACCTCCACCCGATCCCCATAACCCAGTAACCCAACACTAAGGGCAATTTTGAACACTAAGGGCAATTTACCATGGCCAATCCATCTAACCTGCACATCTTTGGACTGTGGGAGGAAACCGGAGCACCCGGAGGAAGCCCACGCACACACGGGGAGGATGTGCAGACTCCGCACAGACAGCAACCCAGGCCGGAATCGAACCTGGGACCCTGGAGCTGTGAAGCAATTGTGCTAACCACAATGCGACCGTGCTGCCCCATCTCCCCTAAACTTCACACCCCTCACATTGTCTCCTCATTACTGACCTTTCAACTAAGGAGAACGGAACAGCTGTTCCCTATCCACCCTGTCTATGCCCCTCATAATCTTGTACACCTCGATCAGGTCGCCCCTCAGTCCTCTCTGCTCCGATGAAAACAACCCAAGCCTATTCTTCTTTTCTTTTTTTTAAAACAAATTTAGAGTAACCAATTATTTTTTTCCAATTAAGGGGCAATTTAATGTGGCTAATCCACCTAACCTGCACATCTTTGGGTTGTGGGGGCGAAACCCACGAAGACATGGGGAGAATGTGCAAACTCCACACGGACAGTGGCTGGGATTCGAACCTGGGACCTCGGCACCACAGTCCCAGTGCTAATCACTGCACCACGTGCCGCCCCCCCCAACCCAAGCCTATTCAACCTCTCTTCATAACTTAAATATTCCAGCTCAGGCAACACCCTGGTGAATCTCCTCTGCACCCCCTCCAGTGCACTCACATCCTTCCTATAATGTGGCACCCGGAACTGCGCACAGTACTCCATCTGTGGCCTCACCAAAGTTCTATCCAACTCTAACATAATCTCCCTGCTATTGTAATCCATGCCTCGATTGATGAAGGCAAGTGTCCCATATGCCTTTTTCACACCCCGTTAACCTGCCCTTCTGCCTTCAGAGATCTACGGACAAACACACCAAGGTCCCTTTGTTCCTCAGAACCTCCTGGTGACAGCCCATTCATGGAATACTTCCTTGTCAAATTACTCCTTCCAAAGTGTATCACCTCACACTTTTCAAGGTTAAATTCCATCACAAGCCTGGATATTGTCATGTCTTACTGCATGGCGACATGGACATGGAGGCAGAAATCCACTTGAGGCATCACATCACATAACATTGCATGAGCTCCATCATATTGCACGCATGTTAGATACTCTGTTATTTCGATCGATTTAAGTCAATGGAAGCAATCTTGGGAAGGGAGGTTTTTCTGATATCCTGTGACAGGAGCGGCCATTGCTAGGCCAACATTTGTCGCCCTTTCCTAATTGCCCTTGAGAAGGATGTGGCGAGCTGCTGTCCATGTGGTGTAGTTATACCCACCGTGCTGTCAGACCGTGTAACAATAGCTTGGATGTTGGCCGAAAGACATAACTACTTCAATACCTGGGCAAGATCCTCATCCTAATGAAGAAGCAACAGAAGATATCACCATTCTGAGAAGGAGGCAGGAATTTGAATTTGAGTCAAAGAGTGTGAGTCAGGTAGAATTCCAGTGGTTGATCAGGAACATCCAGAAAAATGTCCCCAAACTTGATTTTGATGTAATGGGCTCTTCTGTACAACCCCACCCTGACCTCTCCCCATGAGTTCTAACTAGTGGGCAGCTAAGTGAGGTGGAAACCAGGAAACTATGGCTTCTGCCTCCAATGACTTTTCTCCCCCTCCACAACCCCATTCTGGACTCACACTATCCACAAGCCCCTTGATGAATAGAATTCTTTCTCTGCGATTATTAAATCTGTCAGAAGCAAGATAAAGGAGAAATGCCCATCGCACAGCTTGTCACCAATGTGACAATAGAGAAAGAAGTCATATTTACATACTGCCCAAATTTTCTACCCGAAAGTTCTTCACTGACAACAGGGTACTTTTGTAGTTGTAATACTGAGCAGCCAATTTGTGCACAGCAAGATCCTTGAAACAGCAATATGATAATAGAACCATAGAATTCTATGCAGAAGGAGGCCATTCAGCCCATTGGGTCAGCACCGACCCACTGAAAGAGCACGCTATATGGGCCCACTCCTCGTCCTATCCCTGTAACCCCACCTAACCCGCACATATTTGCACTGTGGGAGGAAACCGGAGCATCCACAGGAAACCCACGCAGACACGGGAGAATGTGCAAACTCCACACAGACGAGGCAGCACGGTGGCGCAGTGATAGCACTGCAGTCTCACAGTGCCGAGGTCCCAGGTTCGATCCCAGCTCTGGGTCACTGTCCGTGTGGAGTTTCCACGTGTTTGCGTGGGTTTTGCCCCCACAACCCAAAGATGTGCAAGGTAGGTGGATTGAACACGCTAAATTGCCCCTTAATTGGAAAAAATGAATTGGGTACTCTAAATTTATTTTTTTAAAACTCCACACAGTGACCCAAGGCTAAAATTGAACCTGGGTTCCTGGTGCTGTGAGGCAGCAGTGCTAACCACTGTGCCACCGTACCACCCTAACATGACCAAAACTATTCACAGTATTCCAGGTGTGGTCTAAATAGTGCCTTGTATAGTTTTAACAAGACTTCTCTATTCGTACGTTCCATTCCCTTCTCACTCTCAAACTGAATGCTAAATTCTATCATGTTCCAGTCCCTGTTTCCTCGGAAATCTTTTACTCTGAGATTGTTTACTAAACTAGCCTCATTACACATTACCAGATCGAAAACAACCAGATCCCAGGTTGAATTCACAACATATTGTTGTCGGAAACTGCCCCAAATAGACTCGAATTCTTCCTCATGGTTACCTCTGCCAATTTTGATTTTCCTAATCAACCTGATGATTGATGTTCCCCATGATTAATGTACTGCCTTTTTTACATGCCTTCATTATCTCTTGATTTATTCTCCATCTTACACTTTAGCTGTCGTTTGGGAGCCTGGAGACTACTCTCACCAATGCCTTCTCTACCTTGTTATTTCTCACATCCACCTGTATGGATTCAACATCTTCTGATCCAAGATCATTTCTTGCTATTGTACGTATTTCATTTTGTATTAACTAAAGCTACCTCGCCACCCTTTCCTTCCTGTCTACCTTTATGAAAAGTCACATACCCTTGAATATTTATTTCCCAGCATTGATCTCCTGGGAACCACCTTTCTGTAACAGCTAGAAGATCACAGCCATTAACCTCAATTTGTGCTGTTGATTTATTTATTTTGTGATTAATATAATAATAATCATAATCTTTATTATTGTCACAAGTAGGCTTACATTAACACTGCAATGAAGTGAAAATCTCTGTGCATTTATTTCCTCCTTTGACCCTGTTTGCTGTTTTTTTAATGCGTTTACACACTGTCCCTTCCTGACACACTGGGGTATCATCAAAATAGTTGCCTTGCAATTCTGCCGTATCCTTTTGCTTTGTAAGCATATTTATCCCCTCTCCAGAATCATAAACCACCCCCCATTTTAATTTAAAGCCCTCTCAACTTTGCCAGTTACGTTGTCATGTGAGAGTACCTTTAAGAAATGGGTGTTTAAGAAATGTACCTTTAAGAAATGGGTATTTATCAGTGATGTCAGAGTGTGGGTGGAGCTGGGCTGTCTGTCAGCTTTTTACTTTCGTTTTAGGCTGTTTGCTGTAGGGCGTGTTTTAGTATCGTTTTCAGAGCTGGATAGCTGCAGTCACAGCCAGAAGGTGTACTAGAATCTCTCTCTGCAACCTAAAGACTGTAAATCAATCCTGGTGATGTAAAACTAATAACACTAGTGACTGTAACCTGATGTGCTTCTGGTAAAAGGTGTTTTAAGTCTTATGGATGTTAAAAGGAAAGCTTAAAGGATTACTTAGTGTTGTATTCTTTGGGGGTTGTATTTGAATTAATGGTTGCTAAGATGTTCACTGTATGTTTTAAAAAGTTTAACTTGAATTCATAGAATAAACATTGTTTTGCTTTAAAAAATGCTTTTCCATTTCTGCTGTACCACACCTGTAGAATGGGCCGTGTGCTCCCCATACCACAATCTATTAAACGTTGTGGGTCAGGTGAACAACATGGTACACTTTGGGGTGCTCTAAACCCTGGCCCATAACAAATTGGGGGCCCGAGGGGGATAAAAGTCTATCTATTGGATTGGCTTTGTGAACTTAAAGACAGTGAGGGGTGAGTATATTGTGAGTGCTTTTCAGATGTGGTATTTCAGTTTAAGTAGGGAGTGTGTTGTGAACAATACTCTTTCAGAGGCTCAGATGTTTTTGGGGGTGGAGACGGTCACACGCAGTACCTTACAGACAGAGACTAAAAGCAGACTGTTAGATTTGGCAAAAAATATTGCAGTTAACAATACCTGACAAAATGCATAAATATGAGGTAATTATGGCAGTGACTTAGCATTCAAAGTTGCCTGAGATACAGTTTGACTCATTGGAAATGGCAAAGATTCAGTTACAAATTAAACAAATGGAACATGAAAAAGAATTAAAGCAGCTTGAATATGAAAGAGAGAGAGAAAAAAGAAAGAGAAAGAGAGAGAGAGAGAAAAGAGAGAGAAGAAAGGAAAACAGAAAGAATAGCCCTCACAGAACAAAAAGAAAGAGAAAGGGAGATACAGATCAGGGAAAAAGATAAAGAGAGAGATTTGGAACTTCAGAAAATGGCCATGAAACATGACAGTCAGTTAAAATTGGCAGACGTAAAGGGAAACGTACAGTTGGTTGATAGTGATGAGGATAGTGAGAAAGAGAGTCATAGTCGAAGGCTTGGTGGGGATCAATTTAAATATGTCCAAGCATTGCCAAGGTTTGACGAGAAGGAGGTAGAAGCCTTTTTCATTTCATTTGAGAAGGCAGCTAAACAAACGAAATGGCCACAGGGCATGTGGGTATTACTGATTCAAACAAAGCTGGTAGGTAGGGCTAGTGAAGTGTTTGCATCACTACCGGAGGAGGTATCTGGGTCGTATGAGGAGGTGAAAAAATCTATTTTAAGTGCATATGAACTAGTGTCTGAAGCCTACAGACAAAGGTTTAGAAATTTAAGGAAAGAATTTGGTCAAACATATATGGAGTTTGAAAAGCTCAAACAGAGTAATTTTGATAGGTGGATAAGGGCTTTGGAAATAGGTCAAACGTATGAAGCTCTCAGAGAAATTATACTTTTGGAGGAGTTTAAAAGTTCAATTCCTGATGTAGTGAGAACTCATGTGGAAGAGCAGAGGGTTAAAACTGCGAGATTAGCAGCAGAAATGGCAGATAATTATGAATTATTTCAAAATAAAAACTTGGTTTCCGACATCAGTTTCAGCCTGCGAGGGATAGAAACTGGGGACGTGAGAAATACTCAAGTGGTGAAGCTAAAGGTGATCTGATGGGAGATAATAAGGTGAGTGTACCTCAGATTAATAAAGAAATCCAGGAGGGTGGAAAAGAAATGAAAAATTTCAAATGTTTTCACTGTAATAAACTAGGCCATGTAAAGTCACAGCGTTGGTGGTTGAAGAAAAGCACTGGGGAGGCTGATGTGGTAAAACAGGATAAGACAGTGGGGTTTGTTAAAGTGGTAAAGGAAAGCCCAAGTGAAGTGAAGGAGGTGCAAAAGATTGTACAGCCTGATCAAGAGGTGATTTATAAGAAGGTGCCCATTCTCTTTAAAGAATTTACTTGCGTGGGTAAAGTTTACTCATGTGCATCAGGAGGACCAGGTAAAGAAGTCACAATTTTAAGAGATACGGGAGCTAGTCAATCTTTAATGGTAAGAGATGAGGGGTTATGTAGTTTGGGAAGAATATTACCAGAAAAGGTGGTAATATGTGGAATTCAGGGTCAGAGGAGTAGTGTTCCATAAAATAAGGTAAGGTTGGAAAGTCCAATGAAGAGTGGTGAAGTGGTAGTTGGAGTAATAGGGAAACTATCTTGTCCAGGAATAGTTTATCTTGGGTAATGATGCAGCTGGATCGCAGGTGGGAGTGATGCCTACTGTGGTGGATAAGCCAATGGTAAATCAGGCAACTGAAGTGTTGAAGGACGAATATTCTGGGATTTTTCCGGATTGTGCAGTAACAAGGTCGCAAAATCACAGGTTAAGACAAGAGGAGAAATCAAAGAGTGAAGATGAAGTTGAAGTGCAATTATCAGAAACGATTTTTGATCAGATGGTTGATAAAGAACAAGTACAGGTGGAGGATGAGGTGGATATTTTTAGCTCAGGAAAATTGGCGGAGTTACAAAAAAAAGATATAGAAATAAAACAGATGTATCAGAAAGCATATACGGAATAGGAATCTGAGAGTATACCAGAGTGTTATGAAATGAAAATCGAAATGAAAATGAAAATGAATGAAATGGTATTACCGTAAAAGTGATGTCTTGATGAGACAATGGAGACTTTTACGTATGCAGGCAGATAAAACGTGGGCAGAGGTTCATCAAGTAGTATTGCTGGTAGGGTATAGAAAGGAGGTGTTGCGAGTTGCACATGAGGTACCAAGCTAAAATCCAAAAACATTTTTATTGGCCTGGACTACATAAAGATGTAGCTAAATTTTGTCGATCATGTCACACATGTCAAGTGATAGGGAAACCTCAAGCAGTGATAAAACCAGCGCCCTTAATACCCATTCCAGTGTTTGAGGAACCTTTTACAAGGGCCCTAATTGATTGCGTAGGACCGCTTCCTAAAATGAAAAGTGGTAGTCAATATCTTTTGACTATAATGGATGTGTCTACTAGGTTTCCAGAGGCCATTCCAGTACATAATATTACAGCTAAAAAGATTGGGGAGGAATTACTTAAATTTTTTTACAATATATGGACTACCCACAGAAATACAATCGGATCAAGGATCAAATTTTACCTCGAGGTTATTCAAAGAAGTTATGGATAGCTGAGGAATAAAACAATTTAAATCAACTGCATACCATCCAGAATCGCAGGAAGCGTTAGAAAGGTGGCATCAGACATTAAGGACAATGTTGAAGGCTTATTGTCAAGATTATCCAGAGGATTGGGATAATGGAATTCCATTCGTACTGTTTGCAATTAGGGATGCACCTAATGAGTCAACCAAATTTAGTTTGTTTGAACTAATTTTTGGTCATGATTTAAGAGGACCACTTAAATTGATTAAGGAAAAATTGGTGAGTGAGAAATTGGAAATTACATTATTTGATTATGTGTCAAATTTCAGGGAATGATTAAATTGAGCAGGTGAATTGGCTAGACAACATTTAAAAGTTGCACAAAATGAGATGAAACGGGTAGCGGACAAGAAATTCAAAGTTCATAGTTTTGCCAGTAGAGATGAAGTTTTAGTGTTGTTACCAGTGGTAGGTGAGCCTTTAAAAGCTAGGTTTTGTGGACCTTATCAGATTGAAAGGAAATTAAGTGAGGTGAATTATCTGGTAAAAACACCAGATAGAAGGAAGACTCACCGAGTGTGTCATGTAAATATGCTTAAAAGGTACTTTGAAAGGGAAGGAGAGAAAAAGGAGGAAGGTTTAATGATTCTAACTCAAAGTGACGAACCAAATCCAGATGATTGTGAACTTGGCATACCTCAAATTAAATAGGAAAAAGAGGATGTTCTTAAAAATTGGGATAAATTGTTGAGTTACCTTCCAGAGGAAAAACAGACTGACCTGAAAGAGTTATTGATATCACGTGGGCAAGTTTGTAGAGATAAATTGAGAAGTACTAAAATGGCTATACATGATGTAGATGTGGGGAATGCTGTCCCAATCAAACAACATCCATACAGACGTAACCCTTTCAAATTGGCACAGGTTAACAAAGAGATTGAGAGTATGCTTAAAAATTGTATAATTGAAGTGGGTTGCAGACAATGGAGCTCACCCATAGTGATGGTACCTAAACCGGACGGTACCCAACGGTTATGTGTGGACTATAGAAAGGTTAATGCAGTTACAAGAACGGACTCTTATCCTATCCCACATTTGGAGGATTGCATTGAGAAAGTGGGACAATCAGCTTTTATTTCCAAACTGGATTTACTTAAAGGTTACTGGCAGGTACCTTTATCCGAAAGGGCGGAGAAGATTTCAGCTTTTGTGACTACAGATGGTATGTACCAATTCAAAGTTATGCCATTTGGCATGAAAAACGCCCCAGCCACATTTGAACGGTTAACTAACAAAATCGTATCAGGATTACCCAATTGTGCGGTATACATCGACGATCTGGTAATTTTCAACCAGACATGGAAAGAACATTTAAAACATCTGATGGATTTATTCGATTGACTTCAGGAGGCGGGTTTGGTGATAAACCTTGCCAAAAGTGAATTTGGAAAAGCCCAAGTCACTTTCCTTGATGAGTTTCCGATACCTTCAACACAAAGGGACATAATGTGATTTCTTGGCATGAGTGGATTTGATCGAACATTTGTGAAAAATCTTTGTCGCGTGGTGGCTCCACTGATGGACTTGCTGAGGAAACATCGAAAATTTCAGTGGACAGCAGACTTTCAACAGGTACTTGACTGCCTGAAAGCTGTGATAACCAATGCTCCTGTGTTGGAGAATTACAAGGGACTCTGTGATCAGATTGAACTAAAGTATCTGACTTTAAAAAGAAATGGATGGATCGTGCAGAGACCTTCTTGTTCAAAGAGATGTCGATCGAGAAGGATTCCAGTTGGAGGAAGAAGAACAAAAAAAACATAATGGACTATATACCTGTTTGTGTGTGTTGGTTTTTGAAACAAAAAAGTATATTTACTGTATGCATTTCTTAAAGGATAGTGAAAAGGTGAAAAATGAAACCATCTAGAAGTTTATGGTTTGTTTTTTATTCTTGGGGGGAGGTGTCATGTGAGAGTACCTTTAAGAAATGGGTGTTTAAGAAATGTACCTTTAAGAAATGGGTGTTTATCAGTGATGTCAGAGTGTGGGTGGAGCTGGGCTGTCTGTCAGCTTTTTACTTTCATTTTAGGCTGTTTGCTGCAGGGTGCGTTTTAGTTTCGTTTTCAGAGCTGGATAGCTGCAGTCACAGCCAGAAGGTGTATTTAAATCTCTCTCCGTAACCTGATGACTATAAATCGATCCTGGTGATTTAAAACTAATAACAGTAATGACTTTAACCTGATGTGCTTCTGGTAAAAGGTGTTTAAGTCTTGTGGATGTTAAAAGGAAAGCTTAAAGGATTACTTAGTGTTGTATTCTTTGGGGGTTGTATTTGAATTAATGGTTGCTAAGATGTTCACTGTATGTTTTAAAAAGGTTAACTTGAGTTCATAGAATAAACATTGTTTTGCTTTAAAAAATACGTTTTCATTTCTGCTGTACCACACCTGTAGAGTGGACCGTGTGCTCCCCATACCAGAATCTATTAAAAGTTGTGGGTCAGGTGAACTCCATGATACACTTTGGGGTTCTCTAAACCCTGGCCCATAACAACGTGGTTTGCAAGAACACAGGTTCTAGCACAGTACTGATGTCGGCCATCCCAAAATGTATGGCCCCTCACTTTCCCTAGTACTGACGATCGAGTCGCACAAACTGAAATCCACTTTTCTCACACCAGTTTTCTGGCCACGTATTCATCTCTCTGATTTTATGCACCCAGTTGTGTTAGGGAGGGAGGTTCAGCATTTCGACTCAGCGACAGTGAGGGGATGGCTGATATATTTCCAAGTCAGGCTGATGTGTGGATTGGAGGGGAACATGCAGGTGGTGGTGTTCCCACACATCTGCTGCGTTTGTGTCAAAGGAGCCTGGCTGATTAATTTCAATAGTTTAAGAGCTGAAGAGTGAAATGCTTGCTTTGGTCCTCATTATACTGAGCAGATAGGAGACATGTGGTAGTGATCATCACAGTTTCTGTTACATCCAAAGCGGAAATCAAAATTCACGCCAACCGAAACAAAGCTTTAGATTATGAGCCGCAATACACATGGGAACAATCAAAAGGTTCATTCATTTAGACAAGGCCATGAATTAAAGCTGTTAATGAGGATGGACAGTCAATTCTCGTAACAACGGGTGGTCAGATCATAGACTTTTTCACAGAATCTACAGTGCAGAAGGAGGCCATTTGGCCCATCGAATCTGCACCGGCTCTTGGAAAGAGCAACCCACCCAAGGTCCACACCTCCACCCTATCCCCATAACCCAGCAACCCACCCAACACCATGGGTAATTTTGGACACTAAGGGAAATTTAGCATGGCCAATCCACCTAACCTGCACATCTTTGGACTGTGGGAGGAAATCGGAGCACCCGGAGGAAACCCACGCACACAAGGGGAGGATGTGCAGACTCCGCACAGACAGTGACCCAAGCCGGAATCGAACATAGGACCCTGGATCTGTGAAGCAATTGTGCTATCCACAATGCTACCGTGCTGCCGGCTTGGGTCACTGTCTGTGCGGAGTCTGCACGTTCTCCCTGTGTCTGCGTGGGTTTCCTACGGGTGCTCCGGTTCCCTCCCACAAGCCCCCAAAGATGTGCTGTTAGGTGAATTGGACGTTCTGAATTCTTCCTCAGTAGTCGCCGGAATGAGTCGACTTGGGGCTTTTCACAGTAACTTCATTGCAGTGTTAATGTAAGCCCGCTTGTGACACTAATAAAGATTATTATTATTATTAATTTTCCTTGCCAATCTCTATACTATACATGGGTGCAACTCTGGTCACACAACTTCCTGGAGGTTTTATCAAATGACCCATGACCTCCTGGCCGCCAACCACACCCCCATCCTGTTGTAACCTTCCCGAATCCTATTGGCTGGGGACAATTGGTATCTTGGTGAAAATGAGCTCCCCCGATAAGTGGGCAGGGTAATCGTTACCCTTGCAGCTGTATAAATAGAGCTCGGCAGTATGATACCGGCTAGAGAGAGAATCAATAGTGAACTACAGGTACTGTGTAAATATGTTTGTAAACACAAGTTACTTTTGGTTTGACTCAACAAACATATGCTGGAGAAGGACAATAGATAGGCATTTCTGACTCCAGATGGTATGTTGCCTTCCTGGTGCTCGGGTCAAGGATGTCTCGGAGCGGTTACAGGGTATTCTGGAGGGGGAGGGTGAACAGCCAGTGGTCGTGGTGCACATCAGTACCAACGACATGGGTAAAAAAAGGGATGAGGCTCTGAAAGCAGAATATAGGGAGTTAGGAAGAAAGTTGAGAATTCGGAGTCAAATGTGGTGATCTCAGGATTACTGCCAGTGCCACGTGCTAGTCAGAGTAGAAATAATAGGCTGTATCGGATGAATACATGGTTGAAGATATGGTGTGAGGGGAAGGGTTTCAGATTCCTGGAGCATTGGGACCAGTTCTGGGGAAGTGGGACGTGTACAAACTAGACAGGTTACAATTGGGCAGGACCGGGACTGATGTACTTGCTGGAGCAGTTGGGGGTGGTTAAAACTAATATGGCAGGGGGATGGGAACTAAAACTAATATGGCAAGGGTGCCCCCATCCTGACCTATAACAGGGTGAGTGATGATAAACTTCAACATGAAGCCTTGCATTGGGGTTCACATCAGTGTATCCTGTGTGATGTAAACTCCTGTATGAGCACTGGGGTTCAATGTGTGGGATTGAAATCAGTGGCAGTGAACATTAGCTCTGCATAATTCATTGGCACAATTGACTTCTCAATGAAGGATGAAATAGCATATCAAGTAAATGACTGCCTCTCTTGACAGATGAGTGAAGCCTGCAATGAACATGACAAGTTCCTCTCTTGAGGGCACCCTCATTCTCCCATTTCACTGCCCTACACACTAATTCCTAGGAGACAAACGTCCGAGACAAGTGGAATTGAAATTCAGGAGAGCGTATACCCCTGTCCTCGCAATGCTGCCTGAGGGTGAGGTTCTACTAACAATTCAGTTGCCCTTCCCCAAGTGAGAGGTTCTTCATTCCTCTTGAGGCAGGGATGCAACCCGTTCCTGTTTACGCCACTCTGAGCTTGTGACCTGGTGTAACCCGACCAGAGACCACGGGGTCTGCAACATCAGAGCCCCTGTGGCTTCACCTGAATATGACCTCCCCAGATGAGGGGGCGGAACTACACCCTTAAGCCAAGGGCTCCATGGGGCATAAATACCCCCACCTGAGTGTGGGCTGGGTGCGGGAGACCCTTCGGGGAGTATTAGTGGGATTATAGCAGGTAAAATAAATATTGAGTTTTCTTCCAGTGGTCGCTCACCTGGAACTTTACAGGACCCCACCCAGGAACCTCACAGTCACCCCCAATTCTGACCCTCAGTATTCACTTCCTCCCACCCACTTTCCAGCACCCTCTCAGGACAGGCCCTCCCTCAGTGGTGATTTGGCCACAACCCCAGCAAGGAGGACACAGGAAGTGATGTCTGCGTCCCAGCTTCCTGACCCCCTTAAAGCAAGTGGTGCATCCAACTGAATGGAAGGTGAGGCCTCTTAGCGACCCCTCCACCCTGAGACTGAACCCCAGCCCCCGAACCGAGTTGCCCGCCACGTCCTCTCCGGTGCACCCTGAGCACGGAAGAGCCTGGGAATCATGGCTTCCTGAGCGCTCACCTCCGATATCCTCGGAGAAGGTGAGGCCACCAGGTTCATGGTATTGGAGGCCTGGTGTAAATAACAATGGCGCGACCGCATGGCCGGGGCCCGGTGAATATTCTGTCAGAGGGGAAGGTCTGGAGAGAGTCCTCACTAATGTCATGTTAATGTATTAAAATGAGGATCCTGGGCTCCTGGGGTGCGATTCGTACCACTCCACCAGAGATGGGGGCTGAAGATTGCAAAACCCAATCACACCGGAGAGAATCGCGTTTCTCCGGATTTTGAGCCAAGGCTGGGTTCCACACGGACGGAGCATGCAGACTCTCAATTGCCCCCCTGAGGCAGGAGTAAGCCATTCAGCCTCTCGGGTCCGTTACAGCTGAGCTATACCTTAGCTCTATTTATCCACCTTGGTTGCATAACCCTCAGGCAGTTCCCAGCCTTCCATCACGTGAGACAGTGGCTTGAGCCACGGTGGGGGTCAACTCTGTCTTACGCATCACCAGGTAAGGCTCTGCAGCCCCGTAAAGCCATGGGGAAAGCTTCAGGTGATGATGCTATAATACCTGAACTCATCAAACACAGGAAACCAGCACTTCTGCAGCAATTGCAGAAACTTCCCAGTCTCTGCTGGGAGGAGGGCCAGGTGCCCCAGGAGACGGGTAACTCTTACAAAACTTTGCCTAACACAAATCTATTGATCCCAGTTTTCAAATTTTCAATGAACCACTAGTCATTGTCCTGTCTGGTCATTATCATATGTCGGACCTTGTTGTGTGTAAATTGGCTGCTGGGTTCATAGAATCCCTACAGTGCAGAAGGAGGCCATTCAGCACGGTCTGCATGGTCCCTCTGAAAGAGCACCCTACCTAGGCCCATTCCCCCGCCCTATCCCTGTAACCCACCCTAACCTGCACATCTTTGGACTGTGGGAGAAAACCCATGCAGACATGTGGGAACATGCAAACTCCACACAGTCACCCAAGGCCGAAATTGAACCTGGGTCCCTGTCGCCGTGAGGCAGCAGTGCTAACCGTTACATAGATACATAGAAGATAGGAACAGGAGGAAGCCTCTTAGCCCTACGAGCCTGCTCCGCCATTCATCACGATCATGGCTGATCATCCAACTCAATAGCCTAATCCTGCTTTCTCCCCATAGCAAAGAACAAAGAAAGAACAAAGAAAAGTGCAGCACAGGAACAGGCCCTTCGGCCCTCCAATCCTGCGCCGACCATGCTGCCCGTCTAACTAAAATCTTCTACACTTCCGGGGTCCGTATCCCTCTATTCCCATCCTATTCATGTATTTGTCAAGGTGCCCCTTAAATGTCACTATCGTCCCTGCTTCCACCACCTCCTCCGGCAGCGATCTCCAGGCACCCACTAACCTCTGTGTGAAAAACAATTACCTCGTACATCTCCTCTAAATCTCGCACCTTAACCCTCTGCCCCTTAGTAATTGACCCCTCTACCCTGGGAAAAAGTCTCTGACTATCCACTCTGTCTATGCCCCTCATAATTTTGTAGACCTCTATCAGGTCGCCCCTCAACCTCCTTCGTTCCAGTGAGAACAAACCAAGTTTATTCAACCTCTCCTCATAGCTAATGCCCTCCATACCATAGCCTTTGATCCCATTCTCCCCAAGTGCTGTATGCAGCCGCCTCTTGAATATATTTAAAGTTTTAGCATCAACTACTTCCTGTAGTAATGAATTCCACAGGCTCACCACTCTTTGTGTGAAGAAATGTCTCCTTATCTCTGTCCGAAATGGGTTTACCCTGAATCCTCAGACTGTGACCCAGCATGCGGCGTACTCCTAGAGTATGCCACTTTTCAGGGGTCGGGGCATCGCAAGGATTTTGGCGTCATCGGGGATTCTCCGCCCCCTCGTCTTACGCAATTTTATGGTCGTGGATCGGAGAATCCAGCCCCGTGTGTCTGGCAAGACTAGCATTTTATGCTAATTCTTAATTGCCCTTGAGAAGGTGGCGGTGAGCCATCTTGAACGGCTGTAGGCCATGTTGTGTAGGAGCACTGACAGTGCTGTCTGGGAAGGAGTTCCAGGAATTTGACCCAGTGACACTGAAGGAATGGCGATATAGTTCCAGGTCAGGATAGTGTGTGGTTTGGAGAGAAACTTGTAAGTGGTGGTGTTACCATGTGTCCATTGCTCATGTCCTTCCAGGTGATAGAGGTCACAAGTTTGGAAGGAACTGTTGAAAAAGCCTTGGTGAGTTGCTGCAGTGCATCTTGCAGATGGTACGCACTGTTGCCACTGGGCATTGGTGATGGAGTGAGTGAATGTTTAGGTTGGTGTAGACGGGGTGCCTACCAAGCAAGCTGATTTGGCCTGGGTGGTGTCAGGCTTCTTGCGTGATGTTGGAGCTGCACTCATCCAGGCATGTGGAGAATATTCCATCACACTCTTGATTTGTGCCTTATAGATTGTGGACAGACTCTGGGAAGTCGGGGGGTGAGTTGCTCGCCACAGAATTTCCAGCTTCTTACTTGTAGCCATTTATTTGACTGCCCCAATTAAGTTTCATGGAGGCACTCTGAACCCATTGCTCATGGGGCAATATTCTTCATGGAGACTTCTGCTGAATAATATGGATTTGAATTTATGATATGCAAACTATTTTAAGATCAGGAATTCCTGTTCTGCTCCCAGTTGCAACTGTGACTAGGTAAGTTATAATTCAATACTGAGAGCGAGGCTAACTTTCATTCCATGTCATTTTCTATCTCACTTTTGTTTTCTTCAGTGTACACCAAGTTTTGAACCCTAAGCCCATTTGGATGACCCAGAGATGAGCAAGCCCAATACAGATGGACGACAGTACATCAAGCACAATCTTGGTGTGTAGACGGAATTTTAAATCTCTGTGTGTTTTACCATGAAAAAGGTCTGGAGGTGAATTTTTCGGTGATCACTCACTAACGAGTATGATTGTCCACCTAAGAATCTCCGTGTTATTGGTCATGGGTTCTGTGGGTTCTTCCATGGCTGATGTGCCCGATCCTAGACCCGCATCTTCGATCGCACACTTGACAGGTGTTTCCGGGAAGTGGGATGGGTCCTTGGACTGCAGATCACTGGCATTCCTTTCTCAGGCTCCTTTTCCGAGCCTCTTCTTGCTGTCGGGTGTCCTCGAAGAACTGCGTCCCTTCAATCAGGCTGTTCCTCCAAGTAGGCCTCTCCTGAGCAAGGATCACCCAGGCGTTTAAGTCTCTGTTGCATTTCGTGAGGTAAACCTTCACGGTTTCTTTGAAGCACTTCCTTTGTCCTCCTCTTGTTCAGGAACCTTCCTTGAACTGGGCGAAGAAGATTTGCTTTGGCAGTCGGGACTGTGACATCGTAAGCACACGGTCGGCCCAGCGGAGTTGGTTTCGGATGATCATGGCCTCAATACTGGTGCTCTTGACTCCTTCTTTTTTTAAAAATATATTTTATTCAAAATTTTTGGCCAACCATAACAGTACATTGTGTATCTTTTACACAGTAATATAACAATATAAATAACAATGGCCAGTTTTTTAAACAAGAAATAAATAATATATAAACAACATCAAAATTAAAAAACAAAACTAAATGGCAACTGCCTTGTCACAAATAAATACTCTCCAACAATACAATTCAGCAGTCCAGTATACAATTACCTATAACAACAACCTATACATATTATACTTATACACTAACATCCCTGAGAGTCCTTCTGGTTCCTCCCGCCCCCCCCCCCCACCCCCACCCCCTGGGTAGCTGCTGCTGTCTTCTTCTTTTCCATTCCCTCTATCTTTCTGTGAAGTATTCGACGAACGGTTGCCACCGCCTGGTGAACCCTTGAGCCGATCCCCTTAGGACGAACTTAATCCGTTCCAGCTTTATAAACCCTGCCATGTCATTTATCCAGGTCTCCACACCCGGGGGCTTGGCTTCCTTCCACATCAACAGTATCCTGCGCCGGGCTACTAGGGACGCAAAGGCCAAAACATCAGCCTCTTTCGCCTCCTGCACTCCCGGCTCTTCTGCAACCCCGAATATAGCCAACCCCCAGCTTGGTTCGACCTGGACCCCCACCACCTTCGAAAGCACCTTTGTCACCCCCACCCAAAACCCCTGTAGTGCCGGACATGACCAGAACATGTGGGTGTGATTCGCTGGGCTTCTCGAGCATCTCGCACACCTATCCTCTACTCCAAAAGATTTACTGAGCCGTGCTCCATTCATATGCGCCCTGTGTAACACCTTAAATTGTATCAGGCTTAGCCTGGCACACGAGGACGATGAGTTTACCCTACTTAGGGCATCAGCCCACAGCCCCTCCTCAATCTCCTCCCCCAGCTCTTCTTCCCATTTCCCTTTCAGCTCATCTACCATAATCTCCCCTCGTCCCTCATTTCCCTATATATGTCTGATACCTTACCGTCCCCCACCCATGTCTTTGAGATCACTCTGTCCTGCGCCTCCTGCGTCGGGAGCTGCGGGAATTCCCTCACCTGTTGCCTCGCAAAAGCCCTCAGTTGCATATACCGGAATGCATTCCCTTGGGGCAACCCATATTTTTCGGTCAGCGCTCCCAGACTTGCAAACGTCCCATCTACAAACAGATCTCTCAATTGTGTTACTCCTGCTCTTTGCCATGTTCCAAATCCCCCATCCATTCTCCCCGGAGCAAACCTATGGTTATTTCTTATCGGGGACCACACCGAGGCTCCCGTCTTTCCCCTATGCCGTCTCCACTGCCCCCAAATTTTCAGAGTAGCCACCACCACCGGGCTTGTGGTGTATTTCTTCGGTGAGAACGGCAACGGCGCCGTCACCATAGCTTGTAGGCTAGTCCCCCTGCAGGACGCCCTCTCCAATCTCTTCCACGCCGCTCCCTCCTCTTCTCCCATCCACTTACATACCATTGAGATATTGGCGGCCCAGTAGTACTCACTTAGGCTCGGTAGTGCCAGCCCCCCCTATCCCTACTATCCTGCAAAAATCCCTTCCTCACTCTCGGGGTCTTCCCGGCCCACACAAAACTCATGATACTCTTCTCAATCCTTTTGAAAAAAGCCTTCGTGATCACCACCGGGAGGCACTGAAACACAAAGAGGAATCTCGGGAGGACCACCATTTTAACCGCCTGCACCCTCCCTGCCAGTGACAGGGATACCATGTCCCATCTCTTGAAGTCCTCCTCCATCTGTTCCACCAACCGCGTTAAATTTAACCTATGCAATGTACCCCAATTCTTGGCTATCTGGATCCCCAAGTAGCGAAAGTCCCTTGTTACCTTCCTCAGCGGTAAGTCCTCTATTTCTCTGCTCTGCTCCCCTGGATGCACCACAAATAACTCACTTTTCCCCATGTTCAGTTTATATCCTGAGAATTCTCCAAACTCCCCAAGTATCCGCATTATCTCTGGCATCCCCTTCGCCGGGTCCGCCACGTACAACAACAAATCGTCCGCATACAGAGATACCCGGTGTTCTTCTCCTCCCCTGAGTACTCCCCTCCACTTCCTGGAACCCCTCAATGCTATTGCCAGGGGCTCAATCGCCAGTGCAAACAATAATGGGGACAGAGGACATCCCTGCCTCGTCCCTCTATGGAGCCGAAAATACGCAGACCCCCGTCCATTCGTGACCACGCTCGCCATCGGGGCCCTATACAGCAGCTGTACCCATCTAATATACTCATCTCCAAAGCCAAATCTCCTCAACACCTCCCACAAATAATCCCACTCCACTCTATCAAACGCTTTCTCGGCATCCATCGCCACCACTATCTCTGCTTCCCCCTCTGGTGGGGGCATCATCATTACCCCTAGCAGCCTCCGTATATTCGTATTCAGCTGTCTCTCCTTCACAAACCCAGTTTGGTCCTCATGGACCACCCCCGGGACACAATCCTCTATCCTCATTGCCATTACCTTGGCCAGAATCTTAGCGTCTACGTTCAGGAGGGAAATAGGCCTATAGGACCCGCATTGCAGCGGGTCTTTTTCCTTCTTTATGAGAAGCGATATCGTTGCCTCTGACATAGTCGGGGGCAGCTGTCCCCTTTCCCTCGCCTCATTAAAGGTTCTCATCAGTAGCGGGGCGAGCAAGTCCACATATTTCCTGTAAAATTCAACTGGGAATCCATCCGGTTCCGGGGCCTTCCCCGCCTGCATGCTCCTAATTCCTTTCACTACTTCCTCCATTTCGATCTGTGCTCCCAGTCCCACCCTCTCGCTCTTGACTCCTTCAAGGACACTGATGTTAGTACGCCTGGGAGAATTAGCCCAAAATGATGGGCGGGATTCTCCGTCCCGTCGCACCAGTTTTCTGGAGCGGTGCGCCCCGGCCGGCGCGGTATTCTCCGCCTTGCCAGCCGGCCAATGGGGTTTCCCATTGTGAGCAGCCCGACGCCGTCAGGAAATCCCCGGACGTGAGTGCGTTACCGGCAAAACGGACGATCCCGACTGCGGAGAATCCTGCCCATGAGTTTTTTCATTCATTCATTCATTCATTCATGGGAAACAGATATCGCTGGCTCTTATTGTCCACCTCAAATTGTTCTTAACTGAATGGCTTACTAGGTTGTTTCAGCAGGAAGTTAAGAGTCAATCACATTCCTGTGGTTCTGGAGTAAAATATAGGCCAGGGTTGGGTAAGGACGGCAGATTTCTTTCTCTGAGCATATTAGTGAACCAGATGGATTCTTACAACAATCTGGTCGTTTCCATTGTCATCAGCAACAGTAATGTCGCCATAGTCCCAGATGACCATAGGCTGCTTTCCCCTTTGAAGGGGAGAGCTGACTGGTGGTGATTTAACCCGAGGATCACCACCTCAGGCGAGGTTGAGAAGGCGGGGCCTTCATGTACTATATTCCAGGTTTCTTTATCACATGAATAACTACAGTGGTGAGATTTGAACTCCCATCTCTGGATCATTCAGGCCTTTAGCATGATTATTCCAGTGATATAATCACCATGCTTCTAGAAACTGAAGGCAAGCTATTCATGTACTTCAAATTTAGGCCACACAATTTTAACAACTAAATTTAATTTACATTTTGATCAAATTAAAATTAGAAAGTGCCTCCCTCTCAGATTACCTTCATCTGTGAGCTTGTGAAATGTAATTAGCCAACTGCCCGTACATCACTCAATATGCTGCCCAAAGATAGCAGCCAAACATTTACTCAGGACTTAGCCAGAGGCGTTAGAAGATATGTTAATCATTACTGCTCCCAAACATTGTACACGGAATACTTCATCCCTGGAATGTACCCTGTCGGAGTATGTTCAGTGTAAGCATAATGCATGTACTATTGCACAACTACTTTCAAAACTCTTGGTTTGAAGTGACAGCTCACCTCCAAAAAAACTATCAGCTTTCTTGGCAATGCCATTTCTGGCACTGGTCTTAATTTAAGCCAATAGGTGGCGAGTGCCAGAAAAAAGGGAGTAGCTTTGTGTGAAGTAAGTAGGTAACTGGGAAAGGATTACCACAGGCAGCCAGAATGGAAGCACTTAGAAGGAGGCCATTTGGTGCAGACTCGATGGGCCGAATGGCCTACTTCTAAATGCTTCCATTCTGGCTGCGTGGATTAATGGATAAACTGACTGTGGTGCTGATGGTGAGATTATCCACCATCCTCCAGCCTCCAGACTCAGAGGGTGAGAGTGCTGCCAACAGAGCCATGACTGACCTAACTTTTAAGGACCTCCTGCATCGGGAGGTGAAGGGGTGACTTAATTGTGCATTTCAATCCCCATGATCATTTTTGGGCATGATCCAGTTTTTCCTCCTTATCATGTACCAGGTGTTGGATAAGGACATGTTCGAATAGGAAATGGATGCTGTTCTTGACGTCTGTGAGGATGCAGGGAGGAGGAAGAGCAGTGAGATCATGGGCTGGATTCTCTGCTGTCGGGATTCGCCATTGCACCAGCAACCCGGGGATCTTCCGATGGCGTGGGTCTGGCATGGCGCGAGACGGAGAATATCGGGGACGCGCCGCACCAGAACCCAGCCCCATATATCTGAAACTTAAGAGCATCGGAGATGAAACCAGCAATAATCTTCATTGTATTAGAAAAACAGAGAGTACAAGAAAGCTTTCACCAGGAATGGAGGAGTGGTGAAAATTGTACGATGATGTGTCTGGAGAACTCAGAGAGATGTTTCTGGAAGGAGCATCATGCGTATCTGTTTCGGTAACCCATTTTATATATATAGTTAAGATATGTTTGGAAGTTCCTGGATGCATTAGAACAGAGAACATAGAACAGTACAGCACAGTACAGGACCTCCGGCCCACAATGTTGTGCCGACCATTTGTCCTAATCTAAGGTCAACCTAACCTGCACCCCTCCAATTTACTGCTGTCTAAGTGCCTGTCCAAGAGTCGCTTAAATGCCCCACTGAAGGATAGGCAAGGGAATCTATGTGTGGAGCCAGAGGAAATGGGCGAGGTACTAAATGAATACTTTGCATCAGTATTCACCAAAGAGAAGGAATTGGTAGATGTTGAGTCTGGAGAAGGGTGTGTAGATAGCCTGGGTCACATTGAGATCCAAAAAGACGAGGTGTTGGATGTCTTAAAAAATATTAAGGTAGATAAGTCCCCAGGGCCTGATGGGATCTACCCCAGAATACTGAAGGAGGCTGGAGAGGAAATTGCTGAGGCCTTGACAGAAATCTTTGGATCCTCATTGTCTTCAGGTGATGTCCCGGAGGACTGGAGAATAGCCAATGTTGTTCCTCTGTTTAAGAAGGGTAGCAAGGATAATCCAGGGAAATACAGGCCGGTGAGCCTTACTTGAGTGGTAAGGAAATTACTGGAGAGAATTCTTCGAGACAGGATCTACTCCCATTTGGAAGCAAATGGACGTATTAGTGAGAGGCAGCATGGTTTTGTGAAGGGGAGGTCGTGTCTCACTAACTTGATAGAGTTTTTCGAGGAGGTCACAAAGATGATTGATGCAGGTAGGGCAGTGGATGTTGTCTATATGGACTTCAGTAAGGCCTTTGACAAGGTCCCTCATGGTAGACTAGTACAAAAGGTGAAGTCACACGGGATCAGGAGTGAGCTGGCAAGGTGGATACAGAACTGGCTAGGTCATAGAAGGCAGAGAGTAGCAATTGAAGGATGCTTTTCTAATTGGAGGGCTGTGACCAGTGGTGTTCCACAGGGATCAGTGCTGGGACCTTTGCTGTTTGTAGTATATATAAATGATTTGGAGGAAAATGTAACTGGTCTGATTAGTAAGTTTGCAGACGACACAAAGGTTGGTGGAATTGCGGATAGCGATGAGGACTGTCAGAGGATACAGCAGGACTTAGATTGTTTGGAGACTTAGGCGGAGAGATGGCAGATGGAGTTTAATCCAGACAAATGTGAGGTAATGCATTTTGGAAGGTCTAATGCAGGTAGGGAATATACAGTGAATGGTAGAACCCTCAAGAGTATTGAAAGTCAGAGAGATCTAGGAGTACAGGTCCACAGGTCACTGAAAGGGGCAACACAGGTGGAGAAGGTAGTCAAGAAGGCATACGGCATGCTTGCCTTCATTGGCCGGGGCATTGAGTATAAGAATTGGCAAGTCATGTTGCAGCTGTATAGAACCTTAGTTAGGCCACACTTGGAGTATAGTGTTCAATTCTGGTCGCCACACTACCAAAAGGATGTGGAGGCTTTAGAGAGGGTGCAGAAGAGATTTACCAGAATGTTGCCTGGTATGGAGGGCATTAGCTATGAGGAGCGGTTGAATAAACTCGGTTTGTTCTCACTGGAACGAAGGAGGTTGAGGGGCGACCTGATAGAGTTCTACAAAATTATGAGGGGTATAGACAGAGTGGATAGTCAGAGGCTTTTCCCCAGGGGTAGAGGGGTCAATTACTAGGGGGCATAGGTTTAAGGTGAGAGGGGCAAGGTTTAGAGTAGATGTACAAGGCAAGTTTTTTACACAGAGGGTAGTGGGTGCATGGAACTCGCTACCGGAGGAGGTGGTGGAAGCAGGGACGATAGTGACATTTCAGGGGCATCTTGACAAATACATGAATAGGATGGGAATAGAGGGATACGGACCCAGGAAGTGTAGAAGATTGTAGTTTAGTCGGGCAGCATGGTCGGCACGGGCTTGGAGGGCCGAAGGGTTTGTTCCTGTGCTGTACATTTCTTTGTTCTTTGTAATGACTCAGACTCCACCACCTCTGCTGGCAGTGCATTCCACACACCCACCACTCTCTGTGTAAAGAACCTACCTCTGACATTTCCTCTATACCTTCCTCCAATCACCTTAAAACTATGTCCCCTTGTGACAGCCATTTCCGCCCTGGGGAAAAGCCTCTGGCTATCCACTCTATCCATGCCTCTCATCACCTTGTACGCCTCTATCAAGTCACCTCTCTTCCTTCTTCGCTCCAGTGAGAAAAGCCCTAGCTCCCTCAATCTTTCTTCATAAGACATGCCTTCCATTCGAGGCAGCACCCTGGTAAATCTCCTCTGTACCCTCTCCAAAGCATCCACATCCTTCCCATAAATAGAATACGGCACAGGGCTGAATCACTGGCTTTGAAAGCAGACCAAGGCAGGCCAGCAGCATGGTTCAATTCCCGTACCAGCCTCCCCGAACAGGCGCTGGAATGTGGCGACTAGGGGCTTTTCATAGTAACTTCATTTGAAGCCTACTTGTGACAATAAACGATTTTCATTTCAGAACTGGACACAATATTCCAAGTGTGGTCTAACTAGGGTTTTATAAAGCTGCTGCAAAACCTCGCATCTTTTAAACTCAATCCCCCTGTTAATGAAAGTCAACACACCATACACCTTCTTAACAATCCTATCAACCTGGGTGGCAACCTTGAGGGATCTATGTACGTGGACCCCAAAATCCCTCTGTTCCTCCACACTTCCAAGAATCCTGCCTTTAACCCTGTATTCAGCATTCAAATTCGACCTTCCAAAATGAATCACTTCACATTTATATAGGTTGAACTCCATCTGCCACTTCTCAGCCCAGCTCTGCAGACTGTCAATGTCCTGTTGTAACCTGCAACAACCCTCAACACTATCTACAACTCCCCCAACCTTCATATCATCGACAAACTTACTAACCCACCCTTCTACTTCCTCATCCAAGTCATTTATAAAAAAACACAAAGAACAGAGGTCCCAGAACAGATCCCTGCGGGACACCACTGGTCACCGACCTCCAGGCGGAATACTTTCCATCCACTACCACTCGCTGTTTTTTTTTGGCCAGCCAATTCTGTATCCAGACAGCCAAATTTCCCTATATCCCATGCCCCCTAACTTTCTCAATGAGCCTACCGTGGGGAACCTTATCAAATGCCTTACTGAAATCCATATACATCACATCCATTGCCTGACCTTCATCGATGTGTCTCGTCACATCCTCAAAGACTTCAATGAGACTTGTGAGCCATGACCTGCCCCTCCCAAAGCCATGCTGACTATCTTTAATCAAACTATGTTTTTCTAAATAATCATAAATCCTATCTCTCAGAATCCTTTCCAATATTTTGCTCACCACAGATGTAAGACTGATGGGTCTGTAATTCCCAGGGATTTCCCTATTCCCTTTCTTGAACAGGGGAACAACATTTGCCTCCCTCCAATCATGCGGTACTACTCCAGTGGAGAGTGAGGACGCAAAGATCATCGCCAATGGCGCAGCAATCTCCTCCCTCGTTTCCCAAATGATTTGGAGGAAAATGTAACTGGTCTGATTAGTAAGTTTGCAGACGACACAAAGGTTGGTGGAATTGCGGATAGCGATGAGGACTGTCCGAGGATACAGCAGGATTTAGATTGTTTGGAGACTTGGGCGGAGAGATGGCAGATGGAGTTTAATCCGGACAAATGTGAGGTAATGCATTTTGGAAGGTCTAATGCAGGTAGGGAATATACAGTGAATGGTAGAACCCTCAAGAGTATTGAAAGTCAAAGAGATCTAGGAGTTCAGGTCCACAGGTCCCTGAAAGGGGCAACACAGGTGGAGAAGGTAGTCAAGAAGGCATACGGCATGCTTGCCTTCATTGGCCGGGGCATTGAGTATAAGAATTGGCAAGTCATGTTGCAGCTGTATAGAACCTTAGTTAGGCCACACTTGGAGTATAGTGTTCAATTCTGGTCGTCACACTACCAGAAGGATGTGGAGGCTTTAGAGAGGGTGCAGAAGAGATTTACCAGAATGTTGCCTGGTATGGAGGGCATTAGCTATGAGGAGCAGTTGAATAAACTCGGTTTGTTCTCACTGGAACGAAGGAGGTTGAGGGGCGACCTGATAGAGGTCTACAATATTATGAGGGGCATAGACAGAGTGGATCGTCAGAGGCTTTTCCCCGGGGTAGAGGGGTCAATTACTAGGGGGCATAGGTTTAAGGTGAGAGTGGCAAGGTTTAGAGTAGATGTACGAGGCAAGTTTTTTACGCAGAGGGTAGTGGGTGCCTGGAACCCGCTACCGGAGGAGGTGGTGGAAGCAGGGACGATAGTGACATTTAAGGGGCATCTTGACAAGTACATGAATAGGATGGGAATAGAGGGATACGGACCCAGGAAGTGTAGAAGATTGTAGTTTAGTGGGGCAGCATGGTCGACACGGGCTTGAAGGGCCAAAGGGCCTGTTCCTGTGCTGTACATTTCTTTGTTCTTTGTTTGTTGTTCCCGTAGTAACCTTGGGTACATCCCATCAGGCCCAGGGGACTTATCTATCCTGATGCTTTTCAAAATTTCCAGCACAGCCTCCATTTTAATATCAACCTGTTCGAGTCTATTAACCTGGTTCACACTGTTCTCATGAGCAACAAGGTCCCTCTCTCTTGGTTTCCAGTAGCCTCTGGTAATCACAATCTAGGGCCGTTTCTGGTGATACTGCATGGTGGCAGTGCTAAACAAAGTGAATCGCAACAATCCCCAACCGAACTGGCTGGGGCAAGAAAGTGAAAGTCATCAAGACTATAGGAGTGAGGGAAGGAATGCAGCAATAATTTGAAGGAAAAGTGTTAATGAAGACCCAACACAGTTGATTAAATTAACAGCCAATCATTAAAAAAGTCTGAAACAAGAGTAAAAGGATGCTGGGAAAACTCAGCAGGTCTGCCAGGGCCTATCAGGAGAGAAACAGAGTTAACGTTTCCAGTCATAGACCCTTTATCGAAACTGAAAGGAGAGAAAATGTTAGAGCAGGAGGAACTGCAACAAAAAGTTGCAACTTTAAGAAGTAACGACAGATGGCCAGGTGGGGGTTTGGGCGGTAGTGTTTTTCAATGAGACGATACATATATGGAATATTAAAAGAAGAAATGAAAGGGGGTTTTAAGAGGGGATTGAAAAAGTCTAATTTCTTTTGGCATGTGGAAGGCACCTACTGTGCAGCATTGAAAAAAATGGTGTCAGAGAGTCAACAGGTATAGGACTCGTTCAGGTTTACTCAGAAGCCTGATGAAGAGCAGGTCAACACACTCCTCTATTCCATTGGCAGTAGTGCAGATGTCATTCCAGTAAGACAGGGTGTTGATGAGGACACAGCAACCTATGAGGAGGTTAGTAAGGCCTCTGATTTGTATTTCAGTCTTGGAAGGAACATTATTATAGACCAGGCAAGATTTAACAGGTGTATTTGTGTATTCAGGAATCCGGAGAATGTATTGGTTTTATTCATTCGTGGTCAGTATCGTTTGGCTGATAGTTGCGAGTATGGGGCCCTAAAGGAGGAACTCATATGAGACCAATATTATGGTGGGCTTCCTTGATGGGGAGGCTGAATTTCTGCAGTCCAGAAAAGAGCTAACGTTATCCAAGGCAGTTCAATTAGCGGGAACTATGGAACCAGAACTGAGTTTTATGCTGAATTGAGGAAGCACACAGTTGGAGATTGATGCCACTGGTGCATGAGTCTGTGTGGCGGCTGGGAAAGTGTGGGAATAGGGCATGTGATTAGTTTAATGAGTAGATTAAAAGACTTTGGGGGAGATGTAGTATAAAGAATTAATAGCTATTATGCAACAGCTATTTTACATCAGCAATACCAGATTAAGTGCTTGGAGAACACTGAGAGCAATGCCTCTGAAAGGAATATTGTAGTTATCTGTCCCTGTGTATAATTGTACATAGTTAATATGCATTTTGAAGTTCCTGGATGCCTTGTTTCCAGTAATCTCTGTTAAACACGCTCTGGGACCGTTGCTTTAGAAATCACTTACCTGGCAGCAAATGTTCACTTGAATTCTACGTAGAAGGTGCTTAAATAGAGAATCCCTACAGTGCAGAAGGAGGCCATTCTGCCATCGAGTTTGTATCGACCCGTCAAAAGAGCACCCTATCCAGGCCCAATCTCCCACCCTATCCCCGTAACCCCACCCAACCATTAAAAAAATAATTTAGAGCACCCAATTAATTTTTTCAAATTAAGGGACAATTTAGCAAGGCCAATCCACCTACCCTGCACATCTTTGGGTTGTGGGGGCGAAACCCACACAAACACGGGGAGAATGCACAAACTCCACATGGGCAAACGCCACCCAACCTTTGGACACTTAGGAGCAATTGATCATGGCCAATCCACCTAACCTACTCATCTTTGGACTGTGGGAGGAAACCGGAGGACCCGGAGGAAACTCACGCAGACACGGGGAGAAGGTGCAGACTCCGCACTGACAGTCACCTAAGGCCGTACTCGAATCCTGCCGCTGTGAGGCAGCAGTGTTAACCACTGAGAAGAGCTTCATTTCGTAATGGACGACAGTATTCAGACCTTGAATGGCTTTTGTCTCTATAGGATAAGATTTACAATTACCACCCACGTGTCAAAAAGGCATCGTGAACCAACCACCCTCCGGAGGACCTGACTGGCTTTAATTTGAGAATGGTTTTCACAGGGTAGCAGACCCTGCAAATTTCCCACCTGGCTGAAACCGGCTGTCGGACTTTGGGAAGGCCTGGTCAGTCACGACATTTCCTCTCTGGGATCGGAAGGAACAGCTGTGCCCCTCTTGGGTCCTGTGAGGAAAGTGTCCACTCTATCTTGTCAGCCTTGAACTCTTCGACCTGCCTCCTCCCCTTTGGTGAAAACACAACCCCGACCCCTACTCTGTCATTGATCTGGAAGCCAGATGGTGGCTAAATAATGCCCGATCCCCCCCTGCCGGCAGCTGCCATGCATCCCTGATTCATCAGTTCCCTGAAGGACCTGAGGCATTTAAATGAATCTATTGGTTTAAGTCACTGTGGTTTCTTCTTAACTCCGCTGGGTCGGAAGCTATCTCGCTGGAGAAGCCCTCTCTTTTCTGGAAACACATTCTGAAGTAAAGTCTCCATCTCGGCCTGTAGAATTCAACATAAAACCAGCACACAAAAAAAACTCCCAGAGCTGCACAACAGGGCCATTAGCCCTGTGGCGGGAAGCTGTATCAACCTTTTCGAACACAAATGGGCATTCTGATTTTATTTGAAGAATGTTGAGCTTGTGCTTTGTTATGTTTCGTGCTGCCGCTGTTTTCTGCTGACGACTCTGGAATTTAGAACTTGCTGTTCAATCCAAATGCCTCAATCAGAAAACACTACTGCTGGACAGCTAAACCAAGTCTTAGGTTTTCCCTAACTGTCTAGCAATGCCAATTAAAACACGGACTAACAATGTCAGTATTTAGATTGAAAACAAAGATGAAGTGGCACGTAACCTGGGGCAGGCCTTTTGGGGCCTTTCAATTTACTTTTCCACATTTCATACCACGACCTCTTTACATAAATCTAATGAAGATATACAGAGTGTAAAATAATATCATTGTTTTACATTAAAGCATTGCATTGAGGTTAAAAGGGACTCTTACGATCAGTCAAGGAGGAAAAACTGAGACTCATGCAGCTGCACACACAAATCTTTAATGAACTGCCACATTAAAAGTATCAGGCCTATTGGGAGTCAGCCTCTTTAAGGAATGGGTACTATAGATGCAAGCGAATGATGTAATATAGATTTTGAGTACAGCACGAGAGAATGTACACGGCAATTAGACTCAGAGGACATCTCAGATTAACGGGATTTTTCTACCTCTTATGAAAGTGGTAAACTTCAGAAATGTTCCTAGATACATCAGCTGGTGATATTTATTGCCTTTCGAAAAGATGAGATTCGATTTGTGGTCTCGGGTACTGTGGGCCCTGTCAATGTTGAAAGTGTAGAAGGTGTAATTAGTAAGTTTGCAGACGACACAACAATTGGTGTTGTTGTTTACAGTGAGGAGTCTTTGGCTCCAGACTAATTTTGATCAGCTGGTAAATTGGACAGAGCAATGGCAGCTGGAATTTAATCCTGATAAGTGTGATGTGATGTATTTAGGGAGGTCTAATAAGGTTAAGATATGCACAATAAATAGTAGGCCCCTCAGGAGTATTGAGGAACAAAGGGTCATTGTTGTATAAGTCCATGGATCCCTGAAAGTGGCTGCACAGGTAGATAGGGTGGCGAAGAAAGCCGACGGAATGCTTGCCTTCATTAGCCGGGGCATACAATATAGAAGCAGGGAGGTCTTGGTACAACTTTATGAAACATTGGTTAGGCCACAGATGGAATATTGTGCGCAGTCCTGATCGCCACACCATCAGAAGGACGTGATCGCACTGGAGGGGCTGCGGAGGAGATTCACCAGGATGTTGCCTGGGATGGAAAGTTTCAGCTGGATGGGCTGAGTTCATAGAATTTACAGTGAAGAAGGAGGCCATTTGGCCTTGGAAAGAGCACGCCACATAAACCCACACGTCCACCCTATCCCCGCAACCCAGCAACCCCACCCAACCCCTTTGGACACGAAGGGCAATATAGCCAATCCACCTTACCTGCACATCTTTGGACTGTGGGACGAAACTGGAGCACGTAGAAGTAACCCATACTGACACGAGGAGAACATGCAGACTCCGCACAGACAGTCACTCAAGCCGGGGATAGAACCTGGGACCCTGGAGCTGTGTAGCGACAGTGCTAACCACTGTGCTACCGTGCTGCATTCTCTGGAGTAGAGGAGGCTCAGGGGGATCTGATAGAGGTATACTAAATTATCAGAGCCATAGAAAGGGTAGATCGTAAGAATATTTGCTCCATGGCAGAGGCGTCGAAGAGGGCATAGGTTTAAGGTGAGGAGTAAGTGGGACCTGAGGAACCATTTTTTCACCCAGAGGGTGGTGGAAATATGGAACGTGCTATCTGAGAGGGTGGTGGAGGCAGGTACTCTCGTAACATTGAGGAAGCATCTGGATGAACACTTAATCGCCTAGGCCTAGTAGGCTATGGACCAAGTGCTGGCAAATGGGATTAGTATAGATTGGTATTTGATGGTCAGCATAGACATGGTGGGCCGAAGGGCCTGTTTCTGTACTGTATGACTCTAATATTCCAGCAGTTGTACCAAAGACTTGTGCTCCAGAACTTGCCACGCCCCTAGCCAAGCTGTTCCAGTACAGCTATAACACTGGCAATGTGGAAAATTGCTCAGGTGTGTCCTGTCCACAAAAGGTAGGACAAATCTAACCCAGCCAATTACCACCCCCCCCCCCCCCCCACACCAATATACTCTTGAACATCAGCGAAGTGATGGACGAAATTGTGACTGTGCTATCAAATGGCACTTATTCAGCAATAACCTGCTCACGGACGCTCGGTTTGGGTTCCACCAGGGTCACTCAGCTCCTGACCCCATCACAGACTTGGTCCAAACATGGAATAAAAGGGGTGAACTCTATAAGTGAGGTGAGAGAGACTTCCCTCGACGTCAAGGCAACATTTGACCAAGTGTGGTATCAAGGAGTCCGAGCAAAACGAGTCAATGGGAATTGGGGTAACATTTGTCACTGTTTGGAGAAATACCTCGCACAAAGGAAGATGCTTGTGGTTGTTGGAGGTCTGTCATCTCAGTCCCAGGACATCTCGTTAGTTCTTCAGGATAGCGTCCTAGGCCCAACCTGGTATATTACTGGGTTTAAGTAATATACGTCATCACTACCTGTAGATGATGTTGAAGAACACTCGAGTATTCAAAGTAAATTGAAAGAATTTATTAAGTAACAATAAAACTAATAAATGAGTTTGACACTCCACTGAACTAACTCTAGCAATAAAGTAAGCATAAATAACTGTACAAACTATATAAGCTGCATGCGGTGTCTAGGCTGTGATCCTACTCTGCTACACTGCTGCTCTCTGGTAGCTCCTGCATGGAAAGAGAGCTAGAGCTTCTGGGAGCTCAGTTATATAGTAGGTTTTGTATTGCCCTCTAGTGGCAGTGTTACAGCTAGGTGCTGTGATTAACCCTTTAGTTACATGTCTGTCTACATATCATTACAGAACCATTTTTAGCTGCTTCATCAATGATATACCCATCAATGATATAAAGTCTGAAGTGGTGATGCTCACTGATGATTGTACAATGTTCAACACCATTTGCAACTCTCAGATCCTGAAGCAGACCATGCCATATTCAGAAATGCCTGCACAACATTCACAACATTATAGCCCTCATGGAGGTCACTGCATCAGGGCTATCAGATTCCCAGTGACTTCCACTGAATATGACCTTCCCCGGTAACGAGGAGGTAGGGCTTCCCCTCACAGGGGATTAGATCACTAGTATAAAAACCCGACCTGGGTGCAGGTCAGGGAGGGAGACTCTTCGATGAGTGGATATCTTGTATATCGTAAATAAACCTAACCTTTTTTTTCTACCTGCTTGGTCCATGTGTGCTGCTTTAGCAGAATCTATACAGGCGACGGGGATGGGATTGGCCGGGCCGTCCTTGGTCCCTCCTCCACATAGATTTTGCGGGACTGTTCCAGGGAACAATGTTCCTCATTGTCATAGAGACCCATCCAAAGTGAATGGAGGTCCATAAAATGTAAAGTATTAGAGCTCGAGCCACCATCGGTTGGCTGCGGCAATCTTTCAGCATGTAAGGGATACCGGAGGTGCTGGCCTCAGACAATGGGACAGATTTTACGAGTGCGGAATTTTGGGTGTTCATGACCCCAAATGGCAAACGACACATACACACCGCCCCGTACCACCTAGTGTGGAATGAGTTAGCAGAGAGCTCAGTCCAGACATTCAAAAACTGAATGAGGAAGCAGACCTTGGGTTGCTGGGAAGCTCGCCTGGTGCGATTCAATTTTTGCTACCGGACAACGCTGCACGCCACGACGGGGTGCACTCCGGCCAAATTGCTGATGGCCGTCGTCTGTGTATGTGTTTGAGTTTGCTTCTCTCAGATATTGGTGGGAAAATCGGCTGGGGCCAGGATAGAGCCGAGAGTGACGGAGGCCAGTGTACGCCTTTGAGCACCTGCGCTGTAGGAGATCTGGTGTACGTCCACAACTTTGGAGAAGGCACCACGTGGATCTCGGGCATCGTGTTAGCCCAGGCAGGACTGGTCTCGTATCGAGTGAGGGCATAGTGATGCGAATTGAAACGGCAAGAAGATCAGCTCCATGGGCACATCCCTGAGATGCCAGATCCAATTCCGGAGGTTCCGGACTTAAACTGCCCCAAGCTCCAATTCCCGCCTCCGCCTTAGCTACCGCTGTTGGCCCCGGACATATCTGCCATGGAGAAGCCCGTTTCGGACATCTAGGACACTGAGATGCCGGACGAGGTTCCGCTGAACTCCGATTCCGACATGGTGACACGTATTGCCACCACCAGAGCCCATTGTGTCAGAGCCCACAGCCGCCTCCATTTTGACGACCCCGCCATGTCGCTCCATGCAGAAATGCCCCTGGATGCCACACGGTTGGCCCCCGATGTCCATTCTTGGGCTAAGGTGACTAGGGGTCCCTTGTATTATGGGCCAGGGTTTAGAGAACATCAAGTATACCATGGACTTCCTCTGACCCACAACGTTTAATAGATTTTGGTTATGGGGAGCACAAGGGTCCAATTTACAGGTGTGATGTAACAGAGACCTAAAAGTATTTTTAAACAAAAACAATGTTTATTCTATGAATCTAGTTAACATTTTATAAACACACAGTAAACAGTTTATCAACTACAAACACTGACCACCCCACCCAAAAGATACAGTACTCTATAGATAACCCTTCATAACATCCCAAACAACATCCATAAGTTAACCTTTTTTAAATAAAGACAGCAGGTTTAAATTCTCTACAGAAACAGGTATTACTTTGAAATCATCAAGTGATTTGGAGACATTCTTTAGATTGCAGAGGGAGATCATAACATCTTCTTGCTGTGAATGCATCTCTCCAACTCAAAACGAAACTAAGACACACTGCAGCTCCCAGCTCAAAATGAAAGTAAAAGCCAGACAGACAGCCCAGCTCCACCCACACACTGACATCACTGCAGCTGTTTGATAAACACCCATTTCTTGAAGGTACATTCACCTGACACTTGGACCCCCCGGGGACATGGGCATAGACGTATCTCCGGACTTGGAGGGGAGGGGAGGGGTGTTATAACCCTCATGGAGGTCACTGCATCAGGACTATCAGATTTCCAGTGACCTCTACTGAATACGAGCTTCCCTGGTTATGAGGGGGTGGGGCTTCCCCTTAACAAGGGATTAGATCACTGGTATAAAAGCTCCGACTTGCGTGCTGGTAATGGAGGGAGACCCTTTGGGTAGTGGAGATCTTGTATATCCTAAATAAGCCTAACCTTTGTTTTCTACCTGCTTGGTCAATGCGTGCTACTGTAGCGGATTCTACTCTTAGTTTTATAAGTAACATTTGTGCCACATAAGTGCCAGGCAATGACCATCTCCAACCAGAGCGAACCTAACATTTCTCCTTGGCATTCAATGGCAATACCATCTCTGAAAGCCCCGACTATCAACATTCTTGGGGGTTACCGTTGACTAAAAACTGAACTGGACTAGCCATATAAATATGGTGGCTACCAGAGCCATTCAGAGGCTGGCAATTCTACGATGTGTAACTCATCTCTTGACTCACCCAAGCCTGTCCATCATCTATAAAGCACAAGTCAGGAGTGTGATGGAATACTCTCCACTCGGAAGAGTGCAGCTCCAACAACACCCCTGAAGCTCGACACCATCCAGGACAAAGAAGCCTGTTTGATTCTCATCCAATCCACCACGGTCAACATTCACTCCCTCTACCAACAATGCGCAGTAGCAACCATGTGTGCCATCTACAAAATGCTGTAACTCGCCAAGGCTCCGAAGGCAGGATCTTCCAAACCCACGACTTCTGCCATCTAGAAGGACAAGGTCAGCAGATGCGTGGGAACACCACGAGAAGTAAGTCCTCCCTCAAGTCACGCACCATCCTGACTTGGAACTGAATCACTGTCTCTGGGTGAAAATCTTGCCCTTCTGCCTGGTCAAACCATAGGCCCATTTTATATAATCGAAAGGAACCCTATGATGTCCTTCTATTTCCTCTGGGTGGGTGCCATGGCATTGCTATAATTGTTACAGCCAACTACCCCTCATGTTAGGGTGAGGGCATAGAAAAGATGTACTGAGATGTTAAATCTTGCCCGATCACATTTTTGTAAGCATTTCTATCATATCCTCTAGAACCACCCTGGGGAGATGAAATAAATTGCACAAAACCCATCAAATGTTATTCATCCTTCAGAGAAATTGGTTTCTATTGTCTAATTTCCTCTCTGAGAATCAGTAAACGCTATCCAATGAAAATAAGGAAATTCTAAATGACAAGCAAGGCTGGGATTAGAATTTATAATGCTGCTGATGAATGAGGGGAGGAAAATAAGAGGTGGGTATTTTCCACGGGGTTCAAAAGGCCAGTGATAGAGCGGATTGTGCTTCGAGCAATCAAAGCTCAGTTTGTTTTGCTCCTGAAAATCTTGTCGAAACCATGAGGAAATTGAAGAAGGCAAGATGAAACAAAACCAAATCAACGTATAACTTATACATTTATCAACGGCTATTGCCTCACTGGAGAAAGCAAAGACTTTGTTAAAAACATAACCAGTTTCATCTCAGTTTCTAATCAGCTGACAAGATGGATGACACGAGAGCCTGGTCAGAGTGAGAAACTAAATCGGATTCCCCTCTTGATACACAGACATTTTCAATGAGGTTTTGTTACTGGATATCAAACTGATATAAACATAGTAATAGCCGCTTGGTGGTGCAGAACACAGAACAAAGAACAATACCGCACAGGCCCTCCCAGCCTGTACCGGTCATGATACCAACATTGGCCAAAACCCTCAGCACTTCCTTGTGCCGTTTCCCTCTATACCCATCCTATCCATGTGTTTGTCAAGATGCCTTTTGAATGCCATTAATGTATCTGCTTCCACAATCTCCCCTGGCAACTCGTTCCACGCACTCACCACCCTCTATGTTAAAAACCTGCTTCATGCATCTCCTCTAAACTTTGCCGCATGGACCTTAAAGCCCCTGGTGACTGACCCCTCCACCCTGGGAAAGAGCACCTGCCGATCCACTCTATCCATGTCCCTCATAATCTTGTAGACCTCTATCAGGTTACCCCTTAACCTCCGTCGTTCTAATGAAATCAGAACCTGGGGGCAGCACGGTAGCATTGTGGATAGCACAATTGCTTCACAGCTCCAGGGTCCCAGGATCGATTCCGGCTTGGGTCACTGCCTGTGCGGAGTCTGCACATCCTCCCACTGTGTGCGTGGGTTTCCTCCGGGTGCTTCGGTTTCCTCCCACAGTCCAAAGACATGCAGGTTAGGTGGATTGGCCATGATAAAATTGCCCTTAGTGTCCAAAATTGCCCTTAGTGTTGGGTGGGGCTACTGGGTTATGGGGATAGGGTGGAGGTGCTGACCTTGTGTAGGGTGCTCTTTCCAAGAGCCGGTGCAGACTTGATGAGCCGAATGGCCTCCTTCTGCACTGTAAATTCTAAAATAAAAACTTGAGGATTGCTGAAAAATTTAGTTTTATTCACTCTTGCACTCAACCTTTGCAAACAAAAAGAATCTGTCCAGGCAGTGCGCCTTTTTCAACTGAACAATAGCCAGGGGGAACAACTATCCCTTGTCCGTTCCCCTTGATGTCTTGACCAAACTGAGTCAACTTGCCTGGTTTGAATTTAAACTAAAGCTTGGGGCCAACAGTCCCCTGGTGCATCCTCTACCAAAACTTTCCAAGCAACCAGCAGCCTTTCCTGATGCAGTGTTAATTGTTGTTTCTTTGGCGTTCTTGTGATTCCATCCTGATGAATGCACGGCAAAAAGCTTCGACAACATGTCTCTTTTTTTCAGCAGTACTCAAAAATCTGAATGAATAAGAACACTATTCTTGAGTTCCTTGATCTGGAGCAAGGGGATAACAATTACTTTAGTGGGTCCAAAGTCCAGGGCTATCCAACTTTGCAAACCTCCCATCAACCCAAAGTATATTTTAATTGTAAAGTTTCATCAAAATCAGAATCAGAACACATCGAGATGCCTTTCACTAAAATATTGATAGGTGTCTTAAGTTGCCAACAGAATACCAACAAATTAGAAATCCAGCGCAGTCATAGACAGGTGAATTTTCTCAAGTCTAACTATAATTAATTTGGTTAATATCTTCCCATCCGAATATTATCAAAATAGCCTGCATGTTATACAGCTAGTAGAGCCCATATCTTATTTATGCATCCCAGTAATTAAAGCCATGTACAGAGCATTACGCAAAAGTTCAATTCTACCTTTACCCTCATTATAAGTGCATAAAACTATCGGACCAATTTTATCAAAAAGCCATTTGAAAGAAACCTGTGGAGAAGTCATTAGATCCAGATGCCTTGCCCCAAGGGCAAAGAATGTATGGCTTAACGACCTATCTTAAGAAGGGACATTCTTCAAAGAACACACTTCGCTTCAATCACAGTTGATAGTTTTACACCTTTGCAGACAGCCTCAAAGTTAGTTATGGAGCAGTTGTGCTTGCAGTCATGGAGATTTATATTAGGATCTCCAAAACTGATTGGTATGTTTTAAAAGTGCTGAAAGACTTCTTGGTTTCACTCACTTGGCAGTAGCCTCAAACAAGACATCAGTGAACCAGGAACTTTCATCTCACACCATCGGAAGAGCCGATCAATTGCTTCCACCACCCACAGCCCCCAAAATACTAATCCTGATGTTTCCATTGCCGAGGCTCGGGCACCATTACATCCCCCTTTGGCTAAGCTATTGGCCATCTGGCCTAACATTTCCTGATGTGACTCAGTGTCTTTATTTGTTTTATAATGTTCCTGTGAAGTGTCTTGAGATGCATGTCTACGTGAAAGTTCTTGTTGTTAGATTAAGATGGTTACCCATATTGCTTCCAGATACGATGTGGAGATGCCGGCGTTGGACTGGGGTGAGCACAGTACGAAGTCTTACAACACCAGGTTAAAGTCCAACAGGTTTGTTTCGATGTCACTAGCTTTCGGAGCGCTGCTCCTTCCTCAGGTGAATGAAGAGGTATGTTCCAGAAACACATATATTGACAAATTCAAAGATGCCAAACAATGCTTGGAATGCGACCATTAGCAGGTGATTAAATCTTTACATATCCAGAGATGAGGTAACCCCAGGTTAAAGAGGTGTGAATTGTATCAAGCCAGGACAGTTGGTAGGATTTTGCAGGCCAGATGGTGGGGGATGAATGTAATGCGACATGAATCCCAGGTCCCGGTTGAGGCCGCACTCATGTGTGCGGAACTTGGCTATAAGTTTCTGCTCGGCGATTCTGCGTTGTCGCGCGTCCACCATCTGGCTAACATCACCATCGCTAGAGAAGTAGCATTACACAAATAAATGGGGCAAAATGCAGATAGGTCCCCTGGCCCTTTGCATCCTAGGATTCTAAAAGAGGTAGCTACAGAGGTACTGGATGCAGTGGTTGTAATTTTCCAAAAGTCCTTGGATTCTGTCGAAGTAACGGGGGATAGGAAAAGTGCCAGTGTGGCAGCCCCATTCAAAAAGGGAGGGAGGCAAAGATTGGGTAACAATAGACTGATTAACCTAACAACTATTGTTGGAAAAATGTTGGAATCAATTATTAAGGATGTAATAGCAGCGCATTTGGAAAATTGTAATCTAATCAAATAGAGTCAGCATGGCTTCATGGAAGGGAAATCGTATCTGACTAATTTCTTCGAGTTTTTCAAGGAAATCTCAACCAGAATGGATAGAGGGGAACCAGTAGATGTCTTGTATTTGCACTTCCAGAAGGCATTCAACAAGGTACCTCAGAAAAGGTGAAGCCATAAGACAAGAGCCCATGTGTTGGAGGTAGTATATTGGCATGGATAGAGAATTGGCTAATGGGCAGGAAACAGTAAGTGGCAACAAGGAGTTCTTTTCATGGTTGGTGACCTGTAACTTGTAGGGTTCCACAGGGATCAGTGCTGGGACCGCAACTGTTTACAACACATATTAGTGACTTGAGGGAAGGAAGCAAATGTATTGTCGTCAAATTTGCAGACAACACAAAAATAAGTGGAAAGGCAAGTTGCGAGAGGAATACAAACAATTTGCAAAGAGATATTGATAGGTTAAGTAAGTGGGCAAAAAGTTGGCAAATGGAGTATAGTGTGGGAAAGTGTGAAGTTGTTCATTTTGGAAGGGAGAACAAAAGATCAGAGTGTTACTTAAATGGAGGAAAACTGCAAAATGCTACAACACAAAGGGACTTGGGGGCACTTGTGCACGAAACACAGAAAGCTAGCACACAGGTGCAGGTGCACCAGGTAATCAGGTAGGCTAATGGAATGTTGGCCCTTATTTCAAGGGAGTTGGAGTATAAGAGATGGGAAGGCTTGCTGCCACTGTACAAAGTACTGATGATACTGGGGCAGTGTGGTAGCACAGTGGTTAGCACAGTTGATTCACAGCTCCAGGGTCCCAGGTTCGATTCTGGACTTGGGTCACTGTCTGTGCGGAATCTGCACATTCTCCCAGTGTGTGTGTGGGTTTCCTTCGGGTGCTCCGGTTTCCTCCCACAGCCCAAAGATGTGCAGGTTAGGTGGATTGGGCATGGGAAATTGCCCTTAATGTCCAAAATGATTGGGTGGGTCACGGGGATAGGGTGGAGGTGTGGGCTTAGGTCGGGTGCTCTTTCCAAGGGCCGGTGCAGACTTGTTGGGCCGAATGGCCTCCTTCCATACTGTAAATTCTATGATGATATGATACCATGGGCTGGATTCTCTGCTGGTGTGCCGTTGTGCTGGCAGTGCACCCATGCCAGGGGATTTCCCAACACATGGGGCTGCCCACAATGGGAAACCCCATTGGCCGGCTGGCAGGACAGAGAATCCCGCTGCCGGCGGAGGTGCGAGGGATGGAAAATCCCACCCCGTATCTGGGGCATTGTGAGCAGTTTTTGGTCTCTCTTATTTCAGGAAGGACATTGACATTGGAGGCAGTTCAGAGAAGGTTCACGAGGATGGTCCCTGTTCTGGAGGGATGTCTTATGTGCAAAGGTTAAACAGGTTGGGACTCTACTCGTTGGAAATTAGAAGAATGAGAGGTGATCTCATTGGAACAGACGTGATTTTAAAGGGGCTTTACTGGGTAAATACTGAGAGGACTTTCCCCTGTGGGAGAGTCTAGGACCAGAGGGGCATTGTCTCAGACTAAATGGGTGCTAATTTAAGACCACGTTGAGGAGGAATTTCTCCTCTCAGAGGGTTATGAATCGTTGGTACTCCTTGTGCAGAGAGCTGTGGGGGCAGAGGCCTTGTGTATATTTAAGACTGAGATAGAAAGATTCTTTATCAGTAAGGGAATTGAGGGTTATAGGGAAAGGGCAGGAAAGTGGATGTAAGGAATGCTGGATCAGCCATGATCATAGAGTCATAGATGTTTACAGCCTGGAAAGAGGCCCTTTGGCCCAGCTGGTCCATGCCACCTAGTTTCTATCACTAAGCTAGTCCCACTTGCCCGCACTGGGCCCAAATCCCTCTATACCCACCCTGCCCATGTAACTGTCTAACTGTTTTTTAAAGGAAAAAATTGTACCAGCCTCTACCACTGGCTCTGGCAGCTCGTTCCAGATGCTCACCACCCCCTGTGTGAAGAAATTTCCCCTCTGGTCTCTTTTGTATCTCTCCCCTCTCCCCTTAAAACCTATGCCCTCTATTTCTAGACTCCTCTACATTTGGGAAAAAATGTTGACTATCTATCTTATCTATGCCCCTCATTATTTTATAGACCTCTATACGATCACCTCTAAGCCTCCTACGCTCCAGAGGAAAATGTCCCAGCCTATCCAGCCTCTCCTTATAGCTCAGACCATCAAGTCCTGGTAGCATCCTCATAAATCTCTTCTGCACTCTTTTTAGTTTAACAATATCCTTCCTATAATAGGGTGACCAGAACTGAACACACTATTCCATGTGTGGTCTTACTAATGTCTTGTACAACTTCAGCAAGACGTCCCAACTCCTGTATTCAATATTCTGACCAATAAAACCTAGCATGCTGAATGCTTTCTTCATGCCCTGTCCACCTGCGACTCCACCTTCAAGTAGCTATGAACCTGTACCCCTAGATCACTTTGTTCTATACCTCTCCCCAACTCCCTACCATTAACAAGTAGGTCCTGCCCTGATTTGATCTACCAAACTGCATCACCGTACATTTATATTGAATGGTGAAGCAGACTCGAGGGGTGGAATGGCCGACTCCTGTTCCCATTTCTTATGGTCTTATGGTCTTAAGAGGGTGACCTGTAAGAAAGAACTGTTTTACTAGAGCTCCTGTTTACAGTTATTACTGTTCTGCTGAGTTACTGTTATCGTCAAACTTGGTTATTTATTCATATAAAGAAGTTTCTTCTTTTAAACAACACATTCAACCACCTCCTTTGTGGCCTCAAGTTATCAGATGATATTTCTTATGCAAAGTACATTGAGTAATTATTGGTGACACCTGAAAGTAGTAATCACTAACCCCTCCCCTCTGTCTCCTCAAAAAATAAGAAGCTTGTGCTGGTGCCTTTTCCACACCTACCTTTGCAACAAACTGAGGCTGTCAGTGCTTTCCCCAACACCCTGCTTCAGTCATGCCCTTCAGAAAGGACAAAATCTTACCAAACATTTAGGAGGCGGTGGCACAGTGGTATTATCGCTGGACTAATAATCCAGAGACCCAGGATAATGATCTGGGGACCCAGGTTCGAATCCCACCATGGCAGGTGGTGGAGTTAAAACTCAATAAAATATCTGGAATTAAAAGTCTAATGATGTCCATGAAACCATTGTCGATTGTTGTAAAAACACATCTGGTTCACTAATGTCCCTTTGGGAAGGAAATCTGTTGTCCTTACGTGATCTGGCCTATGTGTGATTCCAGCCGCAACAATGTGATTGACTCTTAACTGCCCTCTGAAACAGCCTAGCAAGCCACTCAGTTGTATTCAACCGTTCCAAAAGCACAAAGAAAGGACTTAAACCGGACGGACCACCCAGCATCGACCCAGGCGCCGGAAACGACAACGGCAAACCAGGCCCTGTTTACCCTGCAATGTCCTCTTTACTAAGGTTTGGGGCTTGTGCCAAAGTTGAGAGAGCTGTCTCACAGACTAGTCAAGCAACGGCCTGACATAGTCACACTCACAGAATCATACCTCACAGACAATGTCCCAGAGACCACTATCACTAGGTATGTCCTGTCTCACCGGCGGGACAGATCCAGCAGAGGTGACAGAACAGTAGACACAGTCAGGAGGGAGTTGCCTTCGGAGTCCTCAACACCAACTCTGGTCCACATGAAGTCTCATGGCTTCAGGTTAAACATGGGCGAGGAAACGTCCTGCTCATTAGCACGTACCAGCCACCATCAGCTAATGAATCAGTACTTCTCCATGTTGAACACCACTTGGGGGAAGCATTGAGGATGGCAAGGGTGCAGAATATAGTCTGGCTGGGGGACGTCAATGTCCATCATCAAGAATGTCTCGATAGAACCACCACAGACCTAGCTGGCCGGGTCGTAAAGGACGTAGCTGCTAAACTGGGACTGCAGCAGGTGGTGGGAGAATCAACAAGAGGGAAAAACATACTTGACCTCATCCTCATCAACCTGCCTGCAGATGCATCTGTCCATGACAGTATCGGTAGACGTGACCACTGCACAGTCCTTGTGGAGATGAAGTCCCATCTTCACATTGAGGATACCCTCCATCGTGTTGTGTGGCACTATCACCGTGAAAAATAGGATAGATCTCTAACAGATCGAGCAACTCAAGACTGGGATCCATGAGGCGCTGTGGGCCATCAGCAGTAGCAGATTTGTATTCAACTGCAATCTGTAACCTCATGGTCTGGCACATCCCCCACTCTACCATTAACCACCAAGCCAAGGGATCAGCCCTGGTTCAATGAAGAGTGCAGGAGAGCATGCCCTGAGCAGCATCAGGTTTACCGAAAAATGAGGTGTCAACCTGGTGAAGCTACAACACAGGACTACTTGTGGGCCAAACAGCACAAGCAGCAAGTAATAGAGCTAAGCGATTCCTCAATGAGCACATCAGATCTCAGCTCTGCAGTCATAGAAACATAGAAAATAGGTGCAGGAGTAGGCCCTTCGGCCCTTCGGGTCTGCACCACCATTCAATATGATCGTGGCTGATCATGCAAATTCAGTATCCCACTCCCGCTTTCTCTCCATACCCATTGATCCCTTTAGCTGCAAGAGGCAGGTCCAGCTCCCCCTTGAACATATCCAACGCACTGGACCCAACAGCTTTCTGTGGTGGAGAATTCCACAAGTTTACCCCTCTCTGAGGGAAGAGGTACTTCCTCATCTCAGTCCTGAATGGCTTACCCCTTATTCTTAGACTGTGACCCCTAGGTCTGGATGTCCCCAACGTCAGGAACATTCTTCCCGCATCTATCCTGTCCAGTCCCATCAGGATTTCATGTTTCTATGAGATCCCCTCTCATTCTTCTAACCTCCAGTGAGTACAAGCCCAGTCGATCCAATCTTTCTTCATATGTCAGTCCTGACATCCCAGGAATTAGTCTGGCAAACCTTCGCTGGACACCTTCAATAGCAAGAATGACCTTTGTCAAACGAGGAGACCAAAACTGCACACAATACTCAAGGTGTGGCCTCACCAAGGCCCTGTATAACTGCAGCAAGACATCCCTACTCCTATACTCAAATCCATTCGCTCTGAAGGCCAGCATGTCAACCTTCAGTGACTGTTCCACCATGTCACCCAGGCCTTGTTGCACTTCCCCTTTTCCTTAACTGCCACCATTCAGAGAATAATCTGCCTTCCTGTTTTTGCCACCAAAGTGGATAACCTCACATTTACCCACATTATATTGCATTTGCCAAGTATTTACTCACTCAGCCAGCCTGTCCAAGTCACCCTGCAGCCTCTTTGCATCCTCCTCACAGCACACACTGCCACCCAGCTCAGTGTCGTCTGCAAATTTGGCGATATTGCGTGCAATTCCTTCGTCCAAATCATTAATGTATATTGTGAACAGCTGGGGTCCCAGCAATGAACCTACGGTACCCCATTCATCACTGCCTGCCACTCTGAAAAGGACCACTCTCTGCTTCCTGTCTGCTAACCAGTTCTCTAACCGCCAATACCGTGAGCTTTAATTTTGCTCACAAATCCTTTGTGTGGGACCTTGTCAAAAGCCTTTTGAAAGGCCAGATACATATCATCCACTGGTTCACCCTTGTCCACTTTACTGGTCACATCCTCAAAAAATTCCAGATTTGTCAAGCATGATTTTCCTTGAGTGAATCCATGCTGACTTGGACCATCCTGTCCCCGCTTTCCAAATGCTCAGTTATTTAATCCTTAATAATTGACTCCAGCATTTTCCCCACCACCGATGTCAGGCGAACCGGTCTATAATTCCCCATTTTCACCATGTGTCTTCCCCAGTCTTTTTCTCTTCAATAGAAGCTTTTGCAGTCAGTTTTTATTTTTCTGAAAGCTTATTCGCAAATTCTATTTTCACCTTCGGAATTAAACTCTTTGTTCTCCTCTGCTGAATTTCAAATTTCTCCCAGTCCTCAGTCTTGCTGCTTTTTCTGACCAACATGCCTCCTATTTAGCTTTAAGCTACCCCCGATTTCCCTTGTTAGCCATGGTTAAGCCACCTTCCCCGTCTTACACTTGCGCCAGACAGGGATGTACAATTGTTGAAGTTCAACCATGTGTTCATTAAATGTCTGCCATTGCCTATCCACAGTTAACCCCTTAAGTATCCTTTGCCAGCTTATCCTAGCCAATGCACGTCTCATACCGTCAAAGTTAGCTTTCTTTAAGTTCAGGACCCTGGGGTGAAATTCTCCTCCCCGCCCCGCCACATTTCTGCCCCGACCGGCCGGCGGGAGTCTCCGTAACACCGGCCGGTCAATGGGGTTTCCCATTGTGGGGCAGCCCCACGCCGTCGGGAAACCCCCTGGCGCCGGCAAAACGGAGACTCCCGCCGGCGGAGAATGACGCCCCCGATCTCAGACTTAGCTGTGTCATTCTCCACCTTAATGAAATATTCTACCGTATTATGGTCACGCTGTCCCAAAGGATCTCGCACCTCAACATTGCTAATTAATCCTCTCTCATTGCACAATACCCAGTCTAGGATGACCTGCTCTCGAGTTGCTTCGTCGACATATTGGTCGAGATAACCATCCCTTATACGTTCCAGGAAATCCTCCTCCATCGCACTGCCACCAGTTTGATTAGCCCAATCAAAATGCAGATTGAAGTCACCCATAATAACTGCCGAATCCTTACTGCATGCATCTCTAATTTCCTGTTTTATGCCATCCCCAACCTCACAACTACTCTTTGGTGGCCTTAACACAACTCCCACTAACAATTTTTGCCCTTTGGTGTTCTGCCGCTCCACCCATACAGATTCCACATCATCCAGGCTAATGTCCTTCCTTAATATTGCATTAATCTCCCTGTTTGTATCTCGTATCACAAACAACGGTGAATCAGACTACAGGAGGGAGATAAATCACTTGGTTACATGGTGTACCGAAAACAACCACTCACTAAATGTCGGAAAGACCAAAGAACTGATCTAGCGAAGCACAACACTGCCCCCCCCCCCTGCCTGCATCAATGGCTCCGAAGTGGAGATGGTCGATAGCTTTAAGTTCCTGCGGGTCACCATCGCCAACAGTCTGTCCTGGTCCACTCACATTGATGCAAAAGTCAAGAAAGCCCAACAACGTCTCTACTTCCTACGGAAGCTAAAGAAATTCGGCATATCTGCATCGACTCTCACAAACTTCTACAAATGTGCGATAGAGAGCATCCTATCCGGCTGCATCACAGCCTGGTATGGCAACTGCTCGGCCCAAGGTCGCAGGAAACTGCAGAGTGTGGTGAACTCAGCCCAACGCATTGCCATCCTCCCAATGATTCTGTCTACACCTCTCGCTGCCTCAGAAAGACAGACAGCGTTATCAGAGACCCCTCCCACCCAGGCATTGCCTTCTTCCAGACCCTTTCATCAGGCAGAAGGTACAAAAATCTGAAGACCCGCACATCCAGAGATAGGAAAGCTTCTTCCCCACAGCTACTAGACTCCCCAACGACTCCCCCTTGGACTGATCTGTTCCTTGTAAGAACACTATTCACAATGCCCTATGCTGCTCTTGTTCATGTATTTGCTTTGTTTGGCACCTTGTTCCGCACTGTAACCAATCACTGTCTGTCAATGCACCATTTGTCAATGTACTCTGTCGATTATTCTTTTTTTGTCTACTTTGTACGTACTGCGTATGTTCCCTTGGCCGCAGAAAAATACTTTTCGCTGTACTTCGGTACATGTGACAATAAATCAAATCAAATTTAATCAGCAATGCTACCCCACAGGGTGGCATGGTAGCACAGTGTTTAGCACTGTTACTACACAGCGCCAGGGACCTGGGTTTGATTCCTGGCTTGGGTCACTGTCCATGCCGGGTCTGCACATTCTCCCCGTGCCTGCGTGGGTTTCCTCCGGGTGCTCCGGTTTCCTCCCACAAGTCCCGAAAGACGTGTTTGTTAAGTGAATTGGACATTCTGAATTCTCCCTCTGTGTTCCCGAACAGGCGCCGGAGTGTGGCGACTACGGGATTTTCACAGTAACCTCATTGCAGTGTTAATGTAAGCCTACTTGTGAGATTAATAAACATTAAAGATGAACCTTACTCTCTGATGCACTATCACTGTTAAACTCTCCGTGCCTTCCTGTCCCATTCAGCTTGCCTTCACCCACATCGATAAACTTCTCTTCAGTAATATGTCTCATCAAGCCCCACTGGCCCTATAGCCAGTATTGGTGTCAGAGTCCCATTAATTGAAACCCATGTCTCACACACCAATCATTGAGCCACTCTGATCAACTCTCTGATCTAATTTACCCTTTGCCAATTTGCTTGTGACTCACATAGTAATCCAGAGATGATTACCTTTGTGGTTGTGTTTTTTAATTTGGCTGATAACTGCTCAAACCTCAGCAGAACCCTCTTTCTTAGTCCTACCTATGTTGTTGGTTACCACGTGGACCACAATCCTTATCCTCGGTCTCCAAATTCCCCTGCAACCTGGAGGAGATGTCCTTACATTGGACACCAGGCAGCAGTACCTTCAGTACTCATGCTCTCGGCTGAAGAGTACAAATTAGGGGCTGGTTTAGCACACTGGGTTAAATCGATGGCTTTTAAAGCAGACCCAGGCAGGCCAGCAGCACAGTTCGATTCCCGTACCAGCCTCCCCGAACAGGTGCCGACCAGCCTCCCCGAACAGGTGCCGGAATGTGGCGACTAGGGGCTTTTCACAGTAACTTCATTGAAGCCTACTTGTGACAATAAGTGATTTTCATTTCATTAGGTACAGGAAGAGAAATAACAGTACCTTGTTCAACGTCTTAGTCTCTGTTCTCTTAACTTCAATTTTCTCCACGCTGTGGGTGCTGTTTTGGTTCCAGAATTTTGCCTGGAGTGCATGCACGTGCTTCTGATGTGGTCTGCGCTGAATGCCATCTCAGCATTACAGTGGGTGCTCGAACTGTGCAATGAAAGTTGACATTGTGACATTACACAGCGTGGAAAGCAGATTTGACACCAGTCCAACCATTCTGGAACTCAATACTTCAACTAACACCCACTCCTGACCTCACACAGCTGAACACACATTCAGCAAGACTAAGGAACTCCCTTACAGCCCTATTTCAAAGAGTCATCAATTACTTTCAGGTTGGTTGTTCATTAATTTCCTCCAGTTACTGCTGAGTTTGTAGAATAGTTTGTATCGTATATAAAATTGCTCAAGTCTGCAGCGAGTGGAGCGGTTGGTGCTGAAGGACTTTGCCCTGGCTCACAGATATGGGATGGTTTCCAGCAGAGGGCAGCAGAGTGGAGCCGCTGATTGGCTGTTGTGGGGAAAATTTGCATCAGTGCATTGCGGTCACTGTATCCAGAAGGTGGTTTGTGGAGGAGCTGTTGTCAAGTGACAGTTAAATCCCAAACACTTTTTCAGTGTTTCCCTCCCTACCTCCTCCTCTAACCAAAAAAAAAGCAATCACTGTAAGGATCCTAGCCAAGTAAAGATAAAGAGGGAGACTCGAGGACAGGTAGAAGTAGAAAGAAGTTGAACTGTGACGTCACAGCCAGCAGGTAAGTGATTGGCTGGTGACTGGTAAGTAGTTTTTCTTTTCCCTGAGGTGTGTTGATAAGGTAGGGTTTTTCTATTTCTATTTTTTTTCAGGTCCACTGTACCCTGAAGGTGGCTGCGCAGGTTAATAGAATGGTCCAGAAGGCATACGGCATGCTTTCCTTCATCGGAAGGGGAATTGAGTACAAGAGTTGGCAGGTCATGTTACAGTTGTATAAGACTTTGGTTCGGCCACATTTGGAACACTGCGTACATTTCTGGTCGCCACATTACCAAAAGGATGTGGATACTTTGGAGAAGGTGCAGAGGAGGTTCACCAGGATGTTGCCTGGTATGGAGGGCGCTAGCTATGAAGAGAGGTTGAGTAGATTAGGATTATTTTCATTAGAAAGACGGAGGTTGACGGGGGACCTCATTGAGGTCTACAAAATCATGGGAGGTATAGACAGGGTGGATCGCAAGAAGCTTTTTCCCAGGGTGGGGGACTCAATTACTAGGGGTCAAGATTTCAAGGTGAGAGAGGAAAAGTTTAAGGGAGATATGCGTGGAAAGTTCTTTCCGCAGAGGTGGTGGGTGCCTGGAACGCATTGCCGGCGGAGGTGGTAGAGGCGGGCACAATAGCGTCATTTACGATGAATCTAGACAGATACATGAATGGGCAGGGAGCAGAGGGATACAGATCCTTAGAAAATAAGCGACAGTTTTAGATAGAGGATCTGGATCGGTGCAGGCTTGGAGGGCCGAAGGGCCTCTTCCTGTGCTGTAATTTTTCTTTGTTCTTTGAAATAGCAAGCGTTCCTCTCGGACTAGGGATGGGAAGAATGAGCAGAGGCCATGCAGAGCAGAACAAGCTGCAGTAAGAGGGACTGAGGGTTGGGGGAGAGGGTCTCACAGCCTGATGTCATATCCGCCCAGGGTATTCACAGAACAATTCTCCCACCTCCATCTCAGCAACCCAGCAAGTGTTAGGCCCTGCTGCCTTTGGTTCGACATCACCTTGTCTAGCGAGAGAGATGGAAGTGTGCTGGTGAGTGTGGTGCTATCTGAGTGAAGGTTCTAGAAGGTTGCAAAGCTGTCAATGTGTTCAAGCTGTGAGATGCGGTTATGAGGCTTTCAGCAGTACTACGTATGGGAGCGTGAAGCTGAGACCTTCAAGAATTGGTTGTGGTTGATAGAGATTGGCGGCAGGTGCATGACAGGGTGTGCTGCATTGAGCAATGTATGAAGCGAATGGTGGAGGTGATGGGATATGCCATTTGAAGGTTGTTATGGGCCAGGGTTTAAAAACTCCAAAGAGTATTATGGAGTCCACGTGATCTGTAACCTTTTATGTAATTTGGCTGAGATGAGCACAAGGGCCCGCTTTTCAGGTGTTATTCAACAGACTTCTTAGGTGCTTTTAATCAAAAAATAAGCTCTATTCTAAGAATTTAGTTAACATTTGTATAAACACACACAGTCAGAATTATTATCAACTACATACATAAAGTCCCCACACAGCTACAGTAATCTATGTATAACCCTTTAGAATTCCACCTTAACTGTTCCAATTCAATAACAAGATCCCATAAACAATAAAACCTTTTTTACCAAAACAGTAAGTAACTCAAATCTTCCTTGGTTTCTTCCTTGGAATAACTCTTTAAAATTGAAAATAGAGAGACAGGCCAACATACTTCTCTGTCTGAGTCTACAGCAGCCAAATGTGAAAGCGAAAGTAAAAACTCACAGAGCACAAACCAGCTCCAAAACTCAAAGGGAATGTAACAACTCACAGAGCCACATCCCAGCTCCACCCACAGAATGACATCACTGAAGCCATATGATAAGACAATGACATTTCTTAAAGGGGTACTCCCATGACAAGGTACATTCACTGACCTTGATCACTCTTGTGAGGTCATTAAACTTTTGTCACTGCATCCATATCCTTGGAGCTTGGCTCACAACATTAAGCACCACGGCTATTTGGTTCCCACTGTCTTTCGGTGCCTGGAGGCCATCATAGCTCAAACGCTCCATCCCAGGCAACATCCTGGTGAATTCCCTCCGCACCCTCTCAAGTGCAATCACACCCTGCTCCCTGGATCAGGAACAATGGGTGGAATTTAATCCAGCCAATCACTGTGGGGAACATGACATCCAGGCCCATTAATGAGCTTTGACACCAATTATTCCTGAACCCATCAGAAATCATCAGTGGCTTAGCGACTAAGCGAGAGTTTCATGGTTTGTCTGTGCTTCCTGAAGGTCAGGTTTACTTGCAGCCTCAGAGTGGGTATTTGTTATACACAGGCACTCAGCTCTGATCAAGGGCCCTATCATCAGGCAGTGGGAGCTATTGAAAGCCACCCTTAGTCCTTGGCTTCAATCTCCTCTCAACCTCCCTCTCCGACGGCCCTCTCAGCATGACCCACCCCATTCATCTGTGGCCAGGGATCCAGCGACGTTCCCTGGTGAAGCCCTTACAGCATTAGCGGAATCAACCACCAATCCTGGCCATTTAAGTGCCTGACTGGCACTTAATTTTTTCAGTCCTTCCCCAAGGAAGCAATGTGCATTCATCACCTGATCTCCAAACAGTGGGCAAAACCCCTGTTGCCGACAATCCAACCCAGCCAATGGGTTAATTTGCATTGTGAGATCCACACATATTTTCAGGGATTATCCAATGTTGTGCAGAGACTGAAAGAATGAATTAAGAGAAAAAAGAAATGAGACAGATAGGAAATGTAAGAAAACATTTAAAATACTTAATTTAAAATTTTGGAAAGCTCTATGAACAATTTACTATCTGCAGGAGTGAGATTCCAACAACATCTAATTGCTCCCATGCTGGGCATTCAAGATTGAATGGAATTGCAAGAATATTAATCTCATCATTAGAAGTGTCCTTATGTCAGTATAAACCAGCTCTAGCTATTTGAGGTGTGTGTGTTTAATTTGTATTTATTTATTTATTTTATTATTTTTTTAAATTTAGAGTACCCTATCATTTTTTTCCAATTAGAGGGCAATTTAGTGTGGCCAATCCACCTACCCTGCATATCTTTATGTTGTGGGGGTGAGACCCAAGCAGACATGGGGAGAATGTGCAAAAACACAGACAGTGACCCGGGGCCGGGATCGAACCTGGGTCCTCAGCGCTACTGGGTCACTGTCTGTGTGGAGTCTGCACGTTCTCCCCGTGTCTGCGTGGGTTTCTTCTGGGTGCTCCGCTTTCCTCCCACAGTCCAAAGATGTGCAGGTTAGGTGGATTGGCCATGCTAAATTGCCCTGAGTGACCAAAAAGGTTAGGACGGGTTATTGGGTTACGGGGATAGGGTGGAAGTGAGGGCTTAAGTGGGTCGGTGCAGACTCGATGGACCGAATGCCTCCTTCTGCACTGTATGTATGTTCATGTTCATGTTCATGTTCAAGTGTTTGATTTATATTTATAACACAAATTCAATTTCTTGACACTCAGAGGGAGGTTGATGGTGAGCTGCCGCTTTTGCAAGGCTAACAACGGAGTGATGTGTAAAATTCCGGGCTAAAAGTATAGTTGTCAAGGGGGTACACATGAGGAAGAAAGGAGCAGACAGATATGTCGATGGTGGTTAAACAAATTGGCGTGGGAGGAGGTTCCTGTGGAGCATATACGGATGGATACAGAGGGGATTGAAGCCAAGATCATGGATGACTCTGTTGAGCTGAATGACCTGTTTCCTCATTGTGAATCTGTGTCCACACCGCCTTTTCACTGTTGCATGTGGACTCTGAGGCTACTTACACAATGCTAATGTTCAGGTCCTCTGCCTGCTTCGTTCGCCCCAAGGCCAACCATACGCTGGCCTCGCCTCTTGGGAATTCCAGAACGTGTTATGCTCTGTGTTTCATATTTCCTTTACAAAATTAGACCATTTGCCTTTGCCAATTGGACCACCATTTGGGCTAATTTAGAAAAATTAGGTTTGTGAGTGAGCGAGTGCCTTTCTCAAATGTTTAATTTCCCTTTGGGAGTTGCTATTTAACACACTATCACCTCATGCAGCCCAGCAGGACAGCCTTGGCTTCAGACATCAGCAATAATGTGCATTTATAGAGTGCATTTAACAGAGTGAAACGTCACAAGGTGCTTCAGAGAAGTGATAGAACATAGAACATAAAACATAGAACGATACAGCGCAGTACAGGCCCTTCGGCCCCCGACGCACCGAAACAAAAGCCATCTAACCTACACTATGCCCTTATCATCCATATGTTTATCCAATAAACTTTTTAATGCCCTCAATGTTGGCGAATTCACTACTGTTGCAGGTAGGGCATTCCACGGCCTCACTACTCTTTGCGTAAAGAACCTACCTCTGACCTCTGTCCTATATCTATTACCCCTCAGTTTAAAGCTATGTCCCCTCGTGCCAGCCATTTCCATCTGCAGGAGAAGGCTCTCACTGTGCACCCTATCCAACCCCCTGATCATTTTGTATGCCTCTATTAAGTCTCCTCTTAACCTTCTTCTCTCCAACGAAAACAACCTCAAGTCCATCAGCCTTTCCTCATAAGATTTTCCCTCCATACCAGGCAACATCCTGGTAAATCTCCTCTGCACCCGCTCCAAAGCCTCCACGTCCTTCCTATAATGCGGTGACCAGAACTGTACGCAATACTCCAAATGCGGCCGAACCAGAGTTTTGTACAGCTGCAACATGACCTCCTGACTCCGGAACTCAATCCCTCTACCAATAAAGGCCAACACTCCATAGGCCTTCTTCACAACCCTATCAACCTGGGTGGCAACTTTCAGGGATCTATGTACATGGACACCTAGATCCCTCTGTTCATCCACACTTCCAAGAACTTTACCATTAGCCAAATATTCTGCATTCCTGTTATTCCTTCCAAAGTGAATCACCTCACACTTCTCTCCATTAAACTCCATTTGCCACCTCTCAGCCCAGCTCTGCAGCTTATCTATACCCCTCTGTTACCTGCTACATCCTTCCACACTGTCGACAACACCACCGACTTTAGTGTCGTCTGCAAATTTACTCACCCACCCTTCTGCGCCTTCCTCTAGGTCATTGATAAAAATGACAAACAGCAACGACCCCAGAACAGATCCTTGTGGTACGCCACTTGTAACTGAACTCCATTCTGAACATTTCCCATCAACCACCACCCTCTGTCTTCTTTCAGCTAGCCAATTTCTGATCCATATCTCTAAATCACCCTCAATCCCCAGCCTCCGTATTTTCTGCAATAGCCTACCGTGGGGAACCTTATCAAACGCTTTACTGAAATCCATATACACCACATCAACTGCTCTACCCTCGTCTACCTATTCAGTCACCTTCTCGAAGAACTCGATAAGGTTTGTGAGGCATGACCTACCCTTCACAAAGCCATGCTGACTATCCCTGATCATATTATTCCTGATGTCAGACAACATTTGCGACGTAGCCCAACTGAAGGAGCTTTTCGGATGGGTGAGACGGGTTTTGAAGAACACCTTGAAGGAAGGGAGGCAGAGAAGTTCAGAGTGGGAATTCCAGAGTTTAGGCCCGATAGGCTGCTGAAGGCCAAAATTAGAATAACGCACAGTTCTTGAAGGACAGAGGTACTGGAGGAGGAAGTTACAGTAATAAGATGGGGCGAGGGTAAGCCGAGCCACAAAACGAACATTTCAAGATGCCAACGATGACTGTTTCTGAATTTACTTTTTAAAAGCGGGATTCTCCATATAATTAAAGGGTTATGGTGGTCGGGCAGGAAAGTGGAGCTGAGTCCACAAAAGATCAGCCATGATCTCATTGAATGGCGGAGCAGGCTCGAAGGGCCAGATGGCCTACTCCTGATCCTAGTTCTTATGTTCTTATGTTCTTATGTAATCCCCACCCCATAGGTAAAAATGAACAAATCACATCCAAAAATATAAATTAATCTATGTATCTTGCTCCATGAGGATCCTGCCCTTGACAGCCAAAATGTTCAAACGTCTCATGACAATTTTAAGACATGTTACGGATGAGGAGAGATATTCATCCCAATGAAGCTTCTGGTATCGTTACACATGCTAATGCACCTCTGCATCCTCGCTCCCCCCCTCCCCCCCAAAGCCAGCCTAGCATACAGCTACACTTTGAATGTTCCTTATGTTTTACCGATCCCAACTTAGCTGCCAGTTATTCCAAATATTTATTACCCTTTGGGTACAGAGCATTTTCCCAACATCTGTTTTAAGTTTACCTTTCAGTGATTTAGCTTTATCTCCCCTGGTCCTGAAGTTCTGTCATTGCTTTAAAATAATATCCGCGATTGATCTTGTCTACACTATTTAATATTCTGCATTCTGCAATGAGTCCTCCTGTCTGACCTCCTCCCAGACGTCTTTCCTCATTCCACATCCCAATTTACAGGGGAATATTATTCTTTCCAAGAGCTATCCATCAATATCCCAGAAATATACTGATCCAGAGATATGGGCCTTAGAATTTGCATGATGGGAGGGGGATTTTCCCTTTCTGTGCAAAATTGCACCTGTCTGGGACCTCAACTATTTAACCTTTAAAAATTTTGCGGGGTCAGGCATGTAATGATATTGATACATGTATACAAGTCAAGGGTTACTTATTACATCTAAGTGTAATATAAACACTAGAGGGCACCACCAGTTCCCAGTATAAATATAAGAGCTCAGAGAACCTTGGGTAGTCAGTAATGTGTTAGTAGCAGAGAGAGATAGATCACAGCATAGCTAAGACTAGATAGAAGTAGCATGTGCAGTTCATTAGTTATTACTTAAACATAGATTACTTTATTAATAGTTATAGTTCTGTGCTGTGTGCAAACACAATATAATTTAATCGTTTTGCTTTAAGTTAGAGATTTGTGCTTTCTTTATAATCACACCATCAGACCATTCTGGATTATGAAATAAAGAGTAACAATATATTACAAAGAGTAATGTAACAAGGCAGGTGTATTTTTTTTTACTGTTGTATGTTGCATACAAGATGAACACATTGGAAGTATTGTAAACGGTGAAGAAGACAGTGCAGAAATTCAAGAGAACATAGACATGTTGGTGGGGTGGGCAGATAGGTGGCAGATGAAGTTCAATGCGGAGAAATGTGAAGTGATGCATTTTGGTAGGAAGAACATGAAGAGACGAAATAAAAGAAAGGGTAAAATTCTTAAAGAGGGCTGCAGGAGTAGAGGGAACTGGTGGTATAGGTGTATAGATCACTGAAGATGGCAGGACAGGTGGAGAGAGCAGTTAATCAAGCATATAGTATTCTGGGCTTTATTAATAGGGGCATAGAGTACAAGAGCAAGGAGGTTATGCCGAACAGATACAAGACACTAGTTATAATAATCTTTACTATTGTCACAAGTAGGCTTACATTAACAATGCAATGAAGTTACTGTGAAAATCCCCTGGTTGCCACATTCTGGCACCTGTTCGGGTACACAGAGGGCAAATTCAGAATGTCCAATTCACCTAACAGCATGTCTTTTAACACTTGTGGAAGGAACCCGTAGACCTCAGCTGGAGTATTGTGTATAGTTCGGTGTGCCAGGAAGTGAACACATTGAAGAGAGTGCAGGAGAGGTTTTCAAGATGGTTCCATGGATGAGAAACTTCAGTTATGAGGAAAGAATGGAGAGGTTGGGACTGTTCTCCTCAGGGAGAAGACTGAGAGGAGATTTGATAGAGATGTTCCAAATCATGAGGCTTGCTAGACAGAGTAGAGAGGGAGAAACTGTTCCTGCTCACAAAAGGATCGAGAACGAGAGGAAGTGATTTGCAAAAGTGGCAAATGTGACGCGAGAAAAAACTTTTTCACAGAGCGAGTGGTTTAGGTCGGGAATGCACTGCCTGGAAGTATGATGGAGGAGGGTTCAATCGAGGCATTTGAGAGAGCATTCGATGATTGCTTGAATAGAAACAATGTGCAGGGGCACAGGGGAAAAGGCAGAGGAATAGCACTGAGTCACGATGCTCATTTGAAAAGCCAGTGCAGTCACGATGGGCCAAACGGCCTCCTTCTGCACTGTAACAATTCTGTGATTCTGTGACATGAAGTACAGGGGAAAACTGAGGAAGGAAATAAGAGAGGAAAAGAGAGTGTGTGAGAATAGATTAGCAGGTAACACATGTGGGGACCTAAAAGGCTTTTGTAAACACAGAGGGCTGGATTTTGTGATCGTAATGAAACGTCCACCGTTCACTATTGTTACTCCTCTGGAACAGACAGCAATGTCTGGCGTCTGCACATGCACAATTCCATACAGAAATCTGAAAGTTGCTGCTGCTGATTCACTGCTTTCCCACAGGGTGCACTGTTTATATCCCCACTGGCTGCAATCAAATAGACATTACTGCACTGGTGAGAACTTGCCCTGTTAGTCTTGCTGTGAAAACTTTGCAAAAAGTTACTCCTTATTGAAAGAGGTGGAACTGGGCTTTTAATTGTATTCCAAATACATAAATACTTCTGAAAGACATCTCTGGCCCTGAAAAATGTAATTTTGCATTTGTGGAATGTCAAATTTCTCCATTATAATAAAAAATACTGCACACATTTTTAAAATTGTTTTTAAGTTTATAATATTTCAACTTCTACCTTAGTCCCATGTGTAAGCCGGAAACATTTATTTCAATCTCTGCTAATTAAAATGAAGGAAAATCAGTGCATTCTGCTTCCTGCTTTCCTGTTCGTGAGAATTCTTCAGGGCTGCTTACCCTGCATGATGATATCATTATTGCTGGTTGTCTGGAGATCCCTTGGTTTGGTGCCAGATTGAAATCAACATCGGGAAAGGTGAAATCCATGCCTCAGACATTGCTTGCTTTTCTTTGCTGACATGATAAAATCCAGGCCATTAATAATAAAATGAGCTGTCTAAAAAAGGGTGGGACTGATTCCGAACCACAAAAGAGATCTGTTTGCAATGGCAATTGCAGGGACTCTGCCCACATTCTTCCAAACCTGTTTAGATGTAGAAGTATCACCAGAAGATTGGACGGCACTATTGATGAGTCAGCCGGTGACTAGTGATCGGGAGACTATTAGAAACAATACTCAAGGACAATATTAATTGGCACTTGGAAAGTTATGGATTAGTAACTGAAAGAAAAGCCAGCACAAATCTGTTTGAGGCAAATCATGTTTTGTTAACTTCCTTGAATTCTTTGAGGAAGCCAAAAGATTTGGTGATGGTTGATGCCCTTAGAATCATAGCATCCCTATATTGTGGAATGAGGCCATTTGGCCCATCGAGCCTGTACCGACCCTTTGAAAGACCACCCTACCTAGGCCCAATCTCCCACCCTATCCCTGTGACCCCACCCAACCTTTGGACACTTTGGGGCAATTTATCGTGGCCAATTCATCTAACCTGCCCATCTTTGGACTGTGGGAGGAAACCGGGGAACCCAGAGAAAACCCACGCACACACGGGGAGAAAGTGCAAACTCCGCACAGGCAGTCACCTGAGGTTGGAATTGAATCCGGGTCCCTGGCGCTGTGAGGAAGCAGTGCTAACCACTGTGCCAACATGTCGCCCCAATATGGCACAATGGATGTGTAAGGACGATTGAAGCCTATTGGATTAAAGAGGCAATAATAATGTATGTACAAAATTGATTAACTGACAGAAAGTAGAGAGCAGTGTTGGACAAATTGTCAGACAGATGGGAAGTATACCGTTGTGCCCTCTAGGGGTCAGTGTTGAGGCCACACATGTTTTCAATATATATTAATCACTGTGAGTACCAAGTGGGTACAAAGCAGAATTCCAAAATTTACCGATGACACAAAAGTTGGAAATGTAGGGAACAATGCGGAGGGTGGTAAAAGACTTGTGATTCACTTTGGCAGGAAGAATGAGGAGAGGCAATAAAAAATAAATTGAATAATTTTTAAATGAGTTCAGGAACAGAGACTGAGGAGAGGAGGTTGTCATGTGCACAAGTCATGAAGCTATCAGGAGAAGTTGAGAAAGCTGTTAAAAAGACAGGAGTAATAAGAGCTGGAGAAGGCAATTTGGTTCTTTAAACCTACTTCACCATTCAACAAGATTTTCGATCTCAACTCAACCTTCCCACATTTACCCCAATTCCCTTCATTTCCCTCAGCAACCCAAAATCTATTGACCTCTGCCTTGAAAAGTTCCAATGAATGAGCATCCAAGGCTCCCTGGGATAGAGCATTTAAACAATTCACAACGTTTTGTGTAAAGTATTTCACCTCAGCTCCGTCCAACATGGGAGAGCCCTTATTCAGAGACTGGGACTTCAAGCTCCACGATAAAGCAGACTGCTTGATTGGCCACCCATCCATCACCTTCAACATTCAATCCACCCAGCACCAAGACACAGTGTGTACCATCTACGAGATACACTGCAGCAGCTCACCAAGGCTCATGTGAGCGGCTTCCAGACACCCAAGCCTTGGTACCTTGAGGAACAAGTACAGTAGATACATGGGAACACCACCACCTGCAAGTTCCCCTCCAAATTACACACCTTCCTGACTTGGAATTATATTGATGCTCCATAATCCTGGACATCCCAGCCTCACAGCATCGGGGATGTACCTACACTACATGGACTGACTAACCCCCAGCTTTTAGTGGTGGGCAATGAATGTTTCCCTTGCCAATGACACTTACATTGCATGAATGAATTAAAAATACAGAAGCAAAGCAATTACGTTAAGCAACAACAACAACATTTGGGGAGGTGGTGGCATAGTGGTATTGTCACTAGACTAGTAATCCAGAGACCCAGAGTACTCTGGAGTCCCAGGTTCAAATCCCACCACTGCAGATGACGAAATTTGAATTCAATAATAATCTGGAATTAAAAGTCTAATGATGGCCATGAAAACATTGTCGATTGTCGTAAAAACCCATGTGGTTCACTAATGTCCTTTAGGGAAGGAACTCTGCCATCCTTAACCGGGCAGGCCTACATGTGAATCCAGACCCACAGCAATGTGGCTGACTCTTAACTGGCCCCTCAAGGGCAATTAGGGATGGGCAATAAATGCTGGCCCATGTCCCATGGTGAAAGAATAAAAAATATATATATATTTGTGTAGTTTATTCAATACAATAAAATGTATTTTATAACACTTCACAGGAGTGTTATAAAACACAATATGACACCGAGTCGCACAGTGGTTAGCACTGCTGCTTCACATCTCCAAGGACCCGGTTCAATTCCGGCCTCCAGAGTCAACAGCCCCCGGAAGTGCGGAGAATTTCCCTCAGCTAGGTGGACGCCGGGGGGGGGGTTGGTGCTGTGCCAGCCGGCGGTGAAGGGACTGCGCGAGTTTGCGTATGCGCCGATATGGCTGGTGTCGCTTTATACGACCATGGGCCATAGTGGGCAGCCAGTAGGGTGCGCAGTAGGATGGCTGCATTGCAGGCCGCGGCAATGGTGGTCCGTGCCTGGGCACCCCGGTTCTGGGGTATACCCCAACCCCACGGCCCATCCCCTGGTCACTCCCTGCTAATCTCCCTGGCCCTGGCAGGCACCCCCTCCCACCCGCCCCCCCCCAACCAGCAATGCCAGCGGCAGGACCTGCAGCCCACGGGCACGCCTCTGGGAACGTGCCCGACCTCCTCTCTCTCCCTCAGCAGCCATGGCGCCTGTTTCCTGATTTTTAAAAGCGTAAGTGAACCTCCGCATCGATAATTCATCCCTGACGGAGACGGAGCATCGCGGGAGCCCCGGAGAATACTGGGATGGGCCCTTTAATGATATCCCAACGGCGTTTACTGTACATGCGGAGTAGAACATTATCGAGGCACCGGAGCATGGCATTCCGTCAGGTGCTGGCCTCGATTTTCGGCTGCTGCGCGATCCTCCGCCCGATCGTGCCTCGCGATCCCGCCGTTGCTGGGCGGAGAGTCTTGCCCTAGGTCCTTGGCTACAAAGGCATGGCCAGCATTTGAAAAGTAATTAAAATCAATGCTAAACGCTCCAGAATTAGTGGAGCAAAGATACTTCAGAGGGTTATGGAGCTGGAGGAGATTACAGAGATAGGGAGGGACGAGGCCAGAAATGAATTTTAAATCAAAGGTGAGAATTTCTAAATCATGTTGCTTGACCAATGTAAGTCAGCAGCACGGGATTGATAGAAAAACGGGCCTCAGTGTGAGTTAAGATACAGAGAGGGGAGTTTTGGATGACCTCACGTTTACAGAGGACAGGACGTGGGAGGTCAACCAGGGGTGTGTGGGAATAGTCGAGTCGTGTGGAGTTTGCATATTCTCCCCGTGTCTGCGTAGGGTTAGTCCTCAGCTGGAGCTATGGGCAGGGATTCGCCTTTGGCGGATGTGGGTCCTGACCGAGCCCTGTGTCACCCAACAGTGATTTGCCCGGCATTGGCCAATTCGTGGCCAGAGGTCAGGTTCACTATCCAATAGGAGACCCTGGAGGTCGGCAGGTGCTGCGACCTGCCGTGGAGCCACCATATTGAGATTCCTCCCGCAGCAGCATTTCAAACTTTTCAATTAAAAATGTCCACAGCAGCCAGATCACCATTCTGGAGCAGTGGCCAGATAGTGGGGGGGAGAGCTACAAAGCCATGTCGGAATCGTGCCCCACCCTGTGCCAACCTGTCTGCTGCCGAGAGGCTCCCCCAACAAGCACACCCATTCCCCAAGCCTTGGTGGACCCGGCATTAATAGACCATTTATTCCCTCTATCTAGATACGTGCTACTTGTGGGGAGGTTCCCCTTTTGACCTCGAGCCTGCTTTCAGGAAGCAGGGTGGTGCTGACAGATCACCATGCCTGCTGCTGTCCTGTCTACATCTGCACCTGATCTTAAGGGGATGAAAATACTGCTCATTGTGTTCGATTCTGAGCACCGTACTTCAGGAAGGATGTCCAAGCATTGGAGAGGGTGTAAAGAAAATTTACTCGAATCCTACCAGGAATTAATGACTTCAGTCAGGCTGGACAGACAAGGGAAACCAGGGGCGATCCTTCAAGCAGAGAAATTTAAGGAACATTTGATAGAGATGTTCAAATCCTCCTCATCCGAGTACTTTGTAGCAGAACTCATCTGGGAACTTACTCACCAGTGTCTTGATACATGAACTATCCATTGCCCTGGCCTGGTTACGGCCCACTTATGTCCAGTACCCATCACAGGTGGATTTTACCTCTATTCTAGCCTCCTGGTTGTGAGTGGCAGTGAGTGGCAGATGTGGAAAGGGGCCTGTTCGTCACTGCTATGCTGTTGCTCTCTCTTTCTCTCTCTCTCTCTCTCTCTCTCTCCCTCTCTTTCCCTCTTGGGTGCACTGTGCCTGGGCAGGTGCCAGCCCTTGGATGTCTGAAAGCAGGAAATCACGGGAAGGTTGGAGTGAAGGACCATGAATCAATTGATTCCTGGGATGAAGGGGTGTCTGATGAGGAGAGATTGAGCAGTTTGGACCTACGCCCTTTTGGAGTTCAGAAGAATGGGGAATGATCTTAATGAAACACATCAGATCCTCCGGGAACTTGCCAGTGTCGTTGTTGAGAGGGTGTTTCCCCGCGTAGAAGAATCCAGATGTCGGGGACACAGTCTAAAAATAAGATTTATAAAAGTAAGATTGAGGGTGAGGAGAAATCTTTTCTCTAAGAGAATCATCACACCGTGGTACTCACTTAGAGCTTTGGAGACTGGGTCATTGAACATAGTCAAGGTTGAGCTGGACAGGTTTCTGATAGACAAGGGAGTAAAGGATTATGGGAGGGCAGACAGGAACGTGGATTGGAACCATAACAGATCATCCATAATGTTATTGAATAGCAAGGCAGTCTGGAGGGGCCGAATGGCCTACTCCTGTTCTTAATTCTTGTGCATTTGTGCTCCTGGATGAAAGCAACCAATCCCCCCACCCCCATCCCCCACCACCACCACCGCCACCAGTGCCTCCCACCAACTCCCAACCCCCATCCCCACCCACAGGTTCTGATTTGCCTACTCCTGGTTTGGGCAACTTTATCCTGCAAGAGAGAGAGAGAGAGGGCAAGAAGATCAGTTATTGTGCTGCAATGTTGGGGCTGTGCCTGCCACAGGTGAATAGCTGGAGGTATGTCGAGGCAGCAGGAGGTGGGTGCGAGTCAGGCGCCATTGGAAAGTATGCGAGCCTGCGGTGGAGTATCTGAATGTTCGGCCTGCGCCCTGAGTGCTCGAGACTGCTGATGGCTGACTGATGTGGGCTGCATTGAGCAATGTGAGAGGCTAGAGTTATCACTCACTGACGCAGACCAGCGCCCCTGTGAGGCCATCACACTTCTTACGGCACTGCGGCCAGGACCTCGGACTCAGGCTCTGGCAAATTGAAGCCCTCTGGCCACCTATTCCCATACTCTCCCGAGGGTGGTTCTTGAGGGCATCCTGACCCCTTGCCAATACCTGGCCTCTCTCCTCCTGTCCACCTCCACCACTGTGGCCTTTAAGTGCTCAATCCGTGACCTTGCAACCCTCTCTCTCCCCTAGTCCCAGACATGAGGCTGAGGGTTAAAATTATAAATTATACAAATGCCAAGAAGCATGACCATGCATTTGCTTTTATTAGTAACTGTGGAGCAATGTTAATGTAAATCTATTTTACGGAAATGAAACCCATATTCTATATCATCAAATTATTTTGTGCTCTTATCCCTGAAGCAAGTTATTTTATGACAATAAAAGGCAATAGGCAAGAAGTGATATGATTTGAATAACACAAAGATTAGATGAAAGGACTTGACAGATTAATTCAGGTCTAATTTAATCATTACGCTCATGTTTACAAATACAGCTGGGAATATTTTCCCCGTGACCATTTTCTTCTCCGCGAAAGGCAGCATCGTGAGGAAGGAGGTTTTTACGTTTGCCATCACTAATCCACCTCCTCCTCCTCTGATGATGGCATCCTTACAGTTTGCCAGGTAAACCAGTTCTTAATTTATTAATTTATATAATGAGTATGTGACACACCCGTCAGAGAAATCCCGATCCAACCTCCGCTCAGTGTCTGAGCAACGAGTCATAAATCTGTTTTTAGGCAAAAAGAATAATGTTTGAACAAGTCTCGGAAGCCATAGGACCAAGGATCATCCAAACTTGAACTTCAGGCATTGTCTGAATAAGTCCTGCCAGCAATGGACACCAACTGGCCACCCGCAGTTTTCTACAGACCAATTTAGGCCAGGTTTTCATTCGAAGGAATGTCAGATACATTTTGGAGGTGGGATTGTGGATTGGAGGGGGTGTGGTGCAAAGAGGCGAGGAAAACGCAGGGTCATAGGAGCAACAGTAGCACATACGGCCACTCGAGACTGCTCTGCCATTCAACACTATCAATACTATCATGGATGATCTTCTGCCTCTATTCATTTTCCCCCCTTCTCCCATATCCCAAGTGATGAAAAATCTGTCTACCTCAGTCTTGAGAATGTTCAATGATGGAGCTGCCACTACCTTCTCGGCGAGGGAATTCCAAAGGTTTTCAGGCCTTTGAGTGACTAGATTTCTTCTCATCTCAGTCCTAAATGATCGGCCCCTGATCCTCAGACTTTGACGCCTCGTTTTAGATTCCCCAGCCAGAGGACAGTATCGCTCAGTGTCTACCCTGGAACCGCCTCCAATATTGTTGTGGAGATGGGAGGGGAGCACTCCATCACAAACTGATAAAAGGTGACTGATTAGCGGTCACAAGCTATCACTACAAGGGCTACTGGGTGGGCAGCAGAAACGCCCATATAACTCAGCAAAGCTGCTTCTACCTAAGCTGAGGAACTTGGAGCGAGAATCTTTAAAAATGTATTAGGCCCCTCGTCAACGTACAAATAAGTTAATGGCTCTTTGAGAAGGTTCCCAGAGATGCCAGAACATTGCCTGAGTGGATGTGATGCCAGCAATAACCTGCTCACTGATGCACAGGGTCACTCAGCTCCTGACCTCATTAGGCCTTGGTCCAAACACGGACAAAAGAGCTGAACTCGAGATGTGAGGTGAGAGTGACTGCCCTTGACATTAAGGCCGCATTTGACTGAGTGTGGCATCCAGTAGCCCGAGCAAAACTGGAGTCACCGGGAATCAGGGCGGAGATTATCTGCTGGTTGGAGTTCATCTCCACCAAGAGACAATGCATCCATCCAAAAATGCACAACCTTGTTGAATGGGATTTTGCCGGGTTTTAATGGTGTATTGAATTCATAAATACAGCTAAATGACCTCACTGCCTCTAAAAAAGCAATTTTCTATTTGTAGAATTTTAATTTTCCACATTATGTTAACAGAAATTCCACAGAGCTTATTGTTTTTTAAACGTTTGGTTGTTTGGATCTGTCGGGCAGGATCGCCGACACCAGACGCCAAAATCGTGTTCGGCGATCGGCCGGGGAATCACCGTTTGCGCCGCTTTTGCAATGCTCCCCACCCCCCCGAAAACCGCATGCTTGCTGAGTACGTTGCACACCGTCGGGGTGGCCTCAGGATGTCACCTGAGGCCCTCCCCTGATGCTCCGCGCCCTATTATCCGAGTTCCCGAGGGCGTGGAACACTTAGCCTTTATATTTTAGTGAACCCGGAGTGGCGGCTGCGGGCTGAGTTCAACGCCGCCACAGTCGGGTGGGAGCCGTTGGTCTTCAAATCGGAGAATCCAGCCCATCAGCTTCTACCTTAATCCCACTGTTATGTCCCCCTCATTCACTATACTCTCTGTGTAAAATGTTTGATATGAAGTAAAGGCTCATCAGTACATTTTACTTTCTGGTTTGCTGTCTATGAGAATGCTTCAATGTGGTTGGCTGCTTGCCCTGCCTGATAATGTCACTGTTGCTGGACACCTGGAGATGCTCTAGAACTGGCACCAAATTCAAACTAGCATTGGAAAACGGGAGATCCCACCGCGGAGGTGATCTTCGTGGAGTGAAATATTACCTGAAGGTCACCTCACAATTGACTGGGAAATCTGGGCCAACACTTGTGGGTAAAGCTATTTGAGCTCGACAGGTTAGAGAGGACTGGGTGCCAAGAGTGTAAGTTAGAAACAGAGAAAAGAGGAGCAGGAATGGGTCATTCAGCCCATCGGGCCTGCTCCACCATTCAATGTAATCATTGCTGATCCTCTATCAAAACGCCGTACTCTCCCTCTCTCCCCATAACCCTTGAAGTCTTAAGGGTCTAGAAATCTACTATTTTCTCTTAAATATATTCAGTGACTTGGCCTCCAAAGCATTCCGTGGCAGAGAATTCCATAGGTTCACCCCCTCTGAGTGAAGAAATGTCTTCTCATCTCAGGCCTAATGTCCTGTATCCTGAGACTGTGACCCTTGTTCTAAACCTCCAGCCAGGGGAAATGTCATCCATACACCCAGTCTGTACAGCCTGTCAGAATTTTATATATTTCAATTACATCCCCTTGCATTCTTTTGAGCTCCAGCGGATACAGGCCGAGCCGACCCAATCTCTCCTCATACGCCAATCATAGACATAGAACCATAGAAAAGTTACAGCAGAGAAGGAGGCCATTCGGCCCATCTTGTCCATGCCAGCCCGAGGACACCCAGGTACCCTTTCCAATCACACCTTCCTTGAAAATGCTGGTCTGAGGCAATGGAAGAGCTCCTATGCGACTGCTTGGAGTCAGTGGACTGGTCTATGTTCAAGATCTCCACCGTGAGCAGCACGGTAGCACAGTGGTTAGCACAGTTGCTTCACAGCTCCAGGGTGCCAGGTACAATTCCCAGCTTGGGTCACTGTCAGTGCGGAGACTGCACGTTCTCCCCGTGTGTGGGTGGGTTTCCTCTGGGTGCTCCGGTTCAAAGATATGCAGGTTAGGTGGATTGGCCATGCTAAATTGCCCCTAGTGTCCAAAATGGTTAGGTGGGGTTACTGGGTTATGGGGACAGTGTGGAGGCATGGGCTTAAGTAGGGTACTCTTTCCAAGGGCTGGTGCAGACTCGATGGGCCGAAAGGCTTCCTTCTGCACTGTAAATTCTATGATCTATGGTCACAGCTTCCAAAGTCAGATCAGCCTTCATGAAAGTGACCCTCGGAAAGCGACGGGTACTGATGGAATCCCTGGTCGTGCACCAGGGATCCTGCACGGACCAACTAATAGATGTGTTCATGGACATTTTCAACCCCTCCCTACTCCGTTCTGAGGTTCCCACCTGCTTCAAGAAGACCATCATCATGCCAGTACCAAAGGAGAACCAAACAACATGCCTCAATGACTACTGTCCGGTGGCCTTGACATTGATCATAATGAAATGCTTCAAGAGGTTGGTCATGAGACACTTCAACTCCAAACTTTCAGACTGCCTTGATCCACTGCAATTCACATATCACCACAACCGGTCCACAGCAGACGCCATCTTCCTGGCCCTGCACTCAGCCCTTGAGTATCTCAACAGCAAGGATTCCTACATCAGACTCCTATTCATTGACTACAGCTCCGCCTTCAACACCGTAATCCCAGCCAAGCTCATATCAAAACTCCAAAACCTAGGATTTGGCTCCTCACTCTGCAACTGGATCCTTGACTTTCTGACCCACAGACCACAGTCAGGAAGGATAAACAGCAACACCTCCTCCATGATAGTCCTCAATACCGGGGCCCTGCAAGGCTTCCTAATTAGCCCCCTATTATACTCCCTGTACACACACGGCTGCGTGGCAAAATTTGGCTCCAACTCCATCCACAAATTTGCTGATGACACAACCGTAGTGGGTCGGATCTCGAACAATGATGAGTCAAAGTACAGGAGGGAGATAGAGAACCTAGTGGCATGTTATAATGGCAACAATCTCTCCCTTAACGTTAGCAAAACTAAGGAGCTGGTCATTGACTTCAGGAAGCAAAGTATCATAAACACCCCTGTCTGCATCAATGGTGCCAAGGTGGAGATGGTTGACAATTTCATTTCCTAGGGGTACACATCACCAAAAATCTGTCCTGGTCCACCCACCTTGATGCTACGACCAAGAAAGCACAACAGAACCTATATTTCCTCAGGAAACTAAAGAAATTTGGCATATCCACATTGACTCTTACCAATTTTTACAGATGCACCACAGAAAGCATCCTATCTGGCAGCATCACAGCCTGGTATGGAAATTGCTCGGCCCAAGACCGTAAGAAACTACAGAGTCGTGAACACCGCCCAGTCCATCACACGAACCTGCCTCCCATCCATTGACTCTGTCTACACCTCCCGCTGCCTTGGGAAAGCGGGCAGCATAATCAAAGACCCCTCCCATCTGGCTTATTCTCTCTTCCAACCTCTTCTATCGGGCAGGAGACACAAAAGTCTGAGAACACGCACTAACAGATTCAAAAACAACTTCTTCCCCGCTGTTACCAGGCTCTTGATGTGACTCTCTTATGGACTGATCTGATCTCTTCACACAACTTCTCGACTGAGTAGTACTACCCTCTGTATGCTTCCCCCAATGCCTGTGTCTATGTATTTACATTGTGTACTTATTGTATGTCCTATGGTTTTTTTTCATGTATGGAATGATCTGTATGGACTGTACGAAGAACAATACTTTTCACTGCACCTTGGTACACGTGACAATAAATCAAATCAATGAATGAATCAATTATTTACATTGTTGATATATATTGTGAATAGCTGGGGCCCAAGCACTGATCTCTGTGGTACCCCAATAGTCACCGCCTGCCTCTCTAAAAAAAAAATCCATTTATTCCTACTCTCTGATTCCTGTCTGCTAACCAATTCTCAATCCATGCCAAAATATACCTACAATCCCATGTGCTTTAATCTTGCACACTAATCTCTAATGTGGAACTTTATCAAAGGCTTTCCGAAAATCCAAGTACACGGCATCCACTGGTTCTCCCTTATCTTTTCTACTGGTTACATCCTCAAAAACTCCAGTCGGTTTGTCAAACATGATTTTGTTTCATGCGTCCATATTGAATTTGTTACAAAATCATCGAGAGTGTTTAGATGCTGAGAAACACACACTCCCTCAAAAAGATACAATGACCTCGGGAGTAAGTTGCCAGCACATGTGGCGAGAGCCAGCAGATTCACTTCAATCATTTCATTGAGAACACGGAGAGTTGTTGATAGGGGCAAATAATTCTCAACAGAGAAGGTAGGTGGGTAACTGAGCTTTGTGCTACCCACTCAGGGTGACCCTGGCTTGCTTACTTTCCAGGACTGGAGAGGAATTTGTATTTTCCCTAAATTGGTCAAAGGCTTTTTGGTTCTCTATCCATGATGCCTTCTTCCAGGATATTGTGTGGTTGCATTGGGGGAGGAGGTGGTGTTGCAGTGCTAGTAATCCAGAGACCCAGGGTAATGCTCTAGGGATCTGGGTTCAAATCCCATCATGGCAGATGGTAAAATTTGAATTAAAAGTCCAATGATGACCAGCAAATAATTGTCGGACCGTTTGGTTCACTAATGTCCTTCAGGGAAGATGGCCGACGTGTGACTCCAGATCCACTTCAATGTGACTGACTCTGAAATGGCTGAGCAAGCCCTTCTGTTCAAGGGCAATTCGGGATGGACAATAAATGATGGCATAACCCATGAATTCATTTTTGAAAAGAGTCTAGATTTTGTGTGAAAGTCAACACCGTGTTGGGAAGGGACAGGCTTGATAGACAAGCAGGCCTTGTCCAGTCCTTTTTTGTCTTGGTATGTTGGTAGCTTTGTGTGGCCCCAGGCCACAGTGTGGCCCCAACCTTGCCTGTGCGTCAAGGTTGAATTATGGTCTCCTGCTAAATGCACATCTTTTACAGATCATTCCCATCTGCAGTTGATTTTCCCCTGAAGCAGAGGTTCCTAACACCCCACTTAGATCTCAGAAGATGCCTAGAGTGTATGACCTGTGCTCCATTTATAGAAGGGAAAAGAAAGTATGTTAATTCTCATCGAGGTTCCGTGATTGACAGGTTAGAGGGTGAAGGGCCCCGACATCAAAAGCAAATGGTTTAATACCTTGAAATCAGAATCACAATTTTCACTGGAGCTCCATATTTTTTCGTGGCGACTCAGTAATTTCAGCAGCAAAAAGTAAAAGAATTTGCGGAGCCCTGCAGCTTTCAAGTAATCCTGCATGAGATGAATGGTTGTCATTTTCTGGTGGTTTCAATGCCCGATTCTGTCAGTTTTATGAGGAATGGCGGCACAGATGTTTCAAATGAATGCTGCAAAATGTAAATGTTTAAGTTACTCAGAGTAAAACAGCCAGAGTTTTCACAGTCGGTTACAGGTGATCACTCTGCCGGGCCTGATCAGCTGAGAGACGACAGCTCCCATTCTTACACAGCTCCCCCCCCCCCCCCCCCATTGTCTGCACCAGCTTTCCCGTTGGCACCTTTTGGTTATTCACGAGCCGGCGGTGTGCTTTAAGTTCTCACCCAATCTTTCCATTTTGCTTTTCAACTCACCACTGGCAATGCGGGCGTTTGTTGTTTGTTGACTTGCTGTGCTGTAAACGTGGTGAGCTGTGGAGGTCGAATCCTTGAACTTCTTTAAGGCTGTGATCCGAGGTTTTTTTTAAATTAGTTGCGGAGTTAAGGGTTAGGGAGAGAAGGCGGGAAAGTGGACTGACTGAGTGTTAGATCAGCCTTGGTCTAATTAATTGACGGAGCAGGCATGAAGGGACTATCCCTGTTCCTGTTTTTTATGGTCTGAGAACCATAGAACTCCTACAGAGCAGAAGGAGGGCAATCGGCCGATCAACTCTGCACCGACCCTCTGAAAGAGCACCCTACCTCGGCCCACCACCCCTCCCCGCCCAACCCCGTAACCCCATAAGACACAGTTAGGTAGCACAGTGGTTAGCTCTATTGCTTCACCAAGGGTTCGGGTTCCAAGGTTCGATTCCTGGCTTGGGTCACTATATGTGCGGAGTCGGCATGTTCTCCCCATATCTGCGTGGGTTTCCTCCGGTGCTCCGGTTTCCTCCCACAAGTCCCAAAAACCTGCTTGTTAGGTGAACTGGACATTCTGAATTCGCCCTCCCTCTACCCAAACAGGCGCCGGGATGTGGCGACTTGATGCTTTTCACAGTAACTTCATTACAGTGTTAATGTAAGCCTACTTGTGACACTAATAAAGATTATTATTATAAGCCCACCTAACCTACACATCTTTGGGCACTAAGGGGCAAATTAGCATGGCCAATTCACGTAACCTGCACATCTTTGGACTGTGGGAGGAAACCGGAGCACCCGGAGGAAACCCAGGCAGAGACAGGGAGGATGTGCAAACTCTGCACAGTCACGCGAGGTCGGAATTGAACCCGGGTCCCTGGCGTGGTGAGGCAGCAGTGTGTGCCACTACACCGCCCTTTCTTTATACCCGCTTCTTGAGACAACTGGGTGACATGTTGGGCAGTTCCGAGTGAACCATTGTTGGTGTTGGACAGGAGTCACGTGCAGTAGGGATCGCCGAAAGACCTTACTGAACGTTTTTTTCGTTCTTGCAACCAACGGTCGCTTTTACTGATCTCAGGTTTTTATTTCCATATTAAACTGCGTGGCTCACGTTATCAGCCTCCGTGTAATGAGACCGGTAAAGTAAGCACTGCGCTCCTTCCTGCACATGTTGCAGTGAAATTGTATTTGCCACGGCCTTTCCTATTCCCAGGAGGGTGCTGTTTGTCTGTTTCCTGATGGTTTGATGAAACTGGGAACCTTATGAGCTCACGATTGCGGAATTCCATTTGACTTCATTTCATTCTCCCTGTTTAGGGAAACCCCGGGGAAGTTGAGGTCCGGTGCCTAGGCTGAAATGAGATGGGAAAGAGGGGATATTAATGGAAGCCAACAAGCAGTAGGTGGGGAAACCCCACCTGGGATTTCTTTTTGAACATTTGCAGATTGCAGGACGAAGGGAAAATTAGCAAAAAATGTATCGAAAGAACTATGGGTGGCCATGGAGAAAATTTTGAGAATTGGAAGACCCAATATTGATCAGGAGAGAGTGGCTTGGGGGAGGTGGCCTGATTTGGCAGCATTCAGGAAACCCAAATATATGGGCATCGCTGTGCTCCTTCTGAATTTAATGGCAATGCATTGTTTCCAATTTATTTTCTCTGTTTCCCAGCTGAAGGCAGCACCAGCGGGAGCACTGGGAGCACGAACACATAGAGATTAGCGGGAGGATCGGGAATCTCAGGGTTTGTGGGTTCAGATCGACCAATCGTACTCAAAAGAACAGCAGAGTCTGATGTCACAGGAAAGCAGCTAATTAATTGCTGCGTATTCCGTTTCTCACTCTCTAAACATGGGCATTTATTCAAATAAAGAGCTGGGAGATAAAGAAAACTTCAATCGGGGTAAGTATAAGGTTGGCAGGGTGGCACAGTGGTTAGCACTGCTGCCTCACCGCTCCAGGGACCCAGGTTCAATTTGGGTCTCGGGTGACTGTGTGTGCGGAGTTTGCACGTCGTCCCCGTGTCTGTGTGGGTTTCCTCCAGGTGCTCCGTTTCCACGCACAGTCCAAAGATGCGCAGGTCAGGTGGATTGGCCATGCTAAAATTTCCCCAAAGGTTAGGTGGGGTTACATGGATAGAGCGGGAATTGGGCCTGTGTAGGGCGGTCTTTCGAAAGGTTGGTGGAGACTTGATGGGCCGAATGGACTCCTTCAGCACTGTGGGGATTCTATATCTAAAGATGTCCAAAGATGTGCAGGTTAGGTGGATTGGCCATGATAAATTGTCCTTAGTGTCCAAAATTGCCCTCAGTGTTGGGTGGGGTTACTGGGTTATGGGGTTAGGGTGGAGGTGTTGACCTTGGGTAGGGTGCTCTTTCCAAGAGCCAGTGCAGACTCGATGGGCTGAATGGCCTCCTTCTGCTGTAAATTCTATGATAATTTACCCTATGAATAAGAAAATTAATAAGAATATGAATTACAGTGAGTAATCTAAACCAGGTACTAACTGGATTGTCAAAGAGGGAGTAGAGAGCTTTTTTAAAGATCATGGGTGGCTTCCAAATATCTGTTGCCTATAAATCCTGCGTCCTTCCACACGTCTTGAGGGACCGTGTGTGTGTAGGAGGTGTTTCCAGCTGCTTCAGCCCGAGCCCAGGATCTCCAAGTGTCATGGGAATGTCACTTTAAGAAATGTTTGTCTGCTCAAGTGGCTGCAGTGATGTCAACGTGTGGGTGGAGCTGGGCTCTGGCTCTGCTTTTTAGTTTCGCTTTGAGGAAAAGCTTGGGCGTGTCTGTATTTTTTAGTTTAGTTTTTAGTGTTGGCTCTGCAGCCAGCCAAAGAAGGTGTAATTTTGATCTCTCTGCAATCTAAAGACTGTCTCCAGATCATTTGGTGAATTCAGAGTGATAACTGCTCTCAGTAGAGAATTTAAGCCTGATCTCTGTGTTAAAAAGGATCTTTTGTCTTCCGGATGTTGTTTGGAAATTTATTAAGGGTTATCTATAGAGTACTGTATTCTTTGGTGATTTATTGGTGCTGATAGTTGTTAAGCTGTTTACTGTGGGTTTATAAAGTGTTAACTGGTTTCATAAATAAACATTGTTTTAATTTAAAAGTACTGTAGATTTCTGGTGCATCACATCTGCAGAGTAGGCCCGTGTGTTTCCCCATAACCACAACCTATTCAAAGTTGTGGGTCAGGTGAACTCCATGATACACTTTGGGTTCTCTAAACTCTGGCCTTTAACACAAGCTTGGGAGGCAGCTGGAGTCACTGTGGAGCTTCAGGGAGGATGAGAGTTTCCTGGATTGTGTATGAGGTGTAGGAAAAGACGAGTGGTACAGGTGTCTTCGGGGTTTGTGTCACTCTCGGGCGCTCAGTATTGGAGACTGCTGGGAGTGATGCTACCTTGAGGCAGTGCTGTTTGGGCCGTGGCAGAACTGGGACATGGGGCCATACAGGAGGGAACAGCAAAATGCAGAAATACAGGCATTACAGGCGAATCCATTGTCAGGGAGACAACAAGGCATTTCCTGTAATCCCATGAGTCCTGTATTGTGTGTTGCCTCCATGGTACCAGGGGAAAAGACATCATAGAATATCCTGCAGAGGGAAGGGAGCGAACCGGAAGCTGGGTACAGGTGATACCAACAACATGGAGAGTGCGGGTTATTGAGGACCTATGGTCAGACTTTCAGAAACCCAAGGAAGTAAACGAGGAGGACCCTGAAAGTAATAATATCTGGATTATTTCCAAAAGATCGCAAGAATAGGATGGTATGGCGGATGTATCGCTGGATGCATGGTGTAAGAGGAAACAACTCTAATTCTTAGGGCATTGGGACAGGTTCTGGGGCAGGATGCACCTATTTACCAGTGATGGGTTGCACCTCAACAGGGCTGGGACCAATGTCCTTGTGGGAGGTTCATACGTGTGGATTGAGGAGGGTTTAAATTAAATTGGCAGGGGGATGGGCACCAGCAGATAAACGTAGAAAAGAGGAATAATGTGCGTAAAGTGAGATTGTTGGGCTGTACCAGAGAAGAACGTAGTTCCATATTAGATAGCAGCAGACTAAGAAGGACTACGAGGAATACAAAAACAGGGCCACAATACACAAAGCGTGGTGAATAAGGTTGATAAGTTACAAGTACAAATCGCAGTGTGAAAACATGATGTGATGGCAATAATGGGAAGATTGGAAATATGGAGCATCGGTTGCATAATATTCAAGGGTAGAAAGTGTGCAGTAAAAGATAAGGGAGGGTAAAGGGGAGATGAGATGACTGCCATGATTTGTTACAGCCAGTGAGGCATTGAAATGTAGGAGTGGACAGGGGATCGAGAACACTGAGGTGTGAGATTGTGGAGAGGGGCATCAGGGACATGTGGGGGTCAGGCTATCGCAAATATAGAGGCTAACCATGGCAAGTCAGCAAGATCGCGAAGCACTCCTGCTCCTCCGGGCCCACAAGCAGTGCTGGAAAAGCACGTAGCCGCTGGATTTTGCTGCTGGATTTTGCTGCAGGATTTGGCCGCTGAATTTAGCTGCTATCACTTCCCTCCGCCTGCTGGATGCCCCAAAAAATTGGAATTGAGGACAAGATTAGATTTGCCATGATCTTATAGAGAAAGTAGTGAGAGGCTGTAAGGCCTCCTCCAGCCTCTATTTTTTTATGTTCTTGTGTTGTTATGTTTACGGAAGTAAGTAGGCCCTCGGAGGCCCATTGAATCTTCTGCACCGATAATGGACAGGCCCAGGCCTTTCGTGATGTTGTGGGCTGGGGGGTGGTGGGGAATGGTGGGAGGTGGGTGCTGTGTTATGTATTCTGGGATAACACAGGCTGCAACTCGATGCAGCTTTGTCCAAAAGATACTCCAGACTTTGGAGTAAGTTCAATGTGATTTACTGAACCATTAGCACAGTTCTCTATGAGTTTGACTCTCCTGCTAATCTTGCTATAGTAAATCAGTCTAACTAACCAGTCTGCTCTAAGCCACGTGGTGGGTGTGATGCTTCTGATCTGCCCCTGTCCTACTTTCTAAGCGTCGCCTGTGGAAAGAGAAAGAGCATGTGTGCCCTGTCCTTTTATATATGGGTTTTGTAATGCCCCCTTGTGATAGTGTCACCTCTGGGTGGCTTGACTGCCCATTGGTCGTGTCCTATTCTATGTGTTCATTAGCTATATGTCTGCATGTCATGACATCTCCGGTGCTCCCTCTAGTGTTTACTTAGTCTTAGTGTATTTACATTAACCCCTTGTGTATTTACAATGACGCATATCATCACAGTGGGCAGCCTATCAACCAGCTGCAACTGGTGCTCACACATCCTGCACATGACTTCAGACTATATTGCCCGTTCCTTCACTGTCATTGGGTCAACATTCTGGAATTCCCTCCCTAACAGCACTGTGGATGTACCTGCATCACATGAACTGCAGTGGCTCAAGATGGCAGCGCATCAGCACAACCTTTTCAAGGGCAATTAGGGATGGCTAAAATAACTGCCGGCCGAGCCAGTAATGCTCGCATCCCAGGAAAGAATTTAAAAATATTGACATGAAGTCAATTTGATATTTGACCGACCCGCCTTCAAAGCAGTTAAAATTACCCTTCTGTGGTGTGTGCAATGTTCATAACACTGAATCTTTGTTTTTCTCACCAGTTGTTTTCTTCAAGTTGCCTTCAAACTATTAATTCCCTTCTGGTTTCTCAAACCAAATCATTGTTTTAAGAATATCAGGTGTATTGATGACAGAGACAGAGGGTATCACAGCTGAGCGTTAACCTCCCATTACCCATTGGTCAGTGGGCCAGGATCAGGAGTGGGAACTGCCTGAGCTGCCCCTTTCCTAGTCTCGGGAACGGTTGGCCAATTGTAACACCCCACCACTGCCTCCCGACCCAACATGGCAAGTCTGGAATTGCAACATCCTGTGTGCGGAAGCTGGAATCTCTTACAAAAACAGAGGATGCAGAAGAGAATTCAGCAGGCCTGACAGCATCCGGAGAGAGAGATAACAGAGTTAATGTTTCGAGTCCACACGACCCTTCTTCATGGCAAGCCTGAAACCTTCTGGTCCATATTGATGTAACATCAATGACCACGAGACGAGAATGGTGAAACAATTGAGGCTTTATTGCACAAGATGTTGAGCCTCCTGCAACTGGAACCAGAATGGGAGTAGCGCAGGAGAGCAGACACTTTTATACGGCGCCTGCTGGGAGGAGCCAGCAGGCAGGGATTACTGTGGTACCTGTAATACAGTGGCAGTACCGTAATACGCGTAGTGTGTTACCAGTGGTATTTATCACATTCACCCCCTGTTTCAAAAGAGTCCGGCGGGAGCGTAGAACAACATTACAGATTGAGTCTGTCGGGGGCTCAGACCCTCCGCTGTGATCGCCTCAGTCCTGGTGGTGATGTGGGCGCCGATGTGGTCACCTGCGACTCCGGGAGCATGTTGTCCTCTTCATCATCACCCCTGAGTGGATCCAGTGAGGGGACGGATACTGCTGGGGTGGGGGCTGCGGTGAGGTTCGCTGGCAGGAGGGTGAGTGGCGCAGGGGTGAGGGAGGCAACCGGAGGGGGGAGAAGCGGTACCAGGTTGGGGGTTGTGGGTGGGGCCCCAGCGGGTGCCAGGTCCCGGAAGAACATTGTGTCCTGTCGCCCGTCGGGGTGTGCCACGTAGGCGTACTGTGGGTTCGCATGGAGGAGGTGGACTTTCTCAACCAAGGGATCCAATTTATGGCTCCTCACATGCTTCCGGAGGAGGACGGGCCCAGGAACTGTCAGCCATGTTGGGAGCGAGACCCCGGAGGTGGACTTCCTAGGGAAGGCAAACACACGTTCGTGACGGGTCTCATTAGTAGCGGTACACAGGAGCGACCAGATGGAGTGGAGCGCGTCGGGGAGGACCTCCTGCCAGCGGGAGATTCCTAGACCGAAGGGCCAGCAAGACGGCCTTCCAGACCATCCCGTTTTCCCTCTCCACCTTCCCATTTCCCCGGGGGGTTGTAGCTGGTCGTCCTGCTCATGGCGATGCCCTTGCTGAGCAGGAACTGACGTAGCTCATCACTCATGAAGGAGGCTCCTCGATCTCTGTGGTTGTAGGTGGGGAAACCGAACAGGATGAAGATGCTGTGCAGGGCCTTGATGACCGTGGCAGAAGTCATGTCGGGGCATGGGATGGTGAATGGGAAACGGGAGTACTCATCAATAACATTGAGAAAGTACACGTTGCGGTCGGTGGAGGAAAGGGGCCCTTTGAAGTCCATGCTGAGGCGCTCAAAGGGGCGGGAGGCCTTCACCAGGTGTGCTCTATCTGGCCGGTAGAAGTGTGGTTTGCACTCCGCGCAGACTGGACAGTCCCTGGTCACGATCCTGACCTCCTCGATGGAGTAGGGCAGTTTGCGGGCCTTGATGAAATGGAAGAACCGGGTGCCCCCGGGTGGCAGAGGTTATTATGGAGAGCCTGGAGTCGGTCCACTTGTGCGCTGACACATGTACCTTGGGATAGGGCATCTGGGGGCTCATTGAACTTCCCCAGGCAATATAAGATCTCATAGTTGTATGTGGAGAGCTCGATCCTCCACCTCAAGGTCTTGTCATTCTTGATCTTGCCCTGCTGTGTATTGCTAAACATGAAGGCAACCGACCGTTGGTCAGTGAGGAGAGTGAATCTCCTGCCGGCCAGGTAATGCCGCTAATATTGCACAACTTCCACAATGGCCTGGGCCTCCTTTTCGACAGAGGAGTGCCGAATTTTGGAGGCATGAAGGGTGCGGGAAAAGAAAGCCACGGGCCTGCCCGCCTGGTTGAGAGTAGCGGCTGGAGCCATATCCGATGCATCGCTCTCTACCTGAAAGGGGAGGGACTCATCGACCGCGTGCATCGTAGCTTTGGCGATGTCTGCCTTGATGTGGTTGAAGGCCCGGCGGGCCTCAGCCATCAGGGGAAAAACTGTGGACTTGATGAGTGGGCGGGCCTTGTCCGCATAATTGTGGACCCACTGGGGGTAATATGAGAAAAAACCCAGGCATTGTTTCAGGGCCTTGGGGGAGTGGGGGAGGGGTAGTTCCAGGAGGGGACGCATGCGGTCGGGGTCGGGCCCTAGGACTCCATTTTCCACAACGTAGCCATGGATGGCTAAGCGGTTGGTGCAGAAAAAGCATTTCTCCTTATTGTAGGTGAGGTTAAGGAGTTTGGCAGTATGGAGGAATTTTTGGAGGTTTGCGTCGTGGTCCTGCTGATCGTGGCCGCAGATGGTGACATTATCTAGGTATGGGAACGTGGCCCGCAGCCCGTACTGGTCAACCATTCGGTCCATCTCTCGCTGGAAGACCGAGACCCCATTGGGGACGCCGAAGGGAACTCTAAGGAAGTGAAAGAGGTGGCCATCTGCTTCGAATGCAGTGTATTGGCGGTCCTCCGGGCGGATGGGGAGCTGGTGGTAGGTGGGCTTCAAGTCAACTGTGGAGAAGACTCGATACTGCGCAATCTGATTGACCATGTCAGATATGCGTGGGAGGGGGTACGCACCGAGCTGTGTGTACCGATTGATGGTCTGACTGTAGTCGATGACCATCCTGTGGTTCTCCCCAGTCTTGACTACCACCACTTGAGCTCTCCAGGGGCCGTAGAAGGGTGGATGAAACTCTCTGTGCTCCCGGAGTCAAAGAGGCAGGTCGTCTCGTGCCCGTTGATCTTTACCGTTGTCGTAGCGGTCGCGATGTTGCGGGGCCGAGACTGATCAAGGGTCGTGGAAGCGAGCTGCGGCAGATGTTGGGAAGTCCCGGGCTGATCAGCGGTGGCGGAGGTATTGTCGGGCCGCGAACGGCCAGGCGAGCAGGGATACTGAGGCGCGGTCCAAGATGGCGGCGACAACAGGGCGCACATGGCGGGCGACATCAAAGATGGCGACGACCACGGGCCAGACGTGGCTTGTGGTGGAGAAGATGGTGGCGCCCCTGGTTCACACGTGGGGGGTGTAGCGATGCTAGGCCTGGAAACAGCGGCGACTGACCAGGCCTGGCAAATGGAAACAAAGTGGCCCTTCTTCCCACACCCGTTGCAGGTCGCACTCCGTGCCGGGCAGCGCTGCCTGGGATGTTTGCTCTGGCCACAAAAGTAACATTTGGGCCCTCCGGAGTTGGTTGACTGCCGCGCGGCGCAGGCTTGCGGTGCAATCGGGTCGGCTGCTGGTGGGGCCCACGATGCCGACGAGAGTGCCGCGTGGTCGGAGGTGTAGGCCTCCAGATTACGGGAGGCCACTTCTAGGGAGTTAGCAAGCTGCACAGTCTCTGCAAGATCGAGCGTACTCCCTTCCAATAGCCGCTGGCGAACGTAAGTAGACTTAATGCCCGTGACATAAGCGTCTCTGATTAATAGTTCAGTGTGTTGGACTGCCGGAACTGCCTGGCAGTTACCGAACTGCGGGGGAAACAGTCACGCTTAATAAATTGTAGCGCACAAAGACTCCGAGAGACGAATAGAGTGAAGTCGATGAGGCTTTATTAAGCGTGACTGTTTCCCCCGCAGTTCGGTAGTAGACTGCCTGCGGGGGAGGACTCCAGGTACTTATACTCCGCCTTCAGGGCGGAGCTAGAGGTCAACATCCAACCAGGACCCGGGATCTGTCAGCCAATGACATCATGGCTTCACAGTCCCACATGACCCCTAATGCATACTACCACAGACTTCCAGTGGCGTTCGCGAGCGGAGCAACCGCGTTCAGGAGAAGCTCCCGCCGGCCCGCGATATCGCAGTCTTTTTCGGGGGGTGCCCCGCTGATTTTTTGAAAGAATTAAACCTCTCCGGGATCGGCCCTGCCCCCCTCGCCCTGTTAAAGCGTCAAAGCTCCGTTTCACGGAGCCGGTGGGTTGGAATTGCGGGAGAGGAGAGACTGGTCCCGGTGGGTTCGGCGGAGTGGCTGCACGTGGAGGAGGAGCTGGGATCGGGACTTTGTTCCCTAAGGAACATCCTGAAAGCCAAAGGGCTCAAAGAGCACGGAGAGAAAAAAAACATTTTCTCTCTCTCTCTCTCTCCTGAAAATTTGAAAGGAGCAGCGGGGGCGGAGCCAAATGGAGGCCGAGGCTGCAGGCCCGAAGCCAGGGGGCGATGTAGGTGAGATGTCCCACATCGGATGGCTCCCGCCTAGAATGTGGAAAGAAGACTGAAGCCCGGTCCCAGGGAAATTCTGGAGGTATACAAAAAAGAAGAGAAAGACGTTTTAAAGAAATTTGAGATTGAAGAAGGAAGGAAGGGTGAGAAAAAGGAAAAATAATGAGCCGTTAAAGGATGCGAAAAGCAGCATCGAGGAAGGGAGGAAACGCGGGCTCGCCGTTGAATGAGAGGATGAGCAAGAGTGCTGACAAGATGGCAGAGGCCGGACCGCATGGTGGGGCTGCACTACTTACGGTGGAGAAGATGACCGAGGTGATGGCGGTGGAGCTGGAAAAGCAGTTTGCGAGGCACATGGAGGCTTTGAGGAAGGAGACGGCGGTCACAGTGAAGTCATTGGTGGAGGAGGCAATCGCCCCGGTGAGAGTAGCTGTGGCAAAGACATCGGCCGAGGTGAGAGAGCTGGGCGAGAAGATGAAGGAAGTGGAGGAGGCCATGTCGCAGCACAGCGACCAGTTCATCTCGATGGGGGACGAGCTGCGGAGGGTGGTGAAGGTCAACAGAGGACTCCGAGCAAAGCTCGAGGACTTGGGGAACCGCTCGAGGCAGCACAATCTGAGAATTGTGGACTTGCCCAAAGGGATAGAGGGTCCAAGGCCAACAGAGTACTTCGCTACAAAGTTGGCGGAGCTGATGGGGGTGGGTGAGAACCCCTCCCGGTACGAGCTGGACCGAGCTCATCGGTCATTAAGGCCGAAGCCCAAAGTGAATGAGCCGCCAAGAGCAGTAATCAGCTGCTTCCATAAGTACTGCACGAAGGAGAAGGTGTTAAGCTGGGCGAAGCAGAAGCGCGAGGTGCAGTGGGATGGTGCTGGAGTTCGGATCTACCAGGACTTGACGGTGGAGTTGGCAAAAAGACGAGCGGCGTTCGGGCGAGTGAAGGCGGCACTGTACAAAAAGGGGGTGCGATTTAGTATGGTATACCCGGCGAAGCTGAGGGTGACGTATGGTGCGAAAGACCTTTATTTCGAGACAGCGGAGGCGGCTGAGGTGTTCGTGAGGGCAGAAGGCTTGGGACAGACGTGAGGTGCGGAGCTGGAAGAGAGACTGTGGACTGTGATTGGGGAGCTGGGAAATGTATAAATGCTACAACTTTCTTTTTACTGATGTGTATTGTTATTTACTTCTCTTCACATTGTTACAGAGTTCAAGTTATTGGTTGGGTTGATTAGCAATCGGTGTTGCGACGATTATATCTTAGTTTAGTGAATTGTATGGGTTGGATTATTGTTTTTGTTTTTTCTTTCTCTGGGACTGGGTGGGAGGGGACGGTATATCTTGCCGGGGGGGAGCCACCCGCGCTAGCTAACTAAAGTCGGCTAGTGAGCGGAGGCGAGGTGAGAGGAGGGCTGCGGACATTGGAGCCTGGTTAGCAGATTTCGATGGGCCTACGAAGCGAGCAAGGGGGGGTAGGGATTGATGCTGGGAGATGTTTTTTTCGAGAGGAAATGTAGGGGGGGGGTTTGGGAGGGGGGGGGGGGTTGGGGGGGGGGGGGGAAGGGGTGTGATGTGAATAATGGGTGGGGTGGGTCAGGCTCATGGGGCAGGGCTCGGTGGTATGATGATGGTGGATAAGAAGGGTGGGGGGGGGGGGGGGGGTGAGAGACCCCCAGTTAGGATAGTCACGTGGAACGAGAGGGGGTTAGGAGGTCCGGTCAAGAGGTCAAGGGTGCTTGCGCATCTTAAAAGTTTGAAAGCCGATGTAGCAATGCTGCAGGAGACTCACTTGAGAGTGAAGGACCAGGTGAGAATTAAAAAGGGCTGGGTTAGTCAGGTGTTTCATTCTGGACTTGACGGTAGGTTCGAGGGTAGCGGTAATGGTCAGCAAAAGAGTACGCTTCCAGATGGAGAAGGTGGTGGCAGATCAGGGGGGTAGAAATGTGATTGTGACAGGGGCGCTCACTGGAGGGGAGGTTAGTGGCGCTGTTAAGGGTCTACGGCCCCAATTGGGACGATGTGGGATTCGCAAAGAAGGTGTTTGGGGCCATCCCCGACTTGGACACACACAAACTGATAGTGGGGGGGGGGGGCTGGAACTTGGTGCAGGCGCCAAGGTTGGACAGGCCACGGCCGCGCTCGCTGGTCCCATCGGGGGGGCGAAGGCGTTGGCTGGGCTAATGGTGGAAATGGGAGGGGTGGACCCTTCGAGGTTTCTGCACCCGAGGGAATGGAAGTACTCGTTTTTCTCAGCAGTCCATAAGGTATACTCTCAGATCGACTTTTTCATGGTGGGGAAGGATTTGCTGGCTGGGGTTACGGGGTCGGAATACTCGGCAATTGCAGTGTCAGATCATGCTCCGCATTGGGTGGATATGGTGCTGGAGAAGTGGGTAGCGCAGAGGCCGGGGTGGAAATTAGATGTGGGACTTTTGGGAGACCAAGTGTTCTGTGACAAAATTGAAAAGGTAATTAAGGAATATGTAGGCCTTCCTCTGTCACTGGCGGGTCGGGTACAGGCGGTTAAAATGAACGTGTTGCCGCGATTTCTGTTTATTTTTCAATGCCTGCCGATTTTCCTGCTAAGGGCAATTTTCAGAGAGATTGAGGGAAGGATTACTTTGTTCATCTGGGGAGGGAAGGTGGCCAGAGTTAGAAAGGTGCTGCTACAGAGGGGAAGGCAGGCAGGGGGTTTGGGTCTTCCGAACCTGATGTATTACTACTGGGCGGCGAATGTGGAGAAGGTGCGGAGCTGGGTCAGAGGGGTTGGTTCCCAGTGGGTCAGAATGGAGGAGAGTTTGTGCAGGGGGTCGGGGTTGAAAGTACTGGCAACAGCGCAGCTCCGGATAGCCCCGGGGAAGTACTCAGGGAGTCCGGTAATAGTAGCTACATTGAGAATTTGGAGGCAGTTTCGCCAACACTTCAGATTGGGAGCAGGGTCGAGGGAAATGACGATTTGGGGGAAACACAGATTTGAGCCAGGGAGATGGGAGGAAATTTTCAGAAATGGGAGGAGAAGGGATTAAGACACTGAAAGATTCGTTTCTTAGGGGTCGGTTTGCAGGATTGAGGGAGCAGGAAGCGAAGTATGGGCTGGAGCAGGGGGAAATGTTTAGATACATGCAGGTTCGAGATTTTGCCAGAAAGGAGATACAGAACTTCCCAGAGGAGCCGGCCTCCACATTGCTGGAGGAGGTGCTGACGACAGGGGGACTGGAGATGGGGGTAGTGTCAGCAGTTTACGGAGCTATTTTGGACGAGGAGAAGGCACCGCTGGAAGGGATCAAAGCAAAGTGGGATGAAGAGATGGGAGAGGATATGGAGGATGGGTTCTGGTGTGAGGTGCTCCTGAGAGTGAATGCCTCCACCCTGTGCGCGAGGTTGGGGCTGATACAGCTGAAGGTGGTGTACAGAGCACACCTCATGAGGGCGAGGATGAGCCGATTCTTTGAAGGAGTAGAAGATGTGTGCGAACGTTGCAGGGGGGGGGGGCCCGCTAATTACGTTCATATGTTTTGGTCCTGTCCAAAGCTAGAGGATTACTGGAAGGAGGTTTTTACGGTAATTTCTAAAGTGGTGCATGTGAAACTGGACCCGGGCCCCCTGGAGGCCATATTCGGGGTGTCGGACCAGCCATGGTTGGAAACGGGGGCGGAGGCAGATGTTGTAGCCTTTGCCTCGTTGATCGCCCAAAGGTGGATCCTGATGGGTTGGAGGGCAGCCTCTCCACCCTGTGCCCTGGCCTGGCGGAGGGACCTGTTGGAATTCTTGACTCTTGAGAAGGTTAAGTTTGAGGGGAAGGATAAAGGGGTTCTACAATTCATTATGCACTTTCAAGAACTGGATAACATTGAACATTAGTTGGGGGGGTGGCTGGGAGGGTTGGGGGGAGGGGGCGGTGTGTGTTAATGGTGGCTATGGGTGATTCCTGATTCCTTTTTGTCATTTGTTTGTGCGAACATGCGGGCAAATGTTTGGGGTTTGGTGGGAGGATGGGATCGTTGTTATTGATATGGGGATTGACATATTTATTACTGATTATTGTTTATTGTTGGTGGGTGTAAATTTGGGAGAAAATGTGAAAAAGGAGGAGAATAAAGAAATATTTGAGTGTTTATAAATGGGTGTGTATATAAATACCTGTAATGAGAGTACCTTTAAGAAATGGGTGTTTATTACTGCAGTGATGTCACAGAATGGGTGGATCTGGGCTGTCTGTCAGCTTTTTACTTTTGTTTTTGAGCAGGCTGCAGGGTGGGTTTTGGTTTCATTTTCAGTGTGGGAGCTGATGCCAGACAGAGCCAGGCAGACTTTTGATCTCTCTGCATTTGGCTAAGCATTTAAAGTTGCCTGAGATACTGTTTGACTCAGTGGAAATGGCAAAAATTCAGTTGCAAATTAAACAAATGGAACATGAGAAAGAATTAAAGCAGCATGAATACGAAAGAGAGGGAAAAGAAAGAGAGAGAGAGAGCGTAAAAATAAAGAGAAAGAGATAGAGCAGAAAGAGAAAGAGAAAGGGAGAGAGAGGAAAAAGAAGATGAGAGAGAAGAAAGGAGAAAAGAAAGAATAGCCCTAGCAGACCAAAAAGAAAGAGAAAGGGAGATACAGATCAGGGAAAAAGATAAAGAGAGAGAGTTTGAACTTCAGAAAATGGCCATGAAACATGACAGTCAGTTAAAATTGGCAGACGTAAAGGGAAACGTACAGTTGGATGATAGTGATGAGGATAGTGAGAAAGAGCATGGGCTGGAGCAGTAGAAGGCTTGGTGGGAATCTATTTAAATATGTTCAAGCATTGCCAAAGTTTGACGAGAAGGAGGTAGAAGCCTTTTTCATTTCATTTGAGAAGGTAGCTAAACAAATGAAGTGGCTACAGGACATGTGGGTATTACTGAGTCAAACAAAGCTGGTAGGTGGAGCTAGTGAAGTGTTTGCATCACTACCGGAGGAGGTATCTGGGACGTATGAGGAGTGAAAGGTGCTTATGAACTAGTGCCTGAAGCTTACAGACAAAGGTTTTGAAATTTAGGGAAAGAATTTGGTCAAACATACATGAAGTTTGAAAGGCTCAAACAGAGTAATTTTGATAGGTGGATAAGGGCTTTGAAAATAGACCAAACGTATGAAGCTCTAAGAGAAATTATACTTTTGGAAGAGTTTAAAAATTCAATTCCTGATGTAGTGAGAATTCATGTGGAAGAACAGAGGGTTAAAACTGCAAGATTAGCAGCAGAAGTGGAGATGATTATGAATTAGTTCATAAATCAAAGCTTGATTTCCAACATCAGTTTCAGCCTGGGAGGGATAGAAACTGGGGACATGAGAAATACTCGAGTGGTAAAGGTAAAGGTGATCTGATGGGAGACAATAAAGAGAGTGTACCTCAGATTAAAAAAAGAAATCCAGGAGGTTGGAAGACATGAAAAGTTTCAAATGTTTTCACTGTAATAAACTAGGCCATGTAAAGTCACAGTGTTGGTGGTTGAAGAAAAGCACTGGGAAGGCTGATGTGGTAAAACAGGATAAGACAGTGGGGTTTGTTAAAGTGGTAAAGGAAAGCCCAAGTGAAGCGAAGGAGGTGCAAAAGATTGTACAGCCTGATCAAGAGGTGATTGTTAAGAAGGTGTCAGATCTCTTTAAAGAATTTACTTGTGTGGGTAAAGTTTACTCATGTGTATCAGGAGGGGTAGGTAAAGAAGGCACAATTTTAAGAGATACGGGAGCTAGTCAATCTTTAATGGTAAGAGATGGGGAGTTATGCAGTTTGGGAAGAATGTTGCCAGAAAAGGTGGTAATATGTGGAATTCAGGGTGAGAGGAGTAGTGTTCAATTATATAAGGTAACGATGGAAAGTCCAGTGAAGAGTGGTGAAGTGGTAGTCGGAGTAATAGAGAAACTATCTTGTCCAGGAATACAGTTGATCTTGGGTAATGATATAGCTGGATCAGAGGTGGGAGTGATGCCTACTGTGGTTGATAAGCTAGTGGAAAATCAGACAACTGAAGTGTTGAAGGACAAATATCCTGGGATTTTTCCGGATTGTGTAGTAACAAGGTCGCAAAGTCACAGGTTAAGTCAAGAGGAGAAATCAAAGAGTGAAGATGATGTTGAAATGCAATTATGAGAAACGATTTTTGATCAGATGGTTGAAAAAGAACAAGAACAGGTAGAGGATGAGGCGGATATTTTTAGTTCAGGAAAATTGGCAGAGTTACAACAGGAAGATAGAGAAATAAAACGGATGTATCAGAAAGCATATACGGAAGAGAAATTTGAGTGTATACCAGAGTGTTATTACCGGAAAAGTGATGTATTGATGAGAAAATAGAGACCTTTACATATGCAGGCGGATAAAAAGTGGGCAGAAATTCATCAAGTAGTATTGCCGCTAGGGTATAGAAAGGAGGTGTTGCGAGTTGCACATGAGGTACCAAGCTAAAATCTAAAAACATTTTAATTGGCCTGGACTACATAAAGGTGTAGTTACATTTTGTCAATCATGTCACACATGTCAAGTGATAAGGAAACCTCAAGCAGTGATAAAACCAGTGCCCTTAATACCCATTCCAGCATTTGAGGAACCTTTTACAAAGGTCCTAATTGATTGCGTAGGACCGCTTCTCAAAACAAAAAGTGGGAATCAATACCTTTTGACTATAATGGATGTGCCTACTAGGTTTCCAGAGGCCATTCCAGTGCGTAATATTAGAGCTAAAACAATTGTGGAGGAGTTACTTCAATTCTTTACTAGATATGGACTACCCACAGAAATACAATCGGATCAAGGATCAAATTTTACCTCAAGGTTATTCAAAGAAGTTATGGATAGCTTAGGAATAAAACAATTTAAATCAACTGCGTACTATCCAGAATCGCAGGGAGCATTATAAAGGTGGCATCAGACATTAAAGACAATGTTGAGGGCTTATTGTCAAGATTATCCAGAGGATTGGGATAAAGGAATTCCATTCGTACTGTTTGCAATTAGGGATGCACCTAATGAGTCAACCAAATGTAGTCCTTTTGAACTAATTTTTGGTCATGAGGTAAGAGGACCACTTAAATTGATTAAGGAAAAATTGGTGGGTGACAAATCGGAAATTACACTATTGGATTACGTGTCAATTTTTAGGGAATGATTAAATAGAGCAGGTGAATTGGCTAGACAACATTTAAAAGTTGCACAAAATGTGATGAAACGGGTCGCGGACAAGAAATCAAAAGTTCATAGTTTTGCCAATGGAGATAAAGTTTTAGTATTGTTACCAGTGATAGGTGAGCCTTTAAAAGCTAGGTTTTGTGGACCTTATCAGATTGAAAGGAAATTAAGTGAGGTGAATTATGTGGTAAAAACACCAGATAGAAGGAAGACTCACCGAGTGTGTCATGTAAATATGCTTAAAAGGTACTTTGAACAGGAAGGAGAGAAAAAGGTGGAGGTTTTAATGATTCTAACTCAAAGTGACGAACCAAATCCAGATGACTGGGAATTTGACATACCTCAAATTAAATTAGAAAACGAGGATGTTCTTAAAAATTGGGATAAATTGTTGAGTTACTTTCCAGAGGAAAAGAGAACTGACCTGAAAGAGTTCTTGATATCAAATGGGCAAGTTTGTGGCGATAAATTGGGAAGTACTAAAATGGCTATACATGATGTAGATGTGGGAAAGGCTGTTCCGATCAAACAACTGTTGGTATCTTTACTTGTTCTAAATATGGCCGTCAATAAGGTTGCCTTTCTTAATATGGATATGAATATGATATGCTCTCAGAGTCGCAGGTAACAAATGATGCCGCCACAAGGTTCAACCGGGTATTGATCAGAGAGCCAAACAACCAGTTAGTTAGTTCAAGATCTTTGGTACTTTATTTACACACAAGATTAACTTACACATACAACATAAACACTACGAGCTAAACTACACCTAACAACTATGACAACCTGTACTTAACTTCAGGCACCCGGCTTAGGTCAGAGGAACAGTGGCCTTTGTTCGAATCTGGATCGGGTCTGGAGAAGTAACTACGGTTCAGCTAGGATCATCCGTCTGATAGTGAGCGTTGAACTTGAACTTGCTTCTGGGGGTGCTGCGATTGGAGATGGACGTTGCCGGAGCGCCAGGTCCAAAAGAGATGGAACACATGGCAGTGTCGCTCTTTATCCTTGGGGGGTTTTGCGCTCTTTTGGGCGGTCCTTAGGTTAGGACCCAATTAATTGGGCAGTTCTCGATCACTGCCTTCGATCTGAGCCAATAAAGGGGCGGGTGCCTTTATGGCTGGGCATGTCCTAAGCGGTCATTGACCCTGCTGTTTATGCTTCCTGAGTAAAGGGAGTGGCGCCGAAATGTCTGGGCTTGTATCGGTTACCTGAGTATCAATCCTTTGTCTTACGGAAATGGGGCATTAAATACTAATCGGTTGGGGGTTTCGACACTGTCTGGATTCTCTGCTCACGAATATACATGCAGGCTCTGTGTCTGCCTGAATCTTACATTGTCTATATTTCCCTTTAGGCGTTGCGAACTTGTGAGTGGCCATCCCAGATGGCTACACATCCATACAGACTTAACCATTTAAAATTGGCACAGGTTAACAAAGAAATTGAGAGTATGCTTAAAAATGGCATAATTGAAGTGGGTTGCAGCCAATGGAGCTCATCCATAGTGATGGTACCAAAACCGGACGGTATCCAATAGTTGTGTGTGGACTATAGAAAGATTAATGCAGTTACAAGAATGGACTCTTATCCTATCCCATGTTTGGAGGATTGCATTGAGAAAGTGGGACAATCAGCTTTTATTTCCAAACTGGATTTACTTAAGGGTTACTGGCAGGTACCTTTATCCGAAAGGGCGAAGGAGATTTCAGCTTTTGTGACTCCAGATGGTATATACCAGTTCAGGTTATGCCATTTGGCATGAAAAACGCCCCAGCAACATTTCAACGGTTAACTAACAAAGTTGTTTCAGGATTACCCAATTGTGCGGTATACATCGCCGATCTGGTAATTTTCAGCCCGGCATAGAAAGAACATTTAAAACATCTGATGGAGTTACTTGATCGACTTCAGGAGGCGGGTTTGGTGGTAAACCTAGCCAAATGTGAATTTGGAAAAGTTAAAGTCACTTTCCTTGAGGAGTTTGCGATACCCTCGAGACGAAGGGAAAAAATGCGATTTCTTGGCATGAGTGGATTTGATCGAACATTTGTGCAAACATTTTGTAGCGTGATTGCTCCACTGGTGGACTTGCTGAAGAAATGTCGAAAATTTCAATGGACAGCGGAGTTTCAACAGACATTTGACTGCCTGGAATCTGTGATAACCAATGCTCCTGTGTTGGAGATTTGCAAGGACTCTGTGGTCAGATTGAACTAAAGTATCTGGGGGTTGTATTTGAATTGATGGTTACTGAGATGTTCACTGTATGTTTTAAAAAGGTTAACTTGAGTTCATAGAATAAACATTGTTTTGCTTTAAAAAATACTTTTCCATTTCTGCTGTACCACACCTGTAGAGTGGGCCGTGTACTCCCGATACCACAATTTATTAAAAGTTGTGGGTCAGGTGAACTCCATGATACACTTTGGGGTTCTCTAAACCCTGGCCCATAACAAAGGACCCAGGAATAAAGGAGCGAGATGTCTCGGAGCTTGCTCATCAGTTTTTGTTTGTACTTCTTCTGAAGGCTGAAAAGACTTATGTGGTGGTTTTCACAGCCACTGTACATCTCACAGTGTTCTATAAGGTATTCATTTTGAACTGTAGCCATTGTTGTAATGCAGGAAACATGGAGCTGATCGACACCCAATAAACTCCAACAAGTAGCAATATGATAACAGCCGGACAACATGTTTTTTGTGATGTTGATTGGGGTTTTTTTGTGAGGTATACAAAGAATCCAGCAGAATTTGTAGTCAAACAGAAAGTGACTTTATTTACGACAATATGTACACACGGCCAGTAGTTCACTACTGATTCCCTCTCCAGCCGGTACTACACTGGCCAGCTCTACTTAGACAGCTGCACTGCTAAGTTTTTCCCCGGCCTCCGTCATTAAGGGAGTTCATATTCCTCGCGAGTCAGAGGTGTCATGATATTCAAACACACACATCTTGATAGACACACCAACAGACAAATCAGAACACACAACACCACAACCAATGACAGAAAGATATAAAAGCACAGACACGACCCCTGGTGGTCAGTAAGAGCTGCAGAGGAGAACCAGGACACATCTATTGCCAAACACACTCAGGGAGACAGCACGTGCAGAGTATCCAGAACGAACTGTATTATAAGAGTTATAATAAAATAGAGTTGTACCACATACAACTGTGTTGGCTCATCTGTGCACCAGAGCACCCAACACCACATGGTACAGGAGTGGATCGATACCTGCCGGCATACCTCAGTGTACAGAGACAACCAGCAGTGCCCAGGCATGATGTACGAGCTCCCGGTTCCGCAGGCGCTCCAGTGCGACGGCGACCTCCACGAAAACTGGCGGCGATTCCGGCAAATGTTCGAGTTGTTCCTGGCGGCAGCTGAACTCAAGGACCTGGATGATAAGGAAAAAATTGAATTTCTCCTCATCGTCGCCGGTGCAAGGGCAAGAGCAATGTTCAGAAGGTTCAGGTTCTTCAGGAGGCAGCAAAGGCACGATTACCAGGCAGTCATGGGCAAATTCGCCAAGTACTGTGAAGAATACGCAATCCAATGGGGACTTAAAGGTAAGAAAAGCTGCAGTACTCACCTCGTGGCTGGGATCCCGGAGCCCGAAATCCCGGGCCTGAGAAAAGGCTGGGTCGAGGTCGGCGGTCATCTTGCTAAAGGTATAACGCTAGCATAGTTGCGCGAGAAGTGCGCAGAACCGGAAGTTTCGTTTGCGCATGCGCGAGATGCTGCGCATGCGCAGTCAAGAAAACGGCCATCGGTAAAGGAACAGCGATCTGAGCATGCGCAGTCGCTTCCTACGTGCTACATACCGAGCGTCAGGATGTCAGAGGCCCCAGACTGCACCAATTTAAAAGGGAAATGTCCCAAATCCAATTTAAAAGGGAAACGTCCCAAATCAAAAAAACAAAAATCTGTTAAAGCTGTAAAACAACCTTCCTTCACCTGGAATGACAGCACAGTGCCGCAAATTGACCCAGGAGATGAATTTAACCTCCGAAGAACCCTCCGACAAGCAGTTACCTACGCACAAGCCGATGATTCCGACCTTGAATACTTCGATGACGATTTTTACAGTGTTTACGGACCTCGCGAGCCCAATGATAGCTCCGTGGTCCTATATGACTATGACTCGGACGAACCTTTCGTGTTGCACATTGGCGGCCCCCACATTGAATCCGACGCAGATGCGGATTCATTTTTCGGATTTGAGGATCTTCAATCCAGCAGATATGACGTTCCAACTTATCAGTACCGGATGATGCTGCAGCCTGACATTAACAGACAGGGAGCGGTGCAAGCACACGGAGAGTGCCCTGCTGCCACACAGAGCGTGGTCCACGTCCCGCTCAACATTCCCGACTCTATGAAAGAAGACATGCAAGACTCCAGAGTGCAGTCCTCGCATGAACCAGAAGTGACTCCAGTGTCACAAGCTTCCACAGCAAGCTCGTGGACAGACTCCACAATTGCAGAAATGCAAGACTCCAGAGCGCAGTCCTTGCACGAACAAGAAGTGACTCCAGTGTCACAAGCCTCCACAGAGAGCTCGTGGACAGCCTCCACGATAGAAGCAACGCAAGACTCCAGAGCGCAGTCCTTGCACGAACAAGAAGTGACTCCAGTGTCACAAGCCTCCACAGTGAGCTCGTGGACGGACTCCACGATGGAAGGAACGCAAGACTCCAGAGCGCAGTCCTTGCAGGAACAAGACCATGAGGGTCTAGCAACCTCTCCTGACCAACCAGCGGCAGACGATGCAAGTCTGCCATGCTCCCGTGAACAGCAAGAAGGCTATAACAGCCTACCATGCTCCACTACACAGCAGCATGACCATGACGGTCTCTCATGCTACAATAAAGGGCACAGCGCTGAAGACTGTTCAAGCCCAACTGAAGACAAGCCAAAGGAATCGCCTCGTCCAAGCCCGAAGAAAAAAGGTTTATGCGCTGACCTTCAGGATCATTGTAGCCGAACAGAGATTAATAATGCTGCACGGCCACAGAAGGATGCTGAGGATTTGCTAACGAAATTAATTGAATGTTTAACTTGCAAGGAGCAGACTGAGAATTGCCAGTGTTTTAGTACGGATCGAAAAAATGGACAAGACATTGATCCTCAGGTAATGGAAATAACACAACCTGAATCATATCTACAGCAGGGACAAATGTCTCCCTTCAACACAATGCCGCAAAATCCCAACTTCGGAGACCAGCAGTTAGTCAGTAATGACTCTTCAAACCTGGAGGGGAACATTAATTGCATTGAACCTATACACACTCCACTGATTATTGAGCAGAACATTGGAGCAAGAATCCTGAGGACACCGACATCGAGTAGCCAGATAACGAATTTAAAACCCACAGCAGTTTCAAGTGAACCAAGTGTGCTTTCCACTAATGGTGAAGATGCAGATAAGGTCGACCCGATTGTCCATTGTACCACACTAACCCCAGTGATTAAGCAGTTATGTATGGGGAGTATAATGTGGGCAATTGAGAACAGTAAAAGAGAGACTGTGACCATGCCAGTCCCAGCAAAATCAGACCCAGAGACCATGAAGGCATGTACATTAAACAAAGTTACATATGAGGTACCTGAGAAGAAAAGTGAAACGGAATGTTCTTTGGAAAATGGTACAATGTCGATAGAAACAGTGGATCCTATATTCGAGACCATACATATGGGAGAATTTGGGGGTAATAAACAAGGTTCTGCAATGTCTGGGGGAAGATTTAAAGTTCCAAAGAAGAAAAGCCCAAATGAAGGACAATGGCAAGACAATGACAGTCCACCGACATGGTGTGCACCACCAGATGAAAACTCTGACAATTTACCCAACCCTAGTGAACAGCAAGCTGCTAATGACGATCTATCCACGGGATGTGAGACGAGTGACGACAGCATCCCACTTCCCATGCAAAAGGTGCAAGGTGACAGACCTCGCCTAGTGCGTACCGAGGCACTCAACGATCACGGGGGGACCACTGACGACTGCGGTGGCGGCGCACCGCTTCCACCCTCGATGGCTCGACCCTCCCCACTGGTTGGTGCATTCCTGCATGTTCCGACTCCAGAAGTGCAGCTTCAGGGAATCTCGGCTGCCTCCAGTGAACCTGTTGGGACTCCGGACGGGGGGCATCGGCAGAAGGCAGACCGGACTCCAGATGGGGAGCAGCCAAGCGCCGACTCTGATTTGCGCACGCCAGACCTTGCTCCGCCGGAGACGGGCGGTGTCGCGGCCTCGGTGATGGCACGCTCAGGGTGACGGCAGATGCCACGGCGACAGGGAATGGATCGCGTGGCAGTCCCACTGGGTCGGCAGTGGCAACCAGCACCGGCGGTCCAAGATGGACACACCAATTCGCGCCATCGCCAGACGTTGATGCGAGCAACAATTCTCTCTCCAAGGCGACATGCTTCGACGTTTCTCTGCGGAGTCGCCCTTCCGGCACAGCAGAAGGCCGGAACCAGCGTACACGGTCTTGGCCAACTTCCACATCTGGCACAGTCATCGCCTTGCATGATATTAGTGATGGTGCTACTTCGATGGCAACGACCCATCGGCTACAAGATGCCGTCCACCACAAACATAAAAAGAAAACAGACTCCACCTTGTTCCTGGCATGCAGGGCGGATGGATTGGTGCGTAGGCGCAATCAGCGGGCTTTGTGCCGCCTTCCACGCTCGCAACTGCACCGTACGCACACGCCGGATCCTCCACTGGTTCCCAAGGATGACTTCGTGGAGATGCCACGGATCATGCCCCTTCCATCGCCACCAGAACCAAACCACAGCCAGGGCACCACTAACAAAGATGTTGAATGTTATATTTGCAAGAATGAAAAAAACCAAGCACTGCATGAAGTACAACAAATGGTAAAGTAGAGACTTCGGCAACAGCATCACCTCCAACAGTCCAAGGTGAACCAGTGTGACCCCAAATCTCCACAGCTGAACCGGCTTGAGGACCAGCCCATTCTTGAGGCGGTCACCCATTAGACTGGACTTATAACGCTGTTAATACGTTCAAAAAGTCAAACACTTCTGTATTATAACCTGTTGTTGTTTATTGTTCCAGATATCGTCTGACCGGACCAATGTTCAAGTTTTTTTTTCTCTCGCATCCAAGTTTTGTTATGGTACAACCTTGTTAGTGTGACGCACCCGACATCGCCCCATGTAAATAGTTACGTCATAAACACACGCTGTACACAACACAAACGCACACTCTTAGATGCACTCACGACACAATTATATTTATAACCACGTAGGCACTTGTCTTTGTAAAAAGGTGGGATGTCATGATATTCAAACACACACATCATGATAGACACACCAACAGACAAATCAGAACACACAACACCACAACCAATGACAGAAAGATATAAAAGCACAGACACGACCCCTGGTGGTCAGTAAGAGCTGCAGAGGAGAACCAGGACACATCTATTGCCAAACACACTCAGGGAGACAGCACGTGCAGAGTATCCAGAACGAACTGTATTATAAGAGTTATAATAAAATAGAGTTGTACCACATACAACTGTGTTGGCTCATCTGTGCACCAGAGCACCCAACACCACAAGAGGGTAAACAATTGTCCCCAGCCAATAGATCCAGGCAGGTTATAACAGGGGTAAATATCGAAGAGAGGAAGAACCTGCATCCATGACGTGGATCGTGCAGTAAATGCTGTCACGAAGCGATGTAGCGAAGTGCACGGCTGCTTAATTAATTTTAGCAAAGGAGTACAAGAGAGTGCAGAAATGTAATGGTGGGGGGATTGAACAAGCTGTTTTGTAAGCTCGAGGGACCCTTAAAATGCATCTCAGCTCAGGTACTTACGGAGCTGATCAACGCGCAGAACAATTTAGGGACTGATTTATGCCCAGCGCTGATCTCTCACTTGTCTTTGACAGCAGGGTTATAACTGTAATTTCCTACTATACTGTTAGAACTCTGTGTCGGGACAGAGGCAAGTTCTTCAATATCCTACAGGCACATAGACTATTTGTCTAATCCACATTCTCTGACAAAAGTAATATCAGGGAACACTCGATTGTTATATCCTGCGAATCAATCAAAAGCTCTTGCTTTTGTTTCGAGCAGTTGTTTAAAGAAAAAAATCTTTCCGCTGAGTGAAAACGGACAATTAACGACTTCCACATCGACATAATACTCATGAAAAATACGGCTGCAGAAAGCAAGTTTGTTGCAAAACCATTAAGGGCCAAAGCATTTTTCTTTCATGTTATTTTTGCAGCTCTTCATTATGTTCCATCATCCAAGGAAGCACTTCAGTACATTTTGGAACACAACTGTATATTTTTTTTAATGAGGAGAAACATTGGCTGGATTAGGTCTGTGTGCAGGGCTTCTTAATGCTCAGAATATAAATTCCACTGATGGTAGTGCACACATTAGAGCAATTATTGCATGTCTGTATTTTCCACATTGAATTAAATCCAGATGTAATATTTTAGCATTTTTGGAATTTTAACCTTTCAAAACAATGGATCATTTTTAGGAACAAGGTAAAATGATGATAGCACATTATGACTAAAACGCCAATTAAGCTAATTATTAATGGGTGAATCTTTCCAAAACGAGCTAAGCTGTCACATCCCAGGTTTCTTCTGGGTGTTTGATGTAACAAAGTGACATCTGATGTTGGCTTTAATATCTCCTGTGTTGTTTGACCACATTTAATCTTACATTCCCCCATATATTTTCCATTAAATTCAAGCCCACTGTGATTTAAGCAGCAGTGGGAAGTCATTGAGATTCACTATGCTGTAAGCTGAGAGGAGTTTCAGTATTTGAGAGGGATCAATCATTTTTTTTTTACAAACAACAGCGATTATATGACATTATTCAGCTTGCATAAAACACCATTATCAAATCTAACAGAAATGGGGAATGTGCTATTGATTAATCAATTACCCGCAATAAGTCATGGTGCTATTGACATGTTATGGAACCTGGGTGGGTCAAGGTGTGGGGGAGGAGATGGGTGGTGCATGTGTTAGAACATTCTAGAAACTGATGATGTAGAACATTTCTCCCCAACTGCCTTGGGTGACTGTGTGGCGTTTGCACTTTCTCCCCGTGTCTGAGTGGTTTTCCTCTGGGTGCTCCGGTTTCCTCCCACAGTCCGGAGGTGTGCAGGTTAGGTGGATTGGCCATGATAGATTGCCCCTTAATGTCCATGGATATGCAGATCAGGTGGGGTTGCGGGGATAGGGCAGGGGAGTGGGTTTTGGTAGGGTGCTCTTTCAGAGGGTTGGTGCAGACTTGATAGGCCGAATGGACTACTTCTGCACTGTAGGAATTCTATGGTTCTATGGTTGCAGCAAGTCCTGCAACATATTATTTGGAGATGGCTCTGTCAGGGGATGAGAAATCAAAAATTGGATAGAAGTCATGAGAATAATTGAGTCTTCAGCTGAAGAATAAAATGAATTATCCACATTTTTTTTTACATGGGTCGGAAAATTCAACTGACCTTCATTGTTATAAATCCAGATGTTCGCATGTCAGCTGTCGCACCACCCACCCACCTCCGGGCCAGTATATCCACGTGGATTTTATAGCCAATGAGTGCTTTTGAACAACAGCAAAATGCTGCGGATGCTGGAAATCTGAAAAAAAACAGAAAAATGTTGGGAAAACGCAGCAGGGCTGGCCGCCTCTGTACAGAGAGAATACATTTGACGCCTACTCAGTGTTGTAACGCAGGAAACGCAGCAGCCAATTGTACACAAGGTTGGCCAAACAGCAATGCGATAATGATCAAATAATTGTTTTCTTCGTTCAGTGATGTCGCCCGAAGGATAAATATTGGAGAGTAATATGTTGGGTGTTCTGGATCACATACAGGTCACCAACACTTGAAGTAGTGCAACACTATTTTATTAAAAGGTTAACTATTTAAACATACTTGAACTGTGGGTAAATACGATACCAGCTTTAACTAAAGACCTTTGCCTTGTCCTAACCAGTTGATGCACTCAGCACATGGTGAATGTCTGTGTTGCAGGCTGTGAGCTCTGTGCTCCTAGCTAGCTGCTACTCGAATGAGCGGGAACTCTGATGTCCCCTGTCTTTATAGTGCGTGTGCTCTCACTGCGGTGTTGTGTATGTTGATTGGTCCCACTGTGTGTCCATCAGTGTGTGTCTGCACCATGATATACTGGTGTATATTATGACAGAGAGGACACTGAGGAGAACCCCCCGACCTGGCAAACCTGGGTCCAACTACCCACCAAATCAATCGTCCACTTAATCACCCGCACTCTCACTCACCCACCCGTTCATTTACTTACTCGCCCACCCACTCGCCCAATCAGTCAGCCACCCACTCACCCACCATTCGCTCACTCACTCGCTCAGTGAATGATTTAAGACCTCTGCTCATTTGATCAGCTGAGATCGAAAATCGTGGCTGGAAATGCACAAGATAATCGGGACTCGGAAAACATCGCAGGCAGCGAGCGGAAAGGCTCCTGGCATTCCTGCTGACCGGAAGATCTGTGCCCATGAACCTCTTCAGTCATGTGTTCTGACCTCACATTCTGCCCCAGCATTCTCAGATTGACTGCACCGACATAAAACAGTGAACATAGGAAATGGGATCCGGGGAAGGCCATTTGGCCCCCCGAGCCAGCCTCGCCATTCAGTAAGACAATGGCTCATCTTTTACCCTCAATCCACTTTCTTGTTCTGGCCCATTGAAAAGCACAAAATGGATCCATCGCAAGGTATGGGTTAAATACTAACATTTATACGACATCAGCCTAATTGATTTGTCATTTCCCAGCTTCAGTGCCACAAGAGTCCCTTTCTTCCTCTTTTTCATTATCTTTCTCATCACTCTGAGCCACAATGGTAGGTTTCTCTTGAATACTTTAAAAAGTGGAGAGGGAACGCGAAGCCCAAGAGAGGGAGACGGACTGTCAGGCAAAAAATAACAGCATGATTTGTGAAGTGAGGTTTTACAGTAAACCCCGTTGTAAAGGCAGCATGGAAAAATGTAAGAGCTTCAGAAAAGAAAGCACATTCCACAGAAGTACAATCAGGATTCAGGAAATGCTGACATAAAGCCAGGAATAGTGCAATTTGAAACCGTGACATCCGATAACTAGGTTAAGTTACAAAGCAGAATCAGTTACCTCAGGCGGTGAACACTCAAATCAGCTTTAGTGTTTCAATGTTTACTGAATACATTGACAGCCACACGCTATGATAATTCTCTGGCTAACTGCAATAAGAGTTTGCTGTTTTCATGTATGTGCGTGTGAGTTTAGCTTGGGCTGTTGTACAAACCGTCTGGCTCAGCTCAAAAATAAAGGCTGAGAATTTGATGGCGGGCTGCATGGTCTCTTTCTGTGATGAATCATTCTATGATTGTGTGATCAGGAACGAGATGGCAGGTCAGTCACCTTCTGGAAAAAAATGAGAGGTTAGCGCTTCAATATTTAACCATTCATTCAAAATGGAAGATAGCGGGTGTGCAAGGCACTCTTTTTTTTAAATTAATTCGTGGGATGTGGGCCACAAAGGCAAGGCCAGCACCTATTGCTCGTCCTTAATTGCCCCTGAGAGGGTGGTGATGAGCTGCCATCTTGAACCGCTGCCGTCCATGTGGCGCAGGTACACCCAGAGTGCTGCCAGGGACGGATTCCAGGATATTGGCAATATTGTTTCAAGTCAGGGTGGTGTGCGACTTGGCATGGCACCTGGCGGTGGTGGTGGCTCCATGTGCCCGTTGCCCTTGTTCTTTGAGGTGGAAACAGCCTCTTTGTTTCTCATTTTCCTACGATTTTGCACCCTGCAATGTGTGTTATTAACCTCCGGAATTCTCGATCTGCGTTTCTCCACCCTACCTATTTTTGTCTTCTTTAAGACAATCTTTAAAATTCACCCCTTTGACTAAATGTCTGGTTATCTTTCGTAATAGCTCCTTATGCTGTTCGATGTCAAATCATGGTTCGATTCCGGCCTCTCATGACTGTGTGGAGTTTGCACATTCTCCCCTTGGCTGCGTAGGTTCACTCCGGCTGCTCCGGTTTCCTCCCGCAGTCCAAAGACGTGCAGGCTAGGTGGATTGGCCATGCTAAAAAGTGCCCCTTCGTGTCCAGAGATGTAGAGATTAGGTGGGGTTACAGGGATAGGGCAGGGAGGAGGGCCTAGGTAGGGTGCTCTTTTGGACAGTCGGTGCAGACTTGATGGGCCGAGTGGTCTCCTTCTGCACTGTAAAGATTTGGTGGACTTGGAAATATACCTTCTCAAGGGAAATTCGGGATGGGCAGCAAATACTTGGCCAAGACAGCGATGCCAGCATCCCATGAACGAATAAGAAAAATACCCTTGCACCTTCCCACATCTGGAAGGACAAGAGTGGCAGGTACATGGGAACACCGTCACCTTTAATTTCCCCTCCCAGCCACACATCACCATTTTCTGGATATTTATCATCATTGTCACTGGGTCAATCGCTGGCCTAACAGTGCATCCAGAGCACCTTAACCATACCTACTGCAGCGGTTCAAGAAGGCAGCTCACCACCACCTTCTCAGGCGCAGAGAGGGATGGGCAATCAATGCTGGCCCGAAAAATGATTTTGGATTTTAAAATGGCACGGGCCAACAATTTGACTCATTCTCTTGGCTCAGCAAGCATTGATTCGCCACATTTAGGGGTCATATCCCATTTGAGGCCATTATTTTCAGACGGAAAGCACTATTCATTTGCCGGTACATACATAAAGATTTATTCCCATTCTAACTGTATTGTTTATGAACAGTTAAGTGCAGCTTAAAAATGTTTTCATCTGTGTCTAATAATACTAGTCAAATGATCGTGCCCTTATTTAATAATGCAGCTGTCTGGCATCGAATGCAAGAGGGTGTCCTGTTTTCTGTTACACTAACAAATTCCTCTCACCAGATCAAAGCTCATTGTAATGCATTATATTTACTCAGGTAAAAAGTCAACCAGAAATGGAATGTGACGTATTGGATATTCTCAGTGTATTTTGGACCCTGCCTATGTCCTATCATTAAGCTGGCAGTTTTAATGATGTTCAGTTGTGCGCTGTGACCTCCTCCTCCCCTTAACCCACCAAGAACACATCCTTCCTGGTTCCTGAGGTAAAGTGCTGGATTTGCCTGGCCAGTGATCAGTTTGCAGACTGAAGGGAGAGGGGGGAGTGTGGTTGGGAGATGACATTTTGATGAATGATCCTCTGTTACCATGCCAATAGAAATGATGAGAAAATGTAAAGGCATTAATCCCTCTGCTGGTTCACTTTGCTTATTGAAAATTCTTCTTGTTCCAGCCCTCGGGTTCCGGCTGCCGTGAGGTCATACATTTGAAGTTTCCCTTTTGTTCGTGCAAAAGAAGCCTTTGCTCCGAGTCCCGCTTTCCTCGTCCCTGCCCCTCCCTCATCTGCCTCCGCCCACGCATTTGAGGCAGCTGAGACGCGGCCACAAGAATTGTCGCTGGCGCGGCGAGCCAAACCGAGGATCTGCAGGATTGGCTCCAAGTCGACTAAATGCCTGGAGCCATGGTTAGCCAAGTCTATGCCAATCACCATGACACCCACCTCCAAACTGCGTGTTAGCCAAACAGGCTGTGACACGAGTAATGAGAATTGCATTTAGCTTCCTTGTTCAAGTCACTGCAGTGATTAGTTGGACCACACTGAAACAAAGGCATTTGTTTCCAAAGTTAACTCTGAAGCCAAAGGACTTTCTACCTACTTGGCTCCGTCCCTGGCACTTCTGGCCATCAGGAGTAGGCATGCACGTGTAGATGCGTTTGCATATGCATTTAAATGAAGCTCAAATCAAGCCAGTTCAGCTGATGACATTTGTCGCTGGAGGTGGAGGAGCTGGGCTTGTGTTCCTTGGAGCAGAGGCTAAGGAGAGTTAACAGAGGTGTTCAACATTGTCAGGGATTTTCGGATAAACTGTTTGCACGGTGGGGGCGGGGTGGGGGGGTGGGGTGGGGGGGGGGGGGGGGGGGTAACCAAACGATTAACATAACTGGCAAGAGAACCAGCAGGAAGGGGTGGATTTTTGTTTTCCCATCGGAAGTTGTAATGATTCCGAATGCCTGAAAAGGGAGTGAAAGCAGATTCAAAAGCTCCCAATCGACGAGAAAGAAAAAGGTTCAGGCGGTGTAGGTGGAAAATGGAAACGTGGGGCTAACTGGAAAAACTCAAAAGAGCCAGTATGTGCATGGTGGGCTGAGCGGCCTCCTTCTGTGCTGTACCGATGAATTGTGAAAGGATTAAAGTATCAGAGTGAAGGGCTCCTTCGAACTGCTGTTGACAGCACTGAATAAGCTGGGGACTCCAATAATGGCGAGTGGACTGCTTCTGGTCACTTCCAGTGTGGCCCAAGCAGCCACCATGATTGTAAGGACACTAACAGGGGGCTTGCTGTGTGTGCACATTAAGCATCCAAGAGTTGTCAGATTGTCGTGTCAAAAAGCTTCAATTGCAGGTTGTGGTATTCACCACTAACTGTATATTAGATGTAGTAACTGTATATTAGATGTAGTACGGTAAGGCTCCTGTACTAGAGGTACGGGGGTAAATCCCTGCCTGCTGGCTCCGCCCAGTAGGCGGGGTATAAATGTGAGTGCTCGCCGGTGCTGCAGCCATTCTGGTTCCAGCTGCAGGAGGCCACACATCTCTGTTTAATAAAGCCTCGATTATTCTCTAATCTCGTCTTGTAGTAATTGACAGTGCATCAATTTAATAAGCAGAGATTTTACAGCGATGGAACTTCGTATCAAGCCTGATCCCTTACAACTGCACCCTCAAGCAGCCAACACCATGTCGGCCTTCGACCACTGGCTAGCCTGCTTTGAAAGCTACCTCCGATCATCGGCTGAACAACCCTTGGACGCACAGAAGCTCTAGGTCCTTTATTCACGGGTGAGCTCTGATATTTTTCCCCTTATCGGGGATGCGCCCACTTACGCTGAAGCAATGGAGCTCCTGAAAGGACATTACGTTCGACCGGTTAACAAACTCTACGCCAGGCACCTCCTGTCCACGAGACAGCAACTCCCCGGTGAGTCCTCTCTGGCCTCCTGCTCTGTTTGCAGACTACTTCCTTCCGGCTGCTTTTGCCTGAGTAAGAGGGGAAGGCTGCCATTAAGAAGCGCAGGCTAACTGTACAACGATACACACACAGTGAGGCTGCCTGCTGACTGTGTGGGAACACGTCTTGCACTGTGATGCACGCAGCAATCATGTTGATGAGTAGGCACCACGAAGATTGTGTGCTGCCTGCCTTATTTCAACCAGGCTCAGATTGTAATGCCCACATCTAAAAGAAGACCAAGCCTAATTTCTAGCCAAAGGAGTCCCACTTCAATTATATAATGGCGGTGTTGGCTCAAAAGGTCTACTCCTGCTCCTAATTCATATGTCTGTATATAAATGGTTATGATGTGGAGATGCTGGCGTTGGTCTGGGGTGGGCACAGTAAGAAGTCTTACAACACCAGGTTAAAGCCCAACTGGGTTTTTTGGAATCACTAGCTTTCGGAGCACTGCTCCTTCATCGGGTGAGTCCTTTGTAGAAACTTGATGTCAGTGTCTATATGCGCAATCTTCTTGGAAATCCTCTCCACTTTGAGCCGGCAGTTTGCGGTGTCGATGGTAGCCATGATGTGGAGATGCCGGCATTGGACTGGGGTGGGCACAGCAAGGAGTCTTACAACACCAACTTAAAGTCCAACAGGTTTGTTTCGAATCACTAGCTTTTGGAGCGCAGCTCCTTCATCAGGTGAGTCAGGACTGGGAATTCCACCCAGTATTTATGTGGCTGGTCCAGTTCAGTTCCTGCTCAATGGTAACTCCAAGGATATTGATGGTGGGAAACTCAGTAATGGTCCATAAGACCATCAGACCATAAGACATAGGAGCGGAAGTAAGGCCATTTGGCCCATTGAGTCCACTCCACCATTCAATCATGGCTGATTTCAACTCCATTTACCCGCTCTCTCTCCATAGCCCTTAATTCCTCGAGAAATCAAGAATTTATCAACTTCTGTCTTAAAGACACTCAACGTCCCGGCCTCCACCGCCCTCTGTGGCAATGAATTCCACAGACCCACCACTCTCTGGCTGAAGAAATTTCTCCTCATCTCTGTTCTAAAGTGACTCCCTTTTATTCTAAGGCTGTGCCCCCGGGTCCTAGTCTCCCCTGCTAATGGAAACAATTTCCCTACTTCCACCCTATCTAAGCCATTCATTATCTTGTAAGTTTCTATTAGATCTCCCCTCAACCTCCTAAACGCCAATGAATATAATCCCAGGATCCTCAGACGTTCAATGGTCATGCTGTTGAATGTCCATTTTTAAAATTTAAAGTGCCCAATTCTTTTATTTCCAATTAAGGGACTATTTAGCGTGTCCGATGCACCTACTCTGCACATGTGGGACCCACACAGACATGGGGAGAATGTGCAAACCACATGAACAGTGTTCTGGGGCCGAGATCGAAAACGGGTCCTGGGCGCCTTGAGTCAGCAGTGCTAACCATTGTGCCACCGTGCTGCCCATCATGCTGTTGAATGTCAGTGGAAGGTAAATTAGATTGTCTCTTGTTACCTCTTGATTGCAAATGTTACTAAAGAAGTGGCCAGTGAATTCTATGCTAGGAAATGAAACACTTTCCCACATTCATGCGGCCTGTATCTCAATAATATGTTTCTTCTTACATACACATTGCTGCCCCCTCTGTTTACTGTTTAGTTTACACTGTGCTCAACCTTCCAAACAACAATGAAACACTCAATCATGAAATGCTTTTAATAAATAAAAGGATAATGAGAACAATGTATTTGAATGTGGAGTGTGTGCAAGCAAAAATCTGTTCAAAATTATAATATCACACGCACTTTAGTATTGCCACTACATAGTGCATGTTTTTCTCGATTTGAGAGCAATCCATTCAGGAAAGAAATGAAAGTCAGAGAGTTTCGATAACATGCAGCGAGCATACCCTCATTGATAATTTTGAACATAGTTGGTCAGGGTACATGTAGGGATAGTTAGTTGGGAGAAGATGACACCAGTCTACGATGCCAAATATTGCTAGCCTTGAAAATAAATAATAATAATACTCTTTATTAGTGTCACAAGAAGGCTTACATTGACACTGCAATGAACTGGACAGCACGGTTACACAGTGGTTAGCACTGTTGCTTCACAGCTCCAGGGTCTCAGGTTCGATTCCCAGCTTAGGTCACTATCTGTGTGGAGTCTGCACGTTCTCCCCGTGTCTGCGTGGGTTTCCTCCGGGTGCTCCGGTTTCCTCCCACAAGTCCTGAAAGAAGTGCTGTTAGGTGAATTGGACATTCTGAATTCCCCCTCTGTGTACTCGAACAGGCGCCGGAATGTGGCGACTAGGGGCTTTTCACAGTAACCTCATTGCAATGTTAATGTAAGCCTACTTGTGACATTAAAGATTATTTTAAAACATTTTTAAGTTACTGTGAAAAGCCCCTAGTCGCCACATTCCGGCGCCTGTTCGAGTACACAGAGGGGGAATTCAGAATGTCCAATTCACCTAACAGCACGTCTTTCAGGACTTGTGGGATGAAACACGCAGACACGGAGAGAATTTGCAGAGTTCGCAAAGACAGTGACCCAAACCGGGAATCGAACCTGGGACCTTGGCACTGTGAAGCAACAGTGCTAACCACTATGCTACCGTGCCGCCCCATCAGACTGATTCATGTGAAATGGCGTGCTGCCCTCATGAGTCTGCCGGGTTTCCACTGAACTATGGCCAGTTTTGTATTGTGAACTTGGGCCCATTTGAACTGAATTTACGGAGCACAAATTCATTTAATGTGAGAAGCCTGAAAGAGTGGACATTCCAACTTAGAAATGTTGGTCATGTATGTGGGCAAAAGCTTAACTGGAAAAATTTGTGAGAAATAAACTTTGAATGTGGAGCATAATACGCTGAAACGAACGATTTCTTCTTTTTAAACATTTGCGAACGTGGACAAGTCCCTGTGCAGGTCGATGAAGGGGCGGAGGGAGGAATTCGATAACCCATTCAAAGAGCCAGGACCGGCACAGTGGAGCAATTGGCTTCCCTCAGTGAGAAAATATTCAATGATTTGCGATATACTCCTCCGGTTTCAGGCAAATTCTGTGTAGATGCTGGGCGGGATTCTCCGTCGGCAGAGTCCTCCGCTTCGCCAGCAGCAGTCCCGATGCAGGAGTCCGGAAAATCCCGGTCTATATTTAAAACATTTATAATGGATGCAGTAAATGTCAAAATGACAAAATGGATGGCAAAAGAAAGAACACGTTGAGCTTCTATACGATTTCCTTTTTAAAAGCGAAATGCATTAAAAAAATGATGGGCAATGTTTGATGAATATAATTAACATATTTTGCTTAAATGTTTGCATTTGGAATGAGGCCACTCTTCATTAAAGAGTGGGACGGTGCGCGGGGGTCCCAATCTCTCGCTACAATGGGGAGTTCTGGCGAGCTGAGTTCCCCGTGTAAACAAATGGAGCTATGTGCGGCCTCGGCCATGCATTCCCCATTCAGGCCCCCAATATTCAAGTTGCATTGAATAGCCATGCGTTTCTCAGACCTGCGAGTGCTGGGAAACCTGTTAATAACCATGCTCGGGAACCTTGTTCCCTTTTGGGAAGATTGCACCCAAACTCTCACAAAGCCAACATTGCGATGCCTACATCTGAAGTGCTGTAACTTACAAGGCTCCGGATCAGGGGCTGGAAAGTGGGATTAAAATGAAGGGCTGGCATCTTTTCTGCATTGTAACTTTTCTATGCTTCCATGGACTGTTAAGGAAATTGCAATGATTGTTCATGAATGAAAGTAGCCATATGGGAACTAGGAGCAAAAACATGAGACTGTGTTTGCAATACTGAGCAGACCAACTCACCTGAAAAGGAATATAGGTAGGTTAATATTAAGGGTCAATCCTTACAAGTGTAGTCAGGATGACTACCCCACAGAAAAACAGAGGGTTAAGGGCAACATGGTGGTGCAGTGGTTAGCACTGCTACCTCACAGCGCCGAGGACCCAGGCTCAATTCAAGACCCAGGTCGCTATCCGTGCACATCCTTCCCGTGTCTGCATGTGTCTCACCCCCACAACCCAAAGATATGCAGGGTAGGTGGATGGAGTGGCCACGCTAAATTGCCACTTAATTAGGGGGAGAAATTGTGTACTCTAAATTTAAAAAAAGAGTGTTATAAAATTTAAGGATGTGATGGCTGATGGTAGAAATGTTTGTGGATGCGATGGTTGAAGGAGTATTGCCGAAGATGATGGGACGGGCATCCATCTCACTATTACTTAAAAAGGAGAAGAATCCGGGAGAGTGTGGGTCGTACAGGCTCATTTCTCTATTGAACGTGGATGCTAAGATACTGGCGAATGTGCTTGCGCTGAGGGTGGAGGAGTGCCTTCCAAAGGTGGTGGGGGAGGATCAGACAGGGTTCGTTAAGGGCAGGCAGCTGTCGTCGAATGTACGGCAGCTGCTGAATGTGGTGCTCTCCGGCAGAAGGAAGGGAGTTGGAGATGGTGGAGAAGGCGTTTGACAAGGTGGAGTGGAGTTATTGAGAAATTTGGGAATGAGCCTACGTTTGTGGCGTGGGTGAAATTGCTGTACAAGGATCCAACAGCGTGTGTACGAACGAACAATATGGATCCGGGGTACATTTTACTATTCTGGGTAACGAGACAGGGATGCCTCGTGTTCCCCCTTCTGTTTTCGCTGGCGATAGAGCCCTTGGTCATTGCCCTGATGGATTCGGATTTATGACAGGGAATAGTGGGGTAGGAGTGGGGGGGGGGTTTGCCATTCCGGGTGGCGAAAACTCATTTTAGGTATATGAGGACACAGGTAGCGCGGGATTGGACACGGCTTTGTAAGCTCAATTTCACGAGTTTGGTTGTGAGGGTGAAGGAGAACTTGGTGCGGTGGGATAGTCTTCCCTTGTCGTTGGCAGGCCGGGAGCAGGCAGTGAAGATGAACATTTTGCCGTGGTTTTTGTTTCTGTTCCAGTGTCTGCTGGTCTTTTTACTGATGTAATTTTTTAAGGGTGTGGATAGGCTGTTCTCATCATTTGTGTGGGCAGGGAAGGTGACTAGGGTAAGGAAAGGGGTGCTCAAAAGGGGATGGCAGTCGGTGGAGTTGGCCCTTCTGAACTTGCGATACTATTTCTGCACGGTGAACGTGGAGAAGGTGTGGGGCTAGAGGAAGGAGACGGAGGCGTTATGGGTCAGGATGGAGGTGGGTTGCTGTAAGGGGTCGGGGTTGTGAGATCTGGCAACGGCTACCGTTTGCCCCAGGGAAGTATTCGGGGAGTCTTCTGCTGGTCGCCATGCTGAAGATCTGAAAGCAATTCCGGCAGCACTTTAAGTTGAGGGCAGGCTCGAGGGTGATGCCGATAAGAGGGAACCATGGGTTTGTGCCAGGGAGGATGGATGTGAAGTTATGAGGATGAGAGAAGAGAGGGGTGAAGGAGATGAAGGATTTATTTTGGAGGGGCGGTTCGCAAGCTTGAAGGAGTTGGGGGTGAGGTTTGGGCTCCAGTATGAGGAGGGCTTCAGATACATGCGGGTGCGGAACCTCGTGAGAAAGGTCTTCCCGAATTTTCCGGTGGCGCCATCGTCTTCGCTGCTGGAGGAGGTGCTGTCAGTGATGGGGCTGGACAGCGGGATCGCCTCAGCGATTTGTGATAGGATCATGGAGGAGGATAAGGTCTCCATGGAAGGGATTAAGGCCAAGTGGGAGGAGGAGCTGGAATGACATTGGAGGAGGGATTATGGTGCGAGGTATTGCGGAGGGTTAATGCCTCAACCTTGTGCGCGAGGCTGGTGTTGATTCAATTAAAAGCGGTGCGCAGGGCGCACTTAACAAAGGCGAGGATGAGCCGGCTGTTTGAGGGGGCTGGAGGATGGCTGCGAATGGTGCGGGGTGGGTACAGCTAATCATGTTGATATGTTCTGGTCTTGTCCGAAGTTGGAGAAATCTTGTAGGGTCATTTTTTTAGCACCTTGTCAGAAATCCTACACATAGATTTGGAGCCTAGTCCCCTGGAGGCCACATTTGGGTTGTCAGACTTGCTGGGTTGCAGATGGGTGCGTGGGCAGATGTCTTAGTCTTTGCATTGTTGATCGCTCGCAGGCGATCTTTGCATTGTTGATCCCTCACCTGTTGGGGTGGAGGTCAGCTTCTTCCCCTTGTGCTTTGGCGTGTCCGGGGGATCGAATGGAGTTCCTATTCTTGGAGAAGGTGAAATCTGCTGTGAGAGGGATCGACGAGGGGTTGCACAAGAGATGGGGTTTGTTTATCCTACACTTTGGGGATCTGGTTGCCATCAAGGATTGTGGGTGGGGCGGGAGATAATTTGGAGGTGAAGCACGATTTTGTGCAGGGTTTGGTTTATTTTTTTGTAAAAGTGTTGAAAATTTGAATTAAAATATTTTCTTAAAAGCAGGGTTTTGGGGTGGAGCAGCAATTGATAAAGAAGAAAGATATAGCTATGGCAACTGTTTTCCCAAAGGGACAACAATTAGGTTTTACAGTCTGTGACTCGATTTCAAATGCTGGGTAGGAGCTGGGGCGTGCTTTTAAAATGTGTTCATGGGGTGTGAGCAGCACTGACAAGGCCAGCATTTATTGCTATTCCCGAATTGCCCTTGTGTGTTACGTGGAGGCTTGTAGTGTTTCCCCGCGGGTCGATAAGGCCAACGTCTGCAGTAAATATTGATCGTGGAGATCTGACTTGCTGATAGTTAAGATATCCTGGTGAGCCAACTAGCTCGGAACACCGAACACCTGTATTATTTAAATATCAGTGGACCGCAGGTCCTGAAGCAAGCAAAAAAAATAGAGAAATGTCAGCTCCATTAAGGGCAAATTCTACACTTGATATCAGCAATATTATTGGAGGAGACATCCCACAGTAACAGAGATTACACTTGAAACAACAGCAACAGATTTGCACCAACCAATACTCACATTGAAGCTAAGGCTATTGCTGATGGAAGAAATGGCCAGTGCATGTTTTTGCTTCTCTGTTGCAGTGCACTGCAATCTGTTCTTACACATGTTATTGTGTAGAGCTGCCCTCCGATTTGGTATATGTTATTCGAAAATGAAATGAAGTGAAAATGAAAATGAAAATCACTTATTGTCACAAGTAGGCTTCAAATGAAGTTACTGTGAAATGCCCCTAGTTGCCACATTCCGGCGCCTGTTCGGGGAGGCTGTTACGGGATAAACTAATGGTAACGTTGCATTATGATGATACGTGAATGGTCTCATTCATTCAGGATCCTGGATGTGTCCCAGACGTCGAGTTCTACAATGGCTGCCAGTATAAGAACCAGGAATCAAAGAGAAAATGCTGGAAAGTCTCAGCAGGTCTGGCAGCATCCGCAGTAATTTGCATTTATTTAGAACCAGGAATGCCTTTTACCTCCTCTGCTGGTGGGTTTCAGCTGGTTGGGTGCACACAAAATACATTGCCATGTTTAACTCTCACCAAACCAAACTGGTGTTCATTCTCCCCATGTCTGCAAGGGTCTCACCCCCAAAAGTTGTGCAGGGTAGGCGAATTGGCCATGCTGAACTGTCCCCTAATTGGGAAAAAAGGTTGGGTACTCTAAATTGATTTTTTTTAAAGTAGGGCGGCACAGTGGCGCAGTGGTTAGCACTGCTGCCTCACGGTGCCGAGGACCCGAGTTCAATCCCCGTCCCGGGTCACTGTCCGTGTAGAGTTTGCACATTCTTCCTGTGTCTGCATGGGTCTCATCCCCCAACAACCCAAGTATGTGCAGGGTAGGTGGATTGGCCATGCTAAATTGCCTCTTAATTGGAATTTAAAAAAAACAAAACGGTGATGTGAAAGTAGCTTTTCAATTGGCCTACTTTGTTTCTCCATTGATAACCATGCTTTCTTTAGCTGCCTAGTGACCGAAGGTATTTCCTTCATAATTCCTTCTACTTCTCTACCCTCTCTCCATCCTTAAATCTCTACTTCAAATGTTCCTCTTTGACTAAAGTATTTGTCACCTGTCCTAATATCTTTTGTATCGTGTAACGCCAATCTTTGTCCTGTGAAGATCTTTGTGATGTTTTATTTCTGGAAAGGTGTTACACAAATGCAAGTCATTCTTGATTGCCTTTGCTACACTTCTATCCTCTAAGGACATACTCCAGTTACAAGATAGTTAAAAAGGAAGGCTGTTCAAACCATTGACGTCTAATCAACTGGAAAGATCCGAAAGTCAATCCAAATGGTTCTCACATAAATCTCTGCAAGGATCTTGTTAATTAGTTAAAGCACACACCACACAGTACTAGTGAGACAGTCTGTCTCTGCTTGGCCAACTCATGTTGCTTGACCTGCTCGGGTATTAGCAGGCAAGATTCCCTCACACAAAATGGGATTGAAGAACCAGTACAGGGTGGTAAGCGATATGCCAACCACCTTGAGATTTTAGGCACTTGGCTTACCTATCCCAAATGCTTCACCCAGAACCTCCTAGAGGCACAGAGTAACAAAAAGGTTTGGGGCTGAGAAATGTGCTTGACGAAGGGTGAGAGAAACCAACTGTCTCTTTATTGCTTTCTCAGTCCAGTCCCAAGGAACTTCATCCAAACTAAACCCAACCACCTAAATGTTCTCATGTATCAACAGTTAGGTACAAATGCCATTGTCATGATAGGGAGATAATAGGAAATTGGGTCCAGAAATGAAGTCTAAATATAACAGGCAATTTAGGTGTTAAAACAGAGTTAAAAAAAGAAGACTGCTAGCTACAGAATCAAAGGGATACACCAACACCTGGCTGGGTCACATGGTCCCATTCAGAATTAAACACATTCGAGAATGCACTTGAAATCCATTGTCATTTGGGACAACCTTGTTTGACAAGCCATTATCCCATTCTAGAATCCGATCAGCCATTTTCCCATCAATGGAAGGTTAGGTGCATATGAATGGCATAGCTCTGGCCTTTTGTGTAAATGAGAGTGGGCAATCAAGCCCACATTACAGTTGAGCTCCAGTCTGGATATCCCAGTAGAGGACCTTTGTTTGAAGGGCTGGGTGGAGCTTAGAGAGAATTAATTTGGAACAGGCAGAGAAGGATCTGAGCAGCCATGAACCAGATCATGAAATATCCTCCAGGGAGAAGGATGTGAGCAGCCATGGAACAGGTCATGAAAACTGCAGTGAAAAAGGATTATGAAAGAGATGTCCTAACAGAAGAAAGATTGCTTCCTAAATGCAAGTGTTGCCTTTGCCTGTATATGTAAGTGGAAGGAGAGCTGCATTTCCATGCAAAGTATTGTCTTAATGGGAACTAGTGTTAAGGTTGAGAAATTACATGTAATCTGTTAGTGTTAGAACTGTGAAGTAAAAGTTTAAATATTGTTTTCTTTTCTTTTGATAAAGTTTTGGTTATAAAATAACCAAGCCCTTTATTATATTATCACTCCTGGATCAAATCGATCTTTCTGCACAGTCTTAAAATGCTACATGTCTGGTTCAGTATCTTAGGCATTGTTGAGTGCTGACAAGGCATCCGTAACACCACTTATATACTCCAATCAATGGGCAGGATTCTCCGGTCCCCCAGGCGTGTGTTTCTCGGTGGCGCGCCGTTCGCTGGGGACGGGATTCTCTCTTCCCGCTGCTTGTCAATGGGATTTCCCATTGAAGCCACCCCACACCGCTGGGAAACCCACGAACGGGGATGCTCTGCCAGCAGGAAAAGAGAATCCCAGTGACTGGAGAATTCCGGCCATTAGCTATGAATGCAGAGCCACGTTTCTGCACCTGAGGCCAGTTAACGCCATCTTCTACTCTCTAGCCCATTGTTCAAGATGGCGAATGGAGCTTGTTAGCCAAGTCTAACAGGAAGGTCAGTACCAAAGGAAAGATATTTAAGTCAATGGTAAAAGAAAGATCAAGAGGGCAGATGAGGAGACATCGTTTAATGCAATGACTCGCCATGATTTGGATTGCGCTGCCAGAAAGGGTGGTGGAAGCAGGTTCAAGAATAACTTCCAAATGGGAACTGGATAAACACGGAAGGAGTTGAAGTTTGCAGTGCAAAGGGGAAAGAGTGGGACTAATTGAACAGGGGCGGGATTCTCCGATATCGGCGCGATGTCTGCCGACCGGCGGCAAAAATGGCGCGAATCAGTCCGGCATCGCGCCGCCCCAAAGGTGCGGAATTCTCCGCATCTTGAGGGGCCGAGCCCTTACCTTGAGGGGCTAGGCCCGCCCGGACTGATTTCCGCCCCGCCAGCTGGCGGGAAAGGCCTTTGGTGCCCCGCCAGCTGGCGCGGAAATGACTTTGCTGGGTGGCGCATGCGCGGGAGCGTCAGCGGCCGCTCACAGCATCCCCGCGCATGCGCAGTGGAGGGGGTCTCTTACGCCTCCGCCATGGTGGAGACCATGGCGAAGGCGGAAGGAAAAGAGTGCCCCCACGGCACAGGCCCGCCCACGGATCGGTGGGCCCCGATCGCGGGCCAGGCCACCGTGGGGGCACCCCCCCGGGGCCAGATCGCCCCGCGCCCCCCCCCAGGACCACGGAGCCCGCCCGTGCCGTCGTGTCCCGCCGTCCCAAAGGTGGTTCAATCCACGCCGGCTGGCGCGGGTTGACAGCGGCGGGACTTCGGCCCAGCGCGGACGGGAGAATCGCCGGGGGATTCCCGCCGACCGTGATTCCCGCCCCCGCCGAATCTCCGGTGGCAGAGAATCCGCGACATGGCGGGGGCGGGATTCACGCCGGCCCCCGGCGATTCTCCGACCCGGTGGGGGGTCGGAGAATCGCGCCCCAGGTTTTTCAAAGAGCCAGCATAGGCAGGAGGGACTGATTGGCCTACCTCTGTGCTTTATGATTCAGTGAAGGCCTAGACCGCTGAAGAGCATGGGGCTCAATTTATGAGCAAGCTAATGCAAAATGATCAATTGCTGAGGCTTACACACATCCCTTTTTGTAACTAATTGTTTTGCATGAACATAAGCAGTTGTAAAAGGTGGCAGAAATTCAATCCAGAGTTCAAGGCCAAAAAATACTCAAAGCACGTTGACCCCTTGTAAATCATTGCGAGACACCCATTATTTTTGTTTGTGGATGAAGACGGAGGTAAAATCGAAGTACTTGTGAAGGTATTCACAAAAACAATTCCACGCACGTAACTCAAGTCTGTTTTTGCAAGGTACAGGTCCATACCGGCCATTCTTGTGTCCATCCTGGTTTAGTCCATGGACCTTTGTCCTTCTCCTTCCTTTTGAATCAGGAACCTGCCCTTTATTTGGAAAGCTTGGATTGAATTCACATTCACTGTGTTTGGTGAGTCATTCCACAAATTAATTGAAATGGTGGGCCGGGTATTTTAAACAGGTCAAGATTGGAATCAAAGGTGGGCGGAAATGCCATTTGGCGATGCTGGCCTTTGTGCCTGTTCACTGGGCTTGATGGGCAGCTAATTAAGGGCAATTATTGTCTATTAAGGCCCTGTTCCTGCACCAACTGGAATTTTCAGCCGCCGATGCAGAAAGCTCACTGTGTGTGTGTGTGAGGGGAACTCCCGTTTGCTGAAGCACAAAAGGATTGAATGAGGGGTATCGCTTCCACACATCCCAGGACCTAAAATGGCTGCCTAGTCCACTTCACTACCTCGTCCCTCACAATCGCAATGCTCAGACTGACAGTCCCACCTTGTCCAGGGGGGGTGCTGGCCTTCCACTGCTGGAAGGCTTTTCATATTGACCCTGGAATTTAGTCTCCATTTCTAGTCCCCGACCACCCCACCCCCCCCCCCCCACCAACCTGAGGGAAAACCCGTGGTGCGCGATGTTGATAACAAAAATGAGAAAGAACTAGAAGTCATTAAAAAAATTTTTAACAAAGGCTCTGATTTGATTTTTAAAGTTCTTTCATAGGAGGCGGATGACGCTGGCAAGGCTGACGTTTGTTGCCCATCCCTAATTGCTGCTTGAGTGTCTTGTTAGGCCAGTTCAGAGGGCAGTTAAGAGCCAAACACGTTGCAGTGGAGGGGGCTGGATCCGCAGTCACCTGTAGGCCGGACCTGATGGCCGCTTTCCTTCCCTAAAGAACATTAGTAAACCAGATGCGTTTTCACAACAATCGATGATAGTTGTCATGGTCACCATTACTTAGACTAGCTTTCAATTCCATTTTTGAAATTGAATTTAAATTCCATCAGCTGCTACAGTGAGATTTGAACCTGTGTCTCCTAGGGCATTGACTTGAGCCCCTGGATTACTATTCTGGTGAGATTACCACTATATTCAAAATTATGGTTCCAGTTTAATGATTTTGATATTGTGAAATGTATTTCTTTTGTTTCCAAGGCTGCAGGACCGAGAGAATAAATTGGCCGCATCACTCAAACAGGAACAGAAAGAATCTGTGACATATTGGGCGGAATTCTCCACCCCCACGCCGGGTGGGAGAATCACCGGTGCGCCGCGCGAGTCCCGTCACGCCGCCCCGGCACCCGCACGTGATTCTCCCACCCCCCCCCAAACCGGCGCGGCGAGAATCACGGCTGGTCGGAGAATCGCCGCTCACTCTTTGTAACGGGCGAGCCGCGATTCCCCGGCCTGGATGGGCCGAGCGGCCTGCCCAACTCGACAGGTTCCCACCGCCGTCGTCCACACCTGGTCGCTGCCGGCGGGAACAGCGCGGGAACGCTGGGGGGAGCGGCCTGTGGGGGGGGCAGGGGGTTCCTGCACCGGGGGGGGGGGATTCAAAAGGGGTCTGGCCCGCGATCGGTGTCCACCGAATAGCGGGCCGGCCTCTCTGAAGGAGGACCTCCTTTCCTCCACTGCCCCAAAAGATCCATCCGACATCTTCTTGCGGGGCGGCCGCGGGGAGGACGGCAACAGCGCATGGGCGGGTTGGCGCCGGTCAACCTGCGCATGTGCGGATGATATCATTTACGCGGCGCCGGCCGTGTCCTTTACGCGGTGCCGCTTTTACGCGGCACCAAGGCCCGGCGCGCGTAAATGACGCGGTGCCGCTCCTAGCCCCCCGGGGGCGGGAGAATCGGGGGCTGGGAACGACCTCCGACGCCGGAGTGAAACACTCCGGTTTTCACTCCGGTGTCGGCACTTAGTCTCCCGATGGGAGAATTGCGCCCAATACCTTCCATAACCTCAGTCCCAGAGCATTTTACAATCAGTAAAATATCACTTATTTGATGTGTAATGTAGGAAACACGGAAGCCAATTTACGCACAGCAAAATCCTACAAACAGAAAAAAGAATAACAATCAGGTAATCTCTTTTAATAATGTCGATTGATGGATAGATAGTGGCTAGAGCTCCACAGTACTTCTCTGAAGTAAAGTCGCCGTAGTCCCAGATGACCATAGGCTGCTTTCCCCTCTGAGGGGGGGCGGGGGAAGGGTGGCGATTTAACCTGAGGGTCACCACACCTGAGGCGAGGGGCAAGATTGAGAAGGCGGGGGCCTTCATGAATCACCTACGGGAATTGAACCCGGACTGTTGGCCTTGCTCGGCATCAGGAACCAGCAGCTGTCCAGCCATCTATGGAAAACCGCCCCCTATTCTCTGAGAAAGCTGACTGACACTCAGATATCTTCTTTGGAAGTGCTTGGTTCAGTTCTGAGCATTAATCTCAGTCCTTTTCTAATTTAGCTGTTGGCTGTTCAAATTCATAACGGTTGGTTAAATATTTTTTTTTAAAATCTGTCAAAACATTGATCTGTTTGAAACTTCCGGAGAGATGCATCATAAGGAGGGTAATTATTTAATAATACTTTAGTATACAGCTTATGAACATTTATTATAGTGAAATATTTCTAAGCAATATATACATGTTATGTCACTGGGGTTTATTTGCTTGTTCATTTATTGTAATTCATGTGATAAGTATTAAATGAAATGTGTCTAACTGAAGCCCTGATGCTTTGCAAAGACGTGAAATCCAGTAGCCACAGGATATTATAAAGAAAGACATTTTTGTTTGGTATTCTGGGTATGTTACCAATATATACCTAGATAGCAAACCCTGGTAAGTGATCCCAAACTCACTTGGAGCTAAGAACTCATCTATAATTTTAAGTATCGAGGATAAGAAGGACTCAAAAAAATCCCCAAATGTGTAACAAGCCCATTTACCGTAAGTGTAAATGGCTGCTCCTTAAGTTACATCGGTGCTCATATTCACATCGTTGGTAATCATTATACCCAAGTGTTAAGGTCAATTTGTGCAGGATTTACATTGAAGTACTAAAGTAGTTTGAACAGGTGGTAAGTATTTTACAGCTGCAGATTGAATGTATCAACTACGGTGAGGGAGACCCTATTAACTTAAACCACATTTATTTGATTGAGTTAAATGGCACACCCCACCAGCTGTAGAATCACGGTTAAGATCAGCTCTCAACAACCTTACCACATTAAAATCAATAGAATTCAAGTGATCTTTGTTTAAAACCTGAGCCTTTACAACAGAAGAGTGTGTGAGGAAAGTGGATGGATAAGGGGGCAATACATACTCTGGCAGTGGGTGTGTGTAAAATAGCCCACTTTGCCTTACATTAGTATTTTGCAGGAACACAATAAAAATGTATGTACTTAAATAGAAGAAATAGTCACAGGAATATATAGGGATAGGAGTAGGCCATTTAGCCCTTCGAGCTTGTTCCGTCATTTAAATTCAATCATGGCCAATTTATATCTTAACTCCATCTACTGACCTTGGCACTGTATCCTTGATATTCTTGCCTATTGTCTGTTGAAAATGTGTTAAGTCGGACTCACCAGATTATCATTGTTTGTTAGCAGATGAAAGAGCGTCTTACATCAGTGACTCTTTCAGAAAATGCAGCATTTTTTGGAGGTGAGAGAGGGGCGGGGGTGGTGCTGGGATGACTTTCCGTTAACCATACCCAGCCCAATTATACACTGGTATTCAAACTGACAATCTCAAAGCATATTTAACAAATTTGGTCTCTCACTCTATAGCTTTGCTCCTGAGCCAGGAATATATATCAGGAAATTGTGTGTCTCTGGGCATTTGGGAACAACAGTAGGATACAGTTTGAGGGAGAGAAGAGTGCGTCCAAGACTAGTATCATAAACTTAAATAAGGGCAAATATGAGTGCATGGAAATGAACGAGCTAAAGTGAATTGGCCAATATGCTTAAGGAATAGATTAATAGAGGCTCAGTGACAGATATTTGAAGGGATATTTCAGAATACACAGAATAGACACATTGCAATGCGAAAGAAAAATTCCAAAGGCAGGGAGGGTCCATCATCTCTGGTGAACTAAAAAGGTTAAAGACAGTATTAAACTTAAAGAAAAAGCATATATTTTCAGGTCAGAAGATTGGAAAGAATAAGAAGAACATCAAAAAAAGACAAAAGATTGAGAAGGAGGGAGTATGAGAGAAAGATAGGCAGAAATATAAAGACGGACTGTAAGAGTTTAGATAGGTATTTAAATAAGACAAAAGTTAACAAGATGAGTGTTGGTCCTATAGAAAGTGAATCAAGGGAATTGATCATGGAAAGTCATGATATGGCAGAAGAATTAACCAGGTATTTTGCATTTGTCTTTACTATAGAGGACAGAAATAACATCCCAGAAATAACTGTAAATCAGGAGGGAGAGAGGAATGTTGGGATATTACATCACTAGGAAGTAGTATTGAGTAAATTGTCAGGCCTGAGGACTGACAAGTGCGCTGGTCCTGATGGACTTTACCCTCGGGACTTGAAAGACACGGCTAATGAAATACTTGATGCATTAGTTTTAATCTCCCAAAATTCCCTAGATTTGGGCAAGGTTCCAGGAGGTTGGAAGATAGTAAAACCAACTCCTTTGTTCAAAAAGGGAGGAAGACAGGAGGCTGGGAACTCCAGGCCAGATTACCTAACATCTTTCACAGGGAAAATGTTAGAAGCCCTTATGAAAGATGTTGGGCACGATTGAACGAACAGGCTGCACCTGAAAAGCAGCGGACCGCGGCGCTCCGTGGTCGATAGAAGCCGGGAGACTAATGTGATCTCGCAAGACGTTGCGATGTAAATACCATCCATTGTGGACAACTAGTCTCACTCTAATATGCAGTTTCCCAAGGTACGCGAGGCGCTAGGATGTATCCCCTTTGCCTTGGAGCCCTGGGTGAGTGCCGTTCAGTACTGGGGCGGAATTCTCCGAACCCCCGCCGGGCCGGAGAATCGCCAGGGGGCGGCGTGAATCCCGCCCCTATGCCAGCTGTCGGATTCTCCGGCGCCGGTTTTTCGACGGGGGCGGGAATCGCGCCGCGCCGGTCGGGGGCCGTTGGCAGCGGCCCCCCCCCGGCGATTCTCCGGGCCGAGTGGCCGCCCGTTTTCGGCCGGTCCCGCTGGCGTAAATTAAACCAAGTCCTTACCGGTGGGACCTGGCTCTGTGGGCGGCCTGCGGAATCCTCGAGGGGTGGGGGGGGGATCTGGCCCAGGGGGGAGCCCCCACGGTGGCCTGGCACGCGATCGGGGCCCACCGATCCGCGGGCGGGCCTGTGCCGTGGGGGCACTCTTTCCCTCTACGCCGGCCGGTGTAACGGTCCTCTATGCCCGGCGCGGTGAAGAACCCCCCTGCGCATGCGCTGGGATGACACCAGCACATGCTGCCGCTCCCGCACATGCGTCAACTTGCGCCGGCCGGCAGAAGCCCTTCGGCGCCGGCTGGCGCAGCGCCAGCCCCACCGGCGCCGGCCTAACCCCTGAAGGTGCGGAGGATTCCGCACCTTCTGGGCGGCACGGCGCCGGAGTGGTTCACGCCTCTCCGTGGTGCCGGTATGGCCCACACAGCCGGTTGGCGGAGAATCCCGCCCCAGGTCTCCACAAATAGGGACCAGATGGAATTGCACACATGGTGATCACCCAGGAGATTGGAGGCCTCTTGGTGCATTCCCTTTGGCAGGGTGGTATCTTGGCAATACTGGTGCCACCCAAGTACCTTGACACTGCCCAGGTGTCACTGCCAGCTGTTAGGGGCACTGCTAGGTATCAGGTTGGCACTTCCAAGCTGTGAAGCTGGCATTTTCAATGTGGTGATGGTTGGGCTGGGGTGCCCTGCGGGGGTGTTGGAGAGGAGCGGGGAGGCCACGGGCCCCGTCATTGTGAGCTGGGGCTTGGGGGGGGGGGTGTTGGTGGTCAGGTGGGGGCTCCACAGATTGTGACGGCATTTAAAAATTATGTGTCACTCTCTCGCTACACTGAAGAGTCCCAGTGAACGGAGCTCCTCAGTGCAGAAAACAGGGCTTTGTGAGGTCTCAGCCGCACGTTCCCTGCTGAGGCCCCCTATCTAACCCAAGTGACCTTTGATACCGTTGTATTTTTTGGTGCTGTGATCGCCGGGAGACACATGGCTAACATACGCCCTATGGGACTTTATTCCCAATTAGTTAAATCAGGCCCCTAATGTCAAAACACTTGGAAAATATGTGGCAATCAGGCAGAGTCAACATGGTTTTGTGAAAGGGAAATCATGTTAACCAATTTATTGGAGATCTTCAAAACTGCCACATGTGCTGCGGATAATAATAATAATCTTTATTAGTGTCACAAGTAGGCTTACATTAACAGTGCAATGAAGTTACTGTGAAAATCCCCTAGTCGCCGCACTCCGGCGCCTGTTCGGATACACTGAAGGAGAATTCAGAATGTCCAATTCACCTAACAATCACGTCTTTCAGGATAAAGTGAAGCCTGTAGATTTACTGTACTTGGATTTCCAGAAGACATTTGATAAGGTGCCACATGAAAGGATATTGAGGAAAATAAAAGCTCATGATGCAGGGGGTGACATATTGGCATGGATTGAAGATTGGCTAGCTTACAGGAAGCAGAGTCTTGGTATAAATGTTTTTTTTCTAATTGACAGGTTGTGACGAATGCTGTGCCACAGGGATCAGTATTAGGGCAATTTATGTAAATAACTCGGATGAAGGGACCGAGGGTACGATTGCTCAATTTGTTGACAACAGAAAGCTACGCAGAAAAGTAAATTGTGACGAGGATGTAAGGAGGCTACAATGGCAATATAGATAGGTTAAGTGAGTGGGGGAAAATGGAGTATAACGTGAACAACTGTGGAATTGTCCATTTTGGCCGGAAGAATAAGAAAAAAGCTTATTATCTAAATGGTGAGAGATTGCAGAGCTCTGAGTTGCAGAGGGATCTGGGTGTCCTGGTGCATAAATCACAAAAGGCTGGTATGCAGGTGCAGCAAGTAATTAGGAAAGCTTATAGAATGTTGTCGGTTATTAGAACATAAGAACTAGCAGCAAGAGTAGGCCATCTGGACTTCGAGCGTGCTCCGACATTCAATGAGATCATCGACTCAGCTCCACTTTCCCGCTCGAACACCATAAACCTTTATTCCTTTATTCTTCAAAAAACTATCTATTGTGAGGGTAATTGATAACAAAATTGGGAGGTTATGCTTCAGTTATACAGGGCAGTGGTGCGACTACATCCGGAGTACAGTGTGCAGTATTGGTCTCCTTATTTAAGGAAAGAGGCAAATGCATTAGATGCAGTCTGATTTACTGGACTATTACCAGGAATGGGCAGGTTATGAGAAAAGGTTGGAGAGGATAGGTTTGTGTCCACTTCAGTTTAGAAGATCAGGCGATTTGATCAAAAGCTTTAAGATTCTGAGGGATACTGACAGGGTGGAGGTAGAGAGGATGTTTCTTCTTGGAGAATCTAGAACTCGGAGTCATAGGTTAAAAATAAGGAGTCGCTCATTTAAGATGGGGATGAGGAGGGCTGTAAGTCTCTGGAACTTTCTTCCTCAAAAGGCAGTGGAAGTAGAGTCTTTGAATATTTCAAAGGCAGAGCTCAATGGATTCTTGATTAATGGGGGTGAAAGGTTATCGGGGAAAGCAGGAATGTGGGGTTGAGGTTGCAATCAGATCTTATTTAATGGCAGAGCAGGCTCGAGGGGCCGAGTGGCCCACTCCTGCTCTTAAATCGTACGTTTGATGAATAGATTGTAATGTGGAATGGATCATGCATATCTCTTCCTTCAGTGTCCTCCGAATTCCCTGGTCAATGTATCTTTGACAGTAGATTCTGAGATGGTATAGCTCAGTCTAGTGATAGTTGTGTGGACAGGTCTGACGTCCCCTGCTGTTCAACGCTGCAATCACCAGAACGGTCTCAAGGTTTGGATATTTTGCGGGTGGAGGGGTGAGAGTTCAGAGGTATTTTCTGAGTCACATGTGCCATTCTTCCCCTTAGAGGTGCCCCTTCCTAATCAGAAATGTGAAAACATCGTAGAGGCAGCTCAGTAGAGCTGATCAATAGCAGCTGGGGCAGTCACGTGATGGTGAGATATGGACTTGGCAGAAGCTGCAGGCAATTTACACCCTGCCTTCCGTGGAAGACGGGGATCTGTTGATTAATTTGTTTATTTAAAGCGCAGTAAGCAATGCTGGATGCAGAACCTGATCGCTCTCTGGGCGTCAGTAAGGTTTTTAGAGAAGACCACATGGACTCTATCACCTTAATAGAATAATAGGCCAGGTTTTTACCAGCCCCAGAGAGGCGCCTGTTCAGGGGGTGCGGAGTTAGCTGAGGAGATTCTGGAGGCATTGGTGGTGATCTTTCAGGAATCACTGGAGGCAGGGAGAGTCCCAGAGGACTGGAAAGTTGCTAATGTAACACCGCTGTTTAAGAAGGGAGTAAAAAGGGAGGGAGGTAGAAGATGGGAAATTATAGGTCATTGGTAAGATTTTAGAGTCCATTATGAAAGATGAAATCATGGAGTACTTGGAAGTGCATGATAAAATAGGACTGAGTCAGCAAGGCTTCGTCAAGGGGAGGTCATGTCTGACAAATCTGTTTGAGTTCTTGAGGAAGTTTGACAAAGGAGAACCAGTGGACGTGATTTCTTTAGGCCTTTGACAAGGTGCTGGACAGGAGACTGTGAAATAAGTTAAGAGCCCATGGTGTTAAGGGTAAGATCCTGGCATGGATAGAGGATTGGCTGACTAGCAGAAGGCAGAGATTGGGGATAAAGGGGTCTTTTTCAGGATGGCAGCCAGTGACTAGTGGTGTGCCTCAGGGGTCTGTGCTGGGACCACAACTTTTCACAATATACATTAATGATCTGGAAGGAGGAACTGAAGCCACTTTTGGTACGTTTGCAGATGATACAAAGATCTGTAGGGACAGGTAGTATTGAGGAAGCAAGGGGGCTGCAGAAGGACTTGGGCAGGCTAGGCGAGTGGGCAAAGAAGTGGCAGATGGAATACAATGTGGAAAAGTGTGAGGTTGTGCACTTTGGAAGGAGAAATGGAGGCATAGACTATTTTCTAAATGGGGAAATGCTTCGGAAAGCAGAAGCACAAAGGGACTTGGGAGTCCTTGTTCACGATTCTCTTAAGGTTAATGTGCAGGTTCAGTCGGCAGTTAGGAAGGCAAATGCAATGTTAGCATTCATGTCGAGAGGGCTAGAATGCAAGACCAGGGATGTACTTCTGAGGCTGTATAAGGCTCTGGTCAGACCCCATTTGGAGTACTGTGACCAGTTTTGGGCCCCGTATCTAAGGAAGGATGTGCTGGCCTTGGAAAGGGTCCAGAGGAGGTTCACAAGAATGATCCCTGGAATGAAGAGCTTGTCGTACGAGGAACGGTTGAGGACTCTGGGTCTGTACTCATTGGAGTTTAGAAGGATGAGCGGGGATCTTATTGAAGCTTACAGGGTACTGTGAGGCCTGGATAGAGTGGACGTGGAGCGGATGTTTCCACTTGTAGGAAAAACTAGAACCAGAGAACACCATCTCAGATTAAAGGGACGATCCTTTAAAACAGAAATGAGGAGGAATTTCTTCAGCCAGAGGGCAGTGAATCTGTGGAACTCTTTGCCACTGAAGGCTGTGGAGGCCAAATCACTGAGTGCCTTTAAGACAGAGATAGATAGGTTCTTGATTAATAAGGAGATCAAGGGTTATGGAGAGAAGGCAGGAGAATGGGAATGAGAAAAATATCAGCCATGATTGATTGGCAGAGCAGACACGATGGGCCGAGTGGCCTAATTCTGCTCCTATGTCTTATGTTCTTATGGAGTGGATTGCTTGGGCGGATTGAGAACACATCACATTGGCTTGGCACTTGGACATGTTCCCGCGTCCCAGCTCTTCACCCAGTGACCGCCCATCCGGCAGTGGAAGGTAGTCAACTAAGATAATTATAATAATAATATTTATTTTCACAAGTAGGCTTACATTAACACTGCAATGAAGTTACTGTGAAAATCTCCTAGTCGGCACGCTCAGGCGCCTGTTCGGGTACATTGAGGGAGAATTTAGAATGTCCAATTCACCGAACAAGCACGTCTTTTGGGACTTGTGGGAGGAAAGCGGAACACCCGGAGGAAACCCACGCAGACAAGGGGAGAATGTGCAGACTCCGCACAGACAGTGTCCCAAGCTGGGAATCGAACCTGGGGACCCTGGCGCTGTGCAGCAACAGTGCGAACCACTGTGCGAGACAATTAGCCCCAATTCTGGCATGGCAGTGAAATTTTACGAGTGGTGTTTTGGGCCCGCCACTGTCTCAGGAACCCAGCAATGGCAACCCAGGTGGCAGGGTGGGGATGCTTCATGTTCTGAGGTCAGAGATATGGTAGTAGGACTGGCCTACCCCTGCTCATATAAAGCATTCTCATCTGTTTATATGGTCTTTCAGAATCATGTAGAGGTAAACAGCACATCTACAGGCATTTTGGAGCTGTTCCCTCCCAACGATGATCATCAAGGAGATTATGGTCCACCCCTGGTACCATGTAATGTTCTTAAGAATACTTGGAATTAAAGTTAGAAACGATTTATTAACATTAACCCAGGGTAAATTATATGCAAGACAACAGATGAACAACTGCAGACTCATGCACATGGAAGCTCTCTCTTTTACTTCCTCCAGATAGTGTCTGGTCAGCTGACTTTGCATTCATTTAAATACTAGTGAGACTCACAGTGGTCTGTCGGTGAATTACAACACAACCATAATATCACTGCAACATCCATTATTCACTGGATGCCTTTCGGGCCTTCAAGTGAGTGCCTCCATCTTGAGGTGCCCCCTCAGCTCTCTATCTGCCTGAGTCGCACTCGCCATTCCCAGTTGGGCTGCTGGTTGACCCTCCTTCGGCACCTCTGATTGGCCTTCCTGTATCCATATGCTGCCTAATTATATGGTGAACATGGCTGCGGCCTACTAATTTGCCATAGAATCTCCCGCAAAATGAGGCAGGGCAGGCTAGCTAATGAAATGAGTGGGCTTGGATCCAGAAATGGTTCCGACATCGGCTTCCTGACAGATGGGAAGATTCATCCCAGACAACACGGAAGAAGGTCATTCAGCCTGTGATGTTTCTCTGGAAAAAGGGACTAATTTGTTCCAGTGCCTTGTTCTTTCTCTAACATCATGCAAATGTTCCTTTCTGTCTACCTCCAAAACCAGTAGAAAGTTACTGTTGAATCAACCCTCTTGGGTAACATATGGGTCCCACCTGGCACTGTTGTCAATTATATTAAACCTGTGTCCTATGGTTACTGACCCTCCTGTTGTTGGAAACTGTTTCAGCCAAATCCCTGATAATTGTTATTTATTTCTGACCAAGACAAGTATCATGCACTAATAAATATAGTTGTCTATATGGACTTCAGTAAGGCCTTTGACAAGGTCCCTCATGGTAGACTAGTACAAAAGGTGAAGTCACACGGGATCAGGTGAGCTGGCAAGATGGATACAGAACTGGCTAGGTCATAGAAGGCAGAGAGTAGCAATGGAAGGGTGCTTTTCTAATTGGAGGGCTGTGACTCGTGGTGTTCCGCAGGGATCAGTGCTGGGACCTTTGCTGTTCATAGTATATATAAATGATTTGGAGGAAAATGTAACTGGTCTGATCAGTAAGTTTGCAGACGACACAAAGGTTGGTGGAATTGCGGATAGCGATGAGGTCTGTCAGAGGATACAGCAGGATTTAGATTGTTTGGAGACTTGGGCGGAGAGATGGCAGATGGAGTTTAATCTGGACAAATGTGAGGTAATGCATTTTGGAAGGTCTAATGCAGGTAGGGAATATACAGTGAATGGTAGAACCCTTAAGAGTACTGAAAGTCAAAGAGATCTAGGTGTACAGGTCCACAGGTCATTGAAAGGGGCTACACAGGTGGAGAAGGTAGTCAAGAAGGCTTACAGCATGCTTGCCTTCATTAGCCAGGGCATTGAGTATAAGAATTGGCAAGTCATGTTGCAGCTGGATAGAACCTTAGTTAGGCCACACTTGGAGTATAGTGTTCAATTCTGGTCGCCACATCACCAGAAGGATGTGGAGGCTTTAGAAAGGGTGCAGAAGAGATTTACCAGGATGTTGCCTGGGGGCATTAGCTATGAGGAGCGGTTGAATAAACTCGGTTTGTTCTCACTGGAACGACGGAGGTTGAGGGGTGACCTGATAGAGGTCTACAAAATTATGAGGGGCATAGACAGAGTGGATAGTCAGAGGCTTTTTCCCATGGTAAAGGGGTCAATTACTAAGGGGCATAGGTTTAAGGTGCGAGGGGCAAGGTTTAGAGGAGATGTACGAGGCAAATGTTTTACACAGAGGGTAGTGGGTGCCTGGAACTCGCTGCCGGAGGAGGTGTTGGAAGCAGGGACGATAGTGACATTTAAGGGGCATTTTGACAAATACATGAATAGGATGGGAATAGAGGGATACGGACACCGGAAGTGTAGAAAATTTTAGTTTAGACGGGCAGCATGGTCGGCACAGGCTTGGAGGGCTGAAGGGCCTGTTCCTGTGCTGTACTTTTCTTTGTTCTTTGGTCTTAAACGCAGAAAGTAAATAGTGAATGTTTGAGGCGTAGATTGATGACGAGTTACATGAAAATAAAATAACCAGTCTTTCTCTTTCAGATGCTGACTGACCTGCTGTGCACTTCCAGAATCAGCACAGATGCATTAAGGGGGGAAATTAGATAAACACGTGACTGTGAGGAGCTTACCGCCAATCATTCAAAACGGCGACAGCATGTCCATCGAGGTGCATCAGACTTCGAGTCCAAATGCCTTCATGATTGAGGCCGAGGGGTGGCAGGGGAATAAAGAAAACTAAGGAGATCCTGCACTCCGGACACTGCTGCCTCGTGGGCCATCCCGGCCCGGGTTCCCAAAGGCCTGCGGTTCCAGAATCCAGCCTGCTGTTTCCCTGATCTGGAGAGGACGCCAGCCTCAAGTCGAGCGACAGCCCCAGCCTCCGATGAGACAAACACACGTGGGAGAAAGCAATGGAAGGATATTTTGTGATGGGGCACAAACACTGGCATGGGGCGTTTTGGTCAAATGGCCAATTTCTGTGCTGTAGATACGGCAGAATTTTATACACCAGCAATGTCGGTTTCTGGGAGATCTGGATGATTCGGAGCTTTGCTGGTTTACAGTGCAGCAGAACTGAATGATGAGACGTTGCTGCCCCCAGACTGAAGATGCCAGAATTGTGCTTCCAATTTCCCACATGTCGAAAGGTACTTTCCAAGTCTTCTTCTTTTTCTCTTTCATCTTCACAGGCGCTGGAATGTGGTGACTAGGGGCTTTTCACAGTAACTTCATACTTGTGACAATAAAAGATTATTATTATTTTAATCCTGCGCAGACCTTAACTGCACCGTTCTCCCAATATCATTGGCTGAAACCTGTACTTTAATTGCGGCCTCATTTACATTAGACCAGCAAAGCTGAATGTCATGATTAACATGCTGAAATCAGAGCTGTGCCCGGATCATAGAATTGAACCATAGAATTCCTACAGTGCAGAAGGAGACCGCTTGGCCCATCGAGTCTGCACTGATCCTCTGAAAGAGCTCCCTAGCTATGCCCACTCGCTTGGAACTTTACCCGCACATTCCTGGACACTAAGCGGCAATTTACCATGACCAACCCACCTAACCTGCACATATTTGGAGTGTGGGAGGAAACCGGAGCATCCGGAAGAAACCCACGCAGACACGGGGAGAATTTGCAAATTCCAGTCACCCAAGATCGGAATTGAACCCGGGTCCCTGGTGTTGTGAAGCCACTGTGCTGCTTGTACAGCTGGTGCGCAGTGAATTGCTCCAGTATATTGAAACATTATCCAAAAAAAAAAACCCCACAAAAACATTGCTCAGACATCCATATTGCAAATTAGCCGGTTTAGCTCAGTGGGCTAAGACAGCTGGTGTGTAATGCCGAATAAGGCCAGCAGCGCGGGTTCAATTCCCGTACCGGCTTACATAAACAGATGCCAGAATGTGGCGACTAGGGGCTTTTCACAGTAACTTCATACTTGTGACAATAAAAGATTATTATTATTAGTCAGATAATTGAAGTTTTCTGTAACTGGGTGGAAGGAGTTTGCCGTCAAATATTCAATGGCTGATTGATTTACCAGCTTTGCCGACTGTTCTTTGCTGCCCGTCACACACGCTGCCTGATGACATCGGCATGCTTAATGCTGCACCCGCAATGGCACTGCCTTCTGCTAATATCACCAACAACTGGTTTATTTTTAAAAAACTATTTCTCTGCTGGAAAATAACGAACTGACTTTTCTTTCCAAATAAAAAGGGTTGAATTCCATTCGCTGTGCAAATCGCATCGAGTCGTTGAAAAGGTTAAAAAAAATAAACATTCAGAGTGAGCAGGTTCAATAGCTCAGCCATTGTGTTTAGCGTTTGCAGTGAAGAGGCCTTCGAATAGAACAAGTTTAGATCTCAGAATTCACAACATTTGGGTACTAGATTGGCAGTTTTCTTAAATACCAAAGCAGAGCCACGATAAGCTGAGAAAGACGGCCCAGGCGGGTTAGTGGTTGGATAAGTTGCAAACAGAATGCAGTGTCGAAAAATGTCAAGTCTTGTGTCCCCTCCCCCCCCCACATCAATGCAAGTAGCAATAAAATGGAGGTGGAGTGCAGTGTGGAGCAGTACTGTCCAATACATAGAACATAGAAATACAGCACAGAACAGGCCCTTCGGCCCACGATGTTGTGCCGAACCTTTGTCCTAGATTAATCATAGATTATCATTGAATTTACAGTGCAGAAGGAGGCCATTCGGCCCTTTGAGTCTGCACCGGCTCCTGGAAAGAGCACCCTACCCAAACTCAACACCTCCACCCAACACCAAGGGCAATTTTGGACATTAAGGGCAATTTATCATTGGCCAATTCACCAAACCTGCACATCTTTGGACTGTGGGAGGAAACCGGAGCACCCGGAGGAAACCCACGCAGACACGGGGAGGACGTGCAGACTCCGCACAGACAGTGACCCAAGCCAGAATCGAACCTGGGACCCTGGAGCTGTGAAGCATTGTGCTATCCACAATGCTACCGTGCTGCCCTTAAGAACAAATAAATCTACACTATATCATTTTAGCGTAATCCATGTACCTATCCAATAGCTGCTTGAAGGTCCCTAATGTTTCCGACTCAACTACTTCCACAGGCAGTGCATTCCATGCCCCCACTACTCTCTGGGTAAAAAACTTACCTCTGATATCCCTCCTATATCTTCCACCTTTCACCTTAAATTTATGTCCCCTTGTAATGGTTTGTTCCACCCGGGGAAAAAGTCTCTGACTGTCTACTCTATCTATTCCCCTGATCATCTTATAAACCTCTATCAAGTCGCCCCTCATCCTTCTCCGTTCTAATGAGAAAAGGCCTAGCACCGTCAACCTTTCCTCGTAAGACCTACTCTCCATTCCAGGCAACATCCTGGTAAATCTTCTTTGCACCTTTTCCAAAGCTTCCACATCCTTCCTAAAATGAGGCGACCAGAACTGTACACAGTACTCCAAATGTGGCCTCACCAAAGTTTTGTACAGCTGCATCATTAACTCACGGCTCTTAAATTCAATCCCTCTGTTAATGAACGCGAGCACACCATAGGCCTTCTTCACAGCTCTATCCACTTGAGTGGCAACTTTCAAAGATGTATGAACATAGACCCCAAGATCTCTCTGCTCCTCCACATTGCCAAGAACTCTACCGTTAACCCTGTATTCCGCATTCATATTTGTCCTTCCAAAATGGACAACCTCACACTTTTCAGGGTTAAACTCCATCTGCCACTTCTCAGCCCAGCTCTGCATCCTATCTATGTCTCTTACACTCGCTACATGTGATGAACGAATGGATGTGGTGAACTGACGTTCACTTCAGATGGATTTCAGAACCGATGAGCAGCCCATTGGATCAAGGGCACATGTATAGGTAGGCCCATGGGAGCGCAGCAGGAAAAGGGCCCAACACTGTGATTTTTGGAACGTCACCACCCTGATATCATCCGGCAGTACAGCTTAGAATCAGACCCTGTGTGTTGCGTTTTACCCACCGTAACTCGAGCGATGGTCACCAATAACTCCCCGGTGGTCCTCCATTGTTGGTCACTTACGATCATCGCTGCCGACCTGACACTACCTCCACATTGGCTCCATTCACTTGAGAAGGTGGCTCAGCTTTTCGAGCACAATATGCTACACGCAAGAAAGGCTGGCCTTGCCAGAAATGCCCACATCCCAAGGATGAATGAAAAGAAACTGGAGGGAAATTTAAATAAACATAAAAGTTAGGGGGCGACTACGTGGTAACAGTGGGTTAGATGTTGATTACTGGTGGGGGACTGGGTTAAAATCCATTCCCAGACTCATGGAGGAATGTGCTCTTCATCTCACTACCATGCCTTGCCCAAAAGGACTGCAGTCGACACATATTATCGTGATCATCAAGTGAACGAAAATACACGGCGGTTCATTTAACCTTGTCTGCAACAGAAACTACCACCATCAACTGATCACAATGTCTGTGATTATTGCATGTTGGTTGCTCCCCAGGAATCCACCCAAAAATGTCCTTAATCCACATGAAAAGTCACGATTGAGACTGGGCCCTTCTACTGCAGCAAAATGCACTTGGAATAAAATGTTGCTGCTCCCACATGAATCCCAGGCTGGTCCCACAACTCGTTGATTAATTGGCGAAGTCCCATTGGAAAATCTTCAGAAAGCTTGACACAAGCAGCCACATCCTGCTTGTAAATGTTGGGAAATTTCTATATCTTACGAATATAATTGCTGTCCCAGTTTTATGTGAATAACTAGCACAATGATTATAGGCGATGACTGTTCCAACGATATTTTAATGACTTACAGTCTTATATCCATTGAGAGGATAGCCAAGGCACATCTTGACTGGGGCCTGTGCCACTGTTCTCCTTTATTGTCGGTTCATCATGCCAGAATGCCCTATCTTATACCATAACAGGAGAACCATCACCACTACGACGGCAGAGTTCTACTCATGGAGTCCTTGAGTCGTAAGACCACAGAAGGAATCCATTTGGCCCGTTCTCTTTTGAGCCAGCTAATCAGTCCCATTCCCTGATGCTATCCCCCTTAGCTCTGAATGTTTGCGCCACTCAAACACCCATTTAATTTCCTTTTGAAATGATCCATTGCCTCTGTTTCCACCATGAGGGGCAGGGATAGAATGGATGGGCAGGCACTCTTTCCCAGGGTGGAGGGGTCAGTCACCAGGGGGCATAGGTTTAAGGTCCGTGGGGCAAAGGTTGGAGGAGATGTGCGAGGCAGGTTTTTTACACAGAGGGTGGTGAGTGCTTGGAAGGCGCTGCCAGGGGAGGTTGTGGAAGCAGATACATTAATGGCGTTCAAAAGGTACCTCGACAAATGCATGGCTAGGATGGGTGTGGTGGTATGTATTAGGGGTAATACGGTACACCAGGAATGCCGAGGAGCTATTGGAGGACAGATGCTGGATCCCGATTGGATCCTCCACCTACTGGGCTCCACCCAGATAGGAGGGGTATAAGAACCTGGGTTTAATCCCCGCAGCTGCATTCTGTGACTGAGCTGCTGGGGAAAGTGTCTGAACAAGTCTATTCAATAAAGCCTCGATTGAAGTTCTTTACGTCTCACCTCGTGTGTGATCGATGGTGCTACAATGGGTATCGAGGGATACGGCACTAGGAAGTGCTGACGCTTTCGGCCAAGGGTGGTATGATGACCAATAAAGGCTTGGAGGGCCGAAGTGCCTGTTCCTGTGCTATATTGTTCTTTATTCTTTATTCACCCCTGTAGCCATTCATGAAGGTCCATCACTATTTTCTCAGGTTGGCTCAGTATGGTCAATATAATTCCAGCTTAGTCCACACTATTGAATAGGTAATAAAAACAAAATTAAAAGCGGTGGAACATTGATAGAAATCCAGTTTAATAAATTTCTGTCCATTTTTCCAGTCCCTTGCTCTTGCACCTCGTTAACCATAATTGATTTCTTCGTTGACACCCTTTGTTTCGAAGAAGGGCTGTATTGGACTGGAAACATTAACTCAGTTTCTCTCTCTACAGACGCTGCCCGACCGGCTTGAGCTTTTCCAGCACTTTCTGTTTCTATTTCCAATTTCCAGCTTCCGCAAGTTTTTATTTTTATTTTAGCGCAGTCATGTAGCCCTGATCTTATGCATGATTCCTGGTAAGGCCTCCGACTAAGGCTCTCCCATCATATGTGGAGGAACCAGAAATGAAGTAAAACCCACTGTGCTGTTTGTACCAGGGAATGTTTGATGAGAAATATTAACGTACGTTGTAAGTATGACCTACAATGGTAATAAGAGACCTTATGTGCTGTTTTGAAAGAAAATGTATTTCACTTTATTTGTTGTTAATTTGACCTATTACGTAAAGTACTTCACAAATTTTATGAATTATGTATTTGAGTCATTTTGGAGTCAAGTTTGAATCTACAACCCATAGGCTCAATGATGAGAGAGCTACCGGGCACGATTTAATCAAAACGATTCGTTGTGCGGTAGCGAGCGGGAACTGTCACGAGCTTTCTGACGCTCGGCCTGGTGAAGCCGTCACCGCCATAAAACGTTAATCGGTCCACTTAACAAGGCCCAACCAGCTTCTCACGGCAAATCATGGCCCCGCCGGCTGATTTGCCGGGACCGCCAGCCCTCTGCCAACAAGGGAGACCAACACTTCAAGTGGTCCTGACAACCACACTCAGCTCACAGCCAATACACTGTGATGACCAGCCTCACGATTCGGCCAGACGACAGTAAACGGTAGGGGCCAGGCGGGATTCCCTGTTCCCCCAAGGGTCACAGGGCAGCCACTGCCACCTGGGAGGAACTGGCAACGGCAATCAGCTCGGGGAGCGTGACCAGAAGGGTCAACACCCAGTGCCATAAGAAGATTAACGATCTCCACCCCACCCCCCCGACTTCCCCCCTACCCCGCACCCGCACTTACTCTCTCCCCCTCATTCTTCCCCCCCGTACTCCCCACCCCCATACTCTCCATTCTGCCCAATGCGCCCCATTCCCTCCCATAGGGCCCATCTCCCCAAGCCCCCTCTCCCAACCACCAAGCCCACCCCCCCCTCCCCGCCCGCAGGGTGTTACCACACGTGCGGCTGACGATGCCCCCTCTGTGTCCCCGTAGGAGAAGTTGGCCTCAACCGACAGTGGAGGGGCCCAGTTGGGTGGTGGGGTGCCGGACATCAGAGTTCTCTCCCCCTATGAGGAATGGGCTATGGCAGTGACGGGCGTGGCCTAGGACCGAGTAGTGACCACCGTAGAGGGCGGTGCACGGCGCGGTGGTCAGTATTCACCGGCCCCCACCCAGATGACCTGTCAAACGTGAGTTGTTATTGCCATACAGACTGACCCCCCCCCCCCCCCCCCCCCCCCCCCACTGACCACATGTCCGTTCTCCCACAGGACCTGCAGCCGATGGCCCCTCCCCATCCAGGGTGCACCCCTCCAACTCCCAAGAGAACACCTCAGAGGAGAACTTGGAGGATGCCCCCATAATAGTCGTGTCACAGCTGTCAACCCCACCCTCCACCAGCGCAGAGACACACACCTCGGTGGGCAAGAGTAGTGGTCAGGCTTCTTGGGGCACATTCTGGTGAGTACCAAACAGTTGCTGATACGCATCAGGTGGAGGCAGGAACCCCCAGGCGGGACAGCAGTCGGAGGGCTGTTGGATCCCAGGACATAGCTGGGTCCCAGCCAGATGCTGAGCCTCTGGACCAGATTTACCCGGAGCGGATGCGGATCTTAGGGAGTGGCCGTGAGATTCAAAGGGGGATGTCAGCAACACTCCAGCACATCCACAGCTGATTGACATAGTCATAGAATCATAGCATGGAATCATAGAATCCCTACAGTGCAGAAGGAGGCCCTGCGGCCCATCGAGCCTGCACTGATCCACTCCACCCTATAACCTGGACACGAAGGGGTAATTTATCATGGCCAATCCACCTCACCTGCGCATCTTTGGACTGTGGGAGGAAACCGGAGCACCCGGACGAAACCCACGCGGCCACGGGAGAAAGTGCAAACTCCAAACAGACAGTCACCCCCAGCCGGAATTGAACCTGGGACCCTGGTGCTGTGAAACAGCAGTGCTAACCGCTGTGCCACTGTGCCGCCCAGAAGCTACGGGCGCAGGAGGTGGAGTCAGCAATGCGTGGCACCGAGGCCAACACTGCTAGGATGGGAACCGCAGTGGAGAACTTGGTGCACAATGCTGGCAGCATGAGTGGAGGTGTCCAAGGCGTGGCTCAATTGGTGACGGTCAAGGCTGAGGGCCTTGACAGCATGCCCCAGTTGCTAGGGGACAAGACCCAGATGGACCTTGATGCGGCGCTGTAGAGCATGTCCCAGTCTCTGGTGGCCATAGCCAAGGCGTTGCGGAGCATGTACCGGTCGCTGGGGACTTTCCAGTCACAGGTGGGTATGGGGGGATAGGGGGTAAGGGGGGTTAGGGGTAAGGGAGACTGTGGGGGAAAGAATGAGAAGAGGATCTGGGAGGGGTGGGAAGAGTGGGGCGGCATAATCGGAAAAATGAGGCTGTTGGGGCACTTATGTACCTCATGAAAATCTGTTGACCTCGACAACTATGACTCCTCTGGCACTTTCTTCCACAATGCAGGCCAAGCACCAATCCCATGCCCTGTCTCCCCGGTCATGGAGGTCCTGGGCTCCCTTCCCCCTCCCCCCTCCCCTCCGCCCTGGCACACCTCATGCAGGTGATGGGTGTGAGCGAGTGTCCAGCAGGCAGACAGGGATCATGGCATTGAATGAGGACTGCCAGCGCTCAGCTCTCTGTGGGTTATCATCAACCCCCTGCCCTCGATAGTGACCACTGGCAGCGTTGACACAGTCACATCACCCTGGAGTGATGTGACACAGATTTTGGGTGGTGTGAAATGGTGAGGGGGGAGGAAGAGGTGAAGAGGGGGGCTGCAGAGAAATGGGGGAGGGTCGAGGGGGGTGGGGGGAGGGGGAATGGTGGTCAAGGCCACGTCGCATGTGAAGGCTTGCCAGACCCTCGCTGCTGCCACCTGTCCTCCATCCTCTGGCTGGTCCTGCGGGTCTACCCCGGGTTCATCTTCCAGCCCCTCCTGGTCCTCCTCCTCCTCCTCGGAGGTGGCCACATATTCCTGTCCCTCCACGACCAGCACCTCGCCCCGCTGCTGTGCCAGGTTGTGAAGGATGCCACCATGCAGTGCACCACCAGAGCGGTCGAGGCATCGGAACCACATCTTGAGGGGTCCAATGCGCCGCTCAATGACGGACTGGGTGGCCGCATGGGCCTCGTTGTACGACTCTCCGCATCGGTCACCGGCCTCCGTATTGGTGTCATTAGCCAAGTCCTAAGCCAGTACCCCCTATCCCCCAAGAGCCAGCCGGCCATCCTGTGGTGGTCAACAAAGAGGCTGGGGATTTCTGACTGCCCCAGGATGTTGCTGTCGTGCAGATTCCCTGGGAAGGGTGCACACATGTGCATGATCTTCATGTGGTGGTCACACACGAGCTGGATGTTGAGGGAGCAGAAACCATTCCTGTTGATGTGGGGCACTCCGAGACGGCCTGCTGCACACAAGGCAACATGCGCGCGATCGATTACCCCCTGGACCTGGGGCATCCTGGCGATGGCAGATAATCCTGCTGCCCGGACATCTTGTTGGACCTGGCCCATGTCAAAGTTGATAAAATTTGCTCCCCCGGCAAACAAGGCATCCGTGGGCTGTAGCTTGGGAGATGCTGCACAAGTACCCGCTCGAGCCCTGGAAGATCCTGAGACGTAGAGGTTCAGGGCTGCAGTGACTGTGACGGCCACCGGGAGCAGATATCCTCCTCCTACATGTGGTGCCAAGTCTGCAAGGTCATGGCACTGATGCCCCACCGTCCCCTTGTTGAGGCGGAGCCTCCTGCGACACACGCTGCCCATTATATGTTCAAACCAGCGGCGTCTGTACACCTTGGGCAGTCACAGGCCCTCCCCCTCAGGGTTGGGGCGGGGACCTGCACGTGGGCTGCCGCCTTGGGTCTCTGTCGATGCTGCTGCTGCTGCCTTCTCAAGCGTCTGGCCGCCTGACCTGCCAGCAGCACCCGATTGCCAATTTCCAATCAGCAATAGCCTTCAGCCAACGCGGCCAGAGGCCTCTACGGTCAGTGGGAGTTATGGGTGGTCAGTGGGGCAGGCGGGCTGGGCTGGGGTTGTCCCCAGAATGGCCCAGAATGGGACCATACTGTCCAGGGTCTGTCATTGGTGGACCCGCGGGCGCTGAGACACCCTGCCCCCCCCCAACCCAAGCCTAGCTCAGGCCATGGGCGACCACCCCACCTGCACCGCAACCCCCCTCCCCCAATGGCATCCCATCCCACCTGAGGCTGCCCCCCCTGTGACTCCCCCATCCCCCTCCGAGCACCGGGGCAGCAGCCCCAGTGCCCCAGGGCTCTTTACCTCTGCGTGAAGATGGTACTCACCTCCTCGGGCCCCCGCAGTAGCCCTTCCTCCAGCTTCACCTTTTTGAAAAGGAATACTAATCAGAGCCCATGTGACCACTTGCAGGGGAGGCCTTTAGATCATGGGGGACCGTTAAATAGGGGAAGCTCCCATCGATTGTATAGCGATTGGGCTTAAGTGGTGATTATCTGGTTCTCGCCATGCTTTGGTGGGATCCTGGGATTTTGCCAACAGGAGCGGGCCAGTTAGAAAGCAAACAGATTTGTGCCCAGCCCGGTCTCGTTTTTGGCCTCTACCACAATTTAATGGTTTTGCGCGCTCTCGCTCAGTCGCAACGCTGCTATTAAATGGTGGCCACCATTTTAGCCGGCACTTTAATCAACTGAAGCAAATATTTTTCAGTAGACGACAATGGGTGGGGTGTTCTCAGCCCAGCAGAGATGTGTTGGAGGCAGGACCAGGAGGAAACTTGGAAATTATCACATTGAATCATCTATCCACCTCTGAGCAATCGTGCCAGAGACATGGTCAAAGCAGCAATGGTTTTACTCCTGGCAGTGAGAGGTAGCTAATTAGACCCAAGTGGCTACCTGCCACACAGATTATGGTACCATGGAGATTTTCCTGATGATAGGTGCCAGCGACCCCCCCCCCCCCACCCCACCTCCCATTCCTGAGATGTGGCTGAAGCCTGGCAGATAACTGAAGGAAGCTTTCCCGTGGTAAGGCAGCAGGAGGTGGCTGTCATTGACTTCCTCACCAACAGACCGCAATCTGTCGGGATCGGTAACAACACCTCCTCCACAATAGTCCTCAACACTGGGGCCCCGCAAGGATGTGTGCTCAGTCCTCGACTGTACTCCCTATACACACATGACCGTGCGCTAAGATTCAACTCCTATTCAATCTATAAGTTTGCAGATGATGCGACTGTGGTGGGTCGTATCTCAAACAACGATGAATCAGACTACAGAAGGGAGATAAATCACTTGGTTGCATGGTGTACCAAAAACAACCTCTCTCTAAATGCTGGAAAGACCAAGGAACTGATCATCGACGTCAGGAAGCGAAGCACAACACTGCCACCTCCCCCCCCCCCCCCCCCCCCCACCCCCCACCCCCCCACCCCGTCTACATCAATGGCTCCGAAGTGGAGATGGTCGATAGCTTTAAGTTCCTGGGGGTCACCATCACCAACAGTCTGTCCTGGTCCACTCACATCGATGCAACAGTCAAGAAAGCCCAACAACGACTCTACTTCCTACGGAAGGTAAAGAAATTCGGCATGTCCGCATCGACTCTCACAAACGTCTACAGATGTGCCATAGAGAGCATCCTATCCGGCTGCATCACAGCCTGGCATGGCAATTGCTCGGCCCAAGATCACAAGAAACTGCAGAGTGTGGTGAACTCAGCCCAACGCATCACACAAGTGTGCCATCCTCCCATTGATTCTGTTTACACCTCCCGCTGCCTCAGAAAGGCAGACAGCATTGTCAGAGACCCCTCCCACCCAGGCTTTTCCCTCTTCCAGACCCTTCCATCAGGCAGAAGATACAGAAGTCTGAAGACCCGCACATCCAGACATAGGAACAGCTTCTTCCTCACAGCTACTAGACTCCTCAACAACTCTCCCTTGGACTGATCTGTTCCCTGTAAGAACACTATTCACGATGCCCTATGCTGCTCTTGTTTGGCCTTGTTCTGCACTGTAACCAATCACTATTTGTTGATGCACCACTCTCAATGTATCCTGTCGATTATTCTTTTGTCTACTATGTACGTACTGTACACGTTCCTTTGACTGCAGAAAAATACTTTTCACTGTACTTCGGTACATGTGGCAATAAATATCAATCACAGGTGTAGTGCTATCATGGTTATGTTGTAATTCACCGACTGACCACTAGGTGTCTCACTAGTAGAGAAGTGAAAGTTAGAGTCAGGTGACAACAGGCTGGCTGGAGGGAGCTGGAGAGAGAAGTTGCTTGTGCATGATCATACTGCTATGCATCTGTTGTTTTGTTTTTATTTGACCCACAGTAAATGTTAATAAATTGTTTATAACTTTAGCTACACGTGTTTTTGTAATATAAATCAGGCCATCTGACAAGAATATTACATGGTACCAGGATTGGATGGTATTAAATACTGAGATAATCAGCCTGCCATGAAGTTCACAAAATAAGCTGAGGGACCAGTTCCTGAGAGAATTGGAGCTGCCTTTGGAGCAAACGGTTAAGATTTGACAGGCTCAGGACAGCACGCTGGCGCAGTGGTTAGCACGGCTGCCTCATGGCGCCGATGTCCCAGGTTCGATCCCGGCTCTGGGACACTGTCCGTGTGGAGTTTGCACATTCTCCCCGTTTTTGCGTGGGTTTTGCCCCCACAACTCAAAGATGTGCAGGATCGGTGGATTGGCCACAATAAAGTGCCCCTTAATTGGAAAAAATTAATTGGGCACTCTAAATTTATTTTAAAAAAAAGATTTTCAGGCTCATGAGCTAGCAGCACAGCATTCTCGAATGTTTCTCAGTAATGGCGGCATCTTCTAGGAGGAAAATACTTTGGTTACCGCCCTTTTTCCAAAAAGGTGGGAAACTTCTGAATAAAGGCGGGAATGTTCCTGCAGCTATCTGCACATCAACAAACAGGTTAAGGATCAGGACAAAGTATTTCTGTGTAAAATATGTGGTCAAGGGCACAAATTAAGGCAGTGTCCAGCTTTTTGTTCCTGGTGCAAAGGAAAAAAATCACTTTGCTCAGAATTGATACTCTAAGATCAAGCCTAGAACAGTCAGCACAGTGTAAGACACAGTCTCCAGTGATGAAACATCATTGTTTGTTGGAGTTATAACACAGAAGAATAATTCTCCAGCACTTAAAAAATGCAAACTGATACTCCACTTAAAATAAATGCGCTTGATGAGAACAAATGGCTGCTACCGCTTGAATTGTAGTGGTCCAATTGAAGTTAGACACTGGTGTCAAAGCCAATTTAATCAGCAAGACTGATTTTAAAAATCTAAAAATTCAGCTGATTTAGAAGAAATCACAAAATATCTCTAAGAGATTATAAAGGTTCAAGTATTAAATGTTATGCTGCTTGTGGTGAAGAACACCGTTTATTCTGTCCCATTCTGTATTGTTTCCGAGTGCTTGGATTAGAACATTAGAACATAAGAACTAGAAGCAGGAGTAAGCCATCTGGCCCCTCGAGCCTGCTCCACCATTCAATGAGATCATGGCTGATCTTTTGTGGACTCAGCTCCACTTTCCGGCCCAAACACCATAACCCTTAATCTCTTTATTCTTCAAAAAACTATCTATCTTTATCTTTAAAACATTTAATGAAGGAGCCTCTACTGCTTCACTGGGCAAGGAATTCATTATTAAGTAATCAGTCCTGTGAAGGTCTAATGCAGTTGGTATGTAGCATCCACAAAGGATTGGATCAATACTCCGCCGATTTTGAGAACATTATCAGCATATTCAGCGATGTGTTCACAGGTTTTGATATACTACCATTCACATACAAGATACAACTCAAAGAGGATGCAAAACCTGTGTCACAGGCACCAAGAAGAGTACTTGCACCTCTTCGGGATTGCCTCAAAAAGGAGCTGGACAGAATGACAAAATTAAAAGTAATCAGAAAGGTAGAAGAACCTACCAACTGGGTAAACTCCAGCTTTTGTGTAAAGAAAAAGAATGGCGATATTCGCATATACATGGATCCGAAAGATCTTAACGAGAATATCAAAAGAGAACATTACCAAATACCAAAGCATGAGGAAATCACATCTGGGGTGGCTGGTGCACAATGCTTTATGAAATGTGACGTATCTCAAGGTTTCTGGCAACTAAAACTAGAGGAACAAAGTACAAAATGCTGCATTTTTAATACAACATTTGAACGGTACTGCTTTCTGAGAATGCCGTTTGACATAGTTTCGGCATCAGAAATGTTTCACCATGCCATGGAGCACATAATCATAATCAAAGGCATCAAAGGTATATGTGTCTATGTAGATGATATCAACATTTGGGGCTCAACCATAGAAGAGCACAATACGAGTTTGCTTAAAGTTCTAACGAGCGTCAGGGTAAATAGGCTGCAGCTCAACAAGCAAAAGTGCCAATTTGGAATAACTGAGGTCACATTCCTGGGTGACAAGTTCTCATTGCATGGCATTGAATCTGACAAGGACAAAATCCAAACAATTCTCAACATGCCAAATTCAGACGACAAGAAAGCCATCTTAGGAGTGATGGATATGATCAATTTTATAGGGAAATTAATTCCAAACCTGTCAGCAAAAACAATACATCTACATGATCTCCTGAACAAGGCGATGGATTTCACTTGGACTGAGAAACATGAGCAAGAGTGGAAGAAACTCAAGACTTCACTAACCACCACGCCAGTCCTCACATTTTTTGACGCATCTAAGCAGATTAAAGTCCCAACAGGCCAGTCCAAAGATGGTCCAGGAGCAATTCTTCTGCAACTCGAGCAAGATGATTGGAAATCAGTCGCGCATGCATCACGATCCATGACGACAACAGCGCAGAGGTGCGCTCAAATCGAAAAAGAATGCCTCGGTTTAGTTGTAGGCTTTGAGAAATTACATGACTACGTCTATGGGCTTCCAACTTTCACAGTTGAGACAGATCATCGTCCTTTGGTTAACATCAACAAAAAAACCTGAACCGGATGTCTCCGCACAGTCAGAGGTTGATGATGAAATTACAATGCTATGACTTCAATCCCATCTACATGCCAGGCAAATATTTGTTCTTAGCAGATGCATTATCGAGAGCACTGATACAAAGTATTAGTAGTGAAATTGCTGAAGATATAGATCTGCAGGTCAATTTTATTTGCACACTACTACCAGTACCAGATGCAAAACTGCATGAGATCCAAGAAGAGACCAGGAAGGATCAAACTCTTCAAGAGGTGATGAGGAACATTAACTCACACTGGTCCAGAGGTCAATGTATGGAGTTCTACAATATAAGATCTGAACTCAGTATCATTAACGGAGTGGTACTTCGTTTGAACACTACAGTCATACCTCAATCTCTTTGCAAGGATGTACAAGGAGACAAGAAGGACATCTTGGGATTGAAAAATGTAAACAGAGAGCTTGTGACTGCTTACTGGCCAGGCTATTTAATGATCACAGATTATTTTTCAAACTATTCCGAAATGGCTCGACAGTCAAGCGTAACAGCAAGCAGTGGAATACTGCATACCAAGTCCATTTTTGCCAGGCACAGAATTCCACAAGTCTTCGTGAGTGACAACGATCCTTGTTTCAGCTGTAAAGAGTGGCAACACTTCACAGTCACTTTTGGTTTCAATCACATCACGTCGAGTCCGTTGTACCCTCAGGCCAAAGGAAAAGCCGAAAAAGGTGTACATATTGTTAAGCAATTGTTGAAGAAAGCAATGGACAGCCAATCTGATCCATATCTCGCACTACTGAGTTCCAGAGCGTCACCATTGTCACATGGTAGATCGCGAGCAGAGTTACTCATGAAGAGAAGATTGCATACCACACTTCCATACTTCTCAAAGAAGGAGGAGAATGCAGTGGTGCTGCAGGAAATGAAAAACATTAAAGCAAAACAAAAGCAGTTATATGATAGTGTCTAGACTATTACCACCTCTGAGTCGTGATGACATTGTGAGAGTAGAAGATTCAGGCAATTGATCAAGAAAAGCCATTGTGCTTGAAGAAGTAGCACCTCGTTCCTACAATGTACAGGCAGAGGATGGGTTGGTTTTAAGAAGAAATCATTGCGCGCTCTTGAAAACCAGAGAATGGCTGGTTTAGCACAGTGGGCTAAACAGCTGGCTTGTAATGCAGAACAATGCCAGCAGCGCGGGTTCAATTCCCGTACCGGCCTCCCCGAACAGGCGCTGGAATGTGGCGACTCGGGGCTTTTCATAGTAACTTCATTGAAGCCTACTTATGACAATAAGTGATGAGTACTGTTATTATTAAGACCTTCACAACAATGTGATGGATGGCGAATCTACGTCAGAATCAATGTCAGCTGCAGGGTCAGATAGTTCAGCAGGTTCTGAACATGAGAATGTCATGGAGAACATTGAATCTACACGTTCAGAGCAGAAAGGTCAAACTTTGAGAAGATCAAACAGAGTCACAAGAAAATCTGATCGACTCAATTTGTAGATTTGGACTATTTGTACATACTATGCTTGCTGTTCTTGTGTATATATATATACATAAATAAATATATATATATATGTGAAAACCAGTTTTAAAAATTAAAAAAAAGTCCTGTTAGACTCACAGTCTCATGCTATCACATGGAAATATATTCATTTATTCCTTCAAAGGAAAGGGGATGAAGTGATATTGTGGTTGTGTTGTAATTCACTAACTGACCACTAAGAGTCTCACTAGTATATAAATGAATGCTAGAATCAGGTGACAGCAGACTGGCTGGTGGGAGCTGGAGACAAAGGTTGCTTGTGCATGATCACACTGTTATTCATCTGTTGTTTTGTATATCTTAGACCCACAGTTAATGTTCATAAATCATTTGTAGTCTTAGCTACAAGTGTTCTTATAATAGAAATCAGGCCATCCGACAAGAACATTACAATTGGTGCCTCCTGATCACCCAAATCACAGAACCGGTGGTGTGCGACTGCCACATGAGCCATGGCCACAGGGACAGACCTTCCTGAGGAGCCCCACACTCTCTCCCCACCGCCCCCCCTACCTGACACGCCACCAAATGGATAGAATGATAGTTGTGGGCCTGAATGATTTTTACATTTTTGTCTCCATTCTTGGTCTCCAGCCTCCCTCCACAGCACCCATTTCTCCCAGTGGGACAGCCAGCTACGCAGGGCATCGGGTGTTCTGGTTGGGCTTCCCACATTGGCAACCTGCACAGTGTCCCTAATTGGACTTCAAGTGCGGAGACAGGCCTATAACTTGGCCTCCTTCGTAAGATTGAGACGCTACGTGGTCAGCCAATACCCCGGGGGCTGGGTTGCACATTTGCATCCAATGACACATTGAAGGTGGTAAGATTCCGCCTAACATCTCTTTAGTAACGGCAAAAGGATTCAGTTGGGTAACAAGCAGAAACCTTCTCTCCATCGGCTGTTACATTCGGGATGACCTTATATACAATGTAACCCCTCCCCGTAGTTAGCGGGGGAGCTCATACTCCTCGAGCCACACGGAGAATATTATTAAGTTGCCCCGTGTCCCGTGCGGGTTACTACAATCTCTTTAGCATTACCTTCAAATTTTCAGTGAGTAGAAAGCATGGCATGATTTTGAGAAATGTACCAATGTTCATGAGTTAAATGGAAAAGTGAATGAAATATTAATCTTGTTCACGGCTGTGGCTAACGGTGTTACACTTACTTCACTGCCGAGTATTTATTACATATGCTCTGGATGTCCGGTCATCAGAAAAACACAGCTCATGATTTTAATTGCCATTCCCCAAAGAGAATGCAGTGAGCAAATAACTGGGTGACGTGAGTATAACACTAATGAGTCTCAAAGAAGGCTGGAGATCTGAAGGAATCCTTCTTAGCGCACTGCGAACGAACATGCAGATAAAGCATTTGATTCAGGGCTGATTAACACCTTTAAATATAGACATAATGGACATCTGGTTAGGAAGACAACAGAGTTTTATAAGAACTAGAGCAGTGATAATAGAATATGTCAAGAAACATGGGGCAAAGTTTATGATTCCCTGCTGGCAGGTTTGTAGGTTGGGATGGGGGAGCGCCAGGGGGTGATTATAACATTTTTCAGAAGGCCTTCCCACCGGGCTCTGGCCCACCTCAACATCAATTTTATGCTGGGCCGGGAGGTGCCAAGGCCGACCCACCTGCCTTAATCCAATTGAAACCGTCGAATGGCCAATGTTTGGCCATTTATGGCTAATTTCTGGCCTAGCCTCAATTTTCAGGCTGGCTGGAGGAGGTCAGGGTTGGGGGTGGAGTCTGCACCTATGTCGTGTCCAGACCTCGGGTGGGAAGGACCAAGGCTTGGCACCCCCACCAGCAGCCTCTTTTTTAATGTCGGGCTCATACCCCCCACCCACCTCTCCCAGGAGGGCCTGGCCCTGGAGGTCCTCCCTCTCTGCCCATGGCCTCTCCACAAACACCCCCATCCCCTTATGCTCACTCATTTTGGCCTTATCTCCCCACCTCATTCTGAGACCCCTAAAACTCACATGGCCCTGGACCCCTGGGACTGAGACTCTGGAGGCCGCTTACAGCTCTAATGCTGTCCTCTACAACTTCTGACGCTGCAGGGACTAGAGAGCTACCGGACAATCAGGTTGGCTGACTGTCTGAGGTGGGACTTCCTGGTGAGTGAGGGGCGGAGGTCCTGCCTCCAGCCAATTAAGACTTGGGGCGTAAAATGGTTGCGGGCAGACAGTAACGGCGGGGATACGTTCTCCCACTCCTCGGATGGTGGGAAGGGAAACACGGTCATCCTAAAAATCCTGCCCATGATTTCTGAGATGCTGGAGCTATGGGAGTTACTCAAAGAGGACAACTGACCAAGGATAAGGTTGGACAGGCAATATTATCCTGCCTCAATTAACGGTTCTCTCTGTGATCTCCCTGCCTGTTTTCCTGCACAAGCTGAAGCTTTTTAACCCAAGTACACTGCCTAGTAAATGGGCCTCTCTACTGGCTCCATAAACACTGTCTTCCTCAAAGACACACCCAAACCCCTGAGAAGCTGACTGAAAGAGAGACTACTAATTATGTGCAGTAGTACTGTTTGGGTTCATCAGGTAACACCTCACAACTTACTTGGACTGATTTGTCTGAAGACAGTGAAAGTGTTAGGGGTGCCATTCGCTTCTACTTATGTCTCTGTTATGGTTCCAGCGGCTGTTAATACTGGACAAGTCAGGTTGTAGAGGAGGAAAGTTACTGAACAAATTCACAGGTGTCTGCTGATGAACTTTTAAAACAAAGATTAAGATATTTTTTAGAACAAGAAAAGGGAACTATATTACACCAGGCAAATGGTTGGAAATATTTCCACACAAAGTCAAGAAGACACCCAACTCATATCTGTCCCCAAGCCACACGTAAAAACTGGGCTGGGTTCTCCGTACCCCGACACCGAAATCACGTCTGGCGCCGGGACAGAGAATCCATTTCCACGCATGGAATCGGGACCGGCGGCAGTTCCTCGATTCTCCGGCCGCCGAAAAGCAGCGTCCTGAGCTATTCTCCGCCCCCAACCGTCCAAAGTCCCAACGATGTGGACCACTCTGGTCCTGCCATTCGGGATACTCGTGTGGTGGCTGCGGACTCAGGGCAGGGGGGTCCTCATACGGGACCGGGGTATTTTTGAGCGGGTAGTCTGGGTCAGGCGCGCGGCCGATCGGGGGTACTATTTCCGTGGTCCTGCTTCATGGTCTGAGTCCGTCATGGAGCACGGCGCGGCCACTGGAGGCCACTGCCGTGCGCATGAGTGGCCTCTGACCCGGACGTGCGGGAGGCCGTATCGGCAGCTGGGGCTGCGAGCGCCACAACTGGCAGACTAGCCCCCTGCAAGGTTGTGAATATGTGGCCTTTTGGCGCCAGTTTTTCTAGCGTAAAAGGCCACAGTTTTCACGACGGCGTGGAGACATAGTCCCTGAAACGGATAATCCAGCTCCTGTACTCTATACACACTCTGCGGGATTCCCATCGGTGGGATCCTCTGCTTCATAAGCAGTGCACCCATACCTAAGGGTTTTCCGCTGCCGTGGAATGGGGGGGGGGGGGTAAACGAGGCTAACGGGACGGAGAATCCCGCCCACTGTTTCTTCAACTACGTAGAAAACAAATGAGTTCCCTAAACTCAGTCTTCCAATAGCGAGTTCAAAGTGGGGTTTCTTCATTGTGCACGTCATTTTAAGGGGGCTCAAAGCTACACCATTCCATTATTTGGATCCCATAGCAACCCATGATTTCTCCCTGGTTACCCACTGCCTTTGCCTGCCAAATAAGTGTCTGTTGATTATTCCTCTACATCAGGGTTTTTCAAAGTGCAGATCATTACCCTTGGGTGGGTTGCGGGTGGGTGTTGGGAGGGTTGTGGAACGATCGGACATGGCGTTCCTGCGATGGTAGCCTCTTCATTTGGAATCGGCTGTAAGTTATTAACTGACTCTGGGATCTCAACCACATCTCCTTGAAAATCTGAAACTTTTCCTCTCATTTGCCAGTATTTCCCTGCATAAAACACACATGGGCTTTGCATCCTTATTTGCATTGGCACAATTGACAAAACTTTACGTCTAGAAATCAGCACTATACTGCTTTGATCCTGAGTTAAGTTTCTTCTTTGTAGGCTGTTAACCAGAGACCCTGGAGCTTTGTACAGCACTAACATTAGCACGGCTCTGTCCTGCCGTGAATTCTCCTGAGTAGCTCTTTCCTGTAGATTCAGGTGCGAACTCCTGGCCATTCGGTACACTGCCTACGTGTGTCTCGGGCCGACTCTTCCTTGTCACAAAGGACTCCATCTTCACAGTCCTCTTGTCTTGCTTGCCAGCAGTTAGAAAATGGAAGAAGCTCACCTTCATGATTTGGTGCCAAAAGCACGTACGTACAGGGCACTTGACGTTAAGTGTACGTGCAGGTCACGTGACCTGCTTACTGCTGCCTCTCATGGTCGGAAGTCACAGCCTCATTTCATTCTCATTGAAAAGCCGGTAGCGATCGCCATTCTCAATTTAAATGCTGATAGGCAGCAAGGTGGTGCAGTAGGTTAGCCCTGCTGTCTCACGGTGCTGAGGTCCCAGGTTCGATCCCGGCTCTGGGTCACTGTGTGGAGTTTGCACATTCTACCCGTGTTTGCATGGGTTTCGCCCCCACAACCCAAAGATGTGCCGGCTAGGTGGATTGGTCACGCTAAATTGCCCCTTAATTGGAAAAAATGAATTGGGTACTCTAAATTAAAAAAATAAAATTAAATGCTGATAGCGGCCGTTGGCCGCTTTTCATGCCATCGTAATCACCATGAGAACGCCGCACCCAATCACTCCGCAACCCACCCACGGATCACAACCCCCACTTTGAGAAACTCTGATGTAGAGGAATAATTAACAGACATTTATTTGGAAGGAAAAGGCAGCTGAGAACCATGGACAAGATGTGGAGATGCTGGCGTTGGACTGGGGTGGGCACAGTAAGAAGTCTTACAACACCAGGTTAAAGTCCAACAGGTGTGTTTGGAGTCACTAGCTTTCGAAGCGTAGCTACTTCATTAGGTGAGTGATAACCATGGACAAACCATGGGGGTTGCTATGGGGTCAACATAACGGAATGGTGTAGTCCGGAGACAAGTAAGAGTGTTGCGAAGCTCGGCCGGCGTGGGTCCCAAAGGCCGGCCGGTTGGCAAAACCGAGAAAAAGAGTTTGAAATTCACTGCTCTCCATTGCCCTTTCTCAGCTTGCAGTTTCACGTTGATTCCCAATCAATAAAGTTCTATTTTGTATTATATTTCTTGTCGTTAGGGATGTTTAAAACAGGATTTTCTATCAGACAGATGGAGCATGGTTGCAACTGATGTAAAACATTTTTAAATCTGCCATTTGCTGGACACACGATGGTGAAATGTTGAAGAAGGCAGAAAATTGGCCTGAAACATCTTTGGGTTAGAGTCTGATCCATTTTTAGTGCAACCTGACACTATAAAGTCGGTCTCCTATGTAATAACTCCATGACAATAAACCTGGACATTTACACAGAAAGAGTGTAGTGTAAATCAGGATGGGATTGTATCAGAGTTGATGTTGCGCGAGTGCCTTTAAAATTTCTGTGTTACTTGCGACCACGCAGCCGCTTCAGACAGAAACAGATTTCCGCTGTCTTGTTTAGCGAGCGAATGAACTGATTAAAAAGTAAAGTATGCAATCTCCTGTGTGGATCTGTGGCCGGGATCCACAAATTGCTCATGAGTTATTACCCGCATTGTTACAGCCATCTTTGCAACAGTTCATGGGCAACAGATGGGTTTGAGAGAGTGGATTCATTTTATTGTAATAGGTAACACTTAATCTCATCTCTCAATCTACAGCCACTGTATAGGATTTCAAGTAACTGATATGAGTGTCGACATGTGTAGATATTGGACCCACATCTGAAGTGAGAAATCTAATCAATAGTCTTTCTCTCAGTAGAGCGTACAAGATTACATTGGCTCGAAGTGACCATCTGGCCTATCGCTTTAGCCCCGACATGTAGATTATCCGTGCTTGTTGCTAACATCTGTTTTATTTAACCCACCCCCACCCACTCCCACCTCCACACACAAAAAAACAATAGTTAACATTAATAAACTTCAACAAACAAGGCAAACCTTGGGCTAGAAAGTCATTATTCAATTTTATGATAGTCGGGAGGAATTCTTTTATTTTAAGACAAGCATCTGCTTCGCAGAGAGAGACCCTTGAAAACAAAGAGCTCCTAAGTGTTTCAAGGGAGAAGTGACAGCTTAACACAAGGCCCTGACAGGCAGCTGTATGATGTCTTACCACATCCAAAACAGGTTTAATTTCTGTCTTTGCCATTCTTTATTTCTTTTTCATTTTATGAGGTTCTGGTTAACACATGCAGACCCTTATTTTTAACAATGTAAGTTAATTGATTGACCAGTAACTTGCAGCCTCTGCTATGCACCGCTCTCCTGGTCCTGGACTTTAAAAGCCATCAGTTCACCATCCCAGTTCTTGGCAAGTGCTCTTTCCTCTTCATCCCCCCCCCCCCCTTCCACGTTGGAATTTGAGTCCCGTTGCACTCGTTTGATGTAACGGCCAAACTGCACCAGATTCGGATTTCAGCCCAAAATGGTGGGAAGCTAGTATTTGGGAAGATGGCGTCCTTTAGCACTGGACTCCAAGTTTCTGTTACCCACAGCCCCCTACTTAGAGGCTAGGCCTGTGACATTGATTAGTTAGTTAAACCTGAGGAGAATTTGGAGCACAAGACAATGGGCGAAATTCTCTGAAAATGGGGCTATGTCCCCACACCCGCGAGAAAACCTGCGCAAATCAATCTGGACTTTCTTGGAGGACCCACACAGCAACATGGCGGACCCACACAGCAAGCCAGCCCCCACAATATAACCCCCCCCCCCCCCACCCCCAGATCACGCGCACTCATAGAACATAGAACATAGAAAATACAGCACAGAACAGGCCCTTCGGCCCACGATGTTGTCCTAGATTAATCATAGATTATCATTGAATTTACAGTGCAGAAGGAGGCCATTCGGCCCTTTGAGTCTGCACCGGCTCTTGGAAAGAGCACCCTACCCAAACTCAACACCTCCACCCAACACCAAGGGCAATTTTGGACATTAAGGGCAATTTATCATTGGCCAATTCACCTAACCTGCACATCTTTGGACTGTGGGAGGAAACCGAAGCACCCGGAGGAAACCCACGCAGACACGGGGAGGACGTGCAGACTCTGCACAGACAGTGACCCAAGCCGGAATCGAACCTGGGACCCTGGAGCTGTGATGCAATTGTGCTATCCACAATGCTACCGTGCTGCCCTCAAGAACAAATAAATCTACACTATATCATTTACCGTAATCCATGTACCTATCCAATAGCTGCTTGAAGGTCCCTAATGTTTCCGACTCAACTACTTCCACAGGCAGTGCATTCCATGCCCCCACTACTCTCTGGGTAAAGAACCTACCTCTGATATCCCTCCTATATCTTCCACCTTTCACCTTAAATTTATGTCCCCTTGTAATGGTTTGTTCCACCCGGGGAAAACGTCTCTGACTGTCTACTCTATCTATTCCCCTGATCATCTTATAAACCTCTATCAAGTCGCCCCTCATCCTTCTCCGTTCTAATGAGAAAAGGCCTAGCACCCTCAACCTTTCCTCGTAAGACCTACTCTCCATTCCAGGCAACATCCTGGTAAATCTTCTTTGCACCTTTTCCAAAGCTTCCACATCCTTCCTAAAATGAGGCGACCAGAACTGTACACAGTACTCCAAATGTGGCCTTACCAACGTTTTGTACAGCTGCATCATCACCTCACGGCTCTTAAATTCAATCCCTCTGTTGATCGGTGATTGGTGGCCCCCGATCCGAACCCTGGCCGTCCTGGAGGCTTTCTCCGGTGACGGATCCCCCCCCGCACCCCCACCAGGGCGGCTGTGGACCTCGTGCGCAGCCGCCACTCTGAGCTCCCGCCGGGTGGAACCATCAGGGAACCACGCTGGCGGGAACCCGGCCAGCTGCCGGCGGAGAATCGCCGTGGGGCGATTGAGAATCACGTTGAGAATCGACGTGCACGCGCGACTGGCGGCGACGGAGAGTCGCGGGAAGGCACGGACCCTATCGCTGGTCCGACGCCATATTCTCTGCCCCCGCGCCGAGCACAATTTCGGCGTGGTGGCTCGGAGAAATCCTCCCAATGTGCTTTTTTTGAAATTAGCTCGCGATTTCTTGTTTTACGACTGAAATCAGGCATATCATGTTACACAGCATTGACAATCTGAATCATGCACTTTTAAAATAAATTTAGAGTATCCAATTATTTTTTTTACAATTAAGGGGCAATTTAACGTGGCCAACCACCTGACCTGCGCATCTTTGTGTTGTGGGGGTGAAACCCTGCGGACACGGGGAGAATGTGCAAACTCCACATGGACAGTGATCCAGGGCCAGGATCGAGCCTGGGACCTTGGCGCCGTGAAGCAACAGTGCTAACCACTGCATTACTGTGCTGCCCCGACCTGGATCATGCATCACGAATCATGGTCGCTTTGGGGAAGAGGAAATACATTTACAGCTCTGAATTAGCAGAAGCTAGAAACACCCCTATCAACCAAACCACCTTCCCCTTGCTCCTGCATTCCACCCTCCGCACCCTAAACTCCACCACTGTCACCCTGAACATGATAAATTTCAGGTACTTTGAGTGACAGGCTGCAATAAACTCTTTTCATTTCTACTTTCGATTAGAATGACCTTGCAGTGGGGTGAAAATTTTTGAAGAACTCCCAATGTATTTTTGAGAGTCTTTGCCAGCTACTGCTGATTGAGGATGAGAGAATTCACGTGTGGAGGCTGGCTAATTCAGTGAGCTCCTCGCTTTCTAGTTGTGAATGGGATCAGATGCTGGGGATGTCAGTCAGCACCTCGCCACAAACCAACAACACACATTCAGAAAAACACCTCTGACAGCAGCAGAACTCAGCATAAATATTTCTCTTGTTAAGTTTTCTAAAATATGGGGCGTCATTCTCCGCCGGCGGGAGTCTCCGTTTTGCCGGCGCCCGGGGGTTTCCCGACGGCGTGGGGCTGCCCCACAATGGGAAACCCCATTGACCGGCCGGTGTTACGGAGACTCCCGCCTGCCGTTCGGAGCAAAAATGTGGTGGGGCGGGTAGGAGAATTTCGCCCATGATTTTTCTATTTCAATACAGGGATTACACTGTTCATTTTAAACGCGCAAAGATGTCATTATAATACAGAGATAGAAATTTGCTGCAATTGTTAGTCATTTGTGTGATAGTGAAGCAGTCTGGGAACGGTGTCCTCACAGCTCGCGTCACAGTGAAGCAGTCTGGGAAAGGTGTACTCATTGTCAGCATCACAGAGAAGCAGTCTGGGAACGGTGTCCTCGCAGTCAGCGTCACAGTGAAACAGTCTGGGAACGGTGTCCTCGCAGTCAGCGTCACAGTGAAACAGTCTGGGAACGGTGTCTTCGCCGTCAGTGTCACAGTGAAGCAGTCTGGGAACGGTGTCCTCACAGCTCGCGTCACAGTGAAGCAGTGTGGGAACGGTGTCCTCCCAGTCAGCATGACAGTGAAGCAGTCTGGGAACGGTGTGCTCGCAGTTCGTGTCACAGTGAAGCAGTCTGGGAACGGTGTCTTCGCCGTCAGTGTCACAGTGAAGCAGTCTGGGAACGGTGTCCTCGCCGTTAGCGTCACAGTGAAGCAGTCTCGGAATGGTGTACTCATAGTCAGCATCACAGAGAAGCAGTCTGGGAACGGTGTCCTCGCAGTCAGCATCACAGTGAAACAGTCTGGGAACGGTGTCCTCACAGTCAGTGTCACAGTGAAGCAGTTTGGGAACGGTGTCCTCGCAGTCAGCGTCACTGTGAAGCAGTCTGGGAACGGTGTCCTCGCAGTCAGCGTCACTGTGAAGCAGTCTGGGAATGGTGTCCTCACACTCAGCATGACAGTGAAGCAGTGTGGGAACGGTGTCCTCCCAGTCAGCATGACAGTGAAGCAGTCTGGGAACGGTGTCCTCACAGTCAGCGTCACAGTGAAGCAGTCTGGGAACGGTGTCCTCACAGTCAGCGTCACAGTGAAGCAGTCTGGGAACGGTGTCCTCACAGTCAGTGTCACAGTGAAGCAGTCTGGGAATGGTGTCCTCGCAGTCAGCGTCACAGTGAAGCAGTCTGGGAAAGGTGTCCTCACAGTCAGCATCACAGTGAAGCAGTCTGGGAATGGTGTCCTCGCAGTCAGTGTCCCAATGAAGCAGTCTGGGAACAGGGTCCTCGCAGTCAGCGTCACAGTGAAGCAGTCTGGGAACGGTGTCCTCACAGTCAGCGTCACAGTGAAGCAGTCTGGGAACGGTGTCCTCACAGTCAGCATCACAGTGAAGCAGTCTGGGAATGGTGTCCTCACAGTCAGCATCACAGTGAAGCAGTCTGGGAACGGTGACCTCACAGTCAGCGTCACAGTGAAGCAGTCTGGGAATGGTGTCCTCGCAGTCAGCGTCACAGTGAAGCAGTCTGGGAATGGTGTCCTCGCAGTCAGTGTCACAGTGAAGCAGTCTGGGAACGGTGTCCTCACAGTCAGCATCACAGTGAAGCAGTCTGGGAATGGTGTCCTCGCAGTCAGCGTCACAGTGAAGCAGTCTGGGAATGGTGTCCTCGCAGTCAGCGTCACAGTGAAGCAGTCTGGGAATGGTGTCCTCAGAGTCAGTGTCACAGAGAAGCAGTCTGGGAATGGTGTCCTCACAGTCAGTGTCACAGAGAAGCAGTCTGGGAACGGTGTCCTCACAGTTAGCGTCACAGTGAAGCAGTCTGGGAACGGTGTCCTCACAGTTAGCGTCACAGTGAAGCTGTCTGGGAACGGTGTCCTCGCAATTCGTGTCACAGTGAAGTAGTCTGGGAACGGTGTCCTCGCAGCCAGCATCACAGTGAAGCATTCTGGGAATGGTGTCCTCACAGTCAGCGTCACAGTGAAGCAGTCTGGGAACGGTGTCCTCACAGTCAGCGTCACAGTGAAGCAGTCTGGGAACGGTGTCCTCACAGTCAGTGTCACAGTGAAGCAGTCTGGGAACGGTGTCCTCAGAGTCAGCGTCACAGTGGAGCAGTCTGGGAACGGTGTCCTCAGAGTCAGCATCACAGTGGAGCAGTCTGGGAACAGTGTCCTCACAGCCAGCATCCCCGACAAACAGTCTGTGAATGGTGTCCTCACAGTCAGCGTCACAGTTAAGCAGTCTGGGAACGGTGTCCACACAGTCACTGTCACAGTGAAGCAGTCTGGGAACGGTGCCCTCGCAGCGTCACAGTGAAGCAGTCTGGGAATGGTGTCCTCACAGTCAGCGTCACAGTGAAGCAGTCTGGGAACGGTGTCCTCACAGTCAGTGTCACAGTGAAGCAGTCTGGGAACAGTGTCTTCACAGTCAGTGTCACAGTGAAGCAGTCTGGGAACGGTGACCTCACAGTCAGTGTCACAGTGAAGCAGTCTGGGAACGGTGTCCTCAAAGTGAGCGTCACAGTGGAGCAGTCTGGGAACAGTGTCCTCACAGCCAGCATCCCCGACAAACAGTCTGGGAATGGTGTCCTCACAGTCAGCGTCACAGTTAAGCAGTCTGGGAATGGTGTCCACACAGTCACTGTCACAGTGGAGCAGTCTGGGAACGGTGTCCACACAGTCAGTGTCACAGTTAAGCAGTCTGGGAATGGTGTCCACACAGTCACTGTCACAGTGGAGCAGTCTGGGAACGGTGTCCACACAGTCACTGTCACAGTGAAGCAGTCTGGGAACGGTGTCCTCGCAGTCAGTGTCACAGTGAAGCAGTCTGGGAACGGTGTCCACACAGTCACTGTCACAGTGAAGCAGTCTGGGAACGGTGCCCTCGCAGCGTCACAGTGAAGCAGTCTGGGAATGGTGTCCTCACAGTCAGCGTCACAGTGAAGCAGTCTGGGAACGGTGTCCTCACAGTCAGTGTCACAGTGAAGCAGTCTGGGAACAGTGTCTTCACAGTCAGTGTCACAGTGAAGCAGTCTGGGAACGGTGACCTCACAGCCAGCATCCCCGACAAACAGTCTGGGAATGGTGTCCTCACAGTCAGCGTCACAGTTAAGCAGTCTGGGAATGGTGTCCACACAGTCACTGTCACAGTGGAGCAGTCTGGGAACGGTGTCCACACAGTCAGTGTCACAGTTAAGCAGTCTGGGAATGGTGTCCACACAGTCACTGTCACAGTGGAGCAGTCTGGGAACGGTGTCCACACAGTCACTGTCACAGTGAAGCAGTCTGGGAACGGTGTCCTCGCAGTCAGTGTCACAGTGAAGCAGTCTGGGAACAATGTCCTCAGAGTCAGCGTCACAGTGAAGCAGTCTGGGAACGGTGTCCTCACAGTCAGCGTCACAGTGGAGCAGTCTGGGAACGGTGTCCACACAGTCAGTGTCACAGTGGAGCAGTCTGGTAATGGTGTCCTCACAGACAGCATTGCAGTGAAACAGTCTGTGAATGGTGTCCTGCAGTCAGCGTCACAGTGAAGCAGTCTGGGAATGTTGTCCTCGCAGTCAGCGTCACAGTGAAGCAGTCTGGGAATGTTGTCCTCGCAGTCAGCGTCACAGTGAAGCAGTCTGGTAATGGTGTCCTCACAGTCAGCATTGCAGTGAAACAGTCTGTGAATGGTGTCCTGCAGTCAGCGTCACAGTGAAGCAGTCTGGGAATGTTGTCCTCGCAGTCAGCGTCACAGTGAAGCAGTCTGGGAATGGTGTCCTCGCAGTCAGCGGCATCCTGAAGATGTTATGATTTTGAAAAGTGTAACTGAGAAACAACACAAATAAGTAAGCCACGGTCATTATAATAAAGTAATAGAAGTAAGAAATGTAGGGTAAGAAGTAAAGTTACCTAAAGGAGGTAAGTTAATCGTATTCTCATATAAGCATAATATTTTGCAAAAAAGGGAGTAAATAAGGTATTTAAGTGTAGTCTTGGCAGGAGAGCTCACACCCATGATATACCACAGGTGAGGATTGAACAGACAGAGAAGGCATGGGTGACCACCAGCCAGAGCAGAGGAAGGCAGCTATTGCAGGAGTCCCCCTGTGGCCTTCCCCCTTTCTGTCAGATATACCAGTTTGGATACTGTTGAGGGAGATGATTGTGTAGGGGAAAGCATTGGCATCCAACTGCAGGGCACCATGGGTGGATCTGTGGGAAGAGGGAAGAAGGAAGTATGGTAGGGCTAGAGTGGTAGGGGATTCAACTGCATAATGAAGTTAAAAACTCACCACTATTCTTAGAATTCCCCCTATACCAAAAAAGGATCGATATTCTAAATGGTGAACAGGAATTCTCACTCCCGACTCCGATGCAGGCTTCAGTGGGTGCTATTCAGGTCAAACTATATTTTCAAGTTATCCCCCGGTATAGCCCATACCTTCACCGAAGAATTTTACCTACTTACCCCTCAGTAGCATTGATATCCAGGGTCCTGTGTTGCTAAGTAAGTAAAGTAGGCTAATAACCACTGTTTCAGGTTAAAACTTTTAAGTTATTTTATTTATTTATTTTCTTTTTAAAAGATGCCATCATTGTCTTTACAGAAAAGTAAAAAGATCTTGCTTCTGGATCCTTCTGGCTGGTTGAAGGGACCTTCAGGCCCAACTTGACAATCAATCTTCTTTTTAAAATCTGGTCTTCTTTAGATGTATTCGCTGATGAGCTCGGTTGCTGTGTCCTATCTTTCCCATGTACTGAGCTGTGAGAGCTGGCTCTGCTGGCTATCTCTGAGCTGACTCTGCTACTCTTTAAATTCTAGTCTTCCTTCGATGTATTAGCTGTTTTAGCTCGGCTGCTCTGCCCTGTCCCTTTCCCATGGCCGAGCTGACTGTAATCTGACTCTGAGCTGCTTGTTCCTTCTCTCCTTCTCCGCCTCTCTCTGAGTTCTGGTAGTTCCTGCTCTAGTCTCTGGGTTTATATATTTTTCTAGCAGTTTTTATGACTTTATTGTAAAGTAACTTTTATCACTTTGATTGTAAAAAGTATCTTTGATCTAAACATTCTAATCCAACTAAGTATTCATTTTGACATGACTTCATTTCATAGATCTGATTACATTGTTTCCTTTGTGATGTTCAAAGTTCCTTTGTGATATTCAAAAATGCTTTGGTTTCAAGAGGTGTGAATTTTGGTTTGGTTCCTGTCATTTCTATCGTTTAATTTTCCAATTGTGTCCTCAGCTCATAATTTTGACTTTGATTTTGGCTTTGAATTATGTTTCTCGTACACTGATTGTCTCCAGTTTTCTTTAATTTACCTGGTATTAGCAAAATTTCACACCTAGAATTATCACCAAATTCAACTGAATCTTATCCTTTCCTTTCCAGCTGCTCACTAAGATAGTTAATTTCAATGAAAGTATGAACCATTGTTTTTAACCTTCAAACAAAAATCCTGTTTGTCTTGTTTGCTAAGCCTGCTTGACCAAGGATATCTGCATTTTACAATCCTTCCCTGGCAGCTGCTGTTAACCCTTTGTGGGATCTTGCCCTGTATTCTCTCATGTTTCTCTCAGACCAGATATTGCCAGACTTCCATGTTTCAAATGACACATCTTTCCATATTTTAAATAACAATAGGGGTTTCTATGGCCGCAAACGAGACTCCATGGTGGTATGTTGCTTCCCTGGTGCCAGAGTCAGGGATGTCACTAAACGGCTACAGGGCGCACTGAAGGGGGAGGGCAAACAGACAGTATCATGGTCCTCATGATATAGGCAGAAGAAGGAATGAGGTCCGGCAAGTAGAATTTAGGAAGTATTAAAAAACAGGACCCAGAAAATAGTAATCTCTGGATTATTCCCAGTGCCACATACTGGTGAGTATAGAAATAGAAGTTCAGTCCAGGTCAATGCATGGCTGGTGAGATGGTGCAGCAAGGAGAGCTTTAGATTTCTGGGAAATTGGGTCTTTTTGGAGGGATGGTGGGACTTGTAACAGGCGGAAAGGTTGCAGCTGAATTGAAATGGGACCAGCGTGCTTGCAGGGGTAGATGCACAGCCAAAATTAAAAGAGATATTAAGTGAGTCAGGAAGGCATTCCAGGCCTACATGTCCCAATAAAGAGACAAATTCAGTGAACCCTGGATATCGAGGGTTGTACAGCACTTGAGAAAGAGAAAAAAGGGGGGCATATGGCAGATATTGAGGGCTCAAAACAGCAGAAGCCCTAGAGGAGTATAGAATGTGCAAGAAGGAAGTTAAAATGGTAATTCGGAGAGCAAAAAGGGAACCTGAAAGGATATTGGCAAAATCCGAAGTTGTGTTCCAAGTACATTAAGGGTAAAATGATAACTAGGGAAAGAATAGGGCCCATTAAGGACCACAGTGGTAACATTTGTGTGGCGTCGGAGGATGTAGGCAGGGTTGCAAATGAATACTTTGTGTCAGTGTTCATTAGTGAGAGGGACAGTGTGGGTGTAGAAATCAGGGAGAAGGACTGTGATAAAATTAAAGAAATTAACACAGGCAGAGAGGAGGTTGAGAGTGGTTTGGCAGACTTAAAAGTAGACAAATTTCCAGGGCCAGATGAAATGTATCCCAGGCTGCTGAGTGAGGCAAGGGAGGAAATAGCAGGGGCACTGGCAATAATTTTCAATTTCTCTCTGGCCACAGGAGAGGTTCCGGAGGACAGGACGATAGCCAATGTGGTACCATTATTCAAGAAGGGAGGAAGAGATAAAACAGGAAACTACAGACCAGTCAGTCTAACCTCAGTGGTGGGGAAACTATGGAAATCAATTCTGAGAGATAGAATTAATCTGCATTTGTACAGGCAGGGATTAATCAAGAACAGTCCGCATGGTTTTATTAAGGGAAGGTCATTTCTGACCAACTAGATTGAATTTTTTTGAGAAGTGACCAGGTGTGTGGATAACAGCAATGCATTTGATGCCATCCACTTGGACTTCAACAAGGCTTTTGATAAAGGCCCACATGGGAGATTAATAGCGAGGGTAAGAGCCTATGGGAACCTAGGAAATTTGGCAAATTGGATCTAGAATTGGTTGAATGGCAGGAAGCAGAGGGAGATGCTTGAAGGTCAATGGTCAGCATGGTGGCACAGTGGTTAGCATTGCTACCTCAGAATGTCAGGAAACTGGGTTCAATTCCAGTCTTAAGTGACCATCTGTGTGGAGTTTGCACATTCTCCCCGTGTGTGCGTGGATTTCCTCCGGGTGCTTCAGTTTCCTCCCATAGTCCAAAGGTGTGCAGGTTAGGTGGGATTTCAGTGAAGAGGCAGGGGAGTGGGCCTAGGTATGGTGATCTTTCAGAGGGTTGGTGCAGACTTGATGGGCCGAATGGCCTCCTTCTGCACTGTAGGGATTCTATGGGTGTTTTTCGGACTGGAAGCCCGTGCCCAGTGGGGTCCCGCAGGGATCAGTGTTGGGGCCCTTGCTGTTTGTGGTTTATATAAATGATTTAGACATGAATGTAGGAGGGTTGAGCAGTAAGTTCGCGGACGATACAAAGATTGGCGGGGTGGTGAATAGTGAGGAAGATAGACTTAGATTACAGGAGGATATAGATGGTCTGGTCAGATGGGCTGATGAGTGGCAAATGGAATTCAAACCGGATAAGTGTGAGATGATGGATTTGGGTAGGACATACAAGGCAAGGGAATACTTGATAAACGGCAGGACCCTTGGAAATACCGAGGATCAGAGGGATCTTGGTATGTGTGTACATCAGTCCATTGCGTTTGCAGGGCAGGTGGATACAATGGGCATATGGTATACTTGTCTTTATTAGCCCACGGTGCGATTCTCCGCAGCCCTACGCCGAAATCGCATTTGGCGCGGGGGAGGAGAATCAAGTTTCATGACGGAATCGGTCCCAGCACAAGGCCGGCGATTCTCCGGACCCCCAAATTACTCCGCGTGGCTGGTGGGACATTGCCAGAGGCCTGCCCAGCGATTCTCCGCTCCCAGTTGGCCATGCTCCCGACAGTGTGGTTCTAACCACCTATAGCCGTTCGGGAACATAGAACATAGAAAAATACAGCACAGAACAGGCCCTTTGGCCCAGGATGTTGTGCCGTACCTTTGTCCTAGATTAATCATAGATTATCATAGAATTTACAGTGCAGAAGGAGGCCATTCGGCCCATCAAGTCTGCACCGGCTCTTGGAAAGAGCACCCTACCCAAGGTCAACACCTAGCCCCATAACCCAGTAACCCCACCCAACACTAAGGGCAATTTTGGACACTAAGGGCAATTTATCATGGCCAATCCACCTAACCTGTACATCTTTGGACTGTGGGAGGAAACCGGAGCACCCGGAGGAAACCCACGCACACACGGGGAGGATGTGCAGACTCCGCACAGACAGTGACCCAAGCCGGAATCGAACCTGGGACCCTGGAGCTGTGAAGCAATTGCATGGCGGTTGGAGATTCAGTCCGCGGCCCCCCTGGGGGGGAGCGGGCACCGGAGTGGAGGGGGTGGGGGCCCTGATGGGCGGCCAGGGGACAGATCGGGCCGGTCTGATGCAAGGGCGTGTGGCCGATCGGGGGGCCTACATCATGGAGCTGACTCCGCCGTCCAAGTCCACCATCGCGCTCGGCGCGGCCGCTGTAGGCCGCCGTGTGCATGCGCGGACTCGAAACCGGTAGTGCGAGGCCCGTATCCGGAGCGAAAGCTGCGTGAAGCTCTCCGGATCCCTTCTAGCCCCCTGCAGGTAAGTGAATCGGTTTGTATTTGTTTGAGGAAACACGGAAGTGGAACGCCAGCGTTCAGCCCAGTGGTTAAGAAGGCGTCTGGTATGCTTGCCTTTATTAGCCCGGGCATAGAGTTCAAGAACAGGAAGGTTATTCTGGAACTGTATAGAACTGGGTAGGCCACAGCTAGAGTATTGTGTGCAGTTCTGGAGTATTGTTTATAGAATCATAGAATCATAGAATCATAGAAGTTTACAGCATGGAAACAGGCCCTTCGGCCCAACCAGTCCATGCCGCCCAGTTTTTACCATTAAGCTAGTCCCAGTTGCCCGCACTTGGCCCATAACCCTCTATACCCATCTTACCCATGTAACTATCTAAATGCTTTTTAAAAGACACAATTGTACCCGCCTCTACTACTACCTCTGGCAGCACATTCCAGACACTCACTACCCTCTGAGTGAAGAAATTGCCCCTCTGGGCCCTTCTGAATCTCTCCCCTCTCACCTTAAACCTATGCCCTCTAGTTTTAGACTCCCCTACCTTTGGAAAAAGATGTTGACTATCTACCTTATCTATGCCCCTCATTATTTTATAGACCTCTATAAGATCACCCCTAAGCCTCCTACGCTCCAGGGAAAAAAGTCCCAGTCTATCCAGTAACACTGGAAAGGGTGCAGAAGAGATTTACCAAGATGTTGCCTGAGTTGGAGAGTTTTAGTTATGAAGAGAGATTGGATAGACTGGGATTGTTCCTTGGAGCAGAGGAGACTGAGGGGGTACATGAATGGGATGTAGAAAATTATGAGGGGCACAGATAGAGTAGAAAGGAAGAAACCTGTCCTCTTAGTGAAGGGATTAATGACCAGGAAGCAGAGATTTAAGGTAAGGGCAGGAGGTGCAATTCTGGTCGCCGCATTATAGGAAGGATGTGGAAGCATTGGAAAGGGTGCAGAGGAGATTTACCAGAATGTTGTCTGGTATGGAGGGAAGATCTTATGAGGAAAGGCTGAGGGACTTGAGGCTGTTTTCGTTAGAGAGAAGAAGGTTCAGAGATGACTTAATTGAGGCATACAAGATGATCAGAGGATTGGGTAGGGTGGACAGTGAGAGCCTTTTTCCTCGGATGGTGATGTCTAGCACGAGGGGACATAGCTTTAAATTGAGGGGAGATAGATATAAGACAGGTGTCAGAGGTAGGTTCTTTACTCAGAGAGTAGTAAGGGCGTGGAATGCCCTGCCTGCAACAGTAGTGGACTCGCCAACACTAAGGGCATTCAAATGGTCATTGGATAGACATATGGACGATAAGGGAATAGTGTAGATGGGCTTTAGAGTGGTTTCACAGGTCGGCACAACATCGAGGGCCGAAGGGCCTGTACTGCGCTGTAATGTTCTATGTTCTATGTTTAGAGGGGATGTGAGGAAAATACTTTTTACCTCAGGGGGTGGTGGGAGTCTGGAACTCGCTGCCTGAAAGGGCGGTGGAGGCAGAGACCCTCATAACATTTCAGAAGTATTTAGATGTGCACTTGTGATGCCAAGGCACACACGGCTCAGGGCCAGTTGCAGGAAAATGGGATTAGAATATTTGGTGGCTATTTTTGACTGGCACAGACTTGATGGGCTGAAGAGTCTTTTCCGTGCTGTAGACTCCTATGGCCGTGGCATTCTGGGTGTGATTCAGCAGAAACATTTCGAAGTGTCATTTTGGGCGAGTTTGGTGGGGTGTTTCCCCTCTGCTGTACTGGCGACATTACGTCCTATATTCAACCCAAATATGAGCCCCCACGTGAATTCTGCCATGCCTGGCTCCCTTGCCATCTGGTTCACCTGACTGGCACCTCAGCTGCTCGCTGCTGCTTTTAAACGCTCCCTCACCACTCACTCCCAGTCAACACAACAGAATGCGCTTCAGCGATGCCGACCTGACCAGGCTCCTCGACGCCATTGATGTGAGGCAGGGCACTCTGTTCCCCCGAGGGGGTTGGGGAACCAGCCGCAGGGTCAGCAATGCCGCCTGGGAAGCAGGTGCAGTTGCAGTGAGTGCGGGTAGTATGGCCAGGAGGACCACTGTCCAATGTTGGAAGAAGACCAACGACTTCCACGTTGCAAGGGTAAGTTAGCACCTTCTCCTGGCATCAGTTTCAGCCGCCACACATTGTTGCTCTCTTTGGTTGGCTCTGAATATGACGGTCAATATGGTCGCCTTCCTTAATTCTAATTATGTTTGCTCTCGAGTCGCCAGGTATCTTTCGATACCGCCACAAGGTTCAAACCCGAATACTGATCAAAAGAGCCAATACACCAGTTAGTTAGTTCAAAGTCAATACTATTTATTTACACACACAGTAATATCTACTCATGCATGAAATACTGCAGACTAATCTATCACGACTGCTAAAGCCTATACTTAGCTTCGGGCGCCCGCTCAGTCAGAGGAACAATGGCCGTTGTTCGGTTCTGAGGCTGCTGGGGTCGAAGTGATAGAGGGGAAACAGCTAAGGTCGTCCGTCTGGTAGCGAGCGTTGACCTTGGACTTACTTGCTTCTGGTGCAGCTGGTGGACGGGTCTCTCCGCTGTGAGAGCCAAGTCCAAGAGAGCGATTCTCTCTTGGGTCCTTCTTCTTATACCCGAAGGGGCTTCGCGTGCTTTTGGGCGGGCCTTGAACTTGGCCCCAATTAATTGGGTCATATCTTGATCACTCGTATTGATCTTGACCAATAAAGGGGTGGGTGCCCTGATGGCTGGGCACGTCCTAGGTGGCCGTTGGCCTGCTTTGTTTTCTGCTTTTGGTTTGGGGAACTGGTGCCGCGAAGTCTGGGGCCAGATCGGTTACTTAAGTATCTTCCTTTGTTCCCGGAGATGGGCCATCCATATGCTAATGGGCCTACAGTTTCAGTCTCGCCTGGGATCTGTTTCTCCAATATGCAGGCAGGCTCTGTGCCTGCTTGCTTTCTTAACATTGTCCATTTTTCCCTGTAATCTTTGCAAATGTCCATTTTGTATTCTGGAAGTGGACATCCCAGATGGCTACAACATCAAATTCCCAATCCCTTCCTCCTCCCCTCCAATCCACTAGGTGGCACCTCCCACACTCCCAACATCCAATCTTCAAGCTTGTTCCTCAGAATCCCTAGCACCCATCAGCATAACCCCTTCATGTCTAGGTGCAGTGCCAACACATGCCACCTGCTATAGGTGTGTGGTTCACAATGTCCTCTCTTTGTTCCCGCAGGCGAAGATAGCCCGTAATAAATGGGAAAGGGCCACGATGGGGGGGGGGGAGGAGTACCAGAAATGTGAGAGAAGTGACCGACAGCAAGGTTGGCCTGTGCCAGTGGGGTGAGGTTCCACTGTCCCTTCACCCAGATGTCGAGTTACTGATGTCTCACAAAGTGATTCTTCCTCTCACTGACCACATGTCCATTGTCTTGTTGCATGACCCCCCGCAGAACGCCTCGGAGGAGAGCTCCAAGGAGAACACCAGTAATGAGTCACAGCTATCACCTACACCGTCCACCAGCACAGAGACACATACCTCGGTGGGCAACATTTGTGGACAGACATTGGGGGTACTATCTGGTGAGCACCACACAGTTGCTGAAGCACATCAGGTGCAGGCAGGAACATCCAAGGGAGACAGCAGTCAGATGTCTGCTGGATCCCAGGACTCAGATGGGTCCCAACCAGATGTCAAGCCTCTGTACAAAGTTCTCCCAGAGCTGATACAGATGATCGGCCAGAGCTTTGAGATTCAGGTGGGGGTGCTCAACGACATCCCATCGACTGCAAGGCCGTTTGTAGGAGATCCAATGTCTTCAGACACAGGAGATGGTGCCGGCAATGCATAGGACCCAGGCCCACACTGCTAGGGTGGTGACCGCAGTGGAAAACCTGGAGCACGACATCCACGCCTTGAGCGGTGATGGCCAAGGCATGGCTCAGTCTGTGACGACCATGGCTGAGAGCCTTGACGGGTCCCAGATGCAGGTGGACATTGCCGAGGGACTCCAGAGTGTGGCCAAGTCACTGAGGACCATTGCTGAGGGCGTTGACAGCAATGGGGAGCCTCCAGGACTGACAGAGCCAGATGACTCAGAGGCCTCTGGAGCTCACTCCAGCTACCCCTCCGTCCCATGGAGTCACCCAGGGTTGAAAGGGCATCTTCAGGGAGGAGGAAGTGCTGGATCCCAACCAGGGTCCTGCCAGCAAGGAGACTAGGGCGATCTCCAGTTTTTCTAAACCCCCCTCCTCCTGACACCAGCACATCTCAAGGGCAGCGGGCAGAACAGGATGGCAGGGCGATGGCTGTAACACCGGTGAGTGGGCCGGGGCCCTCTGGCCCAGGCCCTCTAGAGGACGACTGGAAAGGGCATCAAAGGCCCACATGGCGCAGAAGGCAGCAGGCTGCCTTCACCTCTGATGTGCATTCTGGGGACACACCTAGACATAACACTAGACCACGAAAGATCCAGAAGAGTGAGAAGCACTGAGTGGTCACTATCTGTAGCGAGGAGGGAATGGAAATCTGTCACATTAAAATATTCACTGTTAAAACCGATACATGTGAAGTTTCTATGAATCCTCACAGTGGGCCGCCCACACCCCACCCTTGCCTACCGGCATCCCAGATGGGGGCGAAGGAGGAGGGTGTTGAGCTGATGGATGCAGCCTTGTCCGAGGAGAATCTGGAAACAATGAGGGCCTCCCTGGTCCTCCTATCATGTCTGAAGCTTGCTGCAGCCTGTCCTCCATCCTCTGGCTCCTCCTCGGGTTCTTATTCCAGGAGCGTCCTGGTCAGCCCCTTCCTCCTCCCACGAGGCTACATATCCCTCCGCCTCCTCTTCCTTTTCCTCCTCCAGCATGACATCCCGCTGCGTTGCCAGATTGTGGGGGGGCACAGCAGAACACCACAAAGCGGGAGACCCTCTGGGGGGGGGGGGGGATGTACTCCAGGGCACTGCCAGAGCGGCCCAGGCCATCGGAACTGCATTTTCAGCAGCCCGATGCACCACTCAATGTCAGCGCAGGTGGCAGCATGGGCATTACTGTGTCGGGACTCTGCCTGGGTCTCATGTCTCCACACCAGTGTCATGGGCCATGTCCTCAGCGGATATCCTTTGTGCCCCACGAGCCAGCACAGCATCCTGGGGCCCTTGGAGATCCCCAGTGTCTTTGAGGCCCACCTCAGTCATGCACCCTCCCAGGGTAGCGGGCACACACGTGCATGATTCTGAGGCGGAGATGGCTCACAATCTGAACATTCAGGAAGTGGAACCCCTTCCTGTCATCATAGGATACTCCCTGGTGGTCCAATGCTCACAGGGTGACATGGGTGACATCAATCGCCCCCTGGATTTGGGGCATCCCGGCGATGGCAGCGATTCCTGCAGCCCGGGTACCTTGGTGGGCCTTGTCCAGGTCAAAGGTGATGTAGTCTGATGCCCGAGCATACAGAGCATCCGTCAAATCCCGGATGCACCAGTGGGCTGAAGATTGCAAGCTGCCACACAGGTCCCCCCTCGAGCCCTGGGATGACCCAGTGAAATCAAAGTTTAGGCCTACAGTGACCTTCACGACCACCGGGAGCCAATGTCCTCCTCCTCCGCAGGTTGCCATGTCCGTGACGATGTGGCACAGGTGCCACACTGTCTCCTTGTTGAGACGGAGTCTTCTGTGGCATATATATCTGTCAGCTCATGGAAGGCTCAACGATGCCTGAACACCTTGGGCCATTTGCTGGCTTCCTCCTCAGCCTGATGGGCGGTTGGGTCTTCAGGGTGTGCAGCGGCCCCCTGCACAGGGGGTGCCGCCTCCAGCCTGTGTTCACGTTGCTGCCTTCTCCAGTGTCTACCTGCCTCAGCTGCCACAGACACACGGGATCCACACAAGCAAACATTTTTTGATCTGGAAGGATTGGAGAAGGAGAGAGACCAACAATCCATTCGGGCTTCTATCCCATGAACCTCAAATACCCCAGGCTACCCCCACCCTTGTCATGGCCGTCCTGCCTTCTCTCAGAGTGCAATCCAGCGAGCCCGTTGTGCTGGAAAACCTCACTCTGCACACTCACCCCCGGCCAGGTTAGGAGCCTCTGGACCCCAGACCTCTGCCAGCAATATTAGGAAGGCCGTGCTCAGCTGCCCTCCACACACCCAGACACTGACCCTTGGTCTGCACCAGGATCCTCACTGCTGAAGCCCTGCTCTTTACTGTTTGATTGCTGTCAGCTGCCTCTACATTTTTTAAATAACAATAATATAATAATAATCTTTATTATCACAAGTAGGCTTACATTAACATTGCAATGAAGCCACTGTGAAAACCCCCTCGTCGCCACATTCTGGCGCCTGTTCGGGTACGCAGAGTGAGAATTCAGAATGTCCAAATTAACAGCACGTCTTTCGGGACTTGTGGGAAGAAACCGGAGCACCCGGAGGAAACTCACGTAGACATGGGGAGAACGTGCAGACTCCGCACAGACAGTGACCCAAGCCAGGAATCAAACCTGGGACCCTGGCATTGTGAAGCAACAGTGCTAATCACTGTGCTCCCGTGCCGCCCCATGGTGCGCCTCTGTGGTGCTGTCATTCCTAGAGTACAGGCATACTGTTCAGGCATAAAAGCTTGCTGGGCATGCGGTGCACTAATCATCTTCTGAGACATGACACCTGTACCTTCGAGGAGGCACTTGAGAGTTCAAAAGCGTGAAGTGCTCTCACAGGCAACAAGGCGAATCCCTCATTTGAAGTAGCTTTCAGCCGTGAAGCTAGAGGCTGCTCCCAATCAAAGGGAGTGAAATTGACTTTCAGGAGAGAAGCCGCAGTAGGGCTCTGTCCTGGTGAGTTTGGTAGGACAGACTGGCTGCAGCTGTGGTTGTCCCTGTATTGGATCTCCGCAGTACTTAAAATGGCTTGAAAGTCTCACAGCCGTAAAGCCCCTCACCCCCCCCCCCCCGGCCCAGAAGCAACCCCCGACCTGCATCCCTCCAGACCCCCAAACAACCCCAAACGCCCTGAAGGGCCCCCCACCCCCTCTGAGCATTGGGGCAGCATGCCGGTAAATGGAGAGTGCTACTCACCTTCTCGCTACCCCTCAGTAACCATTGCGCCAGCTTCATGTTTTTGAAAAGGAGTAAGAAATGATGCCCGTTTGACTTCCCGCTGGGGAGTCAGGTAGTACCCGAGAGGCCGTTGTATTCGACTTCAGTCTCGTTAATGAGATTCAGACGAATGCAAATTAAGGTTCATGATATTCCCGCCATTTTTGGGTGGAATCCAGAACTCAACATCGGTTGGGTGAATCGCAAAATGGTTCGCGGCTGGCACGAATCTACCCTCTCCTGCTATTCACCCAGTGGTGCCTGAACCGGGTGCAAAAATCCGCCCTGTAGTAATGCTGATATTAACTCCTCTGCTGTGCACTGGGAGGTTTAGGAGTGTGTATGCTGAGGCCAATTATACCTACTCTTGTCACAGCTGGGAATCAGTACTGACTAGGAATTGGACCCAGGGACTTTTCTGGTTTACATAACTGAGTCTAACGCATTGCATTTACTTAGCAATCCACTGTTTACTTTTTTCCCACACAAAATTCAATTGTAATGCGATTCATGCTTGACTGCCAATTGTACATTCTTACAAATATAACTGAACGTGGCGACAAGGGGATTTTCACAGTAACTTCATTGCAGTGTTAATATAAGACTTCTTGTGACAATAAAGATTATTATTATTTATTTAAAACGCTATACGGTCACAAGTCTTTTCCTCTTGCAAATCTTGGCCCGAATTCTACGGCTATTAGGATTCACTTTTCCTGCTGGCAACGCACACCAGCCCAGGGGTTTCCCAGTGGTGCTGGGTGGTTTCAATGGGAAATCCCATTGACAGGCAATGGGAGAATAGAATCCCACCACCAGCGAACGGTGTGCTGTCGGGAAACACACAGCTGGGGGACCGGACAATCCCGCCCCTTGTATTTTAGTATTTTGCTGTTGTCCTCTTGAGCTCCTTTTATACCTGTTCCCTCTCAGTGGAATCATATGTAGGCACGGGCTCAATTTAATGCAATGACCTCCCGCTTTCTCTTTCCACCGCTTCTGACATCCCATTCCCATCAACTCTTTGCTGCCCCAGGGCAGCACGGTGGCGCAGTGGTTAGCACTGCCGCCTCACGGCGCCGAGGTCCCAGGTTCGAACCCGGCTCTGGGTCACTGTCCGTGTGGAGTTTGCACATTCTCCCCGTGTCTGCGTGGGTTTCGCCCCCACAACCCAAAGATGTGCAGGATAGGTGGATTGGCCAGGCTAAATTGCCCCTTAATTGGAAAAAAAAAAAATTGGGTACTCTAAATTTATTTTTTTAAACTCTTTGCTGTCAGATTGCTTGTTTGGCAATGGGTGGGTGGGATTTACTGTCCCCCCCCTCCCCCACTCATGGCCCGTTTTGTGTCGGTGTCAACGGGGTTTCCCGGTGTTCGTGCATCCTCTGCCAACAAGGAACCCACAGTGAGGGGAAGGGGGGGGGGGGGGGCGTCGACAGGACCAGAAAATCCCACCAACGGGAATGGTCAGAAGGGTTCTTGACAGAGACCATCGCCTTCTCTCACTGCTGGCTCACCTCGTCCTACATGTCCTGTTAATCTGAATCAGGCCCGGTGCAAGCTTGGTATTGTGTTTGACCCCAGAGGTGAACTTCAAACTTCTTCCTACCCTGTCCGTCACCAAGATTGTTGACTTCCATTCTGTAATTTTGCTACCCTCCTCTCCGCCTCACTTGCCGAGCCACCAAACTCTTTCTCCGTTCCTGTGCCATCGCGAGACGCGATATGTTCCGCACCCACATTCCTAACCGCCCAACCTCGACCCCCCCCCCGACCCCCCCCACCCCCACCCCCGCCCTCACCATTGATTAGATGACACTTGGAACGTTGTGCACACGGTGTCCACATCGCTAAATGGATGGCACCGAGAAGGGTGTGGGAACTGAGAATATTGAAGAGGTGGGAACTTGTCCTTGAATCAAAAGCCGATCGGGGCACGTTTTTAAAATTGTGAACCGGTTTGTTTGGGAAGATGAAGAGAAGATGTTTCCACTTGGATTTGTTAGCAATGTTTCCACAGATATTTACAGCCTCTGGTTTGATGTGGAAAAATTGCTAACAAATCCAATGAAGCAATTCGGAGGAACCTCTTTATCCCAGCGAGTGGTTAAAATATAGAACTTGCTACCACATGGAGTAAATGCAATTAAATAGCACAGATGCCCTGAAGGGGAAGCTAGATAAGTATAAGAGTAAGGCAAGAATCACAGGGCACACAGTTAGGGGTCGATGAGATCTGCTGAGCAGTGGCATGTCTGGAGTATAAACACCAATACTGACCATTTGCACCGAATAACTTGACTCTGCGAAAGAACCATTTGCATTTATGTAGCACCTTTCATCACAACAAGATGCCTCAAAGTGCTTTATGGCCACTGATTATTGATGTTTTGTGGAGGAGGGTGGGGATGTTCCAGTGATGGGAAGAGTGGGGCGGAGCCAGTGAGGGGGAGTGCACCGATGCCAGTGGCGAGGGGGTGGGGTGGGGTTGGTTGCTGTGCTGTGCTGTGTTTAGGGCAGAGCTGCTACGATCTTTACGCTGTGTTGTGGGGGGGGGGGGGAGGGGGGTGGCTTAGTTGCACTTCTTCATGTGGGCGTTGGAGGGTGTTCCCCTTATCTGCCGGAGGTCCTGACCTCCCTGGGGGAGGGGCGGGGGGGGAGTGGGACCTTTATTGTGGCTTTAAGGTCGGCCCCCCCCCCCCCCCCCCCCCCCCGCACCAAAGTTGGCCGTGTGATTCTCGCCAGCACTGGATGCAGAGTTCAACGCACAGCTCCAATCGCCCCTCGCCCACAACCAGGAGGCATTCGAGGGCATGGGAACACTGCTATACACCTACCGAATTTGCCTCAAACCGGACGCCACCACGGTCATTCGCGCACCTCGCAGGGTCCTTGCGCCACTCAAAGACCGCCTCAAGCAGCAGCTGCAGGATCTCCAGGACCAAGTGGTCCTATCCAGGGTCACGGAGCCCACGCCGTGGGTCAGCTCCATGGTGTGTGTCAAGAAGCCCTCCGGCGAGCTCCGCATCTGTATTGACCCCAAAGACCTCAATAATAATATCATGAGGGAACATTATCCCATACCCAAAATGGAGGAGATCACCAGTGAAATGGCCCAGGCGAAAATATTTACGAAACTGGATGCTTCTAAGGGGTTTTGGCGGATCCAACTCGATCCCTCCAGCCGAAAGCTATGCACTTTCAACACCCCTTTCGGAAGGTTCTGCTACAACCGGATGCCATTTGGCATCATCTCGGCATCCGAGGTCTTTTATAGGATCATGGAGCAGATGATGGAAGGCATCGAAGGGGTGCGTGTATATGTGGACAACGTCATCATCTGGTCCACCACACCACAGGAGCACATATATCATCTCCAACGCGTTTTTGCACGCATACGGGAAAACGGCCTGCGCCTCAACCGAGCCAAGTGTTCCTTTGGCCAGACCGAGTTGAAGTTCCTGGGGGATCATATCTCCCGGTCAGGGGTCCGTCCGGATGCAGACAAGGTGAGCGCCATCACAGCCATGCCGCAGCCGGCCGACAAGAAAGCAGTGCTACGCTTCCTTGGCATGGTCAACTTCCTGGGGAAGTTCATTCCCAACCTTGCCTCCCACACGACGGCTCTGCGCCACCTCGTCAAAAAGTCCACAGAGTTCCAGTGGCTGCCCGCACACCAGCTGGAATGGGAGGAGCTCAAACTCAAACTCACCACTGCACCGCTATTGGCGTTCTTTGACACGTCTCGTGCCACCAAAATCTCGACTGATGCCAGCCAATCCGGCATTGGAGCAGTGCTCCTGCAGCGGGATGACACGGCATCATGGGCCCCAGTGGCCTATGCATCGCGGGCCATGACCCCCACAGAGCAGCGCTACGCGCAAATCGAAAAAGAATGCCTGGGCTTGCTAACCGGTTTAGACAAGTTCCATGATTATGTATATGGTCTTCCCCGGTTCACTGTCGAAACTGACCATCGCCCCCTGGTCAGCATAATAAACAAGGACCTGAATGAGATGACCCCTCGCCTCCAGCGCATCCTGCTTAAACTCAGGAGGTACGACTTCCAATTGGTCTACACCCCAGGGAAGGAACTCATCGTTGCGGATGCCCTATCCAGAGCAGTGAGCACGCCGCCAGATGTGGAAGGGTTCGTATGTCAGGTCGAGGCACAGGTGGCTTTCACATCGACAAATCTGCCAGCTGACGACTCCAGTCTGGCCCGTATTCGCCAAGAGACTGCGGCCGACCCCTTTCTACAGCGTGTGATGCGCCACATGACGGGAGGGTGGCTCAAAGGGCAGTGCCCGCAGTTCTACAATGTCCGAGACGACTTGGCCGTCATTGATGGTGTCCTTCTGAAGCTGGACCGGATTGTGATTCCGCACAGCATGCACAAGCTGGTTCTCGACCAACTACACGAAGGCCATTTGGGGGTCGAGAAGTGCAGATGGAGGGCCCGAGAGGCGGTATACTGGCCGGGCATCAGCGACGATACTGCCAACATGGTGCTCAACTGTACAACCTGCCAAAGGTTTCAGCCAGCGCAACCTCCTGAAACGCTTCTGCCCCATGAGCTGGTGACGTCCCCCTGGGCAAAGGTGGGTGTGGACCTATTTCACGCGCTCGGCAGGGACTATGTCATCATAGTTGACTACTTCTCCAACTACCCAGAAGTCATACGCCTGCACGATTTGACGTCGTCTGCTGTCATCAGGGCCTGCAAAGACACCTTCGCTCGCCACGGCATTCCGATGACTGTCATGTTGGACAATGGGCCCTGTTTCGCCAGCCAGGAATGGTCATTGTTTGCTGCCTCGTATGGCTTCACACACGTGACGTCCAGCCCTCTGCATCCCCAGTCCAATGGAAAGGCGGAGAAGGGCGTTCACATTGCCAAGCGGCTCCTTTGCAAGGCTGCTGCTGCCGGGTCGGATTTCTGCCTCGCCCTGCTGGCCTATCGCTCGGCCCCACTAGCCACTGGTCTCTCACCAGCACAGCTGCTGATGGGTCGCGCCCTCAGGACCACTGTGCCTTCCATCCTGGCACCAACAATAGACCATGCTCCGGTACTGCATAGGATGCAACTGCAGCACGGTCGCCAGAAGAGGTCATATGACACGCGGGCAACTGATCTTCCCGCCCTGGCCCCTGGAGCTGACGTCCGCATCCACCGACCAGAAGGTGGCTGGTCAGCACCTGCTGAGGTTCTCCGAAGCGTGGCTCCCCGCTCGTTCCTGGTACGCATGCCGGATGGATCCATGCGTAGGCGCAATCGCCGGGCTCTTCGCCTACTTCCACGCTCGCCACGAGACCTTACACTGACGCCGTGTCCTCCTGTGGTTCCTGATAGTGACTTCGTGGAGCTGCCTGCTACCATGCCCCTTCCGTCGCCGCCCATGGCCAGGCCCGCACCTCAGCCGGTGGTTCCCGACCCACCTTTGAGGCGGTCAACCCAAATTCGGCGCCCACCTACTAGACTGGACTTATGAGACTGTTTACATGTTGAACTCATGCAATCACTGTTTTAACATGTCTGTGTTCTTCTCGTTACAGGCATTCATTCTATCGTTCCACATTTCCACGTTTTTTTTGTTATGGTACAACCTCGTTATTATGTCACACCCGACATCGCCCCTTGTATATAATTAAGCCCCATGTACATGCTGTAAATATTACACACACACACATTTAGCTGCACTCAGTACACATTTCTATTTATAACCACGTAGGCAAATAATCTTGTAAAAAAGGGGGGATGTCATGATATTCAAGTGAACATCACAGCACATACACACATACATAATGATAGACAGAGCAACGGACCAATTAGCACACATAACACGACAGCCAATCACAGACAAGAGCATACACAGTACAAAACAAGAAACACAACACTTCCTGGGCAGTCCATCAGGAGACGGCACAGGGCAAGGACCTCAAAGCCAGACACTCACACAGTCACCACGTGCTGAGTACCAAGTTTGTTATATAAATAGTTTAAAGGAATAAAACTGCGTTGTACCAATCGCAACCGTGTTGTTTCGTCTGTATCTCAGAGCACCCAACACTTCAGGGTGGCTTGGTTGCAGTTCTTCATGTGGGCGTTGGAGGGTGTTCCCCTTATCTGCCGGAGGTCCTGACCTCCCTGGGGGGGGGGGGAGTTCCTGATGTCTGTGGGGGGGGGGAACCTTTATTGTGGCTTTAAGATCAGGGCACCCTCAGACTCTTGACTTTGCTGCCATGTTTAGGCGCCCCCTGCCCCCGAGCTGGCCGTGTGATTCTCGGCAGCACTATGAATTGAACAGATGGGAAAAGGGATCTGTGAAACCGTCAAGTTTCTCACAGCTTTTCTCTCCTGATCCTGCACTCTGCAATTTGGGGAAAATTCTGCTCTGAGGAATGTCTATTGCTCAAGGCAGTAAATTCTCTGTATTCCCACAAAATCTAAACACACATTCACACATCCCATCCCTGCTGTCCTTAAATGACTCTTTGTCCTGCCCTGCATCATATTTAGAACAATGTTTCCTAACCTCACTCTTGAGGGCGGCACGGTAGCACAGTGGTTAGCACTATTGCTTCACAGTGCCAGGGTCCCAGGTTCGATTTCCGGCTTGGCTCACTGCCTGTGTGGAGTCTGCACGTTCACCCTGTGTCTGCGTGGGTCCGTGCGTTTCGGTTTCCTCCCACAAGTCCCTAAAGACGTGCTTGTTAGGTAATTTGGACATTCTGAGTTCTCCCTGTGTACCCGAACAGGCGCCAGAATGTGGCGACTACTTGTGACAATAAAAGATTATTGTGAATTATCTGCTTCTTCTTGTCTGGCTATGCCTTCTAGTCCTCAACACCTCAACTCGCAGAAATACTTTCTCTCTTTCTACCCTATCTGTTCCGCTTAACATCTTAAAAATCACACCTTATTCTTCTAAATTCCAGGGAATACACCCAACCCTAATTTGTTTAATCTCTACCTGTCATTTAACCTTGGAGTCCAAGGATAATTCCAGTAAATTTATGTCGGCTTTGAAGAGAGGCTGGAATGTTTCCCTTGGAGCAGGGAAGACTGAGGGGGACCTGAACGAGGTGTACAAAATTCAGAGGACATAGATAGAGTAGATAGGAAGAAACCTTACCCCTTAGTAGAGTGGTCAATAATCGGGGGGCATAAGATTTAAGGTAAGGGGCAGGGGTTTTAGAGGGGATTTGAGGAAACTCTTTTTCACCCAGAGCATGTTGGGAATCTGGAACTCGCTGCCTGAAAGGGTGGTAGAGGCAGGAACCCTCACAACACTTAAGAAGCATTTAGACGAGCATTTGAAGCTCCGTGGCAAAAAAGGCTACGGACCAAGTGCTGGGAATTGGGATTCGGATAGGTGCTTGATGGCCAGCACAGACATGAGGGGCCGAAGGGCCACCTTCTGTACTGTAAAACTCTGAACTCCCTCCAAGGCCAATTCACCCTTCACCGAAAGTGACTCGAGATGCAGACGTGTCACTGAAGAGCCGTACATTGTCACAGATTGGTGCAAGGTTACTTTCTCCAAGGAAATTTACAGAATTGCCTCATTAGGAGGACCATATGCTGTGGGATTCTCCGGTCTGCCAGCCGGTCAATGGGATTTCCCATCGTGACCACCTCATGCCTTCGGAAAACCTGCGGGCGTGGGTGCACTGCTGGTGGAGCGGAGGACCCTGCCTAAGGAGAATTCCGCCCATGATCTTCTGGCGAAAAGGGGCCTGGCTTGGAGAAGCTCATTGGAAACACTTGTGATCGCGGGTGTCCTTATTTGGCTATTTCAATATTGTTTCGCCAACCCCTGGCTTAACCTTCTCAAACCCTCGCAGTAAACTCCATACTCACGTTCTCTGTTGCTTGGGGCTCACCCCCTGTCATGGAAATTACAATAGAGACAGATTCTTCAAGGTTCAATTTAAGGAAATTTATTTACACAAATATTTGCGGAGAGGGGAATGGTCTGGCTGCATAGCTATTCCACAGCACACTGAGTTATACTTTTGAAAATCATTATATTTATAGTGTGAAATAAAAAATCTTGAAGAGATCTTGGGAACAAACGCAAGTGGAAATATGAATGTTTTGCTCTTGGTTTAAAGCAGTTCCCAGCATGTTTCTAAGTGGGCAACTCATTGGGGCTGGTTTAGCACAGGGCTAAAGCGCTGGCTTTGAAAGCAGACCAAGGCAGGCCAGCAGCATGGTTCAATTCCCGTAACAGCCTCCCTGAACAGGCGGCGGAATGTGGCAACAAGGGCTTTTCACAGTAACTTCATTTGAAGCCTACTTGTGACAATAAGCGATTTTCATTTCATTTCATTTCATTAATTTCCCTTCCACACCCCCACAACCCAAAGGTTGCAGGGTAGGTGGATTGGCCACGCTAAATTGTCCCTTAATTGGCATTTTTTTTTTAATGTTCTAAAGAAAAGTAAACTCCATGCTATTTCACTTGTTTTCCCCATCTTCCAGGCATTACATATTAGAAACAATGAAGTCCAGTCCTGCCTGGATAGCTAATCCCAGGCTTCAGTAAATCTAAATATGGCCAAACCTGTTATTTTTCTTTTGCTGGTCAAGTTTGCGCACACATATTACATATCAAGGCTAACTTGCTGAAGGAGCTAATCTGAGAGAGTGGAGCCAGCTGATTCTGATAATTGGGCTGTAGTGCATGGGTAATAGGGCGGGGGTAATAGGGTGGGAGTAATAGATGGGAGTAGTAGGGTGGGAGTAGTAGGGTGGGAGTAGTAGGGTGGGAGTAATAGGGTGGGAGAAATAGGGTGGGAGCAGTAGGGTGGGAGTAATAGGGTGGGAGTAATAGGGTGGGAGTAGTAGGGTAGGAGTAATAGGGTGGGAGTAATAGGATGGGAGTAGTAGGGTGGGAGTAGTAGGGTGGGAGTAGTAGAGTGGGAGTAGTAGGGTGGGAGTAGTAGGGTGGGAGTAATAGGGTGGGAGTAGTAGGGTGGGAGTAGTAGGGTGGGAGTAATAGGGTGGGAGCAGTAGGGTGGGAGTATTACGGTGGGAGTAGTAGGGTGGCAGTAGTAGGGTGGGAGTAATAGGGTGGGAGTTGTAGGGTGGGAGTAGTAAGTTGGAAGTAGTAGGGTGGGAGTAGTAGGGTGTGAGTAATAGGGTGGGAGTAGTAGGGTAGGAGTAATGGGGTGGGAGTAATAGGATGGGAGTAGTAGGGTGGGAGTAGTAAGGTGGGAGTCATCGGGTGGGAGTAGTAGGGTGGGAGTAATAGGGTGGGAGTAATAGGGTGGGAGTAGTAGGGTAGGAGTAATAGGGTGGGAGTAATAGGATGGGAGTAGTAGGGTGGGAGTAGTAGGGTGGGTGTAGTAGGGTGTGATTAATAGGGTGGGAGTAATAGGGTGGGAGTAGTAGGGTTGGAGTAATAGGGTGGGAGTAGTAGGGTGGGAGTAATAGTGTGGGAGTAATAGGGTGGGAGTAGTAGGGTGGGAGTAATAGGGGGGAGTAGTAGGGTGGGAGTTATAGGGTGGGAGTAGTAGGGTGGGAGTAATAGGGTGGGAGTTGTAGGGTGTGTGCGTAGTAGGGTGGGAGTAGTAGGGTGGGAGTAGTAGGGTGGGAGTAGTAGGATGGGAGTAGTAGGGTGTGTGAGTAGTAGGGTGGGAGTAGTAGGGTGTGTGAGTAATAGGGTGTGAGTAGTAGGGTGGGAGTAATAGGATGGGAGTAATAGGGTGGGAGTAGTAGGGTGGGAGTAATAGGGTGGGAGTAGTAGGGTGGGAGTAATAGGGTGGGAGTAGTAGGGTGTGTGAGTAGTAGGATGGGAGTAGTAGGGTGGGAGTAATAGGGTGGGAGTAGTAGGGTGTGTGAGTAATAGGGTGGGAGTAGTAGGGTGGGAGTAGTAGGGTGGGAGTTATAGGGTGGGAGTAGTAGGGTGGGAGTAATAGGGTGGGAGTAGTAGGGTGGGAGTAATAGGGTGGGAGTAGTAGGGTGGGAGTAATAGGGTGGGAGTAGTAGGGTGGGAGTTGTAGGGTGTGTGCGTAGTAGGGTGGGAGTAGTAGGGTGGGAGTAGTAGGGTGGGAGTAGTAGGGTGTGTGAGTAGTAGGGTGGGAGTAGTAGGGTGTGTGAGTAATAGGGTGGGAGTAGTAGGGTGGGAGTAATAGGATGGGAGTAATAGGGTGGGAGTAGTAGGGTGGGAGTAGTAGGGTGGGAGTAATAGGGTGGGAGTAGTAGGGTGTGTGAGTAGTAGGGTGGGAGTAGTAGGGTGGGAGTAATAGGGTGGGAGTAGTAGGGTGGGAGTAATAGGGTGGGAGTAGTAGGGTGGGAGTAGTAGGGTGGGAGTTATAGGGTGGGAGTAGTAGGGTGGGAGTAATAGGGTGGGAGTAGTAGGGTGGGAGTAATAGGGTTGGAGTAGTAGGGTGGGAGTAATAGGGTGGGAGTAGTAGGGTGGGAGTAAGATGAAAACGCTGGTGTTCGTGCCCCGACCAGAAGAAGCCTGCAAAACCAGCCATTCAGTGAGGATGTACTGGGGTGTAGGCCCAGTAAGCAGCCTGTCACTAGCAATGCGCTCACAGCCGAGGCTATTGGGAATGTAGGTTGGTCGCTCCGGGTGGTGAATTCCAGATTCCCTTGGAGGAAAATAATTTTTTTAATGCTGCGTGTGTCTTGGTGCTGACCTCATTGCATGCTGCCAATTTATGTAAATGAATGAAAAATTGTTCCCACACCGGATTCATCGAGCACCTGTACAGAACAGGAGCGCCGAGGCCTGCAAGCTCTTCATCGGTGAACCCCATAACTTCAAATCCGTTGCCACAGCAGTGGTGAGAGCTGCATTCTGATTACCATCTAAAACTCGATGAGCTGAACTTTTGCTTTTCTTTCTGCCGGTTGCCATTTCCCTTTGACTCAGAGGTTTTCAATTTGCTGCCTGCGTATGAATTGGCAGTGCAGGCTGTTTAAAACCAATAGGAGGCAAAAGTCAGACTGTTTTTATAACAAGTGCAGTTTGAGAGTCCAGTTTACACTATCCAGGCTTTCTTACAAGTAGCCTAGGGCACAGGATCAAGGAGGTTATGTTAAACCTGAGCAAAGCTTCGAGGCCATGTCCAAGGTTGCGGGGGTGAGGGTGGAGCCAAGCATAAAAGTGGCAGTCTTTGGGGTATCAGATCAGACAGAATTCTTTATGGGGAGGGGGGGGGGGGGGGCGATGCCCTCGCCTTTGCCTCCCTAATCGCCTGTAAAAGAATCATGCTCAGCTGCCGATCAGCGGCACCATCCAAAGCTGCAGACTGGCAGTCCGACCTTCCGGAGTTCCTCAAACTGGAGAAGATAAAATTCACCATCCTCGTGTCAGAGGAGGGCTTCCACAGGACATGGAAGCTATTCACCAGCTTGTTCCAAGACTTGTTCATATCAACAACCAGTAACGCAGAGGAGGGAAGGCGGAGAAAGGCACAGTGGATGGGGGAGCATAAAGGGCGGGGGAGGGGGAGGGAGAGGGGACGACGACAAAGGCCTGGGGAAGATAAATAGCCACGGGCACGACTGCAGGGGACAGGGTCTGAGGGCAAGTGGAGAGCCAGGGGGAGCTGTGCCAACATGCTGCCCAGCTAAAAGGAATTGTTGACTCCGCGCTCCTCCTTGATGAATATTTGAGCCCTTCGAATGCTCCCGCGCTGCTGACTCCCCATATTCCCATCAGCGATTGAACTCTCCCTTTGGCTAGGATACTTGCAAAAGAAGTTGGGTTGGACTGTACAAATGATCTGACCCTGCAGAATTTGTTGGGTTTCAGGTTGGCACTCATTTGGCATGGGAATTGAACATGAATGCTGAATTTTTGCTCTGACTGTGAAATAAGCCCTTTTGTCTCCAAAATGACATAAAGTAGGGACATGAATTAATATTACCTGTTGCTGTAATACAGGCCAGGCAGTCACCTTTGTCTGTTTCAGAACCACAATAACCATATATCAGGATCTTTATTTCTACCAATGCGTTCTCTGGAGATTTCAATAGATAATGGACCCATTTTGTACCTTATTTTCTGTCATACGCAATGTTCTTCTAAGCAGCCAGTGAATAATATGCGCTTAGATTTCGAACAAGACCAGGTTGAATCAGATCCAGAACCTAATTTAAAAAGGCAGTGAAATAGTTTTATATCCTCTGCTTTCATCTCATGTTGCTGCTTGTTGCAGTTAATACTTTATAGTTGCTAGGGTTACAACATGCACAGGCTTGTTCCTTACACCTTGAGTATTTAAATGACGTCCTCTTACAATTGACGCCGTGTCTACTGACTATTCAATAGTGACGTGGCAAATGATTTAATTCATCATTCCTCAAGCATAGCGAGCAACCTGAACACTGTCACGTACCCAAGCATTTCAGTCACTTCTCTAACAGGTGGGTATGGTTGAACTGTGTTACGCCAAGAGCATTTCTTGCAACGTTTAGATTTTAGGTTTGTTTAATTGTTATCTCCTTATTAATCTTGGAATGCTGTAGTTGAACACAGTTTTTTAGAAGAGATGCAAATTAGTTTTGTGAACACACAAATGGTAGTGTCGCACTTGCGTGACACGAAGAAAAATACAGGACCCTGGATTTAACATCTGAAAAACAATGGTGCAAAATTCAGATTTGTTGCAACCATTTTTTGGATACCTTGAACGGATTTATGTTTCCAAAATGGTGCCTGCAGCACACACATATTTCTTGGGTATACTTCACCCGGATGTTGGTGAGGGTTAGCAGCACTCAGTTATCATCTGTCGGAAGTATACACAGTAAGCAGATCATCGCACCGATCAGCATGTAGTGCCAACTTGATGCTAGCTTTTTAAAAATTCTTTTGCAAGGTGTGGGTGTTGCTGGCTAGGCCATTCCTAATTGCCCTTGAGAAAGTAGTGGTGAGCTACCTTCTTGAACCGCTACAGGGGAGCCGGTGACGTAGTAGTATTGTCGCTGGACCACTGATCCAAACACCCAGAGAAATGCTCTGGGGACCCAGGTTCAAATCCCGCCCCTGCAGATGGTGAGATTTGAATTCAATAAAGATCTGGAATTAAAAGTCTAATGATGACCATTGTTGATTGTTGTAAAATCCCATCTGGCTCATTAATGTCCTTTCGGGAAGGTCCTGGCTTTGGAAGGTGCTGGTGAGGGAGCCATGGTGAGTTGCTGCAATGTATCCTGTAGATGGTACCCACTGCTGCTACTATGCATTTGTGGTGGAGGATGTGAATGTTTAAGGTGGTGGAAGGGGTGCCAATCATGCAGGCTGCCTTGTCCAGAACGGTGTCAAACTTCTTGAGATGTTATTGGAGCTACACTCACCCAGGCAATTATTCCATCACTCCTGAAATGGTGCCTTGTCGATGGTGGACAGGCTTTGTGGAGTCAGCAGATGAGTTACTCGCCACAGAACTCCCAACCTCTGACTTGCTCTTTTGGCCACAGCATTCATAAGGCTGGTCCAATTCAGTTTCTGGTAAATGGTAACTTCCAGAATGTTGAGAGAGGATTCAGCAATGGTAATGGGATTGTCAAGAGCAGATGGTTAAATTCTCTCTTGTTGGGGATGGTCATTGCAAGGCACTTGTGTGCCATGAATGTTACTTGTTACTTAACAGTCCAAACCTGAATGTTGCTGCATATGGTCATGAACTACTTCAGTATCTGAGGAATTGTGAATGGTGCTCATCATGTAATCATCAGCAAACATCCCCACTTCTGACCTTAAGATGGAGGGAAGGTCGTTGATGGAGCAACTGAAGATGGTTGGGCCTTGGACTCTACCCTGTGGAACTCTAGTAGTGATGTTGTGTGACTGAGGTGATTAAAAAAAAAAAAAATTTAGAGTGCCCAATTCATGTTTTCCAATTAAGGGGCAATTTAGCGTGGCCAACCCACCTACCCTGCACATCTTTGGGTTGTGGGGACAATACCCACGCAGACACGGGGAGAATGTGCAAACTCCACACGGACAGTGCCCCAGAGCCCGATCAAACCTGGGACCTTGGTGCCGTGAAGCTGCAGTGCTAACCACAGGACCACCGTGCTGCCCTGTGACGGAGATGATTGACCTCCAACAAATAAATGTAATGATCTTTATTGTCACAAGTAGGCTTACATTAACACTGCAATGAAGTTACTGTGAAAAGTCCCTAGTCGCCACATTCCGTCGCCTGTTCGGGTACACAGGGAGAGTTCAGAATACCCAATTCACCTAACAGCACGTCTTCCGGGACTTGAGGGGGGGGGGAATGTAGCACCCGGAGGAAACCCACAAAGACACAGGGAGAACGTGCTGATTCCACAAAAACAGTGACCCAAGCCGGGATTCGAACCTGAGATCCTGGAGCAGTGAAGCAACTGCGCTGTTTAGCACAGGGCTAAATCGCTGGCTTTGAAAGCAGACCAAGGCAGGCCAGCAGCATGGTTCGATTCTCGTAACAGCCTCCCCGAACAGGCGTGGAATGTGGCGACTAGGGGCTTTTCACAGGAACTTCATTTGAAGCCTACTTGTGACAATAAGCGATTTTCATTTTCAACAGTGTTACCCGTTGTGCAACCGTACTGCCCTATAATCATCTACCTTTGTGCCAGGCATGACTCCAACCAGTGGAGAGTTCCTGTTGACTACAGTTTTGCTGGGGTTCCTTGATGCCATGCTTGGTAAATGTTGCCTTGATGTCAGGGCATCACTCTCACCACACCTCTTGAGTTCAGATCCTTTGTTCCTATTTGGATCAAGGCTGTAATGACATTAGGAGCTGATTAGGCCTGGCAGAACCCAACTGGGTGTCAGTGAGCAAGTTATCACTGCGTTAGTGTCATTTCATAGCACTGTTGATAACATTTCCATCACTTTCCTGATAATCAGGAGTAGACTGACGGAGCAGTAATTGGCCTGGTTTTTGTGGACATCCTGTTCTATGCCTGGGAATGTCCTATACCTGGGAACATTTCCATATTGCTGGATAGATGCCAGTGTTGTCGCTGCACTGGAACAGGTTGGCTAGGGGTGCAGTTTGCTCTGGGGCACTATTGTCAGAATATTGTCAGGGCCCATAGTCTTTGCAATATCCAATACCTTCCTTGATATCACATGGGAGTGAATTGAATCGAATTGGCTGTAGACTGGCATCTGGGATGCTGTGGAGGAGGAGGCCCAGATGGATCATCCACTGAAGATTGTTGCAAACGCTTCAGCCTTATCTTTTACAGGGGTTCTGCTGTCATTGAGGATGGGGCTATTTGTGGAGCCTCCTCCTCCAGTCAGTTATTTAATTGCTGATACCATCAGTTAACTTTGCAAGCAACAAGTAAGACCTCTTCCCGTGCCCTCCTGGCCACTCTTGCTATTGAAAGGGATTTTCAATTCTTCTCAGGTTAGTTGTTCATTCATTTCTACTGGCTGTTGCAACAATTGTACCCCATGTTTGGTGCTTTCTGGAATCCCTTCATGGGAAGAAGTGTAACAGGCTCTGAAGGATTGTTGTGACTTCAAAACCTCTGCGCACAGATCGTTTGCCCCCGTATTTGGGTACAGTAGCAGGCATTCCTCATATAGCATGACTGGGAAGAGGAGCAGCTCGAAGAGGGAGATGGGGAAATGGAGAAGGGCTTCAGCAGGTAGCTGCATCTATCCAGGGTGTTCATGAAGCAAATCTCCCACCCGGACCTCAGCGATTTGTCAGATGCTCACCCTTGGAAAAACATCCTCCAATAACAGAATGGTTCCTGTACATAAGGAGGCCATTCAGCCCATTATATCCATGCTAGCCCTCTCCAGGAGCAAGACATCTCGTACCCCTTCCTTATTTCCTCTTCAGATAATGGTCAAATTCTCTTTTGAAAGCCATGATTGAACCTGCCTCCTCCACACTCTCGGGCAGTGAAATTCGGATCCTAATGAGCTGTTGCCTAAAGGAATTCTCCCTCATGCCGCCATTGCATCTTTCGTCAATCACATTAAATCAGTGTCTTCTGGTTCTCGATCTTTCCACCGATAAGTAAACAGCTTCTCCCTCTTCACTCCATCCTGCCGCCTCCTGGCTTTGAACAGATCTATCAAATCGACCTTCTCTTCCCCAAGGCTGGAATTGTATTGTCTCTTCCACTGGCAGAAACGTCCTGTCTTGCGAACGTTAACCATCTCCACCTTGGCCCTGCTAACAGCGCTGTGCACGACACTTCGCTTCCTGAAGTCGATGACCAGCTTCTTCGTTTTACTGACATTGAGGGACAGATTGTTGTCGAGCTTCTTGAGTGTGGTTGGAGATGCACTCATCCAGGCAAGTGGAGAGTATTCCATTACACTCCTGACTTGTGCCTTGTAGATGATGGACAGGCTTTGGGGAGTCAGGAGGTGAGTTACTCGCTGCTGGATTCCTATCCTTTGACATGATCTGGTAGCCATATGATTTACATGTTACTGAGCATAAAATCTGCCATAAGCCATCACAATTGCGAAGCATTTTAGAACATATTTTTTAAAATTTATATAAACGAATTTGTATTTGCATCCTTTTTCTACTTAAGAGTTGTAATCTTGTGCAGTTTGATTAATACAGTCAGGCTTGGGTTTATCACAAAAAAGAAGCATTTTTAATCGGAATGTCTAGTGCACTGCATGTGAGTGTCCTGGGTTTAAATAACTAAAAATGACTTTCAGGTTATTAAACTGTCCAACATTGCTAACTGTTGCACAATGGTGAGTTTCTCTGTCAGTTAAAAATATTTTTAAAGCCTTTAAAATAGGCCTCATTATACCCGTAAGCCTAAAAAAAAACTCTATTTGAAGAGCCACCTCAGGAGCTCATAATTGGGTGCAATTTGCAGAAACAATCAATAATTAATGATTTGATCCAGAGAGGGTATGGCCAGGTTTCTGGTTGGGATGAGGTTCCAGCTGGAGACCCGCAACAGGCTGTGGGGGCTCGATTTGTGTTGAAAGTTTTTTCAAAATTATTTTGCGGGTTGCTGGGCCAGCATTTGTTCCCCATCCCAAGTTGGCCTTGAATTGAGTGGCTTGCTGGGCCATCTCAGAGGGCAGTTCAGAGTTTACCACACTGCTGTGGGTCGAGAGTCACATGTAGGCCAGACCTGGTAAGGCGGCAGATTTCCTTCCCTGAAGAGCATTAGTGAACCAGATGGGTTTTTGCTATTGATGATAGTTCCATGGCCACCGTTACTGAGGCTAGCTTCATATTCCAGATGTAATCATTTGATTTAAATTCCACTAATTATCATGGCGGGATTTGAGTCCCATGTCTCTCGGGCAATAGTTTGCACACTTGGATTACATGCCCAATGTCATTACCTCTACGTCACTATGTCCGCCCGCAACATTCCAGAATCTCTAGTACTCGCTTGGCGATGTTTAAGTGATTTACTTTGGAAATACAGCACAGTGGTTAGCACTGCTGCTTCAGAGCGCCAGGATCCCAAGTTCGATTCCCGGCTTGGGTCACTGTCTGTGCGGGGTCTGCACATTCTCCCCGTGTCTGTGTGGGTTTCCTCCAGGTGCTCCGGTTTCCTCCCACTGGTCCCAAAAGATGTGCTGTTAGGTAATTTGGACATTCTGAATTCTCCCTCTGTTTACCCAAACAGGCGCCGGAATGTGGCAACTAGAGGCTTTTAAAATAATAATAAGAAGAATCTTTATTATTACAAGTAGGCTTACATTAACACTGCAATGAAGTTACTGTGAAAAGCCCCTAGTCGCCACATTCCGGCGCCTATTCAGGTACACGGAGGGAGAATTCAGAATGTCCAAGTCACCACAAGCACGACTTTCGGGACTTGTGGGAGGAAATCGGAGCACCCAGAGGAAACCCACGCAGGCACGAGGAGAACGTTCTGACTCCACACAGATAGTGACCCAAGCTGGGAATTGAACCTGGGACCCTGGCACTGTGAAGCAACAATGCTAACCACTGTGTTACCGTGCTGCCCCTTCACAATAACTTAATTGCAGTGTTAATGTAAGCCTACTTGTGACAATAAAGATCATTATTATCATTATTATTAAATACTGACACAACCTGGCAAAACGGCCAGGCTGAAATGCTCTACTGGAAGGAATAGGCAACTTTGGACCTTTGTTCCCAAAGTTCTCCACCACTGGGGTTTGCCTTGTGTCATGTCTCGATCTGTTGCAGGCTAATTAATAAAGATTGATGGCTATGATTAGTCAACGACTCCTTTACCATTATATTGTCCAACTGCAGGGAGGGTGCATGGTGTTCTTGGAAGACTTTGGTCTCTTTTCAATAATAATAATAATCACTTATTGTCACAAGTAGGCTTCAATGAAGTTACTGTGAAAAGCCCCTAGATTCCCATATTCCGATGTTTAAGGCTTGCCCAAATCCTACAATTTAAAAGGAAGTGAAATAGCATCTTGAAAAGGATGACATGTAGGTTTTGCAGCCTGCAGAGGTGATCTTCCATAGATATAAAAGATTTTAAGGCCGGAATTCTTCGGGCGTTGGGATTCTCTTTTTCCACCGGCAGCGCACCCCCGCCCCTGGGTTTCCCAGCGGCATGGGTTGGCTTCAATGGGAAATCCCATTGACAAGTGGCGGGAGTCGAGCATCCGGTCGCGGGTGAACGGTGCACTGCCGAGAAACACACGCGGCTTGGAGACAGGAGAATCCCACCTATTGAATACTACTTTAAAATAGTGGGAATTTATGTGGATTCTAATTAAAATTGTGTGGAAAGATCATCCGACTCTTTTTGAATGAAGCTCTGGAAAAGAGCACCATGGACTCAATACATTAACTCTCTTTCTCTCTCCACAGATGTTGCCAGACCTGCTGAGTCCATCCAGCGTTTTCTGTTTTTATTTCTTGTTGAGTGGAACTGTTCATTTGAATGAATACATTAAAACATTCATTGTGTGGGATCATTCAGCGGAGTGTTGAAGGAATGCTGCACTGTCAGAAATGCATTATTTTGGATGAAATGTTAAACTGAGGCTCCAGTTGACCTTTTAGGTGGACAAAAATGATCCTCTGGCATGAACTGAAGAATAACAGGGGAGTTTTCCCTTAAACTCTGGATAATACGTAGTCCTCAGCCAACATTGGTCATTTATTTCATTGTAGTCTTGGCTTTTCCTACACTATAACAGCAATTAAACTGGAAAAGTACTTTATCAAATGTAAAGAGATTTGTGACAGGGAAGGTGCTACATCAATGCAAGTCCTTTCATTTCTCCAAAATTCTCTGATGCACGGTTTGCAGAGATGTCCTGGAATATAACCGTGGTGAGGAGAATGGAAGTTAAATTGGTTGTGACAGACAATACACCTGCTTCATAAAGTGAAATGAGAGCTTTGCACAATATGCTGGGGATGGAAACAGAGCTGAGGAGAATGACAAAAGTAAGCATCCCCATTAAGGCGAAGTCATCGAATGAGCTCTGGCAATAATCCCACTTGTTGGGGGAAAAGCTGAATGAAGGATTTGTGCAGTCTTGTAATTATTAATTAACCCTAAAGTACGCATTGAGCAGTGTTGTGTTCTATAAAGTGAAGATATAATTGTAACATTGGGTAGCTCACAGATAATTCATTAAACTGAGGAAACATGCACATCGTCAAGAGCATCAGCATGAACGATCGGGAAACTAACAAGGATGTGTTGGATTATTACTTGGAATAACACAAATTTTTGGTCAGACTTTTCTTCTCTTAAAAAAGTAATGATGAGGGTGACCTAATATCCATGTACATGAATCCTGAAAAATTAATGTGCCGGTACAGCATGTAATTGGAAAACAAATGGAAGGCCTTAGTGCAAGGGGAATGGAGTAAAAAAGTAGGGAAGTCTTGCTACAACTGTACAGTCAGTAGTGAGACTTCACCTAGAGTATTGGGTACATGTCTGATCTCCTTACTTAAGGAGGGATGTAGTTACATTGCAAAATGTTCAGAGAATGTTCACTCGGCTGATTCCTGGGTTAATGGGTTTGCCTTATGAGGAAAGGTTGAGAGGTGATCTTATTGAAATATATAAGATTCTGAGGGGACTTCAGGTTAGACGGTGAAAGGATACGCCTCCTGATGGGGCAATTTAGAAATAGAGGCCACAGTTTAAAAATACAGGGGAGGCAGTGGCACAGTGGTAATATCACTGGACTAGTAATCAAAAGGTCCAGGTGAATGCTCTGGGACATAGGTTCAAACCCCACATTGGGATGGGAATTGGTGAAATTTAAATACAATGAATAAGTTTGGAATTAAAAAACTAATCTTTTAACAGTGGCCATGATACTACGACTGTTGTAAAATCCCATCTGGTTCACTAGTGTCCTTTAGGGAAGGAAATCTGCCGCCCTTACCTGGTCTGGCCTACATGTGACTCCAGACCCACAGCAATGTGGTTGACTCTTAAATGCCCTTGAAATGGCGCAGCAAGCCAATCAGCCATATCAAAAGGCTACAAAGTCTACAAAAAGGAATTAATCCAACAAAAAGGAGTGAAATTGACAAAAAGGAATAAAATTTACGGATCAACCAATATCGATCTACGCACCAGAAATGACAATGGCAGGTTGCAGCCCTGTCTGCCTTGCAAAGTCCTCTTTCCTAGTGTCTGGGAATGTATCAAAATTGGGAGAGCTGACCCATAGAACTGGGTGGTTTCTATAGGAACATTCGGCCATTGTGACTCCCATAAGTTTGTCTAGTTTTGCCTTAAATGCAACTGTACTGTTCACTTCAACCTCTTTCATAATTTAGAAGACCTCTAAGAACACGCTCCCTAAGGAGACAGGAGAAAGAGCTAGTATTGATTAATTAAAATGCAAATTTGCTAGGTTTATTTCAGAAATTATTTTAGGATACCTGACATGGGATAAGGGTAGCATGTTTGGGAGGAACAAATAGCTTTGGACTCATGGTTTACAAAGCTCTCTATTGCTGGGGGTTTCCTTGAATCATAATTACATCTGCTGTAGTCTCAATGAGTGTTATTACTCACCAATATCTCCATGATAATAATAATCTTTTTATTGTCACAAGTAGGCTGACATTAACACTGCAATGAAGTTACTGTGAAAAGCCCCTAGTCGTCACATTCCAGCGCCCGTTCGGGTACACGGAGGGAGAATTCAGAATTCTCAGCTGGCACGGGAATTGAACCAGGCTTTGTTCTGCATCACAGACCAGCTGTCCAGCCCACTGAGAGCCCCTAATCATTGCTATCCTGTGACTACTAGAATGGTGGAAGGCGATTAGATGCACTGTGGTCTTTATTCAACATTTCCTATGTAATGTGGACGTTCTCCATGCTGTGGTAGAATCTATCATAAGCCGAACCTCCTCAGTGAATATCAACAGGATTCATTGGAAGATCTTCAATTGTAGCATGGAAATAACCACCCCAGTTCGGTCAGAAATACCCTCAAACAGCCTGAATAAGGCAGCCTTAGCTTTTCACATTGATACATGTGTCCAGCGGTTAGACAAGAAATCAGACACCTTGAGGCCAGTTGCAAATTGTATAACTGAATTTAATCAATTTGAAAATTTATTGTCTAAGGGGAAGAGAAAATGTCCATGAACATGATCATGGATCGGCACTGTGGCACAGTGATTAGCACTGCTGTCTCACAGCGCCAGGGACCCAGGTTCAATTCCAACCTTGGGTGTCTCTTTGTGTGGGGTTTGCATGTTCTCCCTGTGACTGTGTGGGTTTTCTCTGGGTGCTCTGGTTTCCTCCCACAGTCCAAAGATATGCAGGTTAAGTGGATTGGCCTTGATAAATTGCCCCTTAGTGTCCAAAGATGTGCGGGTTAGGTGGGGTTACAGGGATAGGGCAGGGGAGCGGGCATGTGTTGGGTGCTTTTTCAGAATGTCAGTGCAGACTCGATAGGCCGAATGGCCTCCTTCTGCACTGTAGAAATTCTATGGTTCTATCGAAACCTGAAAAACGTATTTAGCAACTGCAACCTAGTAGTAGTAATCACTTATTGTCACAAGTAGGCTTCAATGAAGTTACTGTGAAACGCCCCTAGTCGCCACATTCCGGCGCCGGTTCGGGGAGGCTGGTACGGGAATTGAACCCACGCTGCTGGCATTGTTCTGCATTACCAGCCAGCTGTATAGCCCACTGTGCTAAACCAGCCCCTGGTCTGGCCTGCCTAAAGAAAGAACTATTTGGTCTTTTAAATCCTTAGGATTTCTTAATATATTTTACAGTCAATGAAGTACTTTTGAAGTGTACATTGTTGAAATGTAAGAAATTTGGCAGCCAATTTGTGCTGCAAACTTCTACAAACTGCAATCTGCTAGTGACACAAATTATCTTTTTTTTTAGTGTTGGCTGAGGATAAATATTGGCTCAGACACTCAGCTAAACATTCCTGGTCGTCTTCAAAGCAGTGCCATGAGATCTTCTATGTCCATCTACGAGGGTAGTTTAGTGTCTCGTCTGAAAGGTGACACCTCTGACAGTGCAGCACTCCCTCAGTATCAGGTTAAACATTGTACTCAAATCTCTGGAATAGGTCTTGAACACGCAACCTTGGTTTAGAGGCATTAGAGCTACCACTGAGCTACAATGAGTGCATTTAGGGTGGCATCTTTTTTTAATTACCGCGATGGGATGAATTGGCTGCATTGCTGTTTATTTGTCCCTCAATCAGGCTCTGACAGATATCATAAAATTCATGCAGGTACTTCAGTCGCCCATCAGTTCTTTCCAAAATGGCGGCTGTAGTAGTGCTGATGTAAACAAGGCCATAAGCAATCCGCCTCATATTCAGGCTGGGAATTCAGCGAACGTAAAATTGGGCCCATGGAAGTGAGGACGTGAATAGATTTTTTGTTTTTATTTTCTTCCGTCCTTAACGTGCAGAGTGGACGGGACAAGCCCTTAATCCATCTCCTTGCTTGCTCCAGACACCAACTCAAATTCAAATTGAATCCAATTCCTGGTCTCCACAAGAGAGTCATACAAAATCCAAGCTGACAAGAAAAGATTTTGCACCTCACCTTGGGGCTCGATCTGACGCTTGATCTTAGCCAAAAGGCCGAGACGCGAATCGAGGCCCTAATGCAGAATTCAATTTTTGGAGACCATCAAGACAGAGATAGGAAGGGATGGAGTCAGGGCCTTGAGCTCCCAGTTACAGTTATAAACCGCTCAAGGATTGGCTTCCTGAGTTCTGCCGTCCTCCAAAATCCCTTGATTAGGTAACTGCTGTACAGTAATTTCCAGATATCCACTTTTCTGTGTGTGTATGCACTGCACAGCAACAGGATACGATAATCGCAATGGGAAGTCCTTGGGCAAAAGTTAGTTCCTGAGACGCCAGATGTTTATGTCTGTGGCAGGGTAAACTTTAAAGAAGTGTTTTGTCTTTTTTTTGCTGTTTATTGTGACGGTGATTTCACAACAGCAAAAAAGAATGCTGGCAGTGATCTGGAGCAACAATACCCATGCGCCAATCGCGGGCATCGTCACAAAGGAGCGAGGTGAGATATTTTGGATTATGTAAGGAGCCAGTTTTGGTTCGAGTTTGAGCGTTTTGATGGCATTGCCTTCTGTTTTGCGGTGGAGGTGGAAACCTTTGCTTTTGGAGTTGGGCCAAATGGGAATGGCATTGGCGATGAAAGGGAAAGAAAGATGTTCCTAATTAATATTATTCTAATTTTAAAAGTAAGATACACTAAATGGGCGAGGGCACACACAAACACACACACACAGCAACTGCTATCCTGGACCCCTTGGAGGAGAGGGTTAACATTTATTTTAAACGCTGCATCAAGAACATTTCACCAGATTAATTGCTAGCCACCTCACCTCCCCTGGCAGCAACAGGTAGCTCCTGAAATGCATTCGTTTTCCACTCCCCGGCTCTTGTCATTTTTTTTCACCATGTTGGGTCACTTTATTCATTGTTTCCCTGCGGCAATGATTGATGTTCTGCGCGCTTAATCTCTCTGAGTGATAACTGTTCTCATGTAAATCCATGAGTCACTGACACAGCCCCCGCGACTGCTGACTACTGATTTAAATCCCGATTTACATTTCAATCTCGGCCTCATGAATGTGAAGAAGAGAGAGAGAGAGGGAGGGAGGGGGGGGGGTAGAATAACCCTGGCTGCAAATTAATATCGCGGAGGATATTTCAGCGGGTGGAGGAACGAGCTGAAAGCTCAGCAGAACCAGGCCGCCCATTGTATCCCAGGGAGGCCTTCATTCAGTGGGCACCAGTCAGTGGCATGAACAAGGGGGGGGGGGGGATAAATACAGGGGTGACACACATGTATTTCTGCTGCACCCGCGCGAGTGTATTTTCAAGGTATTTTTCCGTGGACAATTTTGTTTCCTGGGGAAAATGTTAAATGGTGTCTGCAGAGTTCTGGCGTGAAAATGGGGGTGGAGGAGGTGGGGGTCATGGACGATGGGGGGGGGGAGATGGAGTCGATGGGGGTGTTGGAGGAGGTGGGGGGGGGGATCATCAGAGAATTTACAGTGCAGAAAGAGGCCATTCGGCCCATCGGGTCTGCACCGACCCTTGGAAAGAGCATCCCATTTTAAGCCCACACTTCCAACCTATCCACACAACCCAGTAACCCCACCCAACCTTTTTTGGGGGGACACTCAAGGCAATTTAGCGCTGCCAATCCACCTAACCTGCACATCTTTGGACTGTGGGAGGAAACCGGAGCACCTGGAGGAAACCCACGCAGACACGGGGAGGAGAGCAAATGCCACACAGTCACCTGAGGCCCGAATTAAACTCAGGTCCCTGGCGCTGGAGGAGAGGATAGACGAGGTAGGGAAGACGGAGTTGATGTGGTGATGGTGGATGTGGGGAGGGGGGAGGTGATGGAGGAGGTGGGGAGACTGAGGTGGATGTGGTGGGTGATGGAGGAGGTACAGGTGGGAGATGGAGGGGATGGAGGTGATGGTGAGGGTTGGAGGACATGGTGGCTGGAGATGGTAGAGTTGAGGGGGTGGAGGGGGATGGAGATGGTGGTGGGGGTTGGAAGAAATGGAGGTGGGGGACAGAGGAGGTGGAGGTGAGGGAGGTTAGGGGTGGAAGTGGTGGCGTGATGGAGGAGGTGGAGGAAGGATGGAGGTGGTGGGGATATGGAGGGGGTATAGGTGAGGGTGCAGGAGGGGAATGTAGGAGATGTTGGGGATGTGGAGGACTTATTGGTGAGGGGGCAGGATGAGGGATGGAGGTGGTTGGGAGATGGAGGAGCGGTGCGGGGGTTTGTGAGGGGTTAGGGTGGTGGGGGGGATGCAGGAGGTGATGGGGATATGGAGGAGGTATAGGTAAGGGGGAAGGAGGGGGATGGAGGAAGTGGTGGGGATATGGAGGAGGTATAGGTGAGGGGGCAGGAGGAGGATGGAGGAAGTTATACTGCCGCTGCCTGGGGAAAGCGGGCAGTATAATCAAAGATCCCTCCCACCCGGCTTACTCACTCTTCCAACTTCTTCCATCAGGCAGGAGATACAGAAGTCTGAGAACACGCACGAACAGACTCAAAAACAGCTTCTTACCCACTGTTACCAGAGTCCTAAATGACCCTCTTATGGACTGACTTCATTAACACTACACCCTGTATGCTTCATCCGATGCCAGTGCTTATGGAGTTACATTGTATATGTTGTGTTGCCCTATTATGTATTTTCTTTTAGTCACCTTTTCTTCTCATGTACTTAATGATCTGTTGAGCTGCTCGCAGAAAAATACTTTTCACTGTACCTCGGTACACGTGACAATAAACAAATCCAATCCAATCCAAGTGGTGGGGATATGGAGGAGGTATGGGTGAGGGGGCAGGGGGAGGGATGGAAGTGGTTGGGGGATGGGGGTTGGAGGAGGTGGTAGTGGGAGGGTGTGTGTGTGGGGGGGGGGGGGGGGCGGGTGCAGGAGGTGCAGGCGGGGCCGGGGTGGGGGTAGTTGGTGGCTGGAAATGTAATTTGTTTCTCCTTTGCAGTATGAAAGAGGAGAAAAATTGAGTGGCTAATGGGCTGAAATTGGCGCTGCCCTTCGCCTATCCTCCGAAGCTTTGAACAGCCGGTATGATATGGATTGAGCGAGACCCCCTCAGAGAGCGGTAACCTTAAACCAACTTTTTTTAAAAAAACCTTCGGGAAAGGGCTGCCAATCACCCTGGAAAACAACATTTCCATCGATTCCTCTGTCCGGGTGATTTATGGCTTCATTTTACAGTAATTGAGAATTAGTGAGAAGATTATCAAGGCTCAACACCTCGCTTTGATATGCACACTGAGCAGCGTAATTTGTCACTTTGGGATGTTGGACACTTTTTAGCTACACCGGGGTCTCTTTCTAATTGAATTCTGGGATAACGTGGAAATTAATTTGACACAGGGAGAGAGGGAGAGAGAAAAAATTTGAATACCAGCCAAGCTCGGCTATTGAAACGCTGTCCTGCAGGCTGTGGAGAGATATTGATCCAAATCACTTTCAATTGCCAGCCAGATGAGGTTCGCAAGACACTAAATCTTATTTTACCTCATATTAAACCAGTTCATCCGCAGCAATCTGCGGCGGATAAGGAATATTACATTTCATTTCGCCCGACTGCATCGAGACGGCGGGGGGGGGGGGGGGGGGACTTTTGAAGGATTCACTTCGCCCGGCCGAATATGTGCAACAATGTTTATTTGAAGTGGCCGGTTAGGGATTCAATTACGGCCTTTTTTTGTCTGGTGGGGTTGTCCACGTGTAATTTGCCACCTGAACAATTGCAATGGGACCACTGGAAGGCAGTTAACGCAGTCCCGTCAAAAAGCCTTTGCTGCGGTGGGAGACAGGGGCACGAGATTACCCCCAACCCCCTCCCCTCTCTCTCCAACATGAACACACAAAAAAAAAACCACCCTCTGCCCCCTAAAATCAGTCCTGCGCCAGGAAAACGGGTGTCTCCCGCAATGATATTCATTAGATATATTAACAGAAGTAAAAATTACATTAAAATGATGTAACCTGTTCTCGCACAGAAGAGGTGTCGTTTGCATTCTGTTTAACAAGTATATAGCCTTTGGCAGAGTGGGGTATTTCCTTCCCCCCCCCCCCCCATCACCCCCCACGCCCCCCCCCCCCCACCCCAGTTTCTGTGCCATCTGCATTGCAGCCAGGTGAGCCAGGGTTTTATCACAAATGTATTTTTCAATTGTTTCCTTCGAATGTCTCAAACATCTGAGGTGGGATTGAACTCCACTCACTGACCCCCCCCCCCTCCCCCCACCCACCCCTCTCCCCACCCTCCCGGCCAGTTAGATAAATGAGAGTCAAGATGCCAGGGTATTCCAGCAATGCCCGCGACTCCCGGTTTCGAGGGGAACCTATTTGAGATGTCTTCAATGGAAGAAGATGCCCTCAACAAACAGGCGGCTGCATTGTTCAAAGCAAGCGCGGTTTCAGGATCGAGCACAGACTGGAGTTTGCGACCACAAGAGAAAATGCTGGGAAATCTCAGCAGGTCTGGCAGCCTCTGTGAGGAGAGGACGGAGTCTAGTCCAGGTGACCCTTTGAGTTTGCGAGATCTCCACTGTGGTGAAACTGGGCGTGCTGGACTGGACAGTGATGGTTTAGGGATAAAACTGCCTGGGTTCAGCTGGGACTGTGAGAAACAGCAGCAAGTCTTCACCCCCCTCCCCTTTGGTACTTTCTGGATTTGTCTATCACCCCTGTACCGCCCCCCCTCCCCCGCCGCCGCCCACGCACCACCTCCCAGCAGGCTGCCAGGGACCCAACAGCAAAGTTAAGCGGGGTTGTTGGGGGGGGGGGGGGGGGGTGGAATTGGGGGATGGTGCTGTTGGGGGGGGGGTAGGTTAATGAGGTGAAAATGAAAAGGAAAACCGCTTATTGTCACAAGTAGGCATCGAATGAAATGACTGTGAAAAGCCCCTAGTCGCCACATTCCGGCGCTGGTTCGGGGAGGCCCGTACGGGAATTGAGCCCATGCTGCTGGCCTGCCTTGGTCTGCTTTCAAAGCCAGCTATTTAGCCTTGTGGTAAACCCCCAGTGATGGGGGTGCTGATGGTGTTTGGCAGGTGGGGGTGGTCTTGGGGAGGAGGGAGTTTGGTGAGGGGTGGGTGGGTGGGGTTGGGGGGAGGTGAGGGGGAGGGTTTTGGTGTTGGGAGGGTGATGGTGAGGGGGAGGGGGTTGGTGATGGGAGGGTGATGGTGAGGGGTGGAGTTAGTGTTGGCAGGGTGGTAGTGAGGGGGTGGGGTGGGAGAGGGGTGGGGGTTGGTGATGGTGAGGGGTGGGGTTAGTGTTGGGAGGGTGGTGGGGTGGCAGAGGGGTGGGGTTGTTGGTGGGAGGATGGTGGGGGTTGGTGTTGGGTGGATGGTATGGGCGGGTTGGTGTTGGGAGGGTGGTGGTGAGGGGTTGGTGTTGGGAGGGTGGTGGTGAGGGGGTGGGGGTTGGTGTTGGGAGGATGGTGGGGCGGGTTGGTGTTGGGAGGGTGGAGGTGAGGGGGTGCGTTTTGTGTTGGGAGGGTGGGGGTGGTCTTGGGGAGGTGGGAGTGTTGCTGTGGGATCTGTGGGCTGCTGGTGGGGGGAGGTGAGGGAGGGGGTGGGAGGGTGGGGTGGTCTTGGGGAGGTGGGAGTGTTGGTGAGGGGTGGGTGGGCTGCTAGTGGGGGGGAGGTGAGGGGGAGGGGGTTGGGAGGGTGAGGGGATGGATTTGGTGTTGGGAGCGTGGGGGTGAGGGGTGGGGTTGGTGTTGGGAGGATGGTGAGGGGGTGGGGGTTGGTGTTGGGGAGGTGGGAGTGTTGGTGAGGGATGTGTGGGCTGCTGGTGGGGGTGGGAAGGAGAAGGAGGGGGTTGGGAGGGTGGGGGTGGTCTTGGGGAGGTGGGAGTGTTGGTGAGGGATGCGTGGGCTGCTGGCGGGGGGAGGTGAAGGAGGGGGATGGGTTTGGTGTTGGGAGCGTGGGGGTGAGGCATGGGTTTGATGTTGGGAGGGTGGGGGTGAGGGGTGGGGTTGGTGTTGGGAGGGTGGTGGTGAGGGGGTGGGGCTTGGTGTTGGGAGGATGGTGGGGGTGGATTGGTGTTGGGAGGGTGGGGTGGGTTTGGTATTGGGAGGGTGGGGTGTGGTCTTGGGGAGGTGGGAGTTTTGGTGAGGGGTGGGAGGTGAGGGACGGGGTTGAGAGGATGGGGGTGAGTGGGTGGGTTTGGTGTTGGGAGGGTGGGGGTCAGGGGTGGGTTTGATGTTGGGAGGGTGGGGGTGAGGGGTGGGTTTGGTGTTGGGAGAGTGGGGATGTTATTGGGGGGGATGTTCGGGTCCTGGTGAGGGGTGTGTGGTGGTTTGACGATTGTGTGTGTGTGTGTGTGTGGGAGGGGGGGGGGGGGGGGGCTGAGGGGGAGGGGGAGATGTCAGGAGTCAGCAGCAGGAAGGATAACTGAAAGGCTGATAGAGACATCCTGACAGCTGTAATAGATCTCCGATAGATCCATCATGCCAGTAATTTGCTACAAATTTAACATACATCACTATGGTCAGGAGAAGCTGTATCTGTCTTGTCGGGGCATCAGCCCGAATAACAGTGAAAGCTCCTGTTACTGCTGACCCCTTTGACCCCCCTCTCTGGATTGACACTGCGGCGTGAGCTTGACCTCAGAAGCAGCAGATGGCAATAGAGCAGTGGTCCCGCTTACTCAAAGGGGGGCGAGCGATGCAATTCGATTCCTTGAATTTATCAGGACCCCTTAGCCAACATATTTTGCTCGCAACCTTAAACGCTAAATACGTATTTTGTGCTAACATACTTATGGCCAAACTATTATTGCTACGACGCGGCGTTAGCCTTTAAAAAAATAAAGACGGCCAGGCATCTTATTGTTGCCATTGAATCCCGCTATGGTCAGGGGCAGGGTCGGATAAGTAAGGCCTCTACTTGCGGGGGGGGGGTGGGGGGGTGGATATCAACAACAGTAAGCTCTCAGTGTTGGTAAGTCTCAACTGGGGGGCGGGCGGGGGGGGGGGATAATAACGTGAGGCAAACCGGCAGCATATGAATATATGGGTGACATAAAACAGGGCAGACATTCCGGAATGTATCCTGTGAACTAACTGATTGTCAAACAAAGAGCACTTGCTCGTCGGGAAAGGGTTGGGGGGGGGGGGGGGGGTGCAGGTTGGAAATAGGGAGAGTGCAACAAGGAAGAAAAAAACTCTGGTAATTGAGTTTTTCTTTTGAAAATTAGATAGTGAGAATTTTGCATAACCTAACTGTATTACTGAGATATAATTTGGCTGAAGTTGGTAGCTGTACTGCATGTGGAAGCTTAATAAAACGTGTCAGTTAAAATGAAAATACAGCTTGTGTAATTAAATTTAATTGGATCCTGTCACTATAAATCCTCTTCGTTTGTCACTGTTACTACAGAATTGCAGCTTGTAGCTTGCTAATTTCAATCTTGCAAGCTGTGCACCAGACTTAAACTATAATGCCCTCAGAATTATGTTTATTTGTTTATCTTCGGGAGTGGGTGGGGAAGCGGGAGGGGAGGGGTTCAAGGAAACAAAACTAACGGTGGTGTGAGAAAGCGGCCAGCTCGCTTTCCATTCACAATTAGAATTATGATTTAGATATGTGCGCGGTCGTTGGGCACATTGGTTTGAATGCAGAGAGAGAGGGAGAGGGACAGACACTACATGAATGTTTTTACACCGGGTCAGAGAGGTTGCTGCTTGGGCTGAATGCTAAACTGCACCGGGGAGGGCTCCCGGCTGCTCTGAATTCTCTGCAATCCTGACGCTAATCCACATCCCCGGCAACCCATTAAACCATTCCTTCCTCTTTCCCTCATCATGCCGCCTTCTAATTTGACAATGACAAAGAGCTTCGGTGCAATTTTAAATTTCATAATTTTAATCTGTCAAAAGCCTGACATTTAATTAGTGCCCTCCTAACCTATGCCTGCGCACTTGAAGGTTACTGTAGATTTTCTTTTAGAATCTCCTCCAGAATGGTGGATTAATAAGTATGTACATCACTGGCTGAGATAAAGACAATACACGGCCAATGGCCCATTAGCTTTCAATCGAGACAGATGAGGTTAATAGTATTTTATAGTGTCTCTGTATTCTATGGAGGGTGATTAAGATCCCTTTTCATTCCTGCTAGGATTGTTGATTGAAATCGCCTCGTACAGTTCACATTAGTAGGTTTCAACGTGTGAATTTGTTTAAATTAGGACGAGCAGTAAATAATGGGGCATCGCTCTACCTGTCGCTGCTGAGGGCTGCGGTGTACAGATGCTTCAATCACGGGCGTTAGACGCCTAATTTCACAACCCTGCCCTTCAGCCACCAAGATAGATTGGAGACTCTAATACCCGATCGGAATTCATGGATTGGGGGAGAGACAAATAAAATGAAAGGTCAGCTATGAAGAAAGGCTGGTTAGGCAGGGGTTGTTTTCCTTAGACCAGAGAAGCCTTGAGGGGGGGGGGGGGGGGGGGCGGAGGTGCGTATTGAGGTGTACACAATTATGAGGAACATAGCTAGGGAGAAACGTTTCCCCTTAGTAGACGGCTCATTAGGCCCTTGGAGCAAAAGTCGGCCATTCGGCCCATCGAGACTGTGTTATTCAATTAGATCACGAGGGATCTGATATGATAATCCACGGGCAGCATGGTAGCACAAGTGGATAGCACTGTGGCTTCACATCGCCAGGGTCCCAGGTTCGATTCCCCGCTGGGTCACTGTCTGTGCGGAGTCTGCACGTTCTCCCCGTGTCGGCGTGGGTTTCCTCCGGGTGCTCCGGTTTCCTCCCACAGTCCAAAGATGTGTAGGTTAGGTGGATTGGCCATGATAAATTACCCTTAGTGACCAAAAAAGGTTAGGAGGGGTTATTGGATTACGGGGATAGGTTCGAAGTGAGGGCTTAAGTGGGTCGGTGCAGACTCGATGGGCCGAATGGCCTCCTTCTGCACTGTATGTTCTATGTTCTACTTCCACTTTCCTGCCTTGTCAATAGCCAGGGGGCATAGATTTAAGATAAGGGCGGGAGATTTAGAGGGGATTTGAGGAGAAACTTTATTCGAGGGTATTGGCAATCTGGAACTCACTGTCTGAAAGGGTGGTAGAGATGGGAACCCTCATAGCATTTCATAAGAATAATCTTTATCGTCACAAGTAGGCTAACATTAATACTGCAATGAAGTTGCTGTGAAAAGCCCCTAGACGCCACATTCCGGCACCTGTTCGGGTACACAGAGGAAGAATTCAGAATGTCCAATTCACCGAACAAGCACATCTTTCGGGACCTGTGGGAGGAAACTGGAGCAGCCAGAGGAAACCCACGCAGACACGGGGAGAACGTGCAGACTCCGCACAGACAGTGGCCCAAGCCAGGAATCGAACCTGCGACCCTGGTGTTGTGAAGCAACTGTGCTAACCCCAGTGCTAACTTGCCGCCCTAAGAGGCATTGAGATGAGCACTTGAAACTCCATAGCATACAAGGCTACGGACCAAGTGCTGGGAAATGGAATTGGAATAAATAGGTGCCCGGTATCCGGCACAGTCACGATGGGCCAAAGTGCCTCTCTTGTGCTATAAAACTCTATGTTCCCTTTTTAAAGCTCTTCTTTGCATACTTTATACATAGGAATTAGATGAAGCCCATCAGTTCCTCGAGCCTATTCTGACATTCAGGAAGATCCCCCCCGATCTGTAGCATAACTTCATTCCCACTCCTTGGTTCATTATCCCTCAATGCCCTGAACTAGAGGAAAGAAAAGGGATCACAGACTTAAAATGATTTCATTGAGCGAGGATCTATTGTTTGTTTTGTTGTGTGGGGCTCCACAGTTCCCCCACACTTTGCAGTATAATATAAGACTCAACTCCAACAATGGCCGGGATTCTCCCCTACCCGGCGGGGCGGGGGGTCGGGGGAAACCACTCTGGCGTCAGGCCGCACCTTTAGGGGCCAAGCCCTCGCCGTGAGGGGCTAGACCCGCGCCGGAGTGGTTTCCGTTCCACTGGCTGGCGTGGAAGGCATTTGGCGCCATGCCAGCCGGGGCCGAAAGGACTTCGCCGACTAGCGGAAGTCCGCACATGCACGGGAGCATCAGCGGCCGCTGACGCATCCCCGCGGGGGGGTGTCTCTTAGTCTCTTATGCATCGGCCACGGTGAAGGCTGTGGCCGAGGCGGAGGGAAAAGAGCGCCCCCACGGCACAGGCCCGCCGATCGGTGGGCCCGATCATGGGCCAGGCCACCGTGGGGACACCCCGGGGGCAGATCTCGGCTGGTAAGAGAGGTGTTTTGATTCTTGCCGGCGGGACAGGCATTCCAGCAGCGGGACTTCGGCCCATCGCCGACCGGCGTGGCATGATTCCTGCCCCCGCCGAATATCCGGTGCGTGAGAATTCGGCAACCAGCAGGGGCAGGATTCACGCCAACTCCCGGCAATTCTCCGACCCGGCGGGGGGGGTCGGAGAATGAAATGAAAATCGCTTATTGTCACAAGTAGGCTTCAAATGAAGTTACTGTGAGAAGCCCCTAGTCGCCACATTCCAGCACCTGTTCGGGGAGGCTGTTACGGGAATCGAACCGTGCTGCTGGTCTGCCTTGGTCTGCTTTCAAAGCCAGTGATTTAGCCCTGTGCTAAACAGTCCATGTGTTGAAATCCTGCCCAATGTATTTGTTTCTCTGGAAATATTCACATGTTGGGATCCATACAGCATTATTTCAGGGCTGGTTGAAATAGGTATTCCAAACCCCACCCCCCAAAGTGAAAAAATAGTTGTACAATTGTCCCTTTTGTTGTGGCCAGTTAATAGCACTCCTGTCACTGCATCAGAAGGTTGTGGCTTCGAATTGAGTACAAAATCTAGGCTGATACTCCAGTGCAGTACTGAGGGAGTGCTGCAATGTTAGCGCAGACAATAAAGCAAGGCCCTATCTACCCTCACTGATGGACGCAAAGGTCCCACACTCCTATTTTAAAGGGGAGCAAATGGGAGCTCCCAGCATCCTGGTCAATATTTATCACTTGACCAACATCAATAAAACAGTTTCTCTGAATATTATATCATTGCTGTTTGTGGTTCCTTGTTAGCTGTCATATTACAACAGTGACTGCTCTTCAAAAGTACTTCATTGGCTGTGCGTTGGGCCAACTGAAGAATCATAGAATGGCACAGCGCACAATGAGACCATTCAGCCCATCATGCCTGTTTCAGCTTTTTGAAAGAGCAATCCAATTAGTCTCCAGTTGCCCTGTTCTTTTCTATTATCCTACAAGATCATCACCTTCATGTATTGAAGTGGGGTGGCACGGTAGCATAGTGGTTAGCACTGTTGCTTCACAGCGCCAGGGACCCGGGTTCAATTCCTACCATGGGTCATGTCTGTGGGTGTCTGTGTGGAGTCTGCACATTTTTCCCGTGTCTGCATGGGTTTCCTTCGGGTGCTCCGGTTTCCTCCCACAAGACCTGAAAGACGTGCTGTTAGGTGAATTGGACATTCTGAATTCTCCCTCAGTGTACCCAAACAGGCACTGGAGTGTGGTGACTAGGGGCTTTTCACAGTAACATTATTGCAGTGTTAATCGAATTTCATAGAATTTACAGTGCAGAAGGAGGCCATTCAGCCCATCGAGTCTGCACCGGCTCTTGGAAAGAGCACCCTACCCAAGGTCAACATCTCCACCCTATCCCCATAACCCAGTAACCCCACCCAACACTAAGGGCAATTTTGGACACTAAGGGCAATTTATCATGGCCAATCCACCTAACCTGCACATCTTTGGACTGTGGGAGGAAACCGGAGCACCCGGAGGAAACCCACGCACACACGGGGAGGATGTGCAGACTCCGCATAGACAGTAACCCAAGCCGGAATCGAACCTGGGACCCTGGAGCTGTGAAGCAATTGTGCTATCCACAATGCTACCGTGCTGCCCAAACAAGGATCATAGAATTTGCAGAGCAGAAGGAGGCCATTCACTCCATCGCGTCTGCACCAGCTCTTGGAAAGAGCACCCTACCCAAGGCCATATCTCCACCCTATCCCCATAACCCAGTATTCCCACCTAACCTAAGGGCAATTTATCATGGCCAATCCACCGAACCCACACATCTTTGGACTGTGGGAGAAAACCGGAGCACCCGGAGGAAACCCACGCAGACACGGGGAGAACGTGCAAACTCCACACAGACAGTGACCCAAGCCGGGAATCCCACCTGGGACCCTGGAGCTGTGAAGCAACTGTGCTACCACTGTGCTACCATGCCGGGACAATAACGATTATTATTATTAATCCAATTTCCCATTTAATGTTATTGTTGATTCTGCTTCCAGGCAATGCATTCATGATCACAACAACTTAGGGGGTTTAAAGAAAATTCTCATCTTGCCTCTGGGTGCGATTTAACCAGAAAAAAGTCTATGTCTGGATGGGGCACATTTAGCCGGGTGTCTCTCAGCGACTGCAGTGCCAAGAGACATCTCGCTATTCAATGGCACTTGGATTTTGTTTTGTGCTCGGGGAATTTCTCTCTGCCGAGGCCGCATTTGAGTCATTTCTGCTGGCGAGCCCAGCAGTAAAGGGTCCTGGCAGATCAAGGTGCCAATTCGCCTGACTGCCCTGACCCCCCACCTTCAGCACCCACCCCCTGTGATTTTGACCCCCCTCCTCCTCCCAACCTCGGGGAGGTGGCATTGCCAGGATGCCTGGCTGGCAGTGCCAAGTGCGCTGTTGCCAGAGGGAGTGCCAGGGTACCATCCTGCACTGTCCCCAACCACCCGGGGTCTCTAATGCTCTGGTATAACCCCCCCCCCCACCCCCCAACCATAACTGGTCCAAGTTTGTGGAAACCAGTACTAAACGGTGCCCTGGCAAGGTTTCCCGGGCATCGCGAAGCCTCTCATGAAATTCAATGGCCTCATCCCGACACCGCGTTGAACGAGACAAGGTCATTAAATCCTACCCCACATTTTTGGGTGCAAAGAGAGAAGGAGAAACAAATGCAGACTTGCAAAGGAAGAGGAGCCTGCCTAAGATCCACCAGGAGGCAGAGAATTTGGGCAGTCTTTTAACCCACCTATTTGAAGAACCAAACAGGGTTTTTTCTGCAGGGCTTCGACTGCACCTCACCGAGAATGACGTCGGAGAAACCTACTGCTGCAAGCAGTAAGTAACTGCAACCTTTCTTCATAAACCTCCAACTGTTATTTCTTCAGAGGTCCAATAAAGGGAATCATAGTCCTGCAGTGCTTCAAGACCTCATTTTGAAGGCCGCAAGTGTGACAGTGAAGGTTTGGATTTTTATGACCTAAGTGCATGCTACCTGTTTTATAATCACATTTACGTGTGTGTATGCTTGTTTGTGACCGTGTGAGTGGGTGCGGTTTCTACCACATTTCTGGTGTTGAGTAATGAACATTTATCCTTCTTAAAACCTCACGGGAAAACCTGCAATGTGTCTGTTCTTGGGAGTTACAGTACACAAGGGATTAAAACACTTTCCTTTTGACACACATCTATTCTGGGTTAGCCTAGAAGTGGAAAAACAGAGAATCATTCTGCTATTTCTCTCATCTGTAACGACCCTGTCCAAAGCTTCCTTCGACACCCTTCCTAAAGTGTGTTGCCCAGAATTCAACATAATACTTCAGGGGCCTAGCCAGTGATTTAAGAAGGTTTAGCATAACCTTCTTGCCTTTGTGCTCAATTAACTAAATTTTGTCAGATAGGTCCCAATCCAGATGTCAACCTGAATACTGGGGTTGGGAATCTGGAAGTGGCTGTGGTGGGACATCATTTATAGAACTCATGAAGTCTCCTTCTTCAACTGAAATAAAAAAAGGCACAGGGCGGCACAATGGCGCAGTGGTTAGCACTGCTGTCTCACGGCACCGAGGACCCGGGTTCGATCCCGGCCCCAGGTCACTGTGGAGTTTGCACATTCTCCCCATGTCTGCGTGGGTCTCACCTCCACAACCCAATGATGTGCAGGTTAGGTTGATTGGCCACGCTAAATTGCCCCTTAATTGGAAAAAAAGGAAGGCACAGTATTGTGATGGGCCTTGGGACTGGTGGGTAATCCTTCCAGAAGGATATCTGTGACTGCTCCTGAGCCCCTATGAAGCAACTATGTCATGCAGCCTATGGTGCCCTGTCGACATCTCTATGAGAGATCGTCTTGAAGGAGTTGTCAGGCTCCACACTTAGTGGGAGCATTGCCAGTGCCTTTGAAAAATAGATCCGAAGTATGACCTTAATTGTCTTAATTGGCTGCCTGACTCTGTAGAGTGGACTGCCAACTTTGTTCCCAGACTGCCCCATGGAAAATCCCTCGGAAAAGGGAAGGCCTAGGGGAGATTTCTCTACACGGCTTTTCCCTATTTTCCTTACCCTCCCCAGCTTCCAAATCCATCTCCACTTGGTTGGGAATGTGCCTAAAATGTATAAAACCAAGGATCTTGTAAGTATGTTACGCAGCCTGCTCAACTTGTCCAGCCATGTCTAAAGATTTTTAAAAAATGAATGTATAGTATGTGGGCGATACTGACTAGGCCAGATTCTTCATTGCCATTGAGAAGATGGTGTCTTGAGCCACTGTAATCCATGTGATGTAGGCACATCTACAGTGGTCCTTATTTGATTTTATTGCAGCAGCTGGATACAACCAAGTGTCTTGCAGGTCATTTCAGCGGGCAGTTAAGAGCCCACTGCATTGCTGTGGATCTGGAGTCACATGTTGGCTAAATTGGGCAAGGAGAGAAGATTTCTTATCCTGAAGGACACAAATGAATCAGGTGGGCTTGAAACAGCAGTCCAACATTTTCCTGGTCACCATTATTGAGACTAGCTTTATAAGTCCAGATTTCTTTTTATTGATTGAATTTAAATTCCACAGCTGCCATGGTAGAATGTGAACTCGTGTCTCTAGCGTTTTATTCCAGACCTCAGGATTACTGGGCCAGTTACATTAGCACTGTGCTATCATTCCCACACATATACCTTCAGGCCTCACTGTTCCTGCGCCCCCTTTAAAATTGCATCATTTGGCTTATAATGTATTTTCTCAAAACGAATCACTCTCGCTTCTCTGCTACAAATTGCATCTTCAATATCTCTCCCAGTTTCACCAGACTATGCTCTCACGAAGCCTCTTGCTATCCTCCCCTAACTGTTTACTACATTTCTGAGTTCCATTTCATAGAATCGCTGAGTCATCTGCGGCACAGAAGGAGGTCAAACAGTCCATGCTGGCTGTCCACGGACCAATCCTGTCCGCTCCATTCACCCCCTCTGCCCCCATAGCCCACCTGCAAACATTGAAATTATGCCCTGTGTAACCAAGAGCAGGCTATTAATATGTATCAACATAGATAATATGAGGCCGGGCGGCACGGTGTCTCAGTGGTTAGCACTGCTGCCTCACGGCGCCGAGGACCCAGGTACGATCCCGTACCCGGGTTATTGTCTGTGTGGAGTTTGCACATTCTTCCTATGTCTGCGCGGGTCTCACCCCCACAAAACAAAATATGTGCAGGTTAGGTGGATTGGCCATGCTAAATTGCCCCTTAATTGCAAAAAAAGAATTGGGTACTTTAAATTTCTATTAAAAAAATAATATGAGGCCAGAAAAGGCGCTATATCAATGCAACTTCTCTACTTGTTTGCTTTGAAGTAATTTGTAAGTGGAAGATCTAGGTCGATTCTGCTAGTTTTGTGGCAATTGACAAGAAGATGAAGTACTATAATGATATTGTGTGTTTACTACTTCAGTTTATCAGTGTTCCATGGATATACATACCTATGGAAATATATATATATAAAATTTGGGGAAAAATGAGCCAGACTGGCACATGTGATTACTGTCAATGAATGCAACGTAGCAATATGATCAAGGCATCTCAATAAATGTCATAAATAGCTACTAGTTCTGCTCATAACTGCCCTATGAACCTCTAAATTGGATGACATCCTTCAGTCCTGACGCACAGTCAATGTTTTCTGTGTCAGGGTGCAAGACATTGCAGGGCAATGCTGCTGAGAGAACCAGGGAGGCAGTGACACTGATTAGTTTGACATGTGAAAAAAGGCAGTCAAAGTAGACTTGTGACAGCGTTGTGATGTTGCCACAGTCGCCTTTACAACTTGAGCAGCTTCTGGAGTTTATTTCTAATTGATTCACATACCAATTGCGAACAATGTGAGCTTCTTCCCTTCCGAGAGACTGAAACATTTCACCAGGCTCTATCTCAATTCCCAAGCTGACTTTCAGTCAGCAGCCCCTCCACCCCCACCCCCCACCTCACCCAAATGGTCACTTATATGCCTTCCAACAATTGACCACCTCAATCCATCTGTTGCATTCACATCTGGCCAGAACCTGAAGCTGACTTCAGGCAGTCAGACAAAACATCCTGTCTGAATGTCTACATTATAATGAAGATAGTAATAAGGCAGGAACTCAATATATTGTGTATAGTATTTAACATATGCACCCACATTTATATTCACTTACACAGGCACAATCACTAAAATATGCTCACAATCATAATGACACTCCGCACATTCACACTGAGTTCCATTATTGTAAACATATATCTTCAGTTAAAGATTTTACGATCATTTTTATATTGTATTAAATATTCCATTTCTAAAATACATGCTAACTGCATAATTGCCTCATATATAACCACAATAAATACAAAATACAGAGTCTCAAGTGAATCGCATGGAATTATTATTGAGTTCTCCGATCAGATCCCACTTAAATTCACAGGAATTAGCATGAGACTCAACTCAGTGTTCCTGCACTGGGCTATTAGAATAGGACAACTATCACACGTTCCTAGCACTGGGCTATCATAATACCGAGAGTTGATCAAAAGTGGGTATGATATGAATTTGGCTTTTATATAGAAAGATAAATAAAGTAAATTTATATATTGCATTTCACTAACATGTTCCAAAGTGACACACAGCCAAAGTTAAGTATTTTTGAAGAGCAATCACTGCTCCATGTTTGAGGGGTAAGGTCAGGGATAGAGGAGATGCAGTAGGGTGGCAAGGTAGCACAGTGGATAGCACTGTTGCTTCACAGCTCCAAGGTCCCAGGTTCGATTCCTGGCTTGGGTCACTGTCTGTGTGTCGTCTGCACGTTCTCCCTGTGTCTGCGTGGGTTTCCTCCGGGTGCTCCTGTTTTCTCCCACAAGTCCCGAAAGACGTGCTGTTAGGTGAATTGGATATTTGAATTCTCCCTCTGTGTACCCGAACAGGCGCTGAAATGTGATGAGTAGGGGCTTTTCACGGTAACTTCATTGCACATTTAATGTAAGCCTACTTGTGACAATGAAGATTATTATATTATTATATAGTAAGTGCAGTGCCAGGGAACTCAGTTTGGATAGTGATGGCTTGGATTCCGAAAGCTCAATGCAAACCAGTCGAAATTACAGATGATGTCAAACTTGGAGGAACTAGACAGCCTGGAATATGATAGGAATAATTTTTTTTTAAATTTAGAAAACCCAATTCATTTTTTTTTTCAATTAAGGGGCAATTTAGAGTGGCCAATCCACCTACCCTGCAATCTGTTGGGTTGTGGGGGCGAAACCCACGCAAACACGGGGAGAATGTGCAAACTCCACACGGACAGTGATGTGATAGGAATCATGAAACAAACATATAATTGGGTCAAAAAAAGGCAGATCAAGTTATGTGGAGAGACATGCAAAATATTGCACATAGGAAGAAAAATGAGCAGTATACAACCTGCATATACACCTGAAATGGTTACGGGTGAAGCCGAGAAAGTCCCAGGTATCGCAGAGATTCGATGTTTAACATGTACAGTCAATAGGAAACAACAATCAGCCAAACCTGTAGGATGACGAAAGACACCACAAAGTTCATGAATGAAGTAAGAGAGAGGGTGGATGAAGGTGTTGCAGTGGTTGTTGAAAATGTGGACTTCCAAATGACATTTGATAAAGTACCGCCGATCGGAGTTTGTCAGACAAGAGGTGCACATGGTAACAGAGGAATGGTGTTCACAATCTTGCTTAAGGATAGGAGACAGAGAATATTGGTGAGTGGATTTTCTGAGTATGCTGTGGGATGCCTTATGGGTCGACTTTAGCACCATGACTTTTCTCATTTAATATATAAAATACTTATTTTTGGGTTTAGGGAGAACAATTTCAAAGTTTGAAGATGATACAAAACTTGGAAACATGGTTAAAAAGTGGACAGGATTGGAGGAGGCTTTAGGAAGGCATAGACAGCTTGGTGAAATAGGCAGACACATGACAGGTACAGTTTAATGGAGATAAACTTGAAATCATGTGCTTTGAGAGAAAAAACATAGAGACAGGATAATCTATATGGTATTATTATTTCTAGGGGAACGAGGTCGAAAGCAGAGAGACCTGGAGTGCATATTCATCGAATCATAGAATCCCTACAGTGTAGAAGGAGGCCATTTGACCCATCGAGTCTGCACCGACCCTCTGAAAGACCACCCTACTCAGATCCTGCCCCACCCCACCCGATCCCCGTAACCTGACCTGCACATCCCTGGGCACTGATGGGCAATTTAGCATGGTCAATCCACCTAACCTGCACATCTTTGGACTGTGGGGGGAAACTGGAGGAAACCCACGCAGGCAGAGGGAGAAAGTGCAAACTCCACACAGCCAGTCACCCAAGGCCGGAATTGAGCCTGGGTCCCTGGAGCTGAGAGGCAGCAGTGCTAACCACTGTGCCACCCCAAATTCTTCAAATTCTTGTAGTTGGCAGCGAAATTTGAAAAGGTAGTTAAGAAAGCATAAACGATACTTTGTTTCGTAAATCTGGCTTCTGAATAAAAAAAGAACAAACTTTCACTTATCACTGAGCAGATTCAAGTTGAAATATCGTGTGCAATTCTGTGCACGACCATTTAGAAAGGATACCAGGGTACTGGAAAGGGCACAGTGGAGGTGTACCAAGTCGATACCACAAATACATGACTAAGAGGGAGAAGGGGCTGATGGCAGTGGAGACTTTCCTCAAGGTGCATCCACTTCTCATTCCTTCACTCCCACCCTGAGCTTGAAGACGGGGCCCAACGCGAGGCCTCATGCCCTGATGAGCGAATCTCCTCCTGCACAGAGGAGGTGGTGCAGTCTCTGGTGAGGCCCTCAAGGGTTCTAACTCCCAGAGGAGCCCAGCACCTCAGTGCAATAGATAAGGCTAACGTACTCGCAACAATCTTCAGCCAGAAAAGTCGAGTGGATAATCACCTCTGCCTCCTCTGGAGGTCCCCAGCATCACGATTGTCAGTCTTCAGCCAATTTAATTCACTCCATGTGATAAGAAGAAATGGCTGAAGACACTGGATGCTGCAAAGTCTATGGGCCATGACAATATTCCGACAAGAGTACTGAAGACTTGTGCTCCCAAACTTGACACGCCACCAGCCAATCCATTCCAGTACAGCTACATCACTGGCATCTACCCGGCAATGTGGGAAATTGCCCAGGTATGTTCTGTACACAAAAAGCAGGGCAAATCCAACCCGGCCAATTACTGCCCCATTAGTCTCCTCTTGGGAGGTCATCAACAGCGCTATCAAGTGACACTTGGTTCGCAATACCCTGCTCACGGACGCTCAGTTTGGGTTCTGCCAGGGTCACTCAGCTCCTGGCCTCATTATAGCCTTGGTTCAAACATGGACAAAAGAGATGAATTCCAGAGGTGAGCTCAGAGTGACAGCCCTTGATATCAAACCAGCATTTGACCAAGTGTGGCAGCAAGGAGTCCCAGCAAAACTGGAGTCAATGGGAATCGGGGGAAAGCTCTCCACTGGTTGGAGTCGTACCTGGCACAAAGGAAGATGGTTGTGATGTTCCGATGTCAATCATCTCAGTTTCAGGACATCACTGAAGGTACATTCATTCATGGGATGTGGGATGTCGCTGGTTGGGTCAGCATTTATTGCCCATCCCTAATTGTCCACTAGGCCAGGGCAGCACGGTGGCGCAAGTGGTTAGCACTGCAGCCTCATGCGCCGAGGTCCCAGGTTCAATCCGGGCTCTGGGTCACTGTCCGTGTGGAGTTTGCACATTCTCCCCGTGTTTGCGTGGGTTTCGCCCCCACAACCCAAAAATTTGCAGGGTAGGTGGATTGGCCACACTAAATTGCCCCTTAATTGGAAAAAATGAATTGGGTACTCTAAATTTAAAAAAAAAGAAACAAAATTGGCCACTGGGCCAATTACTCACATGGAGGCCAGAGCAGGTAAGGACAGCAGATTTCCTTCCCTAACGGACAGGAGGGTAGCACAGTGGTTAGCACTGCTGCCTCACAGTGCCTGGGACCCGAGTTCATTTCCGACCTCGAGTGACTATCTGTGTGAAGTTTGCACTTTCTCACTGTGTCTGCATGGGTTTTCTCTGGGTGCTCTGGTTTCCTCCCATAGCCCAAACATGTACAGGTTAGGTGGATTGGCCATGCTAAATTGCCCCTTAGTGTCCAGAGGTTTTGTGGGGTTACTGGGAATGGGTGGAAGCATGGTCTAGGTAAGCTGCTCTTTCAGAGTGCTATGGGCTGAATGGCCTCCTTCTGTACTGTAGGGATTCTATGATAATGAACTAGATGAGATTTTAACAACAATCGACAATGGTTTCATGGTATTTTAATTGCAGATTTTTACTGAATTCAAATTTCACCATCTGCTGTGGTGGGATTTGAACCCAGGTCCTCAGATTATCACCTGGGTTTTCTTGATCACGAGTCCAGTGACAATACCACCATACCACAGCCTCCCCAGTGGTAGCAATGTTAATGGCATTATGTTCAGACATGAATTAAAGACTTGATTTTCTTAATCTTTGTTTTGCTGTATTCCCTGTTCACTCTGGACAGTAACCTTCAGGTGAATGTAATAATCAAGTGTTGTGAGGAGGGAATGATGGGAATGTTGGATTGATGACAATTGGATGAGTTGCATATACAGGGGGCAGGGGGTATAGTAGTGGGCAGATCTGAGTGTGCCTTGATACCCATCGGTGTAAAGTCGATAACTCTGTATCTGTGGGAAACCGGTAGCTGCTGTATATGACTGACTCCATCTATGGCAACAAAAAAGGCCCCGATGACCTAGGAGATACATACATAGACGATAGAAGCAGGAGGAGGCCTTTTGGCCCTTCGAGCCTGCTCTGCCATTCATCACGCTCCTGGCTGATCATCCAACTCAATAGTCTAATCCTGCTTTCTCCCCATAGCCTTTGATCCCATTCTCCCCAAGTGCTATATGTAGCTGCCTCTTGAATATATTCAAAGTTTTCGCATCAACTACTTACTTCCTGTGGTAATGAATTCCACAGGCTCACCACTCTTTGTGTGAAGAAATGTCTCCTTATCTCTGTCCGAAATAGTTTACCCTGAATCCTCAGACTGTGGCCCCTGGTTGTGGACACACCCATCATTGGTAACATCTTTCCTGCATCTACCCTGTCTAGTCCTGTTAGAATTTTATAAGTCTCTATGAGATCCCTCCTCATTCTTCTGAACTCCAGCGAGAACAATCCCAGCCTAGTCAATCTCTCCTCATATGACAGTCCCGCCATCCCTGGAAACAGTCGGGTAAACCATTGTTGCATTCCCACGAGAGCAAGAACATCTTTCCTCAGAGAAGGAAACCAAAACTGCACACGATACTCCAGATGTACTTGCTGGCAGCAGATTGTGAGATCCTGGAGATGTTAGCATTAGGGCCGTGATCTGAGGCAAAGGAAGCCTTCATGGCCACCACCCAGCTGGCCACCTTGGGAGGAGGTCTGATTCTAGGAGCCTGCAGATGCCAATAATGACCTGCTGTGAAAGTCTCAGCAACCGGAGGTACTGTTGCTCCATCACGCTGAGGAAGGTCACTGTCAGTAGACCTTACCTCCTTCTGAATTCTGTATTCTCCCTCAGTGTACCTGAACAGGCACCGGAGTGTGGCAACGTGGGATGTGGGGGCATGTAGGACTGGGAGTTGGGGGAGGGAAGGTGAATATGCGGAGGGAAAACTGTGTGGAGGGGTTGGTGATTGGCACAGTAAGGCCCCCCCCCCCTTAACTGCACACCAACCCTCAGGGTTAAACCTGCTGGGCTGCACATTAGGCATCAGCCTTTTCCACTGCTCATTTGACCAGATGCCCACTGAAGGTCCTCAATTGGACCTCAAGCAGGCAACCCACTGCTCGTAAAATTGCATTGGGGTGGAAGAAAGCATTGAGCACGTTGTCAATGGCACGGTGCCCTTATTCATAGATCCACCTGCCTATTTTCCTGGCTGCAGGTGGCCTGCAAAATCCAGCCCTACGATTCTGAATACATCAATGAGCTGCGGTGAGAGGAAGCCCACCAGGTTGCTGTTATTGGAGCTTATGAAGGGATGGTCCCAAGAGGCTCAATGCTAAAATATCTTCTTCAACTGGGCTTTTGGCAGACAATAATCTAAATTTTTAAAATTGCAATTTTCTCAAAGGGACATTGCTGTCTGGATTTTGTTCCACAACTAGAAATCGAATTGCAGGCTGATGTCTCACAGAAAACAAATCATTTACATGGCAGAGGCTGTAAGTCAATCATGTCCACAGCCCATTAATATTGCTTATTGCTTGTATCAGTATGATTCTCCTGCCATAATTGGTTTATGTTCGTTAGCTGTACTCCTTAATTAGTGACTTAATTGGAACAAATTAGTACTGAGTGATTAAGGAATGGAGAGGCAACTAAAATAATCTGCATTATTGCTCATCCTGCCTTCAGCTTGGTGTAGTTCAGTAATGTCTCCTAGGCGAGTAGTTCTCAACCATTTCCAGTTTAACTGGTCAGGCGTAACTCCTGTGTAAAATGGATGTAAGCTGCTGCAGGGAATGGAAGCTAGGGGACAAATCCAAAGCCAGACATGCATCTACATTGAAAGTAAGTTGGAAACATGCGGCAGGTATAAGGTATGTTGGCTTGCCCTGTGAGTATTGCTGAAAAGAAGACATGCAGAAGCTTTTAGTCTTGCACTCGTTAGGGCACTTTGCAAGAATACCCATATAAGACATTCGCCATGTCTCTTTTTTTCAACTATAGGTTTATTCTACCAAACAACGATTTGTATACCCAGGACAGAGGTACAACAACATAGATCGACTTACAGGTAAGTCAAGAACAGGTAAGCTATCTCTAATCAGCACTCTCTTCTCATACAGTATAAATTGTTATTCTCCCCCTATGTTGGTATTCTTGCGAATCTGTCCTGTTGAATGTAAGATGGAAAACTTCGACATGTCTCATTTTTCAGCAATAGATAATGTACGGAATGCAATGGGCAACCAATATGTACACAACAAGGTCCCACTATCAGCAATATGATCATGATCAGATAATCTCTTTCAGTGATGATGGTCGCATCAGTCAATGTTGTTCCCAGTGAATGGCAAACCATTCTGCCAATGACAAACCACAATCAGCTTCTTGGAAATGCACAGAGGAAGTCGACATACCTTATACCTGCTGCAAGTTTCCAATTTGCTTGCATTGTAGATGCATTAACAAACACCTATTTCCTACATTATAAGAGTTACCAATTAATTGGCACTCTGGGATGTATTGAGATCATGACAGGTACTAACTCCATGCAAGCCTTTCGGACCTCAACATGGTGCAGTGGTTAGCACTGTTGCCTCACACCGCCAAGGACCCGTGTTCGATCCTGGTCACCGGTCATTGTCTGTGTGGAGTTTGTACATTCTCCCCGTGTCTGCATGGGTCTCACCCCACAACCCAATGACGTGCAGGGTAGGTGGATTGGCCATATTAATTTGCCCCATAATTGGAAAAAGAATAATTGGGTGCACTAAATTTAGTAATAAAAAACAATGCAAGACTTTCTTTCCAAATATTAATGCTAACAGCTAAGCAATAGTTTATTAACTGGTTATCGATAATGAAAGAGAGAATACTTAGGGCTGTACAAAATATCAGGACAGAGCATATTTACCAGAGATGTTTTCTTCACTTCATCTATTGGAATCTTAAGCAAAATTAAATTGTACAAACCTTACAATCAACCAAGCATAAATCCTGAGGCCTTTGCTAATAAGCTTGACTTAGTTATTTCTGCCAATACAGAAATCAATGTGAATTTATTATCCTTACTGGCTAGGATTGTTCTCCTTAGAGTACAGAGTTTAAGGGGCGATTTATTAGAGGTGTTCAGAATGATGAAGAGTTTTGATAGAGCAAATAATAAGTAGGTATTTCCACAGGCAGGAGAGTAGTTAAGCAAATGGTACATGATGTGTTAAGTGAGTTGGTTCAACGTTGACTGTAACTGGATGCAGTGAAACTAGAAACAGGCTTCCGACACAGGAGATGGTCCAACACTGTTTTATTGAACTTGCTGATTGCTGTACATAATCTGCTGTGGGTTGACACTATTAATCTAACTGATAACCTCCTACTGGCTTGACCAGACTAGCTCTCTACCACATGGAGATGGTGCTCACTGGCTTGTGCGCTCTAACTATCTCAGTAGCTGTGTCCTGTGAGAGAGAGAGAGACAGTCTTAATGCCCTGTGGGCTTTATAGTGGTGGTGTCCTGTCTGGTGATTGGTTGTTCTGTATCATGTGTGTTCATTGGTTATACTGTATGACAATTACTGCCTGTCTGCATCTCATTATATACATGAGTGGATATTATGATAGTACAGACTTAAAAAAAAAATTTAGAGTACTCAATTCTTTTTTTCCAATTAAGGGGCAATTTAGCATGGCCAATTCACCTACCCTGGACATCTTTTAGGGTTGTGAGGGCGAGACCCAAGCAGACACGGAGAGAATGTGCAAACCCAACATGGACAGTGACCCGGGAACGGGATTAAACCCGGGTCCTCGACGCCGTGAGGTCAAAGGGGTACAGATTTACGGCAATTTGCAAAAGAATGAGATGGATGGTGAGTAGAGATTGTTTTTCACAGCAAGCTATTGTGATCTGGAATTGACAGTCAGAAAAGCTGGTGGAAGCAGATTCAATCATAACATTCAAAAAGGAACTGGATACATATTTCAATTGCAGGGCTATGGAGTAAGAGCGAGGGAGTGGGACCAAGGTTCAATGATGTATGATCTATAGGAGCAGGAGGGTAATCACATTGTTAATTCCTCCCAACTAAGTTATTGGCTTGGGTTTCTGAGCACTGAGCGTAGCTTCCTGGAGGCTAGAGTTTACTGCCAGCAATAATAGTGAAGGTACACTTAGTATGATAATCCTCAATCCACTATTGTAATTTTGGTTTATAATTACGTAAATTGCATTTAGTCCTCAGTCAGAATAATGGTCAGAGCAAAATCACACCAGTGCTTGAAGCAATTGTCTGCTATGATTACCAATAGTAATTTGTAGGATCATATGCATATATTATTATGTCTGTAATTACTATACTCCGTGTGGAGTTTGCACATTCTCCCCGTGGTTGCGTGGGTTTCGACCCCACAATCCAAAGATGTGCAGGGTAGGTGAATTGACCACGCAAAATTGCCTCTTAGGTGGAAAAAATGAATTAGGTACTCTAAATTTATTTTTTAAAAAGAAGAAAAAAAAACCTGGTCAAAAATACATACACTTTTGTTGCAAGCACTGATTATAGTATTTCACTGGTGATCTTTGGATTTTGACCATAAATGTAAGTATGAATAATTCCAATTTAACTGGTAAAGAATTTTCCTGAGGGTACAATTGTGGATGCTTCAATATTTACTGTGGGAAGGCAGTGACATAGTGGTATTGTCGCTGGACAAGTATTACAGGGACCCAGAATCATGCTCTGGAGACCCGGGTTCGAATCCCGCCAGGGTAGATGGTGAAATTTGAATTCAATAAAAATCTGGAATGAAAAATCTAAAGGTGACCATGAAACAATTGTCGATTGTTGTAAAAACCCATCTGGTTCACTAATGTCCTTTAGGGAAGGAAATCTATCGTCCTTAGCTGGTCTGGCCTACATGTGACTCCAGATCCACAGCAATGCGGTTGACTCTTAAATGCCCTCAGCAATAAATGATGGCCCAGCCAGCATCCCGTGAACGAATTTTAAAAATGCAATGATGCGCTGGGCTGAAAAGATGGCCGAAATCCCAACCAAATAGCCATGTAACACTGACCTGATACATAGTGCTATGAACATTCTCAATGATCTCTCTCTCTTTTTAAGTGAACATTTGTTTATTGACATTATTTACTTATAGTTACAACATCATGAGAGAAGGCCAATTTGCACCCCCTCACGTATTATGCACATTGATATAATTTAAGATAAATCATGTGTTACACCATAATTATGATGCAGCCGTTCCAATAAAATTTGACTATTTGTGGAATATAGTGGCCTAATATCTGATATTCCACAGCTGGGGTGGGGTTGTGTGAGTGAGGAGAGATGTTACTCTCATTCTCCCATAAAACGAGAGATCCATTGTACCAGGCTTTCCACATTTGGTTGGATGAATTCCTGTTGGTTTAGTTCTCAGTCCCATTTACAACAGCCTTGTTCCCCACAATCCTACCATTGGTTCCTCAATGGTACCCACCCTAATGGCGTGTCATCTTCCTATTGGAAAGAATACAGAATCTTCCTGATTCATCAGCTGAGGAGGAATGGTATGTGATAATCAGCAGGAGGTTTCCTTGCCCATATTTGGTACCATGAGACTTGATGGAGTCCAGAGTTGATGTTGGGGTATTGCCTATGAGGTATGATTCCGTGAGTATGACTGTCAAGCTGTTGCTTGACTAGTCTGTGGGTCACCTCTCCCAATTTTAGCACAAGTCCCCAGATGTTCGTAAGGAGGACTTTGCAGTATCCCAAGCTGGGTTTGCTGTTGTTGTTTCCAGTGTCTAGATCAATGACGTGGTGGTTAATTCCATTTCATTTTCTTTGTAGTGGTTGGGTTTTTACAACAATGGTTTTATGGTCATCATTAGACATTTAATTCCAGCTGTTTTATTGAGATTAAATTCCACCATCCGTCGTAGTAGGATTTGAACCTGGGTCCCCACAGCATTACCCTGGGTCTCTGGATTCCTAGTTTAGCAATAATACCACTGTGCCACTGCCTCTCATTTGTTAAGGGAGACAGAATTAAAAATATCAGTTACTTACTTGGAGTATAAAGCCACAAGATTCAAGGTTTTAAATAAATCTTTTACGATACAAGAGTCAACAAAGCAAACAGTCAATACTATATAGCTTATTCACTAACACACAGTTTTTACACGAGGTAAACATGAACTAAGAGGAAAACTACATCAAACATACCATAACCTGAGCCCGCCCCCACACACACACCCACTCTCCTGTATCTCACCTTTGGCATAGTCTCAGCAAGCTGCTGCTAACTACAGGTTCTGGGGCTGCCCAGCAGCACCGAGCTAGTCACCTTCTCCGTCTCTTCCACTCCTAACTGGCTTCTCTGAGCCGATAGCAACTACCAGGACCCACCTCAGGACTCATGACACTAAGCTCCTCTCTGCTCCAGCCGGGACTAAAAACTGGTTATGTGCACTTGTATTTGCACTCAAAGTCCCGGTTAAGTAGCTGGCTTTTCACACCATCTTTCATGCATGTGCGCTCTTTTTCCCTGTCTCTCCCTGTGCTTGTATCAATGTTGGCCCGCTTCATCATGGCAACCTGTCATACTAACAGGCCAGCGCAATGATCAATCCCTGCAGTTTTCACAAGAACGCCAGAAACCGAGCATGGGCAACCTGTCCACCTGCTGCGTTCTGCGCTTGCAATGGAGCCCCAATTTTAAATTACAGGTTTCCTCACAGTGACCAGGAGTCCATTACAATAGTCAAGTCTGGAGGTAACAGAGGCATGGATGAGGGTTTCACTAACCAATATTGTAGGTGGGTGGTTTAATTGGGGTAGGGTGACACGTGGGTGAGGTGGTAGATGATTAGTGTCATATATGTGGTTACTGTCGTTGTGTGAAATGTCTCTTTAAGAATAGAGTCACATGACATGTGTAACATCATTGGTTACTTTGTGGGTTTTAGGCCCTTTGTATAGTACCAACCCTTGTACAGTGAAGACCTATCCAATAAACTTCTGTTGATCTTGGATTAAACTAATATTTTTCAATCGATTTATTTTGTACTCTTTGTCTAACGATACAAAAGGAAGGGTGATAGGTGAGCAGGTGAGTGAAGTTGCAGATGTTTAAGTTGGCAAGTGGATAGGCTGGCCGAAGGTTAGGGTGGTAGGTGTGTGTAGCGCACAATGACTTACGAGAGACGAATAGAGATGAAGTCGATGAGGCTTTATTAAGCGTGACTTGTTCCCCGCAGTTCAGCAACAGACTGGAGCTGCGGGGAGAACTCCTGGTTCTTATACTCCGCCTTCAGGGCGGAGCTAGAGATCAACAGCCAACCAGGACCCGGGATCTGTCAGCCAATGGCATCACGGCTTCACAGTCCCACATGACCCCTAATGCATACTACCACATTCACCCCTTGTTAAAAATGAACCCGGCGGGGTGGTGCTTCGCATGGTGGTAGGGGTTTATAAGGCTGGTCCTGGGAGGGAAAAAAAACTTTTGCATGTCATTACAGTGCACTACACTTTGCCCTACACTGGGCTATGTACAGGGTTTGCGAACTATTTACAATATTCGTAAGAAGAAAAAGAACATTCTCGTTAAAGTCCACAACATTCTTGTTTTACACCGATGCCACGAGTCGAGCGGGCGGTCTGGTCTTCCTTGTCGATCGCCTCAGCCCCGGTGGTGGTGCAGGTGCTTGTTCCAGCGTTGTCGTCTCCGGGAGCTTTACGGTTTCTGCTTCTGCTTCACTCCTGGTCGGACATGGGAGGAGGACCGATCCTCCCGGGAAGGGGGCGGTCGCGGGGTGCGCCGGTGGCAGGGATGGGGTGATTGGTGTCGGGGGGGGTGTGCGTGTTGCCGGCGGGCGCCAGGTCTCGCAGGGAGACCGTGTCCTGTCGGCCGTCGGGGTACGCCACGTAGGCGTACTGCGGGTTCACGTGGAGGAGGTGAACCCTCTCGCCAACGGGTCCAACTTGTGCGCCCGCACATGTTTCCGGAGCAAGATGGGTCCTGGGGCCGCCAGCCAGGTCGACAGCGACGTTCCAGAGGAAGACTTCCTGGGGAAGACAAGGAGGCGCTCATGAGGTGTTTGATTAGTGGTGGTACACAGCAGCGACCGGATGGAGTGGAGAGCGTCCGGGAGGACCTCCTGCCACCGTGAAACTGGGAGATCCCTGGACCGTAGTGCCAGTAGGACGGTCTTCCAGACCGTGCCGTTCTCCCTCTCTACTTGCCCGTTCCCCTGGGGGTTGTAGCTGGTCGTCCTGCTCGAGGCTATACCCTTGCTGAGCAGGAACTGGCGCAGCTCGTCACTCATGAAGGAGGACCCCCTGTCGCTATGGATATATGCGGCGCAACCGAACAGTGTGAATATGGTGCTAAGGGCTTTAATAACTGTGACCTCTGTCATGTCGGGGCAGGGGATGGCGAAAGGGAAACGAGAGTACTCGTCCACCACGTTCAGGAAGTATGTGTTGCGGTCGGTGGAGGGGAGGGGCCCTTTGAAATCCAGACTGAGGCATTCAAAGGGACAGGAAGCCTTGATCAGATGCGCACTATCCGGCCTGAAAAAGTGCGGTTTGCACTCTGCGCAGATGTGGCAGTTCCTGGTGACTGTACGGACCTCCTCCACGGAGTAGGGGAGGTTGCGGGACTTTATAAAATGGTAGAACCGAGTGACCCCCAGGTGGCAGAGGTCCTCGTGGAGGGTTTGGAGACGGTTTATTTGTGCGTTGGCATATGTGCCGCGGGATAGGGCATCGGACGGCTCGTTCAGCTTTCCGGGACGGTACAAGATCTCGTAGTTGAAGGTGGAGAGCTCGATCCTCCACCTTAAGATCTTGTCATTTTTAATTTTGCCCCGCTGTGCATTATCGAACATGAAAGCTACGGACCGTTGGTCAGTGAGGCGAGTGAATCTCGTGCCGGCCAGGTAATGCCTCCAATGTCGCACAGCTTCCACTATGGCTTGGGCTTCCTTTTCCACTGAGGAGTGGCGGATTTCTGAGGCGTGGAGGGTTCGGGAGAAAAAGGCCACGGGCCTGCCCGCTTGGTTAAGGGTGGCCGCTAGAGCTACATCGGAGGCGTCGCTCTCGACCTGGAAGGGGAGGGACTCGTCAATGGCGCGCATCGTGGCCTTTGCGATATCCGCTTTGATGCGGCTGAAGGCCTGGCGAGCCTCTGTCGACAGGGGGAAGGTAGTGGTCTGTATTAGGGGGCGGGCCTTGTCTGCGTACTGGGGGACCCACTGGGCGTAATATGAAAAGAACCCCAGGCAGCGTTTCAGGGCTTTGGAGCAGTGGGGGAGGGGAAATTCCATGAGGGGGCGCATGCGTTCGGGGTCGGGGCCTATTATCCCATTGCGCACTACATATCCCAAGATGGCTAGCCGGTTTGTGCTAAACACGCACTTGTCCTCGTTGTATGTGAGGTTCAAGGCTTTAGCGGTCTGGAGGAATTTTTGGAGGTTGGCGTCGTGGTCCTGCTGATCGTGGCCGCAGATGGTTACGTTGTCGAGATACGGGAACGTGGCCCGCAACTCGTGTTGATCAACCATTTGGCCCATCTCCCGTTGGAAGACCGAGACCCCATTTGTGACGCCAAATGGGACCCTTAGGAAGTGGTATAGTCGCCCGTCTGCCTCGAAGGCTGTGTACTTGCGGTCACTTGGGCGGATGGGGAGCTGATGGTAGGCGGACTTGAGGTCCACGGTGGAGAAGACCTTATATTGGGCAATCCGATTGACCATGTCGGATATGCGGGGGAGAGGGTACGCATCTAGCTGTGTGTACCTGTTGATGCTCTGGCTATAGTCTATGGCCATCCTTTGCTTCTCCCCTGTCCTGACTACTACCACCTGTGCTCGCCAGGGACTATTGCTGGCCTGGATTACGCCTTCCTTCAGCAGCCGCTGGACTTTGGACCGAATAAATGTCCGGTCCTGGGCGCTGTACCGTCTGCTCCTAGTGGCGACGGGTTTGCAATCCGGGGTGAGGTTTGCAAACAAGGATGGGGGTTCAACTTTGAGGGTTGCGAGGCCGCAGATAGTGAGTGGGGGTATTGGGCCGCCGAATTGGAACGTTAGGCTCTGCAGGTTGCACTGGAAGTCTAATCCCAGTAATGTGGGCGCGCAGAGTTGGGGAAGGACGTAGAGCCTGTAGTTTTTAAACTCCCTCCCTTGCACCGTTAGGGTCACTATGCAGAACCCTTTGATCTGTACGGAGTGGGATCCTGCAGCTAGGGAAATCTTTTGCGTACTGGGACGGATGGTCAAAAAACAGCGTCTTACCGTGTCGGGGTGGATGAAGCTTTCTGTGCTCCCGGAGTCGATCAGGCATGGTGTCTCGTGACCGTTGATCAGCACCGTTGTTGTCGTCGTCTGGAGCGTCCGGGGCCGTGCTTGGTCCAGCGTCACCGAGGCCAGACGTGGTCGCAGTGTCTCAGCGTCTTCTTCGAACCCCGTGGAGCCGTCGATGCTGGGGTCCATTGTTGTCGTCCAAGATGGCGACGGGGGTGAACAAAATGGCTGCCCCCATGCATCGCACATGGCTGGGGGGTCCCAAGATGACGGCGGGGGTGGACAAAATGGCCGCCCCCATGCATCGCACATGGCTGGGGGGTCACAAGATGGCAGCGCCCATCCGCCCCTCGTGGTGGCCGGGACCCAAAATGGCGGCGCCTGCGGGTCGCACATGGGGCGCTGGGGGGGGGGGGCTGGGGAGCGTTTGGGATGCGCTGGACTCTTTCTTCTCCGGGGACAGCGGCGACCCCCCGGGACCGGCACACAGCCACGAAATGGCCCTTTTTGCCGCAGCTCTTGCAAATCGCTGCGCGGGCCGGGCAGCGCTGCCAGGGGTGTTTCGCCTGGCCGCAGAAATAGCAGCGGGCTCCCCGGGATGACCTGGCGTCTGAACCGCGCAAGCCTGTGAGGGGGGGGGGGGTTTGTCGCGACGGGGGTCCACGGAGCCCAAGGGGCTGCCGCGCGGTCGGGGCCGTACGCGCGGGCGTTTTGCGCGGCCACATATAGGGAAGCTGCAAGGGCCCGTGCCTCTGAGAGTCCTAGCGACTCTTTTTCTAACAGTCTTTGGCGGATTTGGGGAGAGTTCATACCTGCCACAAACGCATCGCGAATTAACATGTCCGTGTGTTCAGCCGTGTTTACCGGCGGGCAGCTGCAGGCCCGTCCCAAAATTAGCAGCGCGGCGTAGAATTCGTCTAGCGATTCTCCGGGACTTTGCCGTCTCGTTGCGAGTTGGTAGCGTGCCTAGACCTGGTTCACTGGGCGAACGTAGATGCTCTTTAGTGCTGCGAACGCCGTCTGGAAATCCTCTGCGTCTTCTATGAGAGGGTAAATTTCCGGGCTCACCCTCGAATGCAGGACCTGCAGTTTCTGGTCTTCTGTGATCCGGCCGGGAGCCGTTCGGAGGTAGCCTTCGAAACAAGTCTGCCAGTGTTTAAAAATTGCTGCTGAGTTCACTGCGTGGGGGCTGATCCTCAGGCATTCCGGGACGATCCTGAGCTCCATAGTCCTTTAAGCACGCTTAATAAATTGTAGCGCACAATGACTTACGAGAGACGAATAGAGATGAAGTCGATGAGGCTTTATTAAGCGTGACTTGTTCCCCGCAGTTCAGCAACAGACTGGAGCTGTGGGGAGAACTCCTGGTTCTTATACTCCGCCTTCAGGGCGGAGCTAGGGATCAACAGCCAGCCAGGACCCGGGATCTGTCAGCCAATGGCATCACGGCTTCACAGTCCCACATGACCCCTAATGCATACTACCACAGTGTGTTGGGTGGTAGGTGGGTACGGTGGCAAGTGGTTAGCGTGGTAGGTAAGTAGGGTGGGTGGTGGTTGCAGTGGCAGGTGTTTAGAGTGGCAGGTGTTTAGCGTGGCAGGTGGATAGGGTTTAAGGTGATAAGGTGGCAGGTGGGAAGGGCAGCAGATGGGTGAGGTGAGTCAGTGTTTGAGTGGGTTAGTGGCGTGGTGGGGGGGGGGTAGTCAGGTCTGGTCAGTCAGGTAGTCAGGTCAGGATGGGAAAGTTTGTCAGGTCGGAGGCTAATCAAGTCGGGTCAGGGGGTAGACAGATGGTGGGGTTAGTCAGGATTGGTCAGGGTCTAATTTGGGTAGTTCGGCGATAGTGTTGTTTGGGAGGAATATAGTTTGATTGGGGAAACAATCAGGTTAGGTTGGAGGGTCACCAGGGGATGGGGGGGGTGGAGTTGGCGGTGTTGAGAGGCCCGCGTGAGTGATTCTGGGCTGCCAATTCTGTAGTTACTCAGGAATTGGACTGGGACTTTTCTAACATTTCCTGGGTAACTAGCCAGGTAAGTACTGTGGAGCTGCGCAAAGCGTTTGACTCTCACTCAGAGCTGGAGACTTTATGAGAAGGTCCAGGGAAGTTGGGGAATTGCTTGTCAGAAATTCAAATCTCCCAGCAATTTCCACAGAGGTTGGCATCTCAGGACCTCTGCAGGGACCTGGCGGGCATCTTGGGCCTTGCGTCTGGTCTCAGACAATCTGAAGACTGGAGCAATATGGTAGAAACAACGGGTAGATTTTCAACATACCGCCCTGGTATAACTCTGGCCTTGTGGTTAGACATTCCATTTTAAAAACTGCCTGCTATCCATTTCCATTGAAATCCATGATTTGATTACTCACGGGTGTCAATCATTCTTCCTATAAACATACTGAACCCTGAATTAGATTACTCCTAGGTATCCATTATTATTTATATGAACCTTCTGAACTCATTGATTAGATTATCGTATTGTAATCGCTCTGAAGTATCCATAATTCTATATTCTGAACCTCTCGATTAAATTGCAGCCTTGAATTCATTCCCAACTATCTATTAGATTCCTTATATAAACCTTGGTCCCCTCTGATTAGTTTACTGCCCTAATCCAATCTCGGATATCCATGTTTCTGTATCCAATATTAACCAAACAAAGTGCTACGGACAGTTATTCCTCTTTCCCTGGTCCTTGTACTCTCCAGAATGTTACTAAAACACTCATGAAGAATAGATTTGCTCCTAATAGTTTCCATTCCTCATGCATCTTGAGAGCAGCATCTCACGTGATTAGAATACTGATCTGAGCCAGAATGTCGATACACCAATCCATACTGCATTTACTGTTGCTGTGTAATAAACCGGATTTCAACACGATATTGAAATATAAAATCCTGCTTTGAGCATTAAATATTCCCTAGCTGGCGATAAAAATACAATCAAGTAATACTGCCGATCTCATCTCCACTGAATAGCTAGATTTAAAACCAACCCATTAAACAGTCAATCCACTGTAGCAATACATCTGGAGACAGCAGTCCATTTAACAGCTCTACCCAGTTTGGTATGAGATACATAGTTTAGTTCAGCATTGTTTAAACTGAATGCTTGCTTTAAGCAGGTTGTGGTGTGAAGATTTTCAAATTGCTTCCTATGTACCTGAGGTGAGTAGGGGCCTTTGATCCACCCATAATTCAAAGACAAACAATATTGTTTCACACAAGGAAAGGAACAGGCAATTACAAAGCATCTTCCATATCCTTAGGATATCCTTAAGTGCTTACAGACATGAATTACTTTTGAAGTGTGTTCTCTGCTACTTTATAAATGAGTCCAGCTGCAATTTACATACACACAAATGGCCGGTTAATCTGTTTTGGTCGGGTTGGTTGTTGGCCAGGATACCAGTAGTAGTTCTAGCTCTTCCTTCAGTTGCAGCTAAGGCATCTTTCACATCCACCCAGATTTTATGTTGGTAAAGATTGTAACACTGTCAGCATCCGCGGCATTACCTCCACTGAAACTCACAGCAACTTCTGAAGCTCATACATACATAGAACAACACCAAACTCCAGAATCTACACACCGTGTTCCTCCAGTGGTTGAGGCACGCCCTAGCTACAATCAATTGGAAATCAATTAAATTGACAAGCACTTCCACGCTCAATCTGTTAGTCTCATTGTAAAAAGATCCTTCAGTTAAACCTCATTGATTGAGGCTTAGCTGGGCTTTTAAGGCATATCAACAACCTAATTATTACAAAACACCATAATTGGCCCTGAAAAGCTAATATAGTCAAATTTCTCATATTGATTGAAATAACTCTGCGTAATTTTTTTGAGGAGTTTGTTTATCTTTATTTTAGCTTCATTCAATCATAATCATTTAAATAAAAGTGGAGCTTCCTGGTTTGCTGTCCACAAGAATACTTAAATGTGATTGGCTGCTTACCTTGCTTGATGACATCACTGCTGATGCATCATACCCTTGACTTGGAGGCAGATCTAAACTACCCCGGGAAAGGTGAAAACTGTGCTTTAGAAATTCGTAGACCTTTGTGGGCAGCTTACTTCATTACTGACTGCAAAATCCAGAATATTATCCCTTCCAAAACAGAGCACCTCCAGCAATTTCCCATGGTGGCAATGTTGTAATGTAACTGGAATAGTAATACAAAGGCTCAGGTTAATACACTGGCTCAAATCTGACCACAGCCATTGGAACTTAAATTCAATTAATAAACCTGGAATTGAAAGCTAGTCTCAATAATTCTCACCATAAAACTATCATTGAGTTCACTGATGTTCTTTAGGGAAGGAAATCTGCCTCCTTACCAGGTCTGGCCTACATGTGACTCCAGATCCACAGCAATGTGGCTGAGTCTTAACTGCCCTCTGAAATGGCCGAGCAAGTCACTCAGTTCAAGGGAAATTCGGGATGGGGAACAAATTCTGGCCTTGCTCAGTGACGTGTCCATCAAATTTCAAAAATAAAACTGAAAACACATTCCAGGAAGAAAGTGAAAAAATTGGAAAGAGGGGAAAGGAAGGATGGAAATGAGAGAGAAAGGAAGGGGCTGGTGGGGAAAAAAACAGGGAAATTGTATTGATGTGTGACATTTAAAATAAAGTATGTATTTAACTTTCCTAACATTTCATACACAAATCGATTTGAAAGGTGTCATTAAATGTGATGCGTATTTGGGTTGGCAATGGAAATAGATTAAAGACTTTCTTACCTTGGGTTATTGTGCTTTTTCCTATAATGCTTGCATTTACAACAAGGAGAGGGGCAAAATACAAAATAAGCACGCTATCCAGAGTGAAACCAATTTCTCAGCCATTATGTCATTTGTGGGCGATGTTACTTTGATGGAAATAACATCCCCGCCCTTTCCAAAAGGTATTGCTCCTTAATTCTCACAAAGACAAAGGAGCGGCGAGTAAATCTCTAGAATGCACAGCCTGTGAGTGTGTTCAAGGCAGCTTCAATTGAAATTATCAAAAGAGAATTAGACTGTTCTCTGAAAAGGAAGAATGCGCAGGGTTACAAGGAGGAGGCTGGAGACTGGCACAAAGTGAATTGCTGATTTGGAGAGCCTGTGCGCTGTAATAATTCTGTGATGCTATGTAATTCTGTATTCCCGCTGATCTCCGGGGTAACAAAGTGTTGGCAGCCTCTCGAAGCCTTTTATCTGCGATACCCCCACAGACGTTTGTGAAATTGCTTTAATTGTAATAACTGCAAGGATTAATGTAATGTCAAAATCAACCACTAGAGGGAGCTAGAAGTGCAAGTAGATACGACATTGATGCTAAGCCTTGTGGGTTAGAGGTTGAGGCGAAGGCTAGCGAACAGACTGAAGGAAAGATAGTGTGAGTGAGAGCAGATCAGAGTTAATATAATAGTGTTGTGATTAGTAGTAGATGAGTGTAGATTATATGTTTATTATCAACTGTGTATTATATAGGTGTAAGTGTCGAATCCAGATAAGTAGTGTTGACAAATTTATAGCTTTGTTCAATTTAAAGCGACTTGTGGCCTTGGTGAACACTATGCCAACCATCCCGAAATTAGCAACACAAAGAACACCACAAAGTTGAAGTTGAATTCCACCATGCTCATGAGGTGTAAGCGCCTGGCAGGTAGCCCAGTGCACACAGAAATACCTGTGGATTGCCACCGCAGATCCCTCGCTTCCTTTATCTGTGCGCAGAACAGCTGTGAATTGTTTCCTGGGGCGTTCTTTCCCTCCTGTCTTTGCTCCTGCGTTCTTGTGCCGAAAGCATTTCCATGTGTTGTGGATCGGCATTGAATGGTGCTGGCAAGGTGCCAAATTGACGCCCTCCTGCTCCCCGATTGGGCAAACTGCCAATGAAGTGTGCGTGCAGCGCTGGCAGCCACCATGTGGGGGCGGATTTGGGCGTTCTTTGTGGCCACACATATAGGCGTGCATACTGGCCATAGGGCCCATTTCCCCCTGAGAAAATACACTTGCAACAAAGTCTAGCAGAGGATTTCATCCATGTTTCCTGTGAAAACCAGTCACCTTAACGTGAAGCAAAGCCAGCCCTCTACCTGCATCTGTAGAACCCTCTCTTAGGCCAGCAGCAAAAGTAAAAGATTCTGGAAGCACCCCGCAAGTCAACATCTGTGAACCTCACAAATAGGTTCATGTTTCAAGTCTGGACCCTTCACTTGAATATCGTTTCTGTTGCCCATGTCCTTATTTTCCCTGTTAAACAATGCCTCCATTTTAAAATTCTCATCCTTGTTTTCAAATCTCTCATTTGCCTCACACCTACCCAATTCCATAATCTCCTCCAGCCCCACAACCCTCCATGATATCGGCAGCCGTCCATGTCATAATATACACCAGTATACCATGGTGCAGACACACACACTGATGGACACACAGTGGGACCAATCAACGCACACAACACCACACCCAATCACCAGTTAGAGCACACGCACTATAAAGACAGGGGGCATCAGAGTTCCCGCTCATTCAAGCTACAGCTTCCTAGTAGGACAGAGCTCACAGCCTGCAGCACAGATATTCACCATGTGCTGAGTGCATCGACTGGTTAGGACAAGGCAAAGGTCTTCAGTTAAAGCTAGTATCGTGTTAACCCATAGTGAGAGTATGTTAAACTGTTAATGACTCAATAAAATAGTGTTGCACTATTTCAAGTGTTGGTGACCTGTATGTGTTCCACGGATCCAGAACGCCCAACATAACAGTCCAATTCTGGTCTCTTGAGCATCCCCGATTTTAATTGCTCCACTGCCCAGGCCTTAAAGGCTTGAATTCCCCCCCTAAACCTCTCCCTATCCCTACCACTTTGTCCTCCTTTGAGATGCTCCTTGAAGCCCACCTCTTTTACCTACCTTAGATCATGGCATTTAAGTCAACTCGTGTATAAGACGATCCCGTTTCTTCGATCTTAAAAATCGTACGTATTCAAATACTCAGTATATCAGTCAACCCCCACTCTTCTTTTTCAGCCATGTGGTGCGATCCACACATGTGCAACTTGCTTTAACTGGTTTAGCTCAGCTGGCTGGACAGCTGGTTCGTGATACACAGTGAGGGGTTCAATTCCCGTACTAGCTGACGTTATTCATGAAGCCCCCACCTTCTCAACCTTGTCCCTCTCCTGAGATGTGGTGACCCTCAGGTTAAACCACCACCAGTCAGCTCTGCCCCTCAAAGGGGAAAGCAGCCAATGGTCATCTGGGACAATGCTGACTTTACTTGCTTTATAACTGGGTGCAAAGGATTGAGCAGGCCATATGGGTTGTGTAGCGAAGATGCGCAGGAGTTTAGAACACATCCACACAGAGCAGACCCCTCATATGACAAAGAAAAAGCAAATGAAGTATGAAGCTGGTTTCAAGCTAAAGGTCACAACATTTGCTCAATTGTTAAATAGCTGTGTTGCAGCAAGAGAATTTGGTGTTAGTGAAATACTGGTTTGAGAATGGAAGAAGTGAGAATCTATCCTGAAGAAGGTGCCCGGGTCCAAATATACCACGGGAATAGTTTAACCTGACATTGTGCCAGGTTATGTTCTCAAAAAACTTCCGAATGGTTTCATCGTCATCAGAAGTGCAATGTGTATATACATATACTTAAGTGGGTCAAATCAAACCCTGAGTCCAGCAAAGATTTCAGAGCAACAGCTAGCTGGTATGCCAGCTTGATGGAACTAAAATGTCTAGTGTTGTGGCGGAAGACCCGGATTGCTCAGAGACTATCGTAAGATCCTGATGCCACCTGACACGGGCAAAAGCACAAGTGCCCATGTGACATCGGCAATGTGGGCGAAATGCCAATAAATTTCGATATGCCCAGCAGCTGGCTGCGGACCGGGGAAGTTTTAAAATAGTTCTCGTAAAAACCACAGGACACAAGAAGACAAAATTCCCGAAGGAAATGAAAGGCTGGTAATCTTCAAACATAAATCCGCACCACAATCAGGTTCCCCGATGGAATTTTTGTACATGTCCGTAGCAACAGTTGAATGGATAAGGATGGAGTGAAGTTGTGGATTGAAAGTGTTTGGACAAGTGTCCTATGAAGAATTCAGGTTATTAGTGTGGGACATGTTCAGGTCCCATTGAATCATTGAGATCAAGAGGCGCCCATGAAGCAATAACGCCCACACACTGCAGTTATACCAGACGGGGCGAACATGCGAGTTCAACCTTCGAATGTGTGCCTCGGCAGGCTATTCAAGGATCGTGGATGGTTGATGGAGGCAAGACCTTCATACAGAGTGGAAATATGCCTGCTGCCCAGTCTGATGATTGGTGTGGTTTCATTATCAAATCGTGGGATGCTATTAATGCACAAACTGTCATCAGATTGTTTCAAAAATGTGGAATATCCAATCCGACGGACGGAGAGGAAGGTGATTTGCTGTGGAAGGAGCACTATGAAACTGAAAGTTCACTTCTCATCCAGAGTGGAAATCATTATCATGATACCCCAATCCGGTTTAAAATGCTTTCACTGTGGTCAACGCCATCTTCGTATAATCCATTTATTCAATAAACATCATAATTTAAGGTGAATTACTAGGGCTATTCTTTAGTACACATTCCAAAATGGCGACCATCCACACCAGCAGTTCACGTTTTATACTCGGCATATAAGTCGTCCCTTGTTTATGGAACAAATTTTGGATGCTTCCAACGTCGACTTACCCGCCATCATTTACGGTAGCTTTCGGCCTAATATCACCTTTGGCAGCTCGGTGTTGGATTTGGCTGTGTAACTCTCCTGTGAAAGGCCTCGGAAAGCTTTATTACGTTAGAGATGCCATATAAATGAAAGTTGTTGTTTTTCGTTCAATGCCATTGAAAGGGGAAAAGTACAATTTCAGCAACACATAAAGCAAAGGATCACTTAAACAAGTACGTGGCTGCATTGTAAAACTTTTTGAGAGGAGAAAAAAAAGCATACATTAAATAAATATTAATTTAAATGATAGGTGATAAATGTGGATGTGGTAATATTTTGTGTGCTGCGATTTTTAATATACATTTCGCAGTGCCAGTGGCAGGCTTTCGAGTGCCTGTCCCTGGATTTCAGAGCTAGATTGCACGCATTTGCATTTTGGTGCTGAAACTAAATTTAAGTAACATGATTGAATCTTATTTTCCCTGTAGTACCATTAATGTTATAATCCAATAAGAATTTCTGGAACTTGTTTGCCATCAGAGGCAACTTGGTTACTTGTCAGGCTGAATCAGCTTGTCATATTATAGGCGATTGTTTCGTGAATCTAATATGCTTTAAATGATTTCATTGAGTAGAGGCATATAAATCATTTCATAATGGGTCTGACAGATGAAGACTTAGGTAAGTAAACAAATCAGCCTCGCTTTATTATGGGCTGCAATGAACTTGGCTTTTATCAGCTTCTTATTGATCTCCGCGGACCGAAAGGTCAGTAGTTTCTTCAGAAAAAGGCCATTAATAACAAAAAGAAGTAGAGTAATATAGCGAGGAAGCAAAAAGAACGATACGGTCCTTAAAAAACTTTTTGTTGACAAAACTAATGATGCAAGTAAAATGGCTGGTGCAATAGGTACACATAAATATTACAGATTAAAACATCAATGGAGGTTCACTAGTTTGACCACGGGTGTGGAGGGATTTCTTTTTGAGAGGAGGTTGAGTAGGTTGGGCCTGTACTCACTGGAGTTTAGAAGAATGAGAGGCAACCTTATTGAGACATATCGGATTCTCAGGGGGTTTTGACAGGGTGGATGCTGAGAGGTTGTTTTCCCTTGTGGCTACGACCAGATGGCATAATCTCAATGTAAAGGGTCGCTCATTTAAGATAGAGATGAGGAGGAATTTCTTCAGAAGGTAGTGAAGCTATGGACTTCTTTGCCGCAGAGGGCTGTGGAGGCTGGGTCGTTAGATATGTTCAAGGCTGAGATGGACAGATTTTTATTCCGTAAGGGAATCAAGGGCAATGAGAACAAGGCGGGAAAGTGGAGTTGAGGATTATCATATCAGATCAGTCATGATCTCATTGAATGGTGGAGCAGACTCGATGGGCCGAATGCCTACTTCTGCTCCTACAACTTATGGCGTTATGGGGATGTGCAGGCAAATGGTGTTAAAGTAGCAGATCCGCCATGGCCTCAATAAATGATGGAATGGGCTCGAAGGGCTGAATGGTCTACCCCTGCTCCTATTTCTTATGTTCTACGTTCTTATGTAAATATATAAAACCAATACAAGTTTATTTCTTCACAATGAACCCAGACTCTTTGGCATTGCTTACATGAATCATTGAGATTTATTTTACAATCTCCAATTTAATGCTTCTCAGCATTTATGCTATGTAGATTCTGTTACCCGATTAATAATCTCGCGCCTGGATTAATAATCTGGAAACCAAAGTTTAAATCCTACTGTGGGAGCTAGGAAATTTAAATTTGGTTCATTTAATAAATCTGGAGTTAAAAACTTAATATCATAGAACATACAGTGCAGAAGGAGGCCATTCGGCCCATCGAGTCTGCACCGACCGACTTAAGCCCTCACTTCTACCCTATCCCCGTAACCCAATAACCCCTCCTAACCTTTTTGGACACTAAGGGCAATTTAGCAGGGCCTATCCACCTAACCTGCACATCTTTGGACTGTGGGAGGAAACCGGAGCACCCGGAGGAAACCCTCGCAGGCACGGGGAGAACGTGCAGACTCCGCACAGACAGTGACCCAGCGGGGAATCGAACCTGGGACCCTGGCGTTGTGAAGCCACAGTTTAGCCACTTGTGCTACCGTGCTGTCCTGTATATCCGTAATAGTGACTCTGAAACAAATACATAAACACCCACCAGGTTCACTCACGTCCTTCAGGGAAGGGAGTGTGCTGTCATTACCTGATCTGGTCTACATAGGAACACAGGCCGTAATGGTTGACACAATGGGCAGAATGCCTCCGTTTTGAGGCTAAATGTAGTGACGGATGGCTCCATGCCGACCAGAATGGCGGGATCCCATGTCAGACTCTGCACTTGGAACCTCGTTACTTATGCACAGGTAAGTGCCCCTCCCACTCTTCAGGCGGGACCAGCAGCGGGTTCATCTGTCCGTCCTCAGCTGACGGGTTCGAAGGTCCTGGCACCATACTTAAATACCAATTCAGCACACTTGTATCACTCTCTCTGATCCACCTGTCTTCACCAGACTGCGCAAGATGTTCGAAACCCAGAGGGAAAAGGCCAACAGCCTCAAGAAGAAGCCTGTTCCTTGATTCAACCACCTTGAGCACATCACCTGCATGGTGCCCATGCCCCACTTGGACCTCTACCCTCCGCCCCTAGAGTCTTCATCCATCCCCTTCCCATAAACGATGTGGCATCCCTCTGACCCGTTGTGTGTGAGCTTTTCATGCATGTCTGTCGGAGAATATATAGGTGCTGGAGGAAGTGCATAAAAGCTTTACTAGAATGATATCAGAACTCAGAGATTAAATTTATCAAGAAAGAGTGACTAGGCTGGCACTCTTTTCTCTCATAAAGAGATGGCTGAGTGGTGACTTGAGAGGTCTTTAAGATTTGAAAGGGTAGAATTTTCACTCATCGGGAAAACCAATAGTTGAGGTGCGAAATATAAGACAGTGACCAATGACTCCTATAGGAAACCCGAGATAAACTTCTTTACCCAGAGAGTTGTGACACTTGTGTAGGAAGTGTCTCCAGTTCGCGCACAGGATTTTCAGGCTTTAGGGAAAATCAGAGTCATGGTAGTGCATGAGTGACTATGAGAGTTTCCTGGATCATATGTTCCAGGAGGTGGACACCTACAGGAAGCGCGAGGGACGTCAGGATAATAGTTTGATGGCCAACCAGTGGAGTAGGAAAAGGCAGGCATAGTTTGGGGTGTGTGCCACTCTCAACATTGGAGCCTACTGGAAGTGACGATGCCCTGAAGGAGTGTAGCTGGACCATGGCATCAATGGGCAAGGGATTGTGCAGCAAAGCGGTTGTTAATCCCATAGGCTGGAAGGCAAATCTGTAACCGTCATTGTGAGTCCTGCCTGTTGCCTCTCTGGTACCAGGGTAAAGGACATCACCGGGGAGGGCACAGCATATTCTGCAGGGGGAAGCGGGTGAGCCAGAAGCTGTGGTGCAGGGAACTCTACAGGAAAATCAGACAGATATCTAAGAACTTTGGAGGGGTGATATTAGGAATTTAATTACCCAGGTACTGATTGAGATAATGTCAGAGTAAAGGATAAGGAGGGCCATGGGATTTTTAAAATGCGGTCGGGGGTGGGTCGAGTGGGGCGGGGGAGGGGGGGGGGGTCGGGGTGGGTCGGGTCAGGGAGGGTCGGGGTCGGGTCGGGGGGTGGGTCGGGGGGGGAACGGGACTGTAGACTTCACTGAAAAAGTAGATATGATCAAATGGATGGCCAGTGAAGTGGAAGGAGTGATGCAGTTTCATGAACATTCAACATTGTGGTGCTGCCGTGCTCAAATGAGCGTGTGAATCTCAGTCCATTCAGAGGAAATGCTCGGTTGAGGTTTTAATTCTTGATGCCTATAGAAAATTTAGAATCATAGGGCAAGGTTTTCCTGCTCATGCGGGTGGGTTGGTGGGTGGGTGAGGGTGAAAAATTGGGTTTGATGCCTTTCCTGTGCCTAGTCATCTACCCCTGACCCCACCAGAATGTTACATGCATTGAGGAAACCCTGGGGCAGTCTGTCCACCATTAATCAATTGATTTGCCAACTAAAGGCCAGTAAAGGGCTTCTCTCTGTCCCACCACAGGTTTTCCTATGGAAGGGGGAGTCCACCAGGTCCCACTCCTCGGGCTATTGGTGGAAAAATGGGATCTATCTCCTTTACAGGCCACTGGGGCCATTGGAGATATTTCCCTCAAGGATTGACTCCTCACCTCCGGCCTGTGCACCCTGGCCCCCAGCCCCCTCAACCGGGCTCCCCGGTCTGACCTCGTTGAGAACCAGTTCCCTCCCCTGCCCCACCCAAACACCCACCCAGGAATTTACCTCTGCATCAGGCCCCAGCAACAATCAGCCTTAGGGCTCGCTGCAGTCCCATTTCCCCTGGTGGCACTACTGAGTGGCCAGCACCTCTCAGATGCCCTCCTCTAGATTGGGGAAGGAGTTGTGCCCTGAGCTAACTCCTGTACAAGCACTAAATGTCAGCGGAGCAGAGTCTGTGTGCAGAGTCTTTGGAGGGAAAGCATTTCAGGACCAAAATTGAAACACCTCTGTTCAGTTTAAAATCCCAGGAAGAACTAACTTTTCAGACAGATCTGGCTCCTCCCCTTAAATACATCATCTGTACCCAAAGCATGAGGTATTTTTCTGTCTCCTCCCATAAGATGTCCCATGATCTATTTAGCCAGGACCAAACACAATACCCCTCATAAATTATCTGTACCCTAGTTGTCTTTTAAAGGTAAACAATATTCCATTAGCAGAGCACTTCAGCTGCAAAACCAATGATTACCTCAGTTTTATGACCCCTTAATCACAGATTTAGCAGGTATACTGTCTGTATCCGGCTTAACCCAGATTTTAGTAACATTACTACAAAAAAAAAAGATAATTTCTTATATTCATCACACTGCATAAAAAAACGTTTTCTCGCATTTCGTCTCTGATTCTTGTGTTCAATTCGGCACATCAGGAAGAAAACAAACTTTTTAAAGAAGTTTTAGGAAAAGTCATGAATGAGAAATAAGAACAGAGTAGACTTACCACAGCGTGGGGTCATGTGGTGAGAAATGGTGTCATAGGAAACCATTATGGAAAATAGTTGCTTATGTACCTGTGATTGCTGTTGCTAAGGGACCATCTCCTTTGATTCATTTGTGTGTTCCTGGTGCCGGGATGGTTACCATGGAAACGTTTATGGTTTTCTGTGATTGTGTGTGTGGCTTTGAGGTAAACATTTTCTAAAGTTTTAGCAGTTGGGGTAATCTATTGTATATTATACCTCATTAAGGGCTCACAGTAGGCCTGAACCACCTATTTTTGCAGCTGACACTGTCAATTATCACCAGGCCATTGTTTGATTGTGGATTACAGATAGACACACACGAAAACAATCACAATCATGTTTACACTTCAACAGGCTTCTTCCATTTATTGTCGCAAATCTATAATTATCTGGTCATCTGTATTTATTACAAAGGATTGATATGCGCCTTAGAAATTACTTTCAGTGGGATTAGTGGCCAGAGGCTTGATACGTTGACATAAGGCTAATCTTTTAACAAAGGCATTAACCTTTTTATTCTGAATGGGCTAATAACACATCTAAAATAATTGACAGGAATGTCATAAGAGCATCGCAGTTGCCAACAGTAATTTTGAGGCAATAACGGCAAGTCAAAAAATTCCGGATAAAACGCTAATATGATTCCTGCTGACTAGGCCAAATTCTGTAAGGCCAGCTCATGGATTTCATTTAAATAGGCTCCCGGTGTAGCTTGGGCCATGCATAGGGAGTTTAAAACGGGAGCACGCTGCTGGGAAAAGGCTCCCTTTTCAAATTGAGAGGGATATAAATTAATAGGATTAAAATTTGTGAGCCTTTTTGAAGATGCAAAGAATGCTTAAAGCTTTCTGTTGGATGATATATGTGAAGAGAGAGAGTGGTGGAGTCGGGGTGGGGCAGTGGGGGGGGGGGGGGGGGGGCAAGGGGGGGGGGGGGGTTGCGCGGTGACTGAGAAAGCAATGCAGAAGATGGAGAACCTAACATTTCAGTAGTTAAAAGAGTCTGTGAGGTGGGCTGGGCAGTCCCAAATCCTATGTTATCCTATGCATTTTCTGACCTCCTTAACATCGCTTCTTTCATCCTGTAACCCTTAACCATTGCATTTAATAATAATATTTTATTGTCACAAGAAGGCTTACATTAACACTGCAATGAAGTTACTGTGGAAAGTCACTAGTTGCCACATTCTGGTGCCTGTTCGGGTACATGGAGGGAGAATTCAGAATTCTCAGCTGGTATGAGAATGGAACCTGTGCTGCTGGACTTGTTTTGCATCACAAACTAGCCTACTGAGCTAAACCAGCCCCCCCAGCCCCAGTTGATGCACTACTGAAACATGCTTGTTGTTAGGAGTGGAAATATAATTCCAACCTTTACAGCAAATACAGTAATTATTAATGAAAAGTTTGGAAATATACCAAGATATCTGAAGGAAAACACTGTGCTAAACGACCACGGCAGCACCACATAAAAGGAACAGCAATTTCATAGATTCGTTCTGTACAGACTCTCATGTTCTCATTTCAAAGAGGCACAGGATTGAAAATGGGCATACCTGGTATAGGTGGCGTTGAATTAGAATCATAGAATCATAGAAGTTTACAGCATGGAAACAGGCCCTTCGGCCCAACCAGTCCATGCCGCCCAGTTTTTACCATTAAGCTAGTCCCAGTTGCCCGCACTTGGCCCATAACCCTCTATACCCATCTTACCCATGTAACTATCTAAATGTTTTTTAAAAGACACAATTGTACCCGCCTCTAGTACTACCTCTGGCAGCCCATTCCAGACACTCACTACCCTCTGAGTGAAGAAATTGCCCCTCTGGGCCCTTCTGAATCTCTCCCCTCTCACCTTAAACCTATGCCCTCTAGTTTTAGACTCCCCTACCTTTGGGAAAAGATGTTGACTATCTACCTTATCTATGCCCCTCATTATTTTATAGACCTCTATAAGATCACCCCTAAGCCTCCTACGCTCCAAGGAAAAAAGTCCCAGTCTATCCAGCCTCTCCTTATAGCTCAAACCATCAAGTCCCGGCAACATCCTAGTAAATCTTTTCTGCACTCTTTCCAGTGGAAGGTATCAATTTAAGTATCTTTGTAGCAAGCCTAAGGAGAGCAGACAGAAGTGAACACATGCAAACTAATGTGAAACAGTTTTGCATTGCATCTTCGTTTGAAAGGGAGAAGAGTGGGTCAAAGACTAGTAGTTTAAACTTAAATAAGGGCCACTACATGGGCATGAAAGCTGAGATAGCTGGTGAATTGGGATCCGAGGCTGCAGGATAGATCAACAGGGAAAGAGCGGCAGACTTTTAAGGGGATATTTCAGAATATTCAGAACAAGTATATTCCTACTCCGTAGAATAATTCTAAGTGGAGGTGTGACCATCCATGGTTAACTAAAGAAGTTAAGGAAAGTATCAAACTTAAGGAAAAAGCATATAACTGCGCGAAGCTGAGTGGCAGGTCAGATGATTGGTCAGAATATAAAGAAAGGCAGAGAACGACTAAGAGGTTAATCAGGAGAAATATTGGAATATGAGAGGAATCTAGGTAGAAATGTAAAAACAGATAGTAAGAGTTTCTATTGGTATTTAAACAGGAAAGAGTAGATGAAGTGAATGTTGGTCCTCTAGAGAGTGACAATGGAGAGATAACAGTCGATTATAAGAAGATGGCAGATGGAGTGATCAAACCTTTTGATTCTATCTTCACTCGTGAAGAAACAAGAAACATTCTGGTAATAGCTGTAAATCAAGAGGTGGAAGGGAAAGAGGAACTTGGTGAAATCGCTGGGGAAGTGGTTCTGAGCAAACTGACGGAGCTATGGGCTGACAAGACTCCGGGTTCAGATGGACTTCATCCTAGGTCTTAAAAGAGATGGCTAAGGAGGTAATAGATGCATTGGTGTTAATTTTCCAAAATTCACTAATAATCCCTCTATTCAAGAAGGGAGGAAGGCAGAAAACAGGAAACTATAGGCCAGTTAACTTGACGTCTATAGTGGGGAAGGCTCTAGAATTACCCAGAAGGGAGGTTATAGCTGGGTTCTTCTAAAAACCCAAGGTATTGGGAAGAGTCAGCATGGTCTTGTGAAAGGAAAATAGCCAATTTATTGGAGTGCATTGACATGGTAACACGCTGTGGATAAAGGGGAGCCTGTGGACGTGCTATACTTGGATTTCCAAAAGACATCTGATAAGGTGCCACATCAAAGGTTATTGCAGAAAATAAAAGCTTATGGTGTGGAGGGTAACATAGTGATATGGATAGAAGATTGCCTGGCTGGCAGGAAACATAGAGTCTGCATAAATGAGTCTTTTTCTGATTAGTAGGATGTGATGAGTGGAGTCTCGCAGGGGTCTGTATTGAGGCCTCAACCTTTTACAATTTATATCAATGACTTTGATGAGGGGGGTGAAGGCGTGGCAGCTAAATTTGCAGATGACATAAAGGTAGGGAGGAAAGTATGTTTTGAAAAGGACATATGGAGGCTGCAGATGGAGATAAATAAGTTGAGTGAGTGGGAAAAATATGACAGAGGCAGTATAATGTGGAAAAATGTGAAGTTTTTCACTTTGGCAGGAAGAATGGAAAGAGTACGGCTCAAACGAAGAATGGAAGCAGAATTCTGAGGTGCAGAGCGATCTGAGTGTTCTAGTGCATGAGTCACAGAATGTTGGTATGAAAGGTGAGCAAGGAATTGAGCATAAAAGTAAGGATGTTATGCTTCAGTTATACAAGGTGTTGGTGAGACCACATCTTGAGTATTGTGTGCAATTTTGGTTTCCTTATTTAACGAAGATTGTAAACGCATTGGAGGTGGTTCAAAGGAGGTTTATGAGATTGATACCTGGAATGAGTGGGTTGGAAAGGCTCGGCTTGCTTTGACTGGCGTTTAGAAGAGTGAGGGGTGACTTGATTGAAGTATATACAATTCTGAGTGATCTTGACAAGCTGGACATGGATAGGATGATTCCTCTTGTGGGTGACTCCAGAACTAGGAGGCACTGTTTTAAAATCAGGGCTCTCCTTTTTGATGTGAGGAGAATTTCTTTCTCTCAGAGGATCGTGTGACGTTGGAGCTCTCTGCCTCACAAGGCGTTCGAGACGGAGTCACTGAATATTTTTAAGACGGAGGGAGACTGAGGCACGATCAATTTGGCTGGAGACGAAGTTGAGTTCAAACTGAGGCTTTATTAGTCTCTGATGTGTGGCCTCCTACAGCAGCTGACGAAATGGCTGCGAGCTGAAGGCCACGCATATTTATAACCCGGCTCCTGGGCGGAGCTAGCATGCAGGGGCCCAGGTGAACCTGTAGTGCAGGCTCTACCGTACAAAGCTTAAAAAAGAACACAGTGGTTTACCACATTCACCTCCTGTTAAAATTGAGTCCGGCGGGGGTGGTGGATAACTATATACAATTCGCAATCTTTAATATTTACAGAACGGTTAAAAAATGTCTCTGGTCATCCGGCAGGCCGGTCAGAGGTTCAGCCGGTCCAGTGCCTTGATCGTCCTCTGGGATCGACGAAGTGGAGCCGGCGATGTTGGTGCTGTCATGGTCGAAGTTGACTCCGGGAGCGTGCCGAAATCCTCTTCATCAACGGGGGTGGGCAGGGGGAGGACGGACAGTCCTGGGGGGGTGATGGGGATGGCAGGGGAGGGGAGGGTGGCACCGGGGGCGATGGGGGTGGTGCGGGGGTGGAACCTGCTGGTGCCAGGTCTCTGAGGGAGACGGTATCCTGGAAGCCATTGGGGAACGCCACGTAGGCGTACTGTGGGTTTGCGTGGAGCAGGTGCACCCTTTCCACCAACGGATCCGCCTTGTGGAGCCGCACATGTTTACGGAGAAGCACGGTTCCCGGAGCTGTGAGCCAAGTTGGGAGCGATACCCCGGATGTGGACTTCCTGGGGAAGGCAAAAAGACGTTCATGCTGTGTCCTGTTAGTAGCAGTGCAGAGTAATGAGCGAATGGAGTGGAGTGCTTCAGGGAGGACCTCCTGCCAGCGGGAGGCCGGGAGATTTCTGGACCGTAGGGCCAGCTGGACGGCCCTCCATACCGTCCCGTTCTCCCTTTCTACCTGTCCATTTCCCCGGAGGTTGTAGCTTGTCGTTCTGCTGGAGACGATACCCCTGCTGAGCAGGAACTGACGTAGCTCATCACTCATGAATGAGGATCCCCTGTCACTGTGGATCTAGGCGGGGAAGCCGAACAGAGTGAAGATAGAATTAAGGGCTTTAATGACAGTGGCAGACGTCATGTCGGGGCATGGGATGGTGAAGGGAAAACGGGAGTATTCATCGATCACACTGAGGAAATACGTGTGTCGGTCGGTGGAGGGGAGGGAGCCTTTGAAATCCACGCTGAGGCGTTCAAAGGGGCGGGAGGCCTTCACCAGGTGCGCGCGGTCCGGCCGGTAGAAGTGCGGTTTGCACTCCGCACAGAACTGGCAGTCCTTGGTGATCGTCCTTACTTCCTCAATGGAGTAGGGCAAATTTTGTGCCTCACTGAAGTGGTACAACCGAGTGACCCCTGGGTGACAAAGGTTGTCGTGAAGGGCCCGGAGTCGGTCTACCTGTGCGCTGGCACATGTACCTCGGGATAGGGTGTCTGGGGGCTCGTTGAGTTTGCCAGGGCGATACTTAATCTCGTAGTTATAGGTGGAGGGCTCGATTCTCCACCGCAAGGTTTTGTCATTTTTGATCTTGCCCCTCTGTGTGTTGTTGAACATGAAGGCAACCGACCGTTGGTCAGTGAGGAGATTGAATCTCCTGCCGGCCAGGTAATGCCTCCAATGTCGCACAGCCTCAACGATAGCCTGGGCCTCCTTTTCGACGGATGAGTGCCGAATTTCGGAGGCATGGAGGGTGCGGGAAAAGAATGCCACGGGCCTGCCTGCCTGGTTGATAGTGGCGACAAGGGCGACGTCCGATGCGTCGCTTTCTAGTTGGAAAGGAAGTGTTTCGTCTACAGCCGTGCATTCCAGCTTTGGCAATATCAGCTCTGATCCGGGCGAAAGCCTGTTGGGCCTCGGCCGTCAGGGGGAAATGCATGGACTGTATGAGTGGGCGGGCCTTGTCCGCATAGTTTGGGACCCACTGAGCGTAATACGAGAAGAACCCCAGGCAGCGTTTGAGGGCCTTGGGGCAGTGGGGGACGGGAAGCTCGATGAGGGGGTGCATGCGGTTGGCATTGGGCCCCAGAACTCCGTTCTGGACCACGTAGCCGAGGATGGCTAAGCGGCTTGTACGGAACACACACTTCTCCTTGTTATACGTGAGGCTGAGGAGAGTGGCGGTGCGGAGAAATTTAGCGAGGAAGGAGGATCGACCTTTAGGGTCGCGAGGCCGCACACAGTGAGGGGTGGGAAGGGTCCGCTGAATTTAAGGGTCAGGCCCTGGAGGTTGCACTGAAAATCCAGGCCAAAGGTAAGTGCAGCGCAGAGGTTAGGGAGGACGTAGAGGCGAAAACTGTGAAACTCTACACCTTGGACTGTGAACGTGACCGTGCAGTACCCCCGGATCGCTACGCGATGGGATCCGGAGGCCAGGGAAATACTTGGATTGGTAGGGTGTACCGTAAGCGAGCAGCGCCTTACCGTATTTGGATGTACAAAGCTCTCGGTGCTCCTGGAGTCCAGTAGGCAGGAGGTCATGTGGCCGTTGACTTTCACGCTGGTGGATGCGTTGGTCAGAGTGTGTGGTCGGGACTGGTCGATTGCCATGGATGCAAGTCGTGGTTGATAGTCGGGTAGTGAGGCGGCCGCTGAGTCGGGGTCCTGAAATGCCGTTGGTCTCCATGTGCTGCGGGGTGCACAAGATGGCGGCGCCCGGAGATCCTGGGGGTCACAAAATGGCAGCGCCCATGGAACGCACGTTGCGGGGGTGGAGCAAGATGGCGGCGCTCATGAAACGCATGTGTTGTGCGGGGGAGAAGATGGTGGCGCCCATTGCTCGCACATGGCCTGGGGAGGAGGGGAGGATAGCGGCGCCCATTGTCCGTGACCGGGAGGGGTTGGGGGCGACCGCTGCCGCTGAGCGGGCCTGGCACACCGCTGCGTAGTGGCCCTTCTTCCCGCAGGCCTTACAAAGGGCAGCGCGGGCTGGGCAGCGTTGGCGGGGGTGTCTTTGTTGGCCGCAAAAATAGCATCGGGGCCCCCCGGAGATCACTGGCTGGCGCGTAGCGCAGGTGTATTGGGTGGGTAGCGCCCCCGCTGGGGCGGCTGCCTGTGGGGCCCATGAAGCATAGGAGGAGTGGGCCGCACGGTTGGGGGCGTAGGACTGTACATTGCGCAGGGCGACCGTCATGGAAAGTGCTCGTGTTTTAGTCTCTGCTAGGTCGTGCGTGGCCCATTCTAGGAGCCGCTGCCTGATAACATCGGGCACAATCCCAGTTACAAAAGTGTCCCTCATAAGGAGATCTGAGTGCTCCTTAGCTGTAATGTTCTGGCAGTCCAGAACTAGTGGGATTCGGGCCCTCCAGAAGTCCTCGATCGACTCACCAGGTAGTTGAGTACGCGTTGCGAGCGCGTGTCTGGCAAAGAGCGTGTTCATCTTCTGCTCATAATTTTCTTTGAGTAGAGCCACAGCATCAGCGTAATTGGACGCATCCTGGATCAGCGGGAAGATTTTAGAGCTGAGTCTGGAGTACAAGATTTGAATCTTCTGAGCCTCTGGAACAGGGGTCGGCACCGCGTTGATATGCGCTTCAAAACAAGCTAGCCAGTGCTGAAAGTCCTTTTTGGCGTTGCTTGTGTGTGGATCCAGCTGCAGGCGATCTGGTTTAATCCAGAGGTCCATCTTCTGAATCAGATACTAATAAATTGAGGCACGATCAATTTGGCTGGAGACGAAGTTTGAATTCAAACTGAGGCTTTATTAGTATCAGATGTGTGGCCCTCCACAGCAGCTGACGAAATGGCTGCGAGCTGAAGGCCACGCATATTTATAACCCGGCTCCTGGGCGGAGCTAGCATGCAGGGGCCCAGGTGAACCTGTAGTGCAGGTTCTACCGTACAACCCTTAATATAAGAACACAGTGGTTTACCACAGAGACAAATTCTTGTTAGGCAAGGCAATCACAGGTTGCCGGGGATAAATGGGAAGATGGAATTAGAAACACAGATAGATTTGCCGTGATCCTATTGAATGGCGGAGCAGTCTCACGGGGCCAAATGGTCTTCATCTGCTCCTATTTTGTATGTTTGTATGCATGTTCCTTTGTTTGTAAAATTAATGTACGGCCTGCTCTCCTTACTGAATGTGTTGCTAAAGCACCGGGAGTGCGAAGATTCGAAAGGCTGCTCATTAACCCTCGTGAAAAGTTCTGGGATGACTTCACCAGGACCCTCTGTTCCACACCCTTGGCCATTTGGAAGTAAGGGAGAGGTTCCCCAATTTCAATCTTACCGATGGGCATTCATGCCATTTGATTGAGTGTGCATGGGCACAGATTTGGGCTGCCACAGCGTGGCTCTAAAACCTGGGTATATGTGTGTGAGAGAGGGAGGGAGGGAGAGTGAGCGTGGAGGAAGAAAGAGTGCACGACCAGCAGTGATTGAGTCAGCCTTCCGCAGCAACCAACATTCTTTTCGGAAAAGAGAGACTTCGGGCGAAATTCTCCCCCAACGGCGGGATGCCCGCCGACTGGCGCCAAAGCCGGCGCAAATCAGACGGGCATCGCGCCGGCAAAAAGGTGCGGAAGTCTCCGCATCTTTGGCGGCCTAGCCCCAACATTGAGGGGCTAGGCCGACGCCGGAGGGATTTCCGCCCTGCCAGCTGGCGGAAATGGCGTTTGTTGCCCCGCCAGCTGGCGCGGAAATGCGGCGCATGCGCGGGAGCGTCAGCGGCCGCCGAAAGTTTCCCGCGCATGCGCAGTGGGGAGAGTCTCTTCCGCCTCCGCCATGGTGGAGGCCGTAGCGGAGGCGGAAGGGAAAGAGTGCCCCCACGGCACAGGCCCGCCCGCGGATTGGTGGGCCCCGATCGCGGGCCAGGCCACCGTGGGGGCACCCCCCGGGGTCAGATCGCCCCGCGCCCCCCCCCAGGACCCCGGATGCCCGCCCACGCTGCCTGGTCCCGCCGGTAAATACCAGGTTTGATTTACGTCGGCGGGACAGGCAGTTTCTGGGCGGGACTTCGGCCCATCCGGGCCGGAGAATCCAGCGGGGGGTCCCGCCAACCGGCGCGGCTGGATTCCCGCCCCCGCCCAATCTCCGGGAGCGGAGACTTCGGCGGGGGCGGGGGCGGGATTCACGGCGGCCAACGGCCATTCTCCGACCCGGCGGGGGGTCGGAGAATGACGCCCTTCATTTCCCAGCATTTCTTGCAAACTTCCCAAGCACACGAACGTTTTCAGCTTCTGGCCAATGCCGTAGACAGATGCCACTCCATATCAAAATGCTTCTTCATTTATAAACAAACTCATCCATTGGGTCTGTCATAAATCTCAACAATCAGTTTGGAAAGCTTAAAAGTTACCCTCCAGCAAAATGCAGTCTTTCACCATCACAATGAACCCTTCAGCTTTGAAGGGAGGTTTAATGAAAGCAAAAGGGACCCACTGGTGAAATGCAGTTACGCGCTAATAACTGCTGTGAAAGCATCCATCTGAAGTTTCATATGGATTGGATTTGCCATTTTCTAGCAGAATTCACACAAATCTAAGTCAACAATCGATACGCGCTTCTGCAAGGCTGTGCTGTGAGTAAGAACTGGGGTCTGTGAAGAAAATGTAGCAATGAAGGAATATGACACTCTTCATTACTTCTTCAAATAGAGTAAGGATACATATCTCTCTTGTTTTCTCAGCTTATTTTCTTGGCTCTCTCTGGGCCACAGACCAGCTGTAAAAAAGGAACATACCGTATGTTTACATAATGGCTTTCATAGAATAACATACAACCTCAGATAGCCCCAAAACACCTTGCAGCCAATGAAGTAAAGTCACGATTGTAATTTAGGGAAGGGGGCAGACAATTTGGGCACAGCAAGGTCCCAGACATAAATCAGATCATCGATTCACAGTTTTGGTTGAAGGATAAATATTTGCCAGGATACCAGCCAGAATTGTCCTTTCAAAATTGGGCCGTGGAATTTATAACCCCACCTGGGAGCTACGCTCTCAAATGGACGTGAAAGATCCCAAGTGATAATGGCCAGATCATCTCACCCAAAGCTTTGTGCCATGAATTATGCCCCCAGCTCTATTCCTTCAACTCTTGCAACTGTCCTGTGGTCTTTCCAGCATTAATGACCAAGCACCTTTTCTTTGAAGTGCGGTGACGGTGAGGAGGTTACGAGTGAGAAGGGTAGTCGAAGGGAACATCCTTTCAGCATCCAACTTTGCAAGCTCCGTCAGAATCTTCAGCGTTTCAATAAGATCACCTCTCATTCATGTAAACTTCAATGAATAAACTCAGAAGACAACTCTTCACCCAATCCACAGGAATCATAACTTGTAATAAGAATCTTTATTATTGTCACAAGTAGGCTTGCATTAACACTGCAATGAAGTTACGATGAAAATCCCCGAGTCGCCACACTCTGGCGCCTGTTCGGGTACACAGAGGGAGGATTAAGAATGTCCAATTCATCGAACAAACACGTCATTCGGGAATTGTGGAAGGAAACCGGAGCACCCGGAGGAAAGCCACGCAGACACGGGGAGAACCTGCAGACTCCGCACAGACAGTGACCCAAGCCGGGAATCGAACCTGGGACCCTGGCGCTGTGAAGCAAAAGTGCTAAACGCGTCTCAGTGAGGAATCTGAGACATTAGCTGAAAGGAATGGTTCTGTGAGTACAACTATGTCAGGTTGTTGTTTTGATTAGCATGTGGGGCAGCATTCCTAATTGCAGCACAAGTCGCCCAGATGCTAGTGTGGTGGACTTTGCGAGGCTCACTGGGTAGAGTGCGCCATTCACCATTGTGTCTGAATCTGATGTCCAGGCTGGGTGGACAGTTAAAATGCTATCACGACATCTGAAGCATGTTGGCACCCTGACCTGAAAGTAAGGCCCATGATGCAATATCAATTATGACAATGGCGAGAGTAGAATGTAATCGAGGCTTTATTACACAGAGATGTGTGGCCTCCTACAGCAGCTTACGAAATGGCTGCTGTTCGGAGAGCACACACATTTATACTCTGCCTACTGGGCAGAGCCAGCAGGCAGGGATCTACCCCCGTACCTGTAGTACAGGGGCCTTACCGTAATACCCATATATACAATATAATACAACAGTGGTGACTACCACAGCCCACTTCTCCAAGGAGCTGCCATGTAATGCCTAACAGGTGCCCACTTTCTGGACATAGCAACTAATTCCTGATTTTCACTAGGCCTTGGGCCTACCTGTTCTAGTTCCGGGATCAGTTACTTTTCAGGCTATGCAGGTACTGCTTTGCGGTGCCTGGGGCGCTTGAAGCTTGAAGGACACCTTACTACATTAAAGGATCTACATAAATGAAAGTTATTGTTGAAGGGGAGACTTATTCATAGTATGGGACATGAAAGATGAGGGGAAAGTGTGAAATCATGCCAAGGGATGCAGAGGAGAACAGGAAAAAGGATGACAAATTGTGAGAAAGATAATCACACAGAAACAAATAACTAAAGAGCAAAATCATTTCCAGGCAGACATTTTTTCAATTTGATATTAGGATAATTTCACAGTGACTTCTGGCACATTGCAGGAATGAAGACAATGAGCGCTCTGTGTATTCCTGAATGGGCCTCAATCCTGCCAGTCACTGGTTTAATAAAGGCAAGGGGATTCAGACAAGTAAACAAAAGAAGACATTTATTTGTAAGAACCATTTACATGGGGCCCCGGTTAAACCTCATCACTTTGTCCTCTCCTTGTGTCAGTCCGTTCCTATCTGACGGACCTTTTATACAACATGGTTATGAGCCCCGTAGTTATCGGGAGAGCTCATGCTCCTTGAGTCACACAGGGAAAACAATAGAATCCCGCCCGTGTGTCTCACGCAGGTTATTGTAACCTGCTGACGTCTTCAGACGTCTATTGTATAAATTATGAGTTGTTGAGATACTTTGTACTCTGTGTCCTTGATGTTTTCCCCCAGACAGGAAATTTTAATGTTTAAAACGTGGAATAGCTGAATCAAGTGAAGCTTAAAATGTTAATACAGTTCTTAGAAAACATCAACGGCAGAAAGGTATTTCCCTGAAGCTACTTTTATGGTTTCTTGACTTTATGTAAACCCGATGTTGAATATTATAATCTGACCGTACCATCCTGAAGACCATGGCAACATTTTAAAACAAGATTGCAGGATTTCCTCTTGTGGTTTCGAGCCACCTTCATCTCCTTCTTCCGTAAAACCCCTGCTGCTCAAAGTACTTGACCGAGTGAAGTGGAAGCATTTGGTCCTAATCCTTGTGTTAGTCTGCTGCGCCTATCAAAGAGGTCTGAACACAGAGCGAGTTAATCTGTCTGTGCATGATCCTGCCCCTCCAACCCTCTATGCAATGATCGCCCTGTAGCACAATCAATCACTCACGAGACGAGATGAGAAGGAGTCAATCGATGGCTTTATTACGCAAACTTGTTCCCCAGCAGCACAGTTACAGAATGCGGCTGCTGGGAGAACCCGGGCTCTTATACTCTGCCTTACAGGGTCGAGCCAGTAGGCGGCTGATCCAATCGGAGCCCAGCGTCTATCCACCAATAGCCTCTCGGCATCACAGGGTACGGTAATACCCCTAATACATACCACCACATTCACCCCTTGTTAAAAAAGAACCCGGCGGGGGTAGTGGGCCGTATGGTGGTAGGGGTTTACAGAGTCGGTACCTAGGATGCCGCTAACACGGTGGCTATGCTCCGATATCCACTACCAGTACTATTTACAATGCCGCTTTTACTGGGCAACTGAATTATTTACAGAGGCATTTCTTGCTTTGTTATACGGATTTGATGAGTCGAATGGGTGCCCTGGTAGTCCTCGCCGATTGTCTCAGCCCCGATCGTGATGCAGGTGCTGGTTCGGGCACCTGCATCACCACCGTCTCTGGGAGCGTAGCGATGCCTCTTCCTGCTCCACTACCCCTAGGCGAGGCCGGGGGAAGGACCGATCCACCCGGGAAGGGTGCGGCTGTGGGGTGCGCCGGTGGGAGGGAGGGGGTGATTGGTGTTGGGGGGGTGGGTGGAGCTCCGGCGGGGGCGGCTGTGGGGTGCGTCGGTGGGAGGGAGGGGGTGATTGGTGTTGGGGGGGTGTGTGGAGCTCCGGTGGGCGCCAGGTCCCGCAGGGAGACCGTGTCCTGTTGGCCATCGGAGTACGCCACATAGGTGTATTGAGGGTTCGCGTGGAGAAGATGAACCCTCTCGGCCAACGGGTCCGATTTGAGCGTCCGCACATGCTTTCGGAGCAGGATGGGTCCCGGGGCTGCCAGCCAGGTCGGAAGTGACGTTCCAAGGAGGCGTTCGTGAGATGTTTGATTCGTTGTTGTACAGAGCAGCAACCGGATGAAGTGGAGGGCGTCCGGGAGGACTTCCTGCCAGCGGGAAACTGGGAGACATCTGGGCTGTAGGGCCAGCAGGACGGTCTTCCAGACCGTTCCGTTCTCCCTCTCTACCTGACCGTTCCCCCGGGGGTTGTAACTGGTCGTCCTGCTCAAGGCAATGCCTTTGCTGAGCAGGTATTGATGCAATTCGTCGCTCATGAAGGAGGACCCCCTATCGCTACGTACGTGGGCGGGGAAACCGAACAGTGTAAAGATGGTGCTGACGGCTCTAATGACTGGGGTCATGTCGGGGCAGGGGATGGCGAATGGGAACCGGGAGTATTCGTCAATCACGTTCAGGAAGTACATGTTGCGATCGGTGGAGGGGAGGGGGCCTTTGATGTCCAGACTGAGGCATTCAAAGGGACGGGAAGCCTTTATCAGGTGCGCTTTATCTGGCCTGTAGAAATGCGGCTTGCACTCTGCGCAGATTTGGCAGTTCCTGGTGGCTGTCCTGACCTCCTCGATGGAGTACGGCAAGTTGCGGGTCTTTACGAAGTGATAGAACCGAGTGACCTCGGGTGGCAGAGGTATTCGTGGAGGGTTCAGAGACGGTCCACTTGTGCGTTGGCACATGTGCCACGGGATAGGGCATCGGAAGGCTCGTTCAGCTTTCCAAGACGATACAAGATCTCATAGTTATAGGTGGAGAATTCGATCCTCCACCACAAGATCTTGTCATTCTTGATCTTGCCCCGCTGTGCATTATGGAACATGAAGGCAACCGACTGTTGGTCAGTGAGGAGAGTGAATCTCCTACCGGCCACGTAATGCCTCTAATGTCGCACAGCTTCCACTATGGCCTGGGCCTCCTTTTCCACTGAGGAGTGGCGGATTTCTGAAGCGTGGAGGGTGCGTGAAAAAAAGGCCACGGGCTGCCCGCTTGGTTGAGGGTGGCCGCCGGAGCTACGTCGGACGCGCCGCTCTCGACTTGGAAGTGGAGGGACTCGTCGATCGCGTGCATCGTGGCCTTTGCAATATCCGCTTTGATGCGGCTGAAGGCCTGGCGGGCCTCTGTCGACAGGGGAAAGACCGTGGACTGAATTAGCGGACGGGCCTTGTCCGTGTAGTTGGGGACCCACTGGGCGTAATAAGAGAAAAAGCCCAGGCAGCATTTCAGGGCCTTAGAGCAGTGAGGGAGGGGGAACTCCATGAGGGGGCGCATGCGTTCAGGGTCTGGGCCTATAACTCCATTTCGCACTACGTAGCCGAGGATGGCTAGACGGTCGGTGCTAAACACGCATTTCTCCCTGTTGTATTTGAGATTCAGGGCGTTTGCGGTCTGGAGGAATTTGCGGAGGTTGGCGTCGTGGTCCTGCTGGTCGTGGCCGCAGATGGTGACGTTATCGAGGTATGGAAACGTGGCCCGCAAACCGTACCGGTCAACCATTCGGTCCATCTCCCGTTGGAAGACCGAGACCCCGTTAGTGACGCCGAATGGAACCCTTAAAAAGTGATAGAGCCACCCATCTGCTTCAAAAGCAGTGTGTTTGCGGTCGCTCGGGCGGATGGGGAGCTCATGATAGGCGGACTTAAGGTCCATCGTGGAAAAGACCTTGTACTGTGCAATCCGATTGACCATGTCGGATATGCGGGTGAGAAGGTACGCATCCAGCTGCGTGTACCTATTGATGGTTTGACTATAGTCTCTGATCATCCTTTGCTTCTCCCCGGTCTTTACAACTACCACCTGAGTTCTCCAGGGACTATTGCTGGCCTGGATTATGCTTTCCCTCAGCAGCCGCTGGACTTCTGACCGGATAAAGGTTTGGTCCTAGGCACTGTACCGTCTGCTCTTAGTGGCGACTGGTTTGCAATCCGGGGTGAGGTTCGCAAACAGGGAAGGCGGGTCGACCTTGAGGGTCGGGAGGCTGCAGATAGTGAGTGGGGGTATAGGGCCGCCAAATTTAAGCGTTAAACTCTGGAGGTTACACTGAAAATCCAACCCCAGGAGTGTGGCAGTGCAGAGGTGGGGGAGGACGTAAAGCCGGTAGTTCTTGAACTCCCTCCCCTGCACCGTGAGGTTCGCGATGCAGAACCATTTGATCTCTACAGAATGGGACCCTGCCGGCAGAAATTTTTTTTTATTACTTGGGTGGATCGGAAGGGAACAGCGTCTTACCGTATCGGGATGTATAAAACTCTCCGTGCTCCCAGAGTCGATCAGGCAGGTCGTCTCGTACTCGTTTATGAATACCGTCGTTGTTGCCGTCTGGAGCATTCGGGGCCGCGACTGGTCCAGGGTCACCGAAGCCAGTCGCAGTTGCTGCATCGGGGCGTTTTCTTCAGGCCCCGTGGGGCCGTCCATCCCGGGGTCCTTAGCCGTCAGCCAAGATGGCGGCGTCCACGGGTCGCACATGGTCGGGGTGGACAAGATGGCGCTGCCCATTGATCGCACATTGCTGGAGGAGCACAAAATGGCAGCGCCCATCCCTCCCGCATGGAGTCCGGGACCCAAGATGGCGGCGCCCGTTGGCTGCACATGGATCGTTAGGGGGGTTGCGTTTGGGGTCCTGGTTCTCCCCCGGAGATTGCGGTGACCCCCCCCCCGGGCCTGGCACACTGCTACAAAGTGCCCCTTTTTGCCGCACCGTTTACAGAAGGCTGAGCAGGCCGGGCAGCACAGCCTGGGGTGTTTCGCTTGTCCACAAAAGTAGCAGCGGGGGCCCTCACGGGTGATTTGCCGCTCTGGCATCACAGGCCTGCGGGGGGGGGGGGGGGGGGGGGGGGGGGGGTCCCGGGGGTTCGATTGCGGTGGGAGTCCACGGTGCCCAAGGGGCTGCCGGGCGGTCGGGGGTGTAGGCACGGACGTTCTGCGATGCCACATCGAGCGAGGCAGCGAGGGCCTGTGCCTCCTTGAGGCCTAGTGCGTCTCTTTCCAGCAAACGATGGCGAATTTGGGACGAAAGCATACCTGCCACGAAAGCCTCCCGAACCAGTAGCTCCATGTGTTCGTTAGCTGAAACTGGTGGGCAGTTGCAGTTTCTCCCCAGTATTAACAGCGCACTGTAGAATTCGTCCAGCGATTCCCCGGGGATTTGCCGTCTCGTCGTGAGCTGGTGGTGTGCGTAGACCTGGTTGACGGGCCGAACGTCGATTCCTATTAGCATGGCGAGCGCCGCCTAGAAATCGTCCGCGTCCTCTATGAGAGTGTTGATTTCTGGGCTCACCCTGGAATGCAGGACCTGCATTTTCGAGTCTTCTGTAGGTACGCAGGAGGCCGTTCGGAGGTATCCATGAAAACACGCTAACCAGTGTTTAAAAGAGGCCGCTGAGTTTGCCGCGTGGGGGCTGATTCGCAGACACTCCGGAATGATTCGGAGCTCCATGTCCTTTAAAGTCTGCGTAATAAATTGAAGCACAATCAATCACTCAGGAGACGAGATGAGAAGGAGTCAATCAATGGCTTTATTATGCCATCTTGTTCCCCAGCAGCACAGTTACAGAATGCAGCTGCTGGGAGAACCCGGGCTCTTATACTCCGCCTTACTGGGTGGAGCCAGTAGGCGGCTGATCCAATCGGGACCCAGCGTCTATCCACCAATAGCCTCTCAGCATCACCGGGTACCGTAATACCCCTAATACATACCACCACACGCAACCCCGTTCGTGGCGTGTTCTATCTTCTGGCTCCTCTGTGTTGGAAATAAAACACACCTTAGACTCGAAAAATGCATTTTAAAAGTATTTAGAAAGTGTTTAACGGGCTGTATTGAATGGGCTGGTTTAGCACAGTGGGCTAAACAGCTGGCTTGTGAAGCAGACCAAGGCCAGCAGCGCAGGTTCAATTCCCGTTCTAGCCTCCCCGAACAGGCGCCGGAATGTGGCGACTAGGGGCTTTTCACAGTAACTTCATTTGAAGCCTACTTGTGACAATAAGCGATTTTCATTTCATTTCATGTTCATTGAGTGTATTTCTTGTTGCTTTCCATGTGGCTGGCAGGCTGATATGCTGAAACCCAGCCACGACTGTAGTGCAGCAGTGAAATCTGGCACCCCGGATGTACATTGCCATTACAATTGGTTCCTAATTCTTTAAAGTACAGTCGCCATAGTCCCAGGTGACCATAGGCCGCTTTCACCTTTGAGGAGGAGAGCTGACTGGTGGTGATTTAACCTGGGGGCCACCACACCTCAGGCGAGGGGCAAGGTTGAGAGAGAGGGGCCTTCGCGGTTAACCTCAGCCCGGTACGGAAATTGGACCTCTGCAGTTGGATTTCACTCTGCATCTCAAGCCAGCTGTCCAACCAACAGCCCCGTTTATTTCTTCATAAATAATCAAGAATACAGTGAATACATAATATAGAATCCCTATTTCTTCAAAAGTATATGTAATGCATCTACATCAACAACTGCTCAAATCATTAACATTTTTTCTGGGGTGGCATAGATGCGCAGTGGTTAGCACTGCTGCCTCACGGCATTGAGGACCCGAATTCGATCCTGGCCCCAGGTCACTGTCTGTATGGAGTTTTCACATTCTCCCCGTGTGTGCGTGGGTCTCACCCCCACAACCCAAAGATGTGCAGGGTTGGTGAAGGGCGGCATGTGACGCAATGGTTAGCACTGCTGCCTACGGCACTGAGGACACGAGTTTCAAATCCCAACCCTGGGTCACTGTCTGTGTGGAGTTTGCACATTCTCCCCGTGTCTGCGTGGGTCTCGCTGCCCCAACCCCAAAATAAATGTGCAGGGTAGGTCGATTGACCATGCTAAATTTCCCCTTGATTGGAAAAAAGTACCAATAATTGGGTACTCTAAATTTATTTTTTAAAAGTGCAAGGTTGGTGGATTGGCCACGCTTAATTGGAAATAAAGAATTGGGCACTCTAAATTTATTGAAAAAAAGAACTTTATTGAACAAAAAAGAGTGGGTGGAATTCTCCGACCCCCCGCAGGGTCGGAGAATCGGCGCAGTGCCCCGCGAATCGCACCACGCCGCCCCGACGCCAGGACACAATTCTCCGCAATGCGGAGAACTGGCGCCATCGGCGCCGGCGTGGTCGGCACGGTGCCGGTCGGGGTCTGCGCCGACTCTCCGGCACGGGCTGGCGCGCCAATTCTCCGGCCCGAATGGGCCAAGCAGCCGTCAACAAAAAGCCGAGTCATGCTGGCGCCGTTCTAACCTGCTCTGGACCGGTGGGATCTCGGCGTTGAAGGGTCCGGGTGCGGTCTGTGGGGGGAGAGGGGGGGGCGGTGGAATGGCGTTCTGACCCCAGGGGGATCCTCTGTAGTGGCCTGGCCCACGATCGGGCCCCACTAATCGGCGGGCCGGCCTCTCTGCCCCCCGGCCTCCTTTCCTCTGCGCTGGCTCCTGTAGCCCTGCGCCATTTGACGCGGGGCCGCCGTGGGGAAGAAGGCCACTGTGCATGCGCTAGTTGGCGCCGGCCCAACTGCGCACGCGCTAGTTGGCACCGGACCCCGCGGCGCCGGGATCGGCAGCAGGAGCGGCAGAGGCCGCTCCAGCGCCGTCCTAGCCCCCCTGTGGGCCGCAGAATGGGGTCCCGGAACGGGCGCTGATGCCGGAGTAAAACACTCCCGTTTTTACTCTGGTGTCGGCAGCTAGCTGCCCGTTGGGAGAATCCCGCCCAGTATTTGTTGCCCATCACTAATTGCCCTTCAGAATATGGGGCGTCATTCTCCGCCGGCGGGAGTCTCCGTTTTGCCGGCGCCGGGGGGTTTCCCGACGGCGTGGGGCTGCCCCACAATGGGAAACCTCATTGACCGGCCAGTGTTACGGAGACTCCCGCCGGCCGGTCGGGGCAGAAATGTGGCGGGGCGGGTAGGAGAATTTCGCCCGTAGTGTTGAGCCAAGACACCAGAAACAAAACTGGTACAATGGGTTCTCTGAAACATCAAACTGAAAGGTGATCGGGGGCCTAAACTCTGTTTAAATCCCTGAGTTGGGACTTGCACCCGAAACCCTCTGACTCTGAGATGAGAGTCCCAACTTTGAAGCCACAGATGAGAATGCTGTACCTGCTACTCTGAATCTACATCATCCTTTAGACCACTGCATATTACAGATATACCCACATGTTTTGGTCTGATAGCTTCTGACCACAGAATCAATGAGGCGATGATGGATAGCCAACAAAGAGCTGAGTCCACTTGTGTCTATTTTCACCTCCATCTGGATCACTCCACTTGTGGGCAAGAGGCACTCAGAAAACAGGCTGCAAGTACAACTTCGCTAATTCTCCAAACATTGTTCTAATGTTCGGCTCACATTCCTGAGTATGATTGCTGTTTGCTACGGCCTGATAATAACCATCGCTGTCATGGAAAACATCTTACTCAGCTTCCAGAATATTTAAGAAATTGCCAATGTCAGTATTCTTCATTCAACGTCATCGTCTGCTTTTATCATTATCCTTCGCATCCCGAGCTAATCACTGCACTGAAGAAGACCATATTTTTCCCCTAAAAATGAACTGTAAAAATCTTTTTAACACTTGAGACGTACGCCCGCTATACTTTGTGTCTTTATTCTTTGAGGGGGGGGGGGATGGAAACCGTGGAGGTGTTGACTCTTAGTGGCCTGCTGTTCCATGACAGGTGGCTGGCCTCCACCCCTCCCTGAAGTATATCAGACCCGAGACAATGATTATCTGCGAGCTCATCGGCTGTGGGAACCATCACATCTGAGTTGAATCCTGACCTCATCCAGCATCTGCAGCATTTTGCACCAAAAACCTATCCTTGTGGTGTGTACAATTAACATGCACACATCATGCACCGGGAAATTGATGCTTTAAGAGGGTAGTTAGTTGTATACATGAGGGAGAAAAGGATAGAAGGATATTCTGGTAATGTTAGATAGAGGGTTTGGGGAGAGGAAGGAGGCATGTACGAGCCTGCATGTAGCATCTAAACGATGCTTTGATATCAAAGGCCTGAAACGTTAACTCTGAGTGTGATCTAACAAAAAAACAACAGAGTCCCGTTTGGCGCTTGTAGCGGTGGGAATTACCCCGTTGTCGAACAGCACACTGTTTTTTTTTTCTGGGCCTCAGCAGGGAACGCCCAGCCAAGACCGCACTCAGTCGCGTTTCCTGAGGAGCTCCGATCACAATGCAGGAAGTGATCGGGATGCCATTTTAAAATGGTGCCCCAATCTCTTAACCCCTTCCGACTTGAGCCCCGGACCACCCCAATTCACCTGTTGGGGAGGTCCTTGAGCGCCCCCCCTCCCCCTGCCCCCGCACCCCACCTCATACGGGCAAGGCACCCCGGGGCCGAATCCCTGGCACGAACAAAATGCTACACAGGCACCTTGACACTGCCAGGGTGGCATAATCAGGGTGCCCAGGTGGCAGTGCCAGGGTGCCAAGCGGGCAGTGCCCCCTCCGTTTCTCTCTCCACAGATTCTGACTGACCAGCTGAGTTTTTCCAGCATTTTCTGTTTCTGTTACAGATTTCTAGTATTTTGCTTTTGTATTAGTATCAACACAATTGGCTTTACAGGCCAATTCAAGGGAAAAAGGGATTTCATCCGCATGGGAAAGATTTTGTTCAATTCAATTAACAGCGAAACTCAACACAGACCCACAAAATGCCACAGCAGTGTATTTGCTGTCTGTGCTTTGCATTGCGCCTGGTGATCTGTGGTGTGTGGTTAACAACAACTAATCTGGGCTCTATTTGTGTCAGGTTAAAGATCAACCAGGCACCTCTTTCCACTGCCTTGCTCATGTAAAAATGTTTCCCCTCGTCAGCCGTTTTCAGTGTTGCAAGCTCGGTCCACTGATCTGTCTTAAAGTTTCAAATTTAAAGTTTAAAGATTGAAGCAGCAATCAGCTTATGGTTCTGTACACTCTGTACACACAATTAAGTTCACATCCCCCACAGAGCTCTGTGCATTCAGGTACACCCCACAGAACACTGCACATGTATTGAAGTACACATCCACACAGCTCGGATGGTGTTTTTAATTGAATGTGAAATGTCATGTTGTCCTTTGTTGCCAAGGAACATGGAGCATAAAAGTAGGGGAGTCCTGTTACAACTTACACAGAGTATTAGTGGGATCGCAGTTAGAGTACTGCATACAGCTTTAGTCTCCTTATTTAAGGATGAACATTCTTGCATTGGAGACAACTCAGAGAACGTTCTCTAGGTTGACTCCTGGCACAAAGGCGTTGTCTCACAAGTAAAATTGAGCAGGTTGGGCTGATGCTCATTCAATTTAGAAGAATGAGAGGAGACCTTGGGTGGCACGGTGGCACAGTGGTTAGCTCTGCTGCCTTACAGCGCTAGGGTCCTGAGTTCATTTCCGGCCTTGGGTGACTGTGTGGAGTTTGTACTTTCTCCCTGTGCCTGCGCGGATTTCCTCCGGGTGCTCCAGTTTCCTTCCACAGTCCATCGATGTGCAGGTTAGGTGGATTGGCCATGCTAAATTGCCCCTTAGAATCCAAAGCTGTGCAGGTTAGGTTACGGGGATAAGGCGATGGAGTGTACCTGGGTAGAATGCTCTTTTGGAGGTTCGGTACAGACATGAGGGGCCGAATGGCTTCCTTCTATGATTCTATGACCTTATTGAAACAAACATGAATCTGCGGGGGCTTGACAGGGTAGATGCTGAGAGGATGTTTTCTCTTGCAGGGGATACTAAAAATAAGGGCCACAGTTTTAAATAAGAGGCCTCCCATTTAAGACAGAGCTGAGGAGGAAGTTCTTCTTTCAGAGGATGGTGAATCTTTGGAACTCTCTATCTCAGCAGTGGAGGCTGGGTAATTAAATACATTCAAGGCTCAGGTCAATAGGGTTTTAATTGGCAAGGGAGTTGAGGATTATGGTGAGCGCAGGCAAGAAAATGGAGTTAAGACCACAATTAGATCGGCCATGATGTTATTGAATGGCGGAGCAGGCTCAAAAGAATAATTGGCCTAATCCTGCTTGATTGCTGATATTTTCCTGATTGGAGCTGGGAATGCAAACTGATGCCAGCCACTCATGCTGGAGATGTTAGTCTGATAATCCAGTTTGGACCATCCTATTGGAGTTTTGCCTTATAGGGTCTAGTGGAGACTGAGAGGGAGAAACCTCAGCTTCTTCCATCCTCCAACAATGAGGGGGGCTGGCGGTGCAAAAACTGACCATTTCTCCTGGAGATTTGCAGATCTGTCGATTCACCTCGCATTACTGGGATCTATGAAGCATTTCACTTACAACTGACTTGATCCCAGAGAAGTTATTATACCGGAGTATCATGGATCAGACGCTTACTGAACTCTCCACCCTGGCACTCTTTCTGGGCGTCAGGAAAATCGAGGGCGGAATTCTCCCCAAACATTTCGAAGTGAGGCCTCTGGCGGGAAATTAGGTACAATTCCCACCAAGTGGTTTGGATGAGCCAGATTGCAATCCTCACATACTTGGAGGTTCTTTTGGAGGGGGACGGGTTTTCCACCGACACTGAGAGGGGCTGGGTCTAAACATGCCAAGAAGCCTGCCCTTTTTAAAGGGTGCCGCGATCTTTAAGTGACAGTCAAGCGCACCCACAACATTGCTGGCATCGGGCTCCAGTGCCGCTCTCAACATCCTCGCCAGCATCAACCCCCTCTCTGCCCCCCCCCCCCCCCAACCTCCCCCCGCAAAGATGGCTGATATTGGGGCTCCCCCACCGGTGTGTTTCCCTTCAGACACTCCTTCACACCAGTGCCAGCCTCCCCCCCCCCCACCCAGCCCCCAATTGCCAGCGGTAGCACCACACTTCAGGTGAGCCACACCCCTCGATGGGGTTGCCAGATGCCCCACCCTCTTTATGCCCCACCCCTTCAGGATCCACCCCTTTCAAACACCATTCCTTTCAGGCCTGCCACTTTCAGGCCATGCCCCCCCCCCCTTGGCCATGCCAACCTGGCACTGCCCGGCACTCTTGGCAATGTCAAAGGTGGTCATCATGTTTGGTGTCCGGTGGTAGAGACCAGTAGTGATTCCCGTCGGCCTGATGCAGCACCGGTTATTGGGGAAAATACCAGGAGCCAGGGGAATCTAGCTTGAAACGGTTGCAACTTATTTAAATACTGATTTGCATATGCTAATCTACTTCACGTCGAGCGAGAGTGTGAACCAGATCACATCATCTGCAGCAGGACATGAGCATCCTGTTCCAGTTCAGCACCCAGCACGAATCCTGTTCAGGATGAATGAATCTCTCCATGAATGGCTTGCTTCCAGAACCTTTCTGAACACTCCCTAAAGCCTTCACACCCTTCCGAACTTCATTCACCGGGGCCCTCAGCTCTGGAATTCCCTCTCTAAGTTGCTCTGCCTGTCCCCTCCTTTAAGATACTCCTTAAAAATTATCGGGTTGAGAAGTGTCGATACGAGTATTTAAGATCTTGAGGGATCTAGAGATGGGGCGGATCTGTCGCCATTGCTCAAACAGTCACGGACCAAAAGACACAGACTTAATGTGATTGACAAAAGAACCAAAGGTGATATGAGGAAAAAGTATGGGTGGAATTTTCCAGCCGCCCCTCTCCATGGGTTCTTCCGCGGCAGGGCTGGCGACCCATTGAAACCTCCGTTCATCAGCGGGACCGGGAGATCCCGCCATCATGTAGGGCTGGAAAATTGTGGCCTATGTTACTGAGCTAGGGTCTGGAATGAACGTACCATCTGAAGGCAGGGGGGAGGCAGATTCAATCATGGTTTTCAAAAAGGAATTGAATTAACAACTGACGGGAAAATGTTTGCTGAGCTATGGGGTAGGAGCGGCGAAGTGGGGCTGCTCTTTCCGAGGGCCGGCATGGATGCGAGGGGCTGGTCGGCCTCTTTCATGCCGTGACCATTCCGTGACTTTATTACTCATGCTTATAATTCGAGGCACAGCCTCAGGTGGTGGGATGGAGAAAGCGCAAGGCCTGAATTGGAAGAGGGCGGGGATCTCGGAGAGTTGTCGGGCAGGAGGACTTAACAGAGGTAGAGAGGGGGTGATGTAGAGAGGGGGTGAGGCTATGGAGAGATTTAAAAATAAGGACAAGGAAGGTCGCTCACAGGCAACAAGTGAAGAAGTGGAGATTGGCAAGATTGGGGATAATGGGTATATATGGAATATTGTGAGGGATAGAATAAAGCCCATGGAGTCTAGAAAATGTTGAGTGTTCGTTGCACAGATCTAACCCTTAATTCCGAATACCATTGTTCGGAAGCAAAATTGGAACAAGGGAATTTTCTAAGTAGCGACATTATAAATGCATTCTTGATGATTTCCCCTGTGCAGTATTTCTGGCCAAATTGTAAATGAATTCTGAAGCAGTTATGATTTTACTGAAACACTGGCCAGAGGAAATATTCATGAGTGGGTTTGTGACACAAAGCAACCAGAGAAATTCTTCATTCAAAGCAATCAAACTTTAGATTGGCAAAGATCACAGCCAAATGCTTAATGAGGTTATATCATATCCCACTGTGCATCAATTTATACGGGCATTAACTCTTGAAGTGATTCTGAAGTTCTACCTGATGTGTTGGGTGTTCTGGATCACATACAGGTCACCAACACTTGAAGTAGTGCAACACTATTTTATTAAAAGGTTAACTATTTAAACATACTTGAACTGTGGGTAAATAAGATACCAGCTTTAACTAAAGACCTTTGCCTTGTCCTAACCAGTTGATGCACTCAGCACATGGTGAATGTCTGTGTTGCAGGTTGTGAGCTCTGTGCTCCTAGCTAGCTGCTACTCGAAAGAACGGGAACTCTGATGTCCCCTGTCTTTATAGTGCGTGTGCTCTCACTGGTGATTGGCTGCGGTGTTGTGTATGTTGATTGGTCCCACTGTGTGTCCATCAGTGTGTGTCTGCACCATGATATACTGGTGTATATTATGACATCCCCCTTTTATATAAAAAAATGTGCCTGCGTGACAATAAATAGTGTGTGGTGAATGTTCCTGACTACGTGTGTGCGAAATATTTACAGGACTATGTACATAAAACTAAGGTATTTACATGGGAAGGTGCCTGGTGCAGAAAAAAACAGTGTGTCACACAAATAACGAGATGAACACTATATACAAACCACTTGAACGATTAAACGGAAGGACAGAACAGACCAGAGAGTCCATTAGTGCAAAGTTCACAAATCAAGTCTCTGAGGTGGGCGACGAATTCTGGTTGACCGTCAGGGTGGCACACCACTCATCGTCTGGATCGATGCTGTATACCAACAGCGGCTGGTGTCTTTGCTTCGGGGACAGCCTGTTTTTCGTTACGACACCAACTCGAAAAGGCGCCTTCGGGTCCTCGGTGTCACTGCTGTGTGGGAGGTCGGAATCGGACTCGGTGACCGTGGGTTGAATTGCCCGAACATTCCTGCGAGGCTGGCTGAAGCGATATGAATTGGAAGGCTGAGCTGCTCGACAGCAGGCAGCATAGTGGCCAAGTCTTTCATATGTAGGCATTGTCGAGATTTTGCGGGGCATTGCCGCTTTAAATGGGCGGAGACACAGTTGCCGCACGTCGTGACGTCAGCATGTTCGCTGCGCCACCGCACATGCGCGGTGCGGTCCTGCATGGTGCCGCCTGCACATTACGTTCCTCCATGTCGCCGTCCCCTCGTTTGGTGCGTACAAGCGCGGGAGTCTGCGAAAAGCACGCAAAATGGCCGCCCTCATCCAGGCTGAGGCCCTGGAGGTGTTCAATCACTTGGACCCGTTCCGCCTCGTGGGGACTTTGCCGCGCCGTTTCAGCCGCTTGTGTATGGGAGTACCGACTGGTGGCATTTTCATGTAGGACACAGGTCTCGATGGCGGTCGCTAGGGTGAGTTCCTTTACTTTGAGGAGCTGCTGACGTAGGGGGTCTGACTGAACATCGAAAACGATCTGGTCGCGTATCATGGAGTCGGAGGTGGGCACGTAGCTGCAAGATTGCGCAAGGATGCGGAGGTGCGTTAAAAAGGATTGAAAAGGTTCGTCCTTACCCTGCAAACGCTACTGGAACACGTGTGGTTCGAAATTTTCATTCACCTCTACGCTGCAGTGAGTGTCAAATTTGAGGAGAACCGTCTTGAACTTCGTCTTGTCTTCGTCATCTGCAAAGGTGGGAGAGTTGAAAATATGGATGACATGGTCCCCGGCCGTGGAGAGGAGACGAGCAATCTTTCTGGTGTCCAAGGTGCCCTCCCTGTCCGTGGCTTCGAGGTAGAGCTGGAAGCGCTGTTTGAAAATCTTCCAGTTGGCCCCGAGGTTGCCGGCGATGCGGAGTGGCGACGGCGGGCTGATGTTGTCCATGTTGCAGGATGACGGAATTCTGGCAGAAGGCAGATCACTTGCAGGTAGGTCTAAGAAGTGCTAATATCCCTCAACTCCTGGTACCATGATGTGTTGGGTGTTCTGGATCACATACAGGTCACCAACACTTGAAGTAGTGCAACACTATTTTATTAAAAGGTTAACTATTTAAACATACTTGAACTGTGGGTAAATATGATACCAGCTTTAACTAAAAACCTTTGCCTTGTCCTAACCAGTTGATGCACTCAGCACATGGTGAATGTCTGTGTTGCAGGCTGTGAGCCCTGTGCTCCTAGCTAGCTGCTACTCAAATGAGCGAGAACTTTGATGTCCCCTGTCTTTATAGTGCGTGTGCTCTCACTGGTGATTGGCTGCGGTGTTGTGTATGTTGATTGGTCCCACTGTGTGCCCATCAGTGTGTGTCTGCACCATGATATACTGGTGTATATTATGACACTACCCTTCAGTATCGATGCATTTTCTGACCTAACTTGCTCCTTTCGATGTCTTAGCCAACATTCATGAGGTTGTGGAGGCAATTACTGACCAGATTTCACCTTGACCAAGGCAGAGGGTATCTCAAAGTTTTATTCCTGTAAATTACTTACAGATTGAAACATTAATTAACATGTGGTGCTCCAGTCCTTTCAAAATCGTTTACAAGGCATTTGCTTTGGCTGAGCAAAAAAAATATTGGGGTTTAGTCACATAAAGGAAGCTGTTTGAGGAACAAATCCAGGCTCTCTGGGTCTTTGCCGGAGCATTTGATCTACGTGGTAGCTCTTCCTCTGTATGTAATCCATTGAAAACATGTTGAATTCCATTCCCAGGAAAATGTTATGCAGTAGTTTAGTATCAATTACCACCGTGAACCAAACTGACCTGATTATATTCTCAGACCACCACCAAAGCACGAGACAAAAGCACTGCAACCCAAGGACCCGATGGCATCAATGTACGATGCACGTGGAAAGAAGCTGCTGATTCTACTGGAATGGGACAGTGATATTTTCCAACCCATGTTGTACTTTCTGCATTCAATCACTAGAGGGCAAGAACATTCAGTATTTTTATATTGTATTAAAACTGTGAACCGGAGCTGGTCTCCAATGCCTTGTGGCCCAGGATCGCAGATCATGGATTGGTGATCTACAGTTTCCATTGTGACGCCCCTCCAAGTTCAGTTGTGCAAAGCCAAAAAATGTAAGGTTTAGGGACTTCATGCCTCCAAAGCCAAAAAGAAAGGTCTTTGGATCTGACATCAGTCACCTCATAATGGCAGCACAGTCAACACTCACAATGCGAATCGTGATTGTTCATTTTTAACTATTATTTTTTAATGTCTTTCACTGTATACATTGGAATAGTATTCAGAGACTGTTCGGGTTGGGCAGCACTGTAACACATAGTGTTACATAGCATCAGGGTCCCAGGTTCGATTCCCGGCTTGGGTCACTGTGCAGAGTTTGCACGTTCTCCCCGTGTCTGCATGGGTTTCCTCCGGGTGCTCCAGTTTCCTCCCACAAGTCCTGAAAGATGTGCTTGTTAGGTGAATTGGACATTCTGAATTCTCCCTCTGTGTACCCGAACAGGCGCCGGAATGTGGCGACTAGGGGCTTTTCACAGTAACTTCATTGCAGTGTTAATGTAAGCCTACTTGTGACAATAAAGATAAAGGTTATATATTGGTCGCATAGCCAGTTACTGAATAGTATTGGGAAAAAACATGGGGAGAGTTCGCCTTCCTCCTCCCTCAGCTGTAGACAGGAATCTAGTCTGGAGGGTCTGAGGGGAGCGGGCCATCAACTGTTTAAATTTCATTTTTAATGTTAAGTCAACTCGTCAGTCTCAAATAGGTACATTCATTGCAATGACCGCCTTGATCCACTGCCGTAGGCCTCAACAGGTTTCATCAGCACCTTTACATTTGCTATTCCCTCTTACAAATTCCTTAAATTAGTGGATTTGTGGGCAATCTGGAATTGCCTTCTTGCTTAGATAATCAAGCTGAGGTACATTACTGTGAGCGGAGGTGGATCATCCTGAAAGATCTCATTTTCAAGAGCATTAAAGTCAAGCCGTTTTATACCAGTATTTCAATAAAGGTTCAAACCTTGAGTGAACATGACCGGTAAGTATGAGGTAGGCAATGGGCAACAGTGCTTAACTATTTATATCATAGAAACATTAAGATGTGCTTTTCGCAGCTGACTCTCAAACCACTCGAGAAGCATTGGGACTATCCTTAAGGTTCTAGGCTGAGAATATCGTCAATAATTTATCATTCTAAAAGTACAACTATAATGATAAAGAACACAGATATGAAAGGAACATTTACTGTTATCATACACACTATTATTACTCACTGTTTTGGTTTTTGACAGCATTCAAATTGCTCAGTAGGATCTGTTTAAGAAGTTGTTTGTCCTACGATGAGAGGCTGAGTAAATTGGGTTTCTAATCTCTGGAGTGTAGAAGAACGAGAGGTGGGCCGGAATTCTCCGGCCGTTGGCTGGCGATGGGATTCGCTGGCCCCACCAGCAGCGCACCCCCACGTTTCCTGGTGGCATGGGGTGGATTCACTGGGAATTCCCAATGAAAGCGGCGGGAATAGAGGATCGTGCCGCCAGCGGACAGCACGCTGCCGAGAAACACGCGGCTGGGAGGCCGGAGAATCCTGATCTCAGTGAAACCTACAAAATTCTGAGGGGCTTGATTGGGTAAGTTTTGAATCTAAAACACGGGGCAAAAGCCTTAAGATGAGGGGCCAGTCATTTAGGACAGAGATGAGGAGACATTTCTTCACTCAATATGTTGGAATCTTTGGAATTCCCACCCCCAGAGGGTTGTGGGTGACCCAGCATTGAGTTTATTTAAGGCTTGATCTCTTGGAGAATTAAGGGATACTGGGACCTGGTGGGAAACGGAGCTGAAGCCCAATATCAGCCATGATTGCATTGAATGGTGGAGCTGGCTCAAAACAGCCATAAGTCCTCTCCTGCTCATATTTCTTATGTTCCTTTGAGATAAAATAGATAAAAACCTTTGGAGCTGCTTTAAAAGATGTTGGAAACTGGAAGGGTTGATTATAATTTTTTTCTGGATGAAATAAGTCCAAAGATGTGCAGGTTAGGTGGATTGGCCATGCTAAATTGTCCTTTCGTATCCAAAGTGGTGCAGATTAGGTTGGGTTGCGGGGATGAGGCGGAGTGGGCCTGGGTGGGATGCTCTTTCAGAGGGTGGGTGCAGACTCGATGGGCCGAATGGCCTCCTTCTGCACTGTTGGGATTCTATGATTCTATGATTGACCTAAGGTGGTCTGAATGACCTCTGTATTCATATTTACCAGATGACCTTGTGTGACAAATACAGTAGTGGGGAAATGACTGTCGATGACTCGTGAACGAATATTCAATGTGTTGCTCTGACTTGCCATCTTAATGTGGACATTAACCTTTCATGTTAAAGGGGTAATTCCTCTGCGAAAGAACTGGACGGAGGAAGGTCACACAACACAATAAATGATTATTTGTTAATATCACAAGAAGCAATTTCTAGGCCGGTACCTATTAATTGTTTAGGAAATTGACAGCAGGTTTGACAGGTTGGGTTCGCAACATTCCTGGAATAGAAAACTGCTTGTCAGATTGTCAGTTTGGTGTGGTAGTTGTGGAGCTGGGTTGAGGCGGGCTTTGCATGTTTCATACCAGACTCCGGAAGCGACCAGGGGAAGGATACTTTCATTCCATCATCCAGGTTGGACTTAAACTCTGACTCTGAGGGTGAAAGTATGGAGGTGTCACATTAAATGCAAGTCAGGCACCCTATGCCCACAGCAGCAGCCATTCCTTTACCTTTCCCTTCCTGAGTTCTGGTCTATCCAGTGTTGAAAGCAGTGCTACTGAGAGTCGTCTTAATTTATACTAATTAATACCACAGCTGAAAGAAGCTTTTTGGCCTATACTGCCTCAGGCATATGGGAGGACCGCCCCAACACACATCCACCAATGATCTCACTGGATTGGAAGATCTAGGCCCAATTGTCCAGAGAATGAAGTGAGTGAAAGCTGTAACCACAGTCGAGCATTATTCCATAGTCTCTGCCCAGAATGACGAAGAGTCCTTGAGGCACAAAATGAAGATATGGAGTCATCAAAAAACAATGAATCACTTTAAGTGGTTCACTTTAAGACAGGGGGATGTGTAAGAACTGCAAAGTGTCTGCTTCAACGGACATTGGTTATTCATGTTACCTCAATTAGCTGCATATGTAAACACAGCATGCTGCTTGTCCATTCTGGCACTTTCACCCAGGAATAACTGGACAACAACCAAAAGCGGGAAGACTAGCTTATTTTCTCCTTTCTAGCTTGGAGTCACTGAGGGTCTTACACTCTTCCAGAAATCAGAGGGTCAAACGTTCGATGGGCTGAATGGCCTCCTTCTTCACTGTAGGAATTCTATGATTCCATGGTTCTAAGCCACAGTGAGATCAGTTAGCCCATCACAGACCAGGCCAGAATGAGATCAGGGTGTCCCTGGACCACAGGTTCACGTACCACACCAAGTGGTGCCTTTTCCTCCTGAGCTCTTAATGTCCCTGATTTGAATATCTCTCTGTTCTATCAGGAAAAGGGAGATAATTTATATAGTGCAGACCTGTAATATTAATGGGCAGCAATAAAATCAAAGAACATGGGCGGGATTCTCCTTCCCGCCGCACGTTGTTTTCTGGTGCAGGGCCCCCCTCCCCCTCCCCCGTCGGCAGCGGGACTCTCCGTCCTGGCAGCCAGCCAATGGGGTTTCCCATTGCGAGCACCCCCAAGGGCGTGAGTGCGCTGCTGGCAAAAGGGAAGATCCCGCCGATAGACAATCCAGAACCAATTATAATAATAATCATTATTAGTGTCACAAGTAGGCTTACATTGACACTGCACTGAAGTTACTGTGGAAAAACCCCTAGTCGCCACATTTAGGCTCCTGTTTGGGTACACAGCGGGAGAATTCAGAATGCCCAATTCACCTAGCAAGCACGTCTTCAGGGATTTGTGGGAGGAAACCGGAGCACCCGGAGGAAACCCACGCAGACACGGGGAGAACGTGCAGACTCTGCACAGACAGTGACCCAAGCTGGAATTGAACTTGGGACCCTGGCGCTGTGAAGTAACAGTGCTACCCACTCTGCTACTGTGCCACCCTTATTTAGTTATTTAGTTTTATTCATCCATGGGATATTTGTGTCACTGGCAAGGCCAGTGAGAAGGCAGTGGTGAGTTGGCTCCTTGAAGTCAACAGAATAGCTCAATAGGCCACATTACCGGGGCAATCACATGGTTGTGGGAGTGGGGTCACAGATAGGCCAGGCTGAGTAGCGGGGGCAGATTTTCTTCCCCAAAGGACTTTAAGGGAGCCAGATGGGCTTTTACAAACATCTGGAAGTTTTGTGGCCACAATTACTGAGACTAGCTTTTTAGATTCTATTTTCTATTTAAGTCAGTGAGATTTGAACTCGTAGGCCGGATTATTATGAATGAGACAGGAAGGTCAAGTTGGAAAACCTCCCGGCTCAGCAGACCAGTCTCCTTCAAAGGAGCTCCCTGCCACCATATTCTTCTTCTGGGAAGGCAGGGAAGGGCAGAATCAAGCCCCCTGCCTCTGGAGGTAGCCACGAAGTAGGCAGCGCTGAGGTGGGCAAGTTAGAAGGCCCATTTTGGACAACCTACACCAGGCAGCTGATAACACCTGAGAAGCACCACCAGTGAGGTCTTTGCAAGATGCTCCAAATCCGATGGCAAGAAAGGCGGTCTAAGAGCAATGCCCCCTTCTCAGGCAACATGCCCACCATCAGGGCGCTAATCACTCAAAACCACTTTGCTGGGTCGGACATGTAGCCTGACACCAGACTCCCGAAGTAACTGTTCTGCTTGGAACATGGTCTGGGCAGGAGACTCTCAGGTGAACAGTGGAAACTTTTTAAGGATGTCTTCAAAGTATTCCTAAAGAGATCAAAGACACCTACTAATTCATAGGGTGATCTTCACTTTTAAATTACCAAAATGGAGAAGCCTCATTTAGGAAGGCACCGGATACAGCGAGAGACTTTATCGGGAACATGCAGAGGCAAAATCAAGGCATCGGAGGATGTTTGGGATCGAAATGCAATCATGTACTAAAGATCCTACCTGGCTTGCCATAGTCATGTGACCTCTGTTATGAGGCAGAGGCTGGAGGCAGCCATGTTCCATGGACTGTGAGGTTGTAAAATGCCTGAAAGCATGCTTCAGTTGTTGTGTCATTCTAGACATTGTGATGAGCAGCAACATTCAGTTCACAGAAGAATTAAGAATTCAACTGTTTCATAAAGGATTGGGAAATTCAATACTATACATCATCCCTGCACCTTTCCCAATCAAATGGAATGGCTGAACCAGCAGTGAAAATCACCGAAGGAATCATCAAGAAAATCTGGCACATATATATATACAAGGCAATCATCAATTGGAGAAACAGACTGATGAAAGGCATGGAAAGTCCAGTCGAACGGCTAATGTCACACTGCATCCAAACTACTCTTCCAACAGCAAAAAAGCTACTGAAGCCCGAAGTACCAACAGATGTGAGCGAAATAATCTAGGCCAAATGGCCGAACACCAAATTTCATTTTGATAAAACTGGCAAACCATTACCAGAACTGAGCGTTGAGAACTAACCAGGGTACAAACTTTTAATGCTCTCAACAGGAATTACCCCATGTTGAAACTTGGCACATGCGTAGAGCAGTTGTGGCCTTGATCATACAAGGTGAACATGAACGACCAAATATATCGGTGCAACTTCAGGCATCGACACAGAAGCTGTTCCTTCACTTCAGGCAGCTGGTTAGCAAAGTGGGATCTCACCAGCTGCACAGAGTACAGAACTATCACTCCCAGAGGTCCACCAGTCCCGAGCGCCAGAAATGGAACAGCAACAATAGTTACCAAGGCAGCAACAAGTCTCACAAGAACAACATGTCCCGGAGAGGGATACAAACAGCCAATGACAATGTGCACATTAAGAAACCTGCATAATTTAATGACCATGCTTGCAAAGCACATGAAGAGACTGACAAGAATAATGAACACTTAGTTAATGGATGAGAAAAATGGGTATATAGTGGGTAACTTGGGTAACTCACAGTCACACATGATTCGTAGAATCCCTACAGTGCAGAAGAGACCATTCAGTCCATCAAGTCTGCACTGGCCCTCTGAAAGAGCACCTACCTAGGACCAACCCCCACTCTGTAACCCCACTTAGGGGCAATTTAGCATGGCCGTTCCACTTAACCTGCACCTCTTTGTACTATGGGAGGAAACCGGAGTGGGAAGAATGTGCAAACTTCACACAGACAGTCACCCAAGGCTGGAACTGAACCTAAGTCTCTGGCGCTGCGAGGCAGCAATGCTAACCATTGTGCCACCCTAGTGTATTCAAATTTTTCTTCTTTTCATTCTGAAAAGGTGGGGGGGTGGTGGTGTTTGTGATTGAAGTATAATCATGTAGTAAAGGTCCGACCTGGCTTGTTGCAGTCACGTGGCGTCTGCCATGAGAGACAGGTTGGGGACAGCAATGTTATAAGCAATTCTAATAAAGACATTGGCCACGATTATTGGGCCCATTCGATGCTGGTGCAAATCTTGTAATGACCGGTAACTCTCACGAGGGGCCAAAAATGGAGTTTGCGCTGGCAAGAACTCAGAACGGGATGTTCCCAGACTCTCCCTTTTGGCGCAATCAGGTTTACGCCGAGCGAAGCATGAACCTGATTATCATATTTTTGAATTAATTTAAATGGCTTAACGACATTGCTTTCTGGGATGTCAGACGTTCCCCCTGTCAGTGTGATGTCACGCTGGTGGGAATCCCTAATGGTTTGCAAAAATGGAAATCTGTCAAGATGACCATGCCTGGGGTTCAGAGGTGAGTGTAACCCCCCGGTGGTGAGGGATATAGTTGGGCAGTGCCCCTGACACCCTGGCAGCACCATTCCCTGGCAGTTCCAGGGAATCCCATTGGAGGGGGATTCCCACTACGCGGGAATGCTGACAATGTTGTGGGTGAGGGGATGCTGGTCACAGTGGTTGTTGGGGAGGTGGGGTGGAGGGGCCTTTAGCTTCACCTTGAGATTGGGAGGCCCTTTAAAAGTGGCACCCCGATCTCAGCAGAGCCGGGCTTGCTGACTCCCTGAGGTCCCGCCCCACAAGAGTCCTGGTGCAAAACACGCCCCCATGTTTTTCTTTTGACAAAGTGTCAAGAGATCTGGAGATAAAAGCCGGCTGGTTCTCTGGGGAGAAACACGGTGGCTTTCAGTCAGATCCTGACACATGCAGCGGGATTCTCCGACCCCCCCCCACGCTGGGTCGGAGAATCCCCGGGGGGCGGCGCGGAACCCGACACCGGCTGCCGTATTCTCCGGCGTCTGTTTTCAGGCGGGGGCGGGATTCACGCCACACCGGTCGGGGCCGTTTGCAGCGCCCCCCCCCCCCCGGCAATTCTCCGGGCCCCGATGGGCCGAAGGGCCGCCCGTTTCTGGCCAGTCCTGCCGTCGTGGATTAGACATGGTCCCACACGGCGGGACCTGGCAGGTAAGTTGGCTGGTGCGGTCCTCGGGGTGGGGGAGGGGGGGGGGCACGGGGGGATCCGACCCCGGGGGGGGCCCCCCACGGTGGCCTGGCCCGCGATCGGGGCCCACCGATCTACGGGCGGGCCTGTTCCGTGGGGGCACTCCTTCCTTCCGCGCCGACACCTGTAGGGCTCCGCCATGGCCGGCGCGGAGAAGACAAGCCCCTTTGCATGCGCCAGAATATGCCGGCGATTCCGTGCATGCGCGGAACCAGCCGGCCCTTCGCCGCATGCGCATACTCGTGGAGTCCCTTCGGCGCCAGTTGGAGCGGCGCCAACCCCTCCGCCGTTCCCCTAGCCCCCGGAAGTGCGGAGAATGTTGACGCCAGAGTGGTCCGCGCCAGTTTTCCCACCAGCATGGGGACTTAGTCCCCGGAAAGGAAAATCCCGCCCTTTAAATTTCACCCATTTGTTTGGAAGCAATGTAACCTTTGAGCTGATAACAGAGGGAGTATGTATACCTCCAAACAACCCATATATCCAACCCAACAAACACCGAATCTGCAGGATTAGCCATCTGGAACCCATGGAACTGGAGTGAGAGCAAGATATCATGATACTGAGGAACATCCAAAGACAAATTGACCGTTTTAATTTAATCGACTAGATATCTGCGAATTGGTGTTTGATTTCTGTTGACTTTAGTTAGTTTGTTAAAGGAAAGGTCTTCAAGCCTGAAGTCTTGTCCTTTAGTTTATTTGAAATTCACCTCTTTCTAAAACTCATTGGTCGTTTGGTCCCTATGGGGGTCGTGGCATATTGCACATACTTGGTTAAATATTATTATATATGATTTAAAGAAGGCCGCAAGTCATATTGAGCAGGTTCCTGTTGAGTATTGTCTATTTGTTTAATGTGAATGATTGGATAAAGTGCACAATTTGCTCACCATGGGAGGTCTCTATTATGCGATTTCAGCTCCATCATCAGAGTTTATTAAGGGAGATTTATTTTTTATAACTTAGATTCATAACAGTAAGATTTATTATTGTTGCAATAAAGCTCAAAAGAAAAATCAGATCAAATATTTTCCACTGCTTTATTTTGCCAGAGAGAATTTGCACTTAAACGGTTCCAACTCTTGTCCTTTGCCAACATTTCGGCCCTGTGCGATTTGTCTTTAGATTCCGAGCTTCCGTCTAGTCCAAAGGTGTGCGGGTTAGGTGGATTGGCCATGCTAAATTGCCCTTTAATGTCCAAAGGTGTGCAGGTCAGGTGGTGTTACGGGTTACGAGGATAGGGCGGGGGAGTGAGCGTCGGTAGGGTGCTCTGTCGGAGGGCCGGTGCAGACCCGATGGGCCGAATGGCCTCCTTCTGCACTGTAGGAATTCTATGAACAAAATTATCCACAGTGGGAGCGGCGAAAGCGAACTACCAGCGGGTCCACCGAATGCGGTTTCTTTGCACAAACAGGCAGCACCTTCCACTTGGCTTAATTTGCGTCAGAATCAATCAAAACATTTCCATCGCACTGTGACCAGGAGACATCAAGAGAAGCCAAAAAAAGAAAGGGGGTGGAATTGGCCGCGGACATATGCTCCACCATCTCGAGGCATAATTTTTTAATCAAACGTAATTACTTTTGTTTTAATAACATCCACAATTAAGATTATTGCCTGCATAATTTATGACACAGTGGAACTCAGCACTGGAAATCAAATGCTGCAAATTAAAAATAACAAGTTTGGGACCATATGATTCAATTAAAATCTCGGAAAACATTGTAGCACGCATAATAGAGTTCTTGTATGCACAGGCACATGTCATGCTTGTCACAGTTTAGAGGAATATTGAATCCAGGCTGCCAACAGAATTTAAATCATTCCAGTAAAATTTTTAAAAAAAAGAATCACAGGGGCTGCAATATTTAATGAGTAGACGGGAACCGAGCAAAATCTTTCATTCCTGATTAGAAGCTCCCCTTCAACATGAAAACAGCAACAGGATCCATTGATGCCAAATTCCGTCAGTGACATGTCTTAAAACAGGCCTGACAGTTACCAAAAAAAAAGTGGGGTGGGGGGGGGAGAAACACAAGTTATTTTTTTTCCCCATTAAGGGCGATGCAGAGGTAATATAGTTTAAGTGCGCAGAGAATTGCCAATACATGTCTTTCCGATACCCTCTTTTGCCATTTCAGGTGGATGTGAAAGATGCCCCGGGGTCTAATTCGAACCAAGAGTAGGGGAGGGGAGATCCGTCCCGCGTCCTGAACAGTATCTAATCTCTCAAACAACTTTACGACAAAGGAAAAAAAAAACAAATGGTCTGGACAGTTAGACAGTTACATTGGCAGGGTGGGTGTAGAGGAATGTGGGCCAAATGCAGGCAAGTGGGACTAGCTTAGTGATAGAAACTGGGCAGCATGGACCAGCCGGGCCGATGGAACTGTTGCCATGTTGTAAACATCTATGACTCGATGACTCCATGACATAATTTTGCGGCTGTACCTCGCAACCTGTTGTGCAAGAATTGCCCTTTCCATGCATGCAATCAACTGTGAACCGCTGGGGGGGGGGGCATCCTCAAACTATTGATGGCAGGATTATAGATGCAAGTTATTTCTGTTTAACGACTGGCCTTGCTAGCGACACCCATATCTGGATAATGAACAATGGGATTGATGGGGAATGGATGGGGGGAGGGGAAATGGGGGCTGGATGGGCGGAGGGGGGACGGGGCTGGATTGGGTGAGGGGGGATTGGGGCTGGATGGGGCAGAATGTGGGCGATGGATGAAGGATAAGGGGATGGATGGGGGTGATGGTGGCTCGATGGGGGAATGGGCCAATGACTGGGGGGTGGTTGGGGGGGGATTGATGGGAGGATGGATGAAGGGATAGATGGGGGTATGGAGAGATGAATGGGGGTGGATGGGATATGGATGGGGGAATAGATGGGGAAATGGATGGGGCGGGATGGATGGGGGTGGGGACGGGATGGATGGGGGTGGATGGGGGGGATGGATTGGGGGATTGACAGGGGACTGAGGGATGGATGGGGGATAAGGGGATGGATGGGGTGATGGTGGATTGGTGGGGTATGGGCCAATGAATGGGGGATGGATGGGGGGATAGATGGGGAGATGGATGGGGTGGGATGGATGGGGGGTAGGGACAGGATGGATGGAGGGGGATGGTTGGAGGAATTGATAGGGGAATGGGGGGATGGATGGGGAGAGATTGAGGATGGATGGGGGGAAGGCGGAATGGGGGCGGGATGGATGGTGGGGATGGCACATTTAGCTTTCCACACCGAAAGGGGCTCCCCATCGCGGAGATCCAGTGTCAAGCTGTATGGCTGTTCAACTAAACTAAGTGGGGCGAACTTGGCATTCCACAATCTCATGTGGACACAAAAATTCTAAGACATTCACGTGCCTGGACCGAGCATGAAGTAACCTCGAGGCAACAATAAGGCTGGTTTCTCAGCCGAGGATCCAAGTGGTGATGAATTGAACAATGTAAAGTCTGAATGAGCAACGTGCATTCTTCAATTGGACCGAATTGGACCAAGGTTTACCCCTGCTTTTCGTCCTTTGTCAAAACAAGAGTCATTTTTCTCTCAGGGTTTACGACAGACTCGGCGTAGGGCCGGAATTCTTGATGCAGACACAGATTTTTGAGGAATGAGATTTCTGTTGAGGGAGGGTGTGTGTGGGGGAGCTGGGGGGCGGGGGTGGGGATGGGGAGCATGATGAGGAATGAGTAATCATCAAACACCTGCAATGGCAAACGTCAATTATTTCTGAAGCAGCTAAGGAGCCCAGCAATCAGAATAATCGACGACCAAGGTTTGTTAATCCAGCTGCGGAGTTTAAGACTTTTCTGGAAGAGTTCATTTGACAAAGGATTCTTTTTTTTTTGGAATGGCACAGTACTTTGCGTGATATCCTGCCTGTTTTTTAAAATCAATTTGCAGTATGGGGAAATGACAGGATTGGAGGATAAAAGTGCAGAAAAGCATCATCGGACATGTGTGATTCCCTGTGGTGAATATATAGTAGGGGGTGAGAGCGACGTTGTGGAGCAGGAGATTAACATGATGGTTTTCAAATGATTCATTCTGGCGTTCTGGGCATCACTGGCAAGGCTAACATTGAGAGCCCATCCCCAGTATGCTCGTGAGAAGGTGAGCCTTCTTCTTGCAAACACGTGGCACAGTGGTTCGCACTGCTGCCTCACAGCACGAGGGAACTGGGTTCGATTCCGACTTTGGGGGACTGTCCGTTTGGAATTTGCAGTTTCTCCCTGTGTCTGTGTGGGTTTCCTCCGAGTGCTCCCGTTCCCTCCCGTAGTCCAAAGATGTGCAGGTTAGGTGGATTGCCCCTTAGTGTGCAAACGTTGGGTGGGGTTGTGGAGATAAGGCGGGGATTAGACATGGGTAGAGTGCTCTTTTGGAGGTTTGGTCTAGACTCGATGGGCCAAATGACCTCGTTCTGCGATTCTATGATTCTATAGACATATGAATCATGATGAAGCCACTCGGTCCCGCCACCATTCAATAAGATCAGGGTTGCTCTGTGTGGTATTATAGGTATTACGGTACCTGATAGGCTGGAGCACCATTGGTGGAAACTGTATGCTTTCTATTGGTTAGGATGTATAGTAGCTCCGCCCTATTAGGCGGGGTATAAGAGCCCGTGCCGCCCCAGCAGCTTTCATTCTGTACCTGAGCTGCTGGGGGAAACATTTAGCTTATTAAAGCCTTCAGTTGGACTACAACCTCGCTTCAGTGGTCATTGATCGTGCATCAATTTAATAATGATGTGGAGATGCCGGCGTTGGACTGGGGTGAGCACAGTAAGAAGTCTTACAACACCAGGTTAAAGTCCAACAGGTTTGTTTCGATGCCACTAGCTTTCGGAGCGCTGCTCCTTCCTCAGGTGAATGAAGAGGTATGTTCCAGAAACACATATATAGACAAATTCAAAGATGCCAAACAATGCTTGGAATGCGACCATTAGCAGGTGATTAAATCTTTACAGATCCAGAGATGGGGTGACCCCAGGTTAAAGAGGTGTGAATTGCATCAAGCCAGTACAGTTGGTAGGATTTCGCAGGCCAGATGGTGGGGGATGAATGTAATGCGACATGAATCCCAGGTCCCGGTTGAGGCCGCACTCATGTGTGCGGAACTTGGCTATAAGTTTCTGCTCGGCGATTCTGCGTTGTCGCGCGTCCTGAAGGCCGCCTTGGAGAACGCTTACCCGGAGATCAGAGGCTGAATGCCCTTCACTGCTGAAGTGTTCCCCGACTGGAAGGGAACATTCCTGCCTGGTGATTGTTGCGCGATGTCCGTTCATTCGTTGTCGCAGCGGCTGCATGGTCTCGCCAATGTACCACGCTTCGGGACATCCTTTCCTGCAGCGTATGAGGTAGACAACGTTGGCCGATGTGTTTCTGGAACATACCTCTTCATTCACCTGAGGAAGGAGCAGCGCTCCGAAAGCTACTGACATCGAAACGAACCTGTTGGACTTTAACCTGGTGTTGTAAGACTTCTTACTGTGCTCAATTTAGTTTTTTTAAGAAGAAAGGATGGAGCTCCGAATCAAGCCGGAGTGTCTGCAACTCAGCCCCCATGTGGCGAACTCAGCGGCAATCTTCAAGCGCTGGCTGGCGTGCTTTAAAGGGTATCTCGGGACGGCCAAAAACACACCCACAGGAGAGCAGAAACTGCAAGACCTGCACTCAAGGGTGAGCCCGGAGATTTACACCCCCATCAAGGAAGCGGAAGACTTCGATGCAGCAATAGAGCTGCTAAAAGGACACTATATTCGCCCGGTAAACCAGGTCTATGCCCGGCACCTGCTTGCAACAAGGCGACAAACCCCTGGGGAATCGCTGGAAGAATTCTACCGTGCACTCCTGGTGTTGGGGAGAAGTTGCAGCCGCCCGCAAGTTTCGGCGAGCGAACACACTGAACTCTTAGGCCGGGTCGCTTTTGTGGCAGGTATGCTATCCTCACAAATCCGCCAGTGACTGTTAAAAAAAGACACTCTGGGTCTCAGGGAGGCACGGGCCCTTGCAGGCTCCCTGGACAAGGCCTCCAGGAATGCCCGCGCTTACGTTCCCGACCGCGCGGCAGCTCCCTGGGCAGCGTGTGACCCCTCCGCGGCCGACCCCAAGACTTCCCCCATCCCCCCACAGGCTTGCGCTGCAAGGAGGTCTGGCAACCCCGGGGGGCCCCGCTGCTACTTTTGCGGGCAGGCCAAACACCCCCGCCAGCGCTGCCCGGCCCGCGCATCCACCTGCAAGGGATGCGGCAAAATGGGCCATTTTGTGGGGTTATGTCAGGCCCGTGCGGTTGCCGTGGTCTCTGGTGGCGAATGCGGTCCACAACCACAAACTTCTCCACGGTCCCCGTGCGCCAGCGGTTGCCGCCATCTTCCTATTCCAGGGCCACGTGCGGACCCCGGGTGCCGCCATCTTGTTCCGCGGCCGCCACGTTGGAGGGATGGGCGCTGCCATTTTGTGCACCCCCAGCCATGTGCGATCAATGGGAGCTGCCATCTTGGATGAACCCCCAGGACCCCAGCTCAGCTGACCACGCACTGCCCGAAGAGAACTCTCAACTGCTGCGATTAGTCTCGGTGACTCTGGATCAGTCGCGGCCTCGAACACTCTCAACTGCGACAACGACCGTATTCATCAACGGGCACGAGATGTCCTGCCTAATCGACTCTGGGAGCAGGGAGAGCTTCATACATCCCGACACGGTAAGGCGCTGTTCTCTCCTCATCCTCCCCGTTAATCAAAAAATCTCCCTGGCCTCCGGTTCACACTCAGTGGAGATAAAGGGGTTTTGTGTAGCAAACCTCACAGTCCAAGGAAGGGAGTTCAGAACTTTCCCGGATGCCCTCCACTCCATCCGGTCACTGCTTTGTACGACCACGAACCAGACACCTCACGATCGTCTCCTTGTCTTCCCCAGGAAGTCCTCCTCTGGAACCTCGCTCCCGACCTGGCTGGCAGCACCCGGACCCATCCTGCTCCGTAAATATGTGCGGGCGCACAAGTCGGACCCGTTGGTCGAGAGGGTCCATCTGCTCCATGCTAACCCCCAGTACGCCTACGTGGCGTACCCCGACAGCCGACAAGATACGGTCTCCCTACGAGACCTGGCGCCCGCCGGAGCCCCACGCACGCCCCAGCCACCAGTCCCACCCTCCCCTCCACTGGGGCACCTTACAGGCGGATCGGTCCTTCTGCCAGCCCCGTCTAGGCCCCCCCCCACCCACCAACACTCCCCGCAGGCACTCCCTTCCCAGGTCAACCGTTTTCCCCACCAGCGCCGTCTAGGGGTGCCGAAGCTGCCATGGAGATCGAAACCTCGCTCCCGGAGTCACAGACGCCCGAGCCTCCACCGGAGTCACCACCGAAGCTCCGACGATCACTGAGGACGACCAGGGCCCCCAATCGACTGATTGCTTCATTTTAAATTGTAAACTGTAAACTGTAAACTGATTGCTCCATTTTAAATTGAAAACTGTAAACTGTAAATGTAAATCATCAAATGTACATAGCTATCAGAATTGTAAATAGTTACAAAACACTACGGAGGTATTACGGTACCTCCATAACTAATTCTACCACGTTGCCATGTTTGTAGTATCAGGCCACCACCCCCGCTGGACACTTTTTTAACAGGGGGTGAATGTGGTATTATAGGTATTACGGTACCTGATAGGCTGGAGCACCATTGGTGGAAACTGTATGCTTTCTATTGGTTAGGATGTATGGTAGCTCCGCCCTGCTAGGCAGGGTATAAGAGCCCGTGCCGCCCCAGCAGTTGTAGAGCTAGGTGGAAGTTACAGAGATAGGGAGGGATGGGACCATGGGTTTTGAAAACAAAAGTGAGAATTTAAAAATTCTGCAGGCCATGCAGCATACAGTTGAATATTGGAAGAGACCGTGATCGTCATTTTTCATTGTTCAGTAAATGCACAGCCCTACCAGAAGAGACTTTGTTGGGGAGCTCAGAAGTTGAATGTGGCTGAAAAAAAGGCACATGTTGTCGAAGCGTTCGTTAGGAGAATTCACAAGAATGCCAAATGTATAGGGAACAACAATTTGTACTTCATGAGAAGAGAGTGCTGATTGGTTGACAAGTGGACTCTGATTGGTAGAAGCGTTGCCTGGAGAATGCCCCAGTTAACTGAAAGTTGACCGCCAAGCTTTGTTTAAATCCAAACCAAGCCGGTTGACTCTGATTGGTCAAGGCACTGCCCTGGGGAATGAACCAGGGAATGGCTGTCGCCTATTTTCTTTTGCTGAAACAGGCACAATGTGTGCATATGTTCTTTTTGTCTGCAAGTGACAGGGCCCAGTGTCTGAATATATGTAATTTACAGCATGGGTAAGGGAGCCACACTGCGAGCCCAATAATCAAGATTGCTTCAGGTTTCTTGAGGAGCTGTTCAAAGAAATTGATTAAGATCGTGACATGGAGAGAACGGTAGCTGGATCAGAGGGAGGGTAAGTTATGCCATCGCTTTCACTGCCCCCCACACCACTGCCTGGATTCTGCCACTTAAAATCGGGACTATTATTTAGTTTCCCATTTCATTTTATGAATGTCTTTAGTTTTATTTATTTCTCCTTTTGGCAGCTTCTAGTCTTCCGAGTTACACGGTAACCTGCAACAGCGTTCTCTGGAAGGATGAAATACCCCGATCCCTGGAAGCGAGAGTATGAAGAGGATTTGAAGAAGATTTGTCAGAAGGAGGTCTGCTTGTACTAGAGGCAATTGGCACGGTCCTCTCCACTGCTATGCATATGGTCCATAAAGCCCACCAGAGCGCCTGCCCTTCCCCTCTCACCCCTGGCGAGGTCTGACAAACATTTAAACTTGATTTCGAAACCTGATAAAAACTGAAACAAATATTTGCCACCATATGCAACCACTTACCTTTAAGTGTGCACTTCCCTTTAATTTGGAAGCATTAGCCAGATTTTTCTTTCACCCTCTCCATTAGGCTTGTTCCTGATACAGGCTAAAGTTAAAATGATAAATAATTATGAATAATTAAATTTAAATGAGTGCGCTCTGTGCACCACTTTGAGCTGCATTCGGCTTAGCCTTGCGCAGGAGGAGGTGGAGTTCACCCTGTTCAGTGCTTCACTCCAGAGTCCCCATCCTACCTCTGTCCCCAGTTCATCCTCCCATTTTTGTCTGGTCTTGTCCAGTGGAGTCCGGGCTCTGTCCAGTAGCTGTCTGTATATTTTCCCACATAGCTCCCCCTTCTCGTTGCTTGTGCCGATCAGGTCCTCTAGTCGTGTGGTTTCTGGGACCCCGGGGTACCCCACTGTCTCTTTGCGGAGGAAGTGTTTTATTTGCAGGTATCTCATTTCCTGTCCTTTTGCTAGCCTCCACTTCCTCGTCAGTTCGTCTAGTGTCACCAGTCTGTGCCCTACGTAGAAGTCCCCGACCGTCAATGTGCCCCCATCCAGCCTCCATCTTTTGAAGGTGGTTTCCAGCATGGCTGGGGGAATCTGTGATTGCCGCATATGGGTGCCATGGGGGACATTTTGGCTATCCCGAGGTGTTGTCTGAGCTGGGTCCACGTTCTCAGCGTGGCCGCTACCACTGGGCTCGTTGTGTATCTTGTTGAGGAGGATGGCAGAGCTGCTGTGGCCTGGGCCCGGAGGGTCGTTCCTTTACAGGATCCTCCATTTGTACCTATGTTGGGTTCTTGTACCCATCCCCCTCACTCATTCTGCCGTTGCTGCCCAGTGGTTGGTAAGGCCAGACCCCTTTTGATTTTTCTTCTTTGCAGTGTCTGTTTTGGGATTCTCGGGTTCTTACCCCCCCCACACAAACGCCATGATTAGACTGTGTACGTTTTGGAAAAAGGCCTTGGGGATGAAATTCGGAATGGATCTAAACAGAAAGAGGAACCTTGGCAGTGCATTCATCTTGATCGTCTGCACTCTCCCCGCCAGGGAGAATGGGAGTGAGCCCCACCTTTGAAGGTCTCCTCTTACTTCCTCCACCAGGCTGGTCAGGTTCCACTTGTGGATCTGTGTCCAGTCTCTGGCTATCTGGATCCCCAGGTAGCGGAATCTGTTCTGGGCTGTTTTGAACGGGAGCCCCTCCAGCTCTCTCCCTCCCCTGTTTGGGTTCACTGGGAATGCCTTGCTTTTGCCCAGGTTAAGTTTGGAGCCCGAGAAGGTTCCAAACTCTTTCAGTATTTGTAGTATTGCCTTCAGTCCCTCCTGTGGCTTTGAGACATTGAGGAGCAGGTCATCTGCATAGAGTGAGACTCTGTGCTCTCTGTCTCCTTTCAGGATTCCCTTCCATCTTTTTGCGTCCCGCAGGGCTAACGGCAGGGGTTCAATTGCCAGCACAAACAAGAGTGGGGACAGAGGGCAGCCTGTCTTGTTCCTCTCTGCAGCTGGAAGTATTTAGAGCTGGTGGTGTTAGTTCGGACGTTCTCTTTGGGAGCGTTGTACAGGAGCCTCACCCAGGCGGTGAACCCTGCTCCTAGCCCAAACCGTTCCAGTACCTCGAGGGGGTATTTCCATTCGACTCTGTCGAAGGCCTTTTCTGCGTCCAGAGAGAAGATCACCTCTGGTGTTCTCTCCCCGGAGGGGGTCATTATTACGTTCAGCAGCCGCCTGGTCAGATTTAAAATTAACAACTAATCTAGCATCAAGTGCCATTAGTGGAACAGAGTTCCAAATCTCTACCACTCTTGAGTGTGTAAGTGTTTCCTAACATTTCCCCTGAACAGTCTGGCCCTAATTTTTAGACTATGCCCCCGAGTTCTAGAATCTCCATCCAGCGGAAACAATTTATCTTTATCTATCCTATCTTTTATCTATCCTATCAGGGGCTGGTTTAGCACACTGGGCTAAATCGCTGGCTTTTAAAGCAGGCCAGCAGCGCGGTTCAATTCCCGTACCAACCTCCCCGAACAGGCGCCGGAATGTGGTGACTAGGGGCTTTTCACAGTAACTTCATTGAAGCCTACTTGTGACAATAAGTGATTTTAAAAAAAATTGTTTTAATTTTTTATTTTTTTTCCTGTTAATATCTTGAAGAATTCGATCAGATCACCCATTACCCTTCTAAATTCTCCAGAAAGCAGGCCTGATTTGTATAATTTCTCCTGATTACCTAACCCTTGAAGTCCAGGTATCATTTTTGTAAACCTACATTGCACTCCCTCCAAGGCCAAAATATCCTTCCTACGGTGATGGTGCCCAGATCTGCTCACAGTGGGTTCGAACCAGGGTTTTGTAAAGCTGCAGCCACAACATCTGTGTCCTCACACTGCAGTCCTCTAGATATGAAGACCAGCATTGCATTAGCCTTCTTGATTCAAAATAATCAAAGACCCCTGCTACCCGGCTTACTCACTCTTCCAACTTCTTCCATCGGGCAGGAGATACGAAAGTCTGAGAACACGCATGAACAGACTCAAAAACAGCTTCTTCCCCGCTGTTACTAGACTCCAAAGCGACCCTCTTATGGACTGATCTCATTAACATTACACCCTGTATGCTTCACCCGATGCTGGTGTTATGCCGTTACATTGTGTTGCCCTATTATGTATTTTCTTTTACTTTTCTTTCTTTTCATGTACTTAATGATCTGTTGAGCTGCTCGCAGAAAAATACTTTTCACTGTACCTTGGTACCCGTGACAATAAACAAAATCCAATCCAAATCCAAAATTACGTTCTGCACTTGTTCCGAATATTTTAAAGATCTGAACCCCAGGTCTCTGAATTTAGCTTCATATAATCCAGAAAGTACCCTGCTCTGTTCTTTTTTGGGCCAAAATGGATAACCTCACACTTGCTTCCATTGAAACCCACCTGCCGCAATTTTACCCATTCACCTAGTCCATCAACATCCTTTTGTAATTTTATGCTGTCATTTTTTCCTGTTAATATCACCCAACTTTGTGCCACAGCAAATTTGGACATATGACTTTCTAAGTCATTATCCGAGTTATTGGTGAATAATGTGAACAATTGAGGCCCCACCACAGATCCCTGAGGGAAATCCCTCATCACATCTTGCCAATTTGTGTACCTATTTTCATCCGAGGAAACTGGTTCGATGGCAAGCGACAGAAAGCACGGATCTCGCTGGCGGGATCTCACGGTCCTGGTGAAGTTGACACTCCCCCCTGGTTCCTTGGTAATGGGATGGGTGAACCATGCAAAATGGTGTTGATTGGAAGCTCCCATTGGCGGCCAACGGTGGGCTGGATTCTCCGATTTTGAGGCTATGTCCCCACGCCTGCGTGAGTACGGTGATGTTTTACGACCGGAAAGGCCACTGATCCTCCATCTGGCTGGGGGCTAGCAGCCGAGCATCATAGAGAATTACCGGGTCCGTGGCTGCACATGTGCAAGGTGACCTGCAGCGACCGCGTCATCCAACATGGCGCTGGCCGCTCGCGCAACTGGCCTGCAAACTAGTGCCCCCCTTTTGGCTGTCTCGCGAGCCCTGGACCACCCCCCAACAGTGCCCCTGACAAACTCCCCCCTGCCCGCGGATCGGCCCTCCCCCGACGGTGGCAGTGCTGGACTTAGTCCGCAGCCGCCACGCCAAGTTCCCGGCGGATGATAGCTCACGCGACTGACACCGTCGGGAACTCGGCCAGTCGGGGATGGAGCATCGGGGGTAGGCTGCAGGCAATGTCCTGCGGTTGTCGGCGCGGTGCAGAGCATCGCGAAAGCCACGCCGCCCCCCGATTTGGTCGGAAACGGGGATTCTCCGGCCGATTGGCGAACGTGATTTTGGCGACAGGAGAATCCCGCCCAGTGTCTTTCTTTGTGAAGTGTTCATGAAGCAACAATTGAAGGATTTCCCCCACATGTCCCTGAAGGAGCAGGATTCTTGGGGCCTGCACACAGCAGCCCAGGGAATGGGAAAATGATTGAAATGATGTGACAAACCACGTGGTATTGTCGAGAAATCAGGCTAATGCATTGTGTGGCAAAGTGATTACAGGAAGAGGAAGAAGAGTTGACCAACATAAGAGTTACCCACAGATAAATGAGCGATGAAAAGTATGTATGTTTGACTAGCTTTACCTAGTGACTGTCTTTTGAATTGAGGCACTGCACACAATTAGTTTGGAATTCGCATGACTTCTACCATGATTAGTTTGGTGCATAAATTGTAAGTATCAATTTAGCCTGGCTTCAGCCCATCGAGTCTGCACTGACACGTGAAAAATATCTGACCTGCCTACCTAATCCTATTTGCCAGCACTTGGCCCAGAGCCTTGAATGTTATGACGTGCCAAGTACTCATCCAGGTACTTCTTAAAGGATGTGTGGCAACTCAACTCTAAGAAAAAAGGAAAGGCCAGGGTAAGAGTAGGGCCAGTCAAGGACAGTAGTGGGAAGTTGTGCGTGGAGTCCGAGGAGATAGGAGAGACGCTAAATGAATATTTTTCATCAGTATTCACACAGGAAAAAGACAATGTTGTCGAGGAGAATACTGAGATTCAGGCTACTAGACTCGATGGGATTGAGGTTCATAAGGAGGAGGTGTCAGCAATAAGTGTGAAAATAGATAAGTCCCCTGGGCCGGATGGGATTTATCCTCGGATTCTCTGTGAAGCTAGGGAGGAAATTGCTGAGCCTTTGGCTTTGATCTTTAAGTCATCTCTGTCTACAGGAATAGTGCCAGAAGACTGGAGGATAGCAAAATGTTGTCCCCTTGTTCAAGAAGGGGAGTAGAGACAACCCCGGTAACTATAGACCAGTGAGCCTTACTTCTGTTGTGGGCAAAGTCTTGGAAAGGATTATAAGAGATAGGATTTATAATCATCTAGAAAGGAATAATTTGATTAGGGATAGTCAACATGGTTTTGTGAAGGGTAGGTTGTGCCTCACAAACCTTATTGAGTTCTTTGAGAAGGTGACCAAACAGGTGGACGAGGGTAAAGCAGTTGATGTGGTGTATATGGATTTCAGTAGTGTTTGATAAGGTTCCCCATGGTAGGCTATTGCAGAAAATACAGAGGCATGGGATTGAGGGTGAGTTAGCAGTTTGGATCAGGAATTGGCCAGCTGGAAGAAGACAAAGGGTGGTGGTTGATGGGAAATGTTCAGACTGGAGTCCAGTTACTAGTGGTGTACCACAAGGATCTGTTTTGGGGCCACTGCTGTTTGTTATTTTTATAAATGACCTGGAGGAGGGCGTAGAAGGATGGGTGAGTAAATTTGCTGATGACATTAAAGTCGGTGGAGTTGTGGACAGTGCGGAAGGATGTTGCAGGTTACAGAGGGACATAGATAAGCTGCAGCGCTGGGCTGAGAAGTGGCAAATGGAGTTTAATGCAGAAAAGTGTGAGGTGATTCACTTTGAAAGGAATAACAGGAAGACAGAGTACTGGGCTAATGGTAAGATTCTTGGCAGTGTGGATGAGCAGAGAGATCTCGGTGTCCGTGTACATAGATCCCTGAAAGTTGCCACCCAGGTTGATAGGGTTGTTAAGAAGGCGTACGGCGTGTTAGCTTTTATTGGTAGAGGGATTGAGTTTCGGCAAAACTCTGGTGCGGCCGCATTTGGAGTATTGCGTGCAATTCTGGTTGCCGCATAATAGGAAGGACGTGGAAGCATTGTGGGGCTGGTTTAGCACAGAACATAGAACATAGAACATAGAAAATACAGCACAGAACAGGCCCTTCGGCCCACGATGTTGTGCCGAACCTTTGTCCTAGATTAATCATAGATTATCATTGAATTTACAGTGCAGAAGGAGGCCATTTGGCCCTTTGAGTCTGCGCCGGCTCTTGGAAAGAGCACCCTACCCAAACTCAACACCTCCACCCAACACCAAGGGCAATTTGGACATTAAGAGCAATTTATCATTGGCCAATTCACCTAACCCGCACATCTTTGGATTGTGGGAGGAAACCGGAGCACCCGGAGGAAACCCACGCAGACACGGGGAGGACGTGCAGACTCCGTACAGACAGTGACCCAAGCCGGAATCGAACCTGGGACCCTGGAGCTGTGAAGCAATTGTGCTATCCACAATGCTACCGTGCTGCCCTTGAGAACAAATAAATCTACACTATATCATTTGACCGTAATCCATGTACCTATCCAATAGCTGCTTGAAGGTCCCTAATGTTTCCGACTCAACTACTTCCACAGGCAGTGCATTCCATGCCCCCACTACTCTCTGGGTAAAGAACCTACCTCTGATATCCCTCCTATATCTTCCACCTTTCACCTTAAATTTATGTCTCCTTGTAATGGTTTGTTCCACCCGGGGAAAAAGTCTCTGACTGTCTACTCTATCTATTCCCCTGATCATCTTATAAACCTCTATCAAGTCGCCCCTCATCCTTCTCCGTTCTAATGGGAAAAGGCCTAGCACCCTCAACCTTTCCTCGTAAGACCTACTCTCCATTCCAGGCAACATCCTGGTAAATCTTCTTTGCACCTTTTCCAAAGCTTCCACATCCTTCCTAAAATGAGGCGACCAGAACTGTACACAGTACTCCAAATGTGGCCTTACCAAAGTTTTGTACAGCTGCATCATTCTCTCACGGCTCTTAAATTCAATCCCTCTGTTAATGAACGCGAGCACACCATAGGCCTCCTTCACAGCTCTATCCACTTGAGTGGCAACTTTCAAAGATGTATGAACATAGACCCCAAGATCTCTCTGCTCCTCCACATTACCAAGAAATCTACCGTTAACCCTGTATTCCGCATTCATATTTGTCCTTCCAAAATGGACAACCTCACACTTTTCAGGGTTAAACTCCATCTGTCACTTCTCAGCCCAGCTCTGCATCCTATCTATGTCTCTTTGCAGCCGACAACAGCCCTCCTTACTATCCACAACTCCACCAATCTTCGTATCGTCTGCAAATTTACTGACCCACCCTTCAACTCCCTCATCCAAGTCATTAATGAAAATCACAAACAGCAGAGGACCCAGAACTGATCCCTGCGGTACGCCACTGGTAACTGGGATCCATGCTGAATATTTGCCATCCATCACCACTCTCTGACTTCTATCGGTTAGCCAGTTTGTTATCCAACTGGCCAAATTTCCCACTATCCCATGCCTCCTTACTTTCTGCATAAGCCTACCATGGGGAACCTTATCAAATGCCTTACTAAAATCCATGTACACTACATCCACTGCTTTACCTTCATCCACATGCTTGGTCACCTCCTCAAAGAATTCAATAAGATTTGTAAGGCAAGACCTACCCCTCACAAATCCGTGCTGACTATCCCTAATCAAGCAGTGTCTTTCCAGATGCTCAGAAATCCTATCCTTCAGTACCCTTTCCATTACTTTGCCTACCACCGAAGTAAGATTAACTGGCCTGTAATTCCCAGGGTTATCCCTAGTCCCTTTTTTGAACAGGGGCACGACATTGGCCCTCTCCAATCCCCTGGTACCACCCCTGTTGACAGTGAGGACGAAAAGATCATTGCCAATGGCTCTGCAATTTCATCTCTTGCTTCCCATAGAATCCTTGGATATATCCCGTCAGGCCCGGGGGACTTGTCTATCCTCAAGTTTTTCAAAATGCCCAACACATCTTCCTTCCTAACAAGTATTTCCTCGAGCTTACCAATCTGTTTCACACTGTCCTCTCCAACAATATCGCCCCTCTCATTTGTAAATACAGAAGAAAAGTACTCATTCAAGACCTCTCCTATCTCTTCAGACTCAATACACAATCTCCCGCTACTGTCCTTGATCGGACCTACCCTCGCTCTAGTCATTCTCATATTTCTCACATATGTGTAAAAGGCCTTGGGGTTTTCCTTGATCCTACCCGCCAAAGATTGTTCATGCCCTCTCTTAGCTCTCCTAATCCCTTTCTTCAGTTCCCTCCTGGCTATCTTGTATCCCTCCAATGCCCTGTCTGAACCTTGTTTCCTCAGCCTTACATAAGTCACCTTTTTCCTCTTAACAAGACATTCAACCTCTCTTGTCAACCATGGTTCCCTCACTCGACCATCTCTTCCCTGCCTGACAGGGACATACATATCAAGGACACGTAGCACCTGTTCCTTGAACAAGTTCCACATTTCACTTGTGTCCTTCCCTGCCAGCCTATGTTCCCAACTTATGCACTTCAATTCTTGTCTGACAACATCGTATTTACCCTTCCCCCAATTGTAAACCTTGCCCTGTTGCACATACCTATCCCTCTCCATTACTAAAGTGAAAGTCACAGAATTGTGGTCACTATCTCCAAAATGCTCCCCCACTAACAAATCTATCACTTGCCCTGGTTCATTACCAAGTACTAAATCCAATATTGCCCCTCCTCTGGTTGGACAATCTACATACTGTGTTAGAAAAGCTTCCTGGACACACTGCACAAACACCACCCCATCCAAACTATTTGATCTAAAGAGTTTCCACTCAATATTTGGGAAGTTAAAGTCGCCCATGACTACTACCCTATGACTTCTGCACCTTTCCAAAATCTGTTTCCCAATCTGTTCCTCCACATCTCTGCTCCTATTGGGGGGCCTATAGAAAACTCCTAACAAGGTGACTGCTCCTTTCCTATTTCTGACTTCAACCCATGCTACCTCAATAGGCTGATACTCCTCGAACTGCCTTTCTGCAGCTGTTATACTATCTCTAATTAATAATGCCACCCCCCCCCCCCACCTCTTTTACCACCCTCCCTAATCTTATTGAAACATCTATAACCAGGGACCTCCAACAACCATTTCTGCCCCTCTTCTATCCAAGTTTCCGTGATGGCCACCACATCGTAGTCCCAAGTACCGATCCATGCCTTAAGTTCACCCACCTTATTCCTGATGCTTCTTGCGTTGAAGTATACACACTTCAACCCCTCTCCATGCCTGCAAGTACTCTCCTTTGTCAGTGTTCCCTTCCCCACTGCCTCATTACACGCTTTGGCGTCCTGAATATCGGCTACCTTAGTTGCTGGACTACAAATCCGGTTTCCATTCCCCTGCCAAATTAGTTTAAACCCTCCCGAAGAATACTAGAAAACCTCCCTCCCAGGATATTGGTGCCCCTCTGGTTCAGATGCAACCCGTCCTGCTTGTACAGGTCCCACCTTCCCCAGAATGCGCTCCAATTATCCAAAGACCTGAAGCCCTCCCTCCTACACCATTCCTGCAGCCACGTGTTCAACTGCACTCTCTCCCTATTCCTAGCCTCGCTCTCACGTGGCACCGGCAACAAACCAGAGATGACAACTCTGTCTGTCCTGGCTTTTAACTTCCAGCCTAACTCCCTAAACTTGTTTATTACCTCCACACCCCTTTTCCTACCTATGTCGTTGGTACCAATGTGCACCACGACGTCTGGCTGCTCCCCCTCCCCCTTAAGGATCCTGAAGACACGATCCGAGACATCCCTGGCCCTGGCACCCGGGAGGCAACATACCTTCCGGGAGTCTCGCTCGCGACCACAGAATCTCCTATCTATTCCCCTAACAATTGAATCTCCTACAAATATTGCTTTTCTATTCTCCCCCCTTCCCTTCTGAGCCCCAGAGCCAGACTCAGTGCCAGAGACCTGGCTGCTAGGGCCTTCCCCCGGTAGGTCATCCCCCCCAACAGCATCCAAAATGGTATACTTGTTTTGAAGGGGACCGGCCACGAGGGATCCCTGCACTTTCTGCCTGTTTGTTTTTTTCCCCCTGACTGTAACCCAACTATTCTTGTCCTGTACCTTGGGTGTGGTTACCTCCTTGTAACTCTTCTCAATCACCCCCTCTGCCTCCCGGATGATCCAAAGTTCATCCAGCTTCAGCTCCAGTTCCCTAACACGGTCTTTGAGGAGCTGAAGTTGGGTGCACTTCCCGCAGGTATAGTCAGTGGGGACACCGGTGGTATCCCTCACCACCCACATCCTACAGGAGGAGCATGTAACTGGCCTAGCCTCCATCCCCTCTTACCTGACAGAATATAGCTGCCCTGTGGACTAACTAGATCTCCGCCCTCCGACCCTGCTCCCAGTCAGCTACACTTCCTGTAAATTCCTGGCTCTCTTCGCACTCTTTGCGGAAATGTCGGAAACAAAATGAAAGGAGCACCTTACTCCCTCCTCACCTAACTCCCTCGGTCACCAAACTCTCACCATCGCACTCAAATGCACCAAATTCAGCACTCCCTCGGTCACCAAACTCTCACTATCGCACTCAAATGCACCAAATTCAGCACTCCCTCGGTCACCAAACTCTCACTATCGCACTCAAATGCACCAAATTCAGCACTCCCTCGGTCACCAAACTCTCACTATCGCACTCAAATGCACCAAATTCAGCACTCCCTCGGTCACCAAACTCTCACTATCGCACTCAAATGCACCAAATTCAGCACTCGGTGCAAACAAAGTCTGCACTGTAGGGGATCACTTTTATACTGGGCTAAATCGCTGGCTTTGAAAGCAGAGCAAGGCAGGCCAGCAGCACGGTTCAATTCCTGTAGCAGCCTCCCCGAACAGGCGCCGGAATGTGGCGACTAGGGGCTTTCACTGTAACTTCATTTGAAGCCTACTTGTGACAATAAGCGATTTTCATTTGTGTCATTTTCATTGGAAAGGGTGCAGAGGAGATTTACCAGGATGTTGCCTGGTATGGAGGGGAGATCTTATGAGGAAATGCTGAGGGACTGAGGCTGTTTTCGTTAGAGAGAAGAAGATTAAGAGGTGACATAATAGAGGCGTACAAGATGATCAGAGGATTAGATAGGGTGGACAGTGAGAGCCTTTTTCCTCGAATGGTGATGTCTAGCACCAGGGGACATAGCTTTAAATTGAGGGGAGATAGATATAGGACAGTTGTCAGAGGTAGCTTCTTTACTCAGAGAGTAGTAAGGGCGTGGAATGCCCTGCCTGCAACAGTAGTGGACTCGCCAACATTAAGGGCGTTTAAATGGTAATTGGATAGACATATGGACGATAAGGGAATAGTGTAGATGGGCTTTAGATTGGTTTCACAGGTCGACGCAACATCGAGGGCCGAAGGTCCTGTACTGCGCTGTAATGTTCTATTGTCTATTTTCTACCACCCTCCCAGGCAGTGCATTGCAAAACATCCACCACCTTCTGAGTAAAAAGATTTTTCCTCACATCCCCCCCTAAACCTCCTGCTCTCACCTTGAACTTGTGTCCCCTCGTGACTGACCCTTCAACTAAGAGAAACAGCTGATCCTTATCCATCCTGTCCGTGCCCCTCATAATCTTGTACACCTTGATCAGGTCGTCCCTCAGTCTTCTCGGCTCCAACGAAAACAACCCAAGCCTATTCCAACCTCTCTTTATAACTTAAATGTTCCATCCCAAGCAACATCCTGGTGAATCGTCTCTGTACCCTCTCCAGAGCAATTACATCCTTCCTATAATGTGGCATTACTATGGGAAATGAATCAGTGAATAACTGTAATTTATGTTGTTTACCTGAAACAGGTGCAATGTGTGTACATGTTCTTTCTGTCTGCAAAGAACAGGGCTCTGTCTATTAATGCACACTGGAAGCTACATATATTAATAAACATAAAGTATAAATTGTTTTCCTCTTGTACTGGTGTTCTTGCGAAGTGTCCAGCTGAGTGTAAGATGAAAATCTTCGACATGTCTCTTTTTTACTAATAGTCATATTGGACATAAAATGTTAATTATGTTTCTCTCTCTACAGATGCTGCCACACCAGCTGATATTTTCCAGTACTTTCTGTTTTTATTTCAGATCTCCAGTATCTGCAGCATTTTGTTTTTACTGTAAAGCTCAGTGTTCATGGTCATGACCTATCGGAGAGCTGTGTAACCAGCCGCAGGACATCTCATCCTCCTGGCTTCACAAAAACCTTGAAAGAACATTCCTTGGCACTCAGTGCAGCTGAATTCCTCAAAGGGGAGAAAAAAGAGGCATTTGGCCTTCCCTTGGCAGGTGCAAGGGGCCGAATGTCAATTCTAGATGGCAGCCTCAGATGATTTTCAGGTTTCCAAGTAATACCACCATATATTTATTCGCTGAAAACAATACGTAAAATATGTTAACACGCCAAAATTGTTTGGAGTGATTTAGCCAAAGCACACCCTTCGCATCACCAGAAGGTTTTTCAAATTGACCAACTCAAGTAAAACTGGAGTAAAACCACAGTCCATTGGTCAGGACACCACCAAAGCTGAAAGAATAGAGATCAGATCAAATGAATTGATGTTGAAGCAATGAAAAGGCTGGTGTTGGAAAGCCAATGGGCAGTCTGATGAAGGATATAAGTCAGGAATGTAACCAGTTTGAGGTCCTGGAGAAGAGAGACCTTGAATTTTTAAAACATTATTTCATGGTGTGTGTGCACTGCTGGAAAGGGAGCATTTTTTGCTATCCCCAATTTCCCCTAAGAAGATTTACTGTGTTTGCACAAAATGTTCTTTTTCCATCACTTTAACAGGGGCGATTTATTATTTTAAATGAGTCAGTCACTAATGATTGAGCATTGAGATTCCACAATCTTTTCTGAATTAAGTTACAAGATGTGAGTGTCACTGATTAGGCCAGTATTTAATGTCCATTCCTAATTGCCCTTCAGAAGGTGTTGATAAGCTGCCTTCTTGAGGTATAAAGTTGCCACAGTCCCAGATGACCATCGGCTACTTTCCCCTTTGAGGGGGAGAGCTGACTGGTGGTGATTTAACCTGAGGGTCACCACACCTCAGGGGAGGGGCAAGGCTGAGAAATCGGGGCCTTCGTGGATAACCTCAGTCGGTATGGAAATTGAACCCGCGTTGCTGACCTCGCTCTGCATCTCGAACCAGCTGTCCAGCCAACTGAGCTGAACAGGTACCCCACTGTACCACTGTGGGTACACCCACAATGCTGTTAGGGAAGGAGTTCCAGGATTTTGTCCCAGCGACAGTGAAGGAACAGCGATACATCTCCAAGCTAGGATGATGAGTGATTTGGAAGGGAACTTCTACATTGGAAATTCAGGACCATTGAATGAGATTAAAACAATGTGCAGTGAGTCTCGGTTTATTCACTGTTGTACAGTTTAATGTAATGCAACACATGCAACTGTGATATTAGAAAATATTTATTATTTTGGCTGCAAGTCCACTCCCCAAATCACTTCAAACTGTGATAGTGTGTGCTCACTGTTTTTTCCAACGTGGCGTGAGTACTTTTCTTGGCTCTTCTGTGTTACCATTTCCCTTGCTTCATTTTATTATCCTGACGCAGCTTGATCATAATCTACTCCATGATGAAAGGAACAAAAAAAAATCTCTTTGATTATTAAAGAAAAGTCGCAAAGGGTAAATCTTGGGCTCCCTCATTGTTTTGGGATGACTTGTATTTCAGTTCTGTACAGTGCCTTGGAACTCTGAATCACCCTCATCACCCAGCATCGCCCCAAGTTAGCGCTCGATCGTTGCATCAGCCCATACTGAAAATAAAATATCAGGTGGAAACCTGAGGACTTTGGACCAAGTGAATGGAAGATATGCAGAGCTCTGGGATTCGGTGAATGAACACACTTGGCTGTAGATCAGTATTGTGGTGAAAATCTATGCAGACAGTTGCCTGAAAGTTTTGGACTTTCCATGATAACTGCGATGCTAGCTGATTACTCCCAGCACTATTAAATGGGAGCTTTGTTTCTGGTATTGAGCACAGACTGTGTGCAGCTAAAAAGTGTCACTTCATCCCCAGAAGCAGCAGCAGCTTTGGAAATTGGAAATTAGATTGTTTACTTGCCAGAAACCACTTTTCATTGCATTGTTTAACTATCTGTTGACCTTCATTTGGCTGGTCATGTAATATTATCTACATTTGTCTATTGCCTTTAGTCCTTCTTACGACTTGAGAAGGTTATGTCTTTCCTTTCTCACAAGTTTAAAATAGTGGGATACGACCCCAGACCAGACCCCAACATTTGTTACGATGCCAGGTAAGAACCCCAAACACTTTTTTTTAAATTTGTAAAACTGTGAGAAAAGGATAGTTCACCCCAGGAGTTGATGACTCGGACCAATAGGTATCTTTCATCTCAAAACAAACTCTAATTTAAATATAGATTTAACCACAATAGCTTTACCATTATCAGTCAAACAGTTCTTAAACACAAGAAAAAACGTAAATATTTTTAAAAAAATTTAGAGTACACAATTCATTTTTTCCAATTAAGGGGCAATTTAGCATGGCCAATCCACCTAGCCTGCACATCTTTGGGTTGTGGGGGCAAAACTCATGCAATCACAGGGAGAATGTGCAAAGTCCACACGGACAGTGACCCAGAGCCAGGATCAAACCTGGGACCTCGGCGTCGTGAGGCTGCAGGGCTAACCCACTGCGCCACCATGCTGCCAGGGAAAAGCTTAAACATAAGGCGTACACCCTCACTATTAAATATTCCAACAAAGCAACCTCAATACAGTTCATATGCCACTTATAAATAAAGTTAACAAAGCAGGTTTACCCATTTTGCTGTGTAGACATTTTGGATAGATAACCTTTCAGGAGCAACCTGTCTTGTCAGAAGCTTCTGGTCAACCTGACAGCATTCGGCAAAACTGCTGTTCAACTTGGAAACTTCTTGGAAAGACCTACATCAAACTGCGAAACTACAGACAGACTTGGCTCCTCCAATTAATTACATCATCCGTATCCCACTAAAATATAGCATTGCCTGCTTAGCTAGGACTAAATGCAAATCCCTGCATAAATTACCTACTCCCCAGGAAATTTCCAGCAATCATAACCAAATCCCATTAGTCCTCGATAGGTAAACAAGTAAAAAAGTGGAACCAATTAATACCTCACCTTTTGAAGATGAAAATCGCTTATTGTCACAAGTAGGCTTCAAATGAAGTTACCGTGAGAAGCCCCTAGTCGCCACATTCAGGGAGGCTAGTACAGGAATTGAACCAGTGCTGCTGGCCTGCCTTGGTCTCCTTTAAAAGCCAGCGATTTAGTCCAGTGTGCTAAACCAGCCCGTTATGATTCTTGCCATAGTTTCGACAGACACACAGCCTGTGTTTAGTCTCCGCCATGTAGAGGTGACCACACTGTGAGCAGCGAATACAGTAAACTACAATAAAAGAAGTACAAATTAATTGTTGCCTCACCTGAAAGGAATATTTGGAGCCTTAGACAGTGAGGAGAAGGGAGCCGGTACCATATTGGTGATGTTACTGGTTACTAATAATCCAGAGGCCCAGGCTTAATCTCGCGGGATGCATGTTCAACTTCCACCACGGCAGCTGGTGGAATTTAAATTAAATTAAGAATTCTGGAATCAAAAGCTCGTCTCAGTAATCATGAAAGCATTGCCAATTGCCTTGAAAACTTATCTGGTTCACTAATGGTCTTCAGGGAAATAATTCTGCCATCCTTACCTGGTCTGGCCTCCATGTGGTTGACTGTTTAATGCCCTCTGGAATGGCCTCGCCAGCCACTCAGTTACATCAAACCCCTAAAAGTCTAAAAAAAGGGACTAGAATCGAGTAGACCACCCAGCATTGACCTAAACATTGGAAAGGATAACAGTAAATCCAGTCTTGTAAACCCTGAAAAGTCCTCCTTACTATCACCTGGGGACTTGTGCCAACATTGGGAGAGTTCAGAATCACGGTCCCACACACACTCGGGGAATCATACCTTACAGACAACCTCCCAGACACCATCATCACCATCTCTGGGTATGGCCCGCCCACCAACTGATTACCTCAGGTGGCAGCACAATGGTGTACAATTGGGAGGGAGTCCTCAACATTGACTCTGACAAGAAGCCTCATGGCATATGGTCAATCATGAGCAAGGAAACCTGCTGGTCACCACCTACCTCTGCTATGCCCCCCTTCCCCCACCCCACTCCCCTCACCCCCACCTCTACCTCAATTGACAAATCAGAACTCATTCATGTGGACACCACTTGGAAGAAGCACTGAGGGTGGCATGGGCACAGAATCTACTTTGGGCGGGGAACTTCAATGTCCATCATCAAGACTAGCTCGCAATAGAGTTGTACACCACCACAATATGTAACCTCATGGCCTGGCATTGTACCATCAAGCTGGGAATCAACCCTGGTTCAATGGAGATAGCAGGAGAGCATGCCAGGAACAGCACCAGACACACCTAAAACTAAGGTGTCAACCTGATGAAGCTACAACAGGACTACTTCAATGCCAAACAGTGTAAGCAGCATGCAATAGACAAGGCCAGGTGACTCCGTAGCCAACAGATCAGACCTAAGCTCTGCAGTCCTGCAACATCAAGTCAGAAATGGTGGTGGACAAATAAAAATACTAACAGGAGGAGGAAACTCAACAAATCTCCCTACCCTCAATGATGGGGGAGCCCAATTGGTGCAAATTTGAAGGTTGAAGTGTATTTGCAACCATCTTCAGCCAGAAGTGCTGGTTCGATGATCCATCTCAGCATCCTCCGGAGGTCCCCATCATCACAGAATCCAGTCTTCAGCAAAATCAATTCACTCCACATGATAGCAAGAAATGGCTGAAAGCTGGATACTGCTCAGGGTGAAGACCTAGCATTGCAGCTTGTTACTGCCGCACGTCCTATCGTGACTCTATTCTTTCTCCCCTTATTGAGTCACCTCCCATGTACATTCATGATTCTTCTGACATCCAAAGTCATTTCACCAATTTCCAGTTTCCTGACCCTAATTGCCTTCTCTTCGCTCCGGGCGTCCAAGCCCCCTACACTTCCATCCCCCACTTGGATAGACTGAGGGCTCTCCGCTTCTCCCTTGAATGGAGGCCTGAACAATCCCCATCCATTACCATGCTCTCTGCCACCTGGCTGAACTTATCCTCTCATCGAATAATTTAAAAAAAACTTATCTCACTCCCTCCAAATAAAAGGTGTGGCTATGTGTACCTGCATGGGCCGAGGTGTGTCTATCTTTTTGTGGAACGTTTCTTGTTCCAGTCCTATTCAGGTCCCCTCCATCAAATCTTTTTCCAGCACATGTACCGATAACTGTATCGCCGCCGATTCCTGCTCTCTCCTGGAACTGGAAAAACTAGTACATTTGGCTTTCAATTGTAAACCTTCTCTCACATTCCCGTAGTCCACTTTCATCACTTTTCTTCCCTTCTCTTCCTCAACTTCTGTCCCCGTTTTTATCGATAAATATTTGTTACAGGCCAACTGACCTCTACAGCTCGCCTGACCACACTTCCTCACACCCTGTTTCCTGTAAGGATGCCATTCCATTCTCCCAGTTCCTTTGTCTCCATCTGTCCTGATGATGTTATGCTCCACAATGGTACTTTAAAAATGTCTTCTGTTTTACCTCAACTGACAATCCCCCTCCCCACCCCTGCCGCCCCCACCGCTGTGGTTGGCAGGGCTCTCAATGACGTCCGCCCCATTTCCCACACTTCTGCCCTCCTCCACTTCCCCTCCCTTGCAGAACCACAATCAGATCCCCCTGTCCTTTCCTTCTAGCCCAACCATCTCTGTATTCAAAGGATCATCCTCTGCTGTTCCTCCCACCTCCAGCATGATGCCACTTACAGGTACATCTTCCCCTCACCTCCCTTGTCATCATTCCATAAGGATTGTTCCCTCTTTTGTCCATTCCTCTGTCACCTCCAACGTTTCACCTTCTTCCCACTGCACCTTCCCATTCAATTGCAGGAGGTGTAATGTTTTACCTCCTCGTTCCTTTCTGTGCAACGCCCCAAATACTCCTTCCAGGTTAAGCAGCGAATTACTTGTACTCCTTTCAACTCTGCCTACTGTTATCGCTGCTCACAATACGATCTCCTCTGGGGAGACTAATTGCTGACTGGGTGACCACTTTGGAGATCACCTCCGCCCAATTCACAAGAATGACCCTGATGCTTGTCATTTCAATGCACCATCTTGCTCTCATACTCACTTCTCTGTCCTTAGCCGGCTTCAATGTTCCATTGAAGCTTGACATAAGCTGGAGAAACAGTATCTCATCTCCCAATGAGGCACTTCTCAGCCGTCTGAATTTAACATTGAGTTCAACAACTTCAGAACATGCACCCTGTCCTCCATTTTGATTATTTTTCCCCAAATGCCAGCCTCTATCTTGTTCTCATATTTTTGCTTTCAGACAGTGCTGACTTTTATTCTGCTATTAACACCTACTCTGGAGCAATTTGTTCCTTTCCTATTACCATTACTATTCCCTTTGCCTTTTTTCCATGACGTCTTTGTCATTTAACGGATGGCACGGTAGCACAGTGGTTAGAACTGTTGCTTCCCAGCGCCTAGGACCCAGGTTCGATTCCCAGCTTGAGTCATTGTCTGTGCGGAGTCTGCACGTTCTCCCTGTATCTGCGTGGGTTGCCTCCGGGTGCTTCCGTTTCCTCCCCCACAAGTCCAAAGGTGAGCACGTTCTGTGAATTGGATATTCCGAATTCTCCCCCAGTATACCCGAACAGGCGCCGTAGTGTGACGACTAGGGGATTTTCACAGCAACTTCATCGGGGTGTTAATGGAAGCCTACTTGTGACACAAATAAAGATTATTATTATCTCTCCCATACTCTCACCTATCCCTGAGCTTCTCTTATGTTCCACCTTACTCTTTCAACTTTTTCAACAACATATCACCCATCACATTTTACATAGAATCCCTACAGTACAGAGAGAGGTCATTTGGCACATCAAGACTGCACCGATTTACTCTGCCCTATATCCGTAACCCTGTAATCTAGCCTGCACATTCCTGGAAACGAAGGGGCAATTTATCACGGCCAATCCACCTAACCTGCACATCTTTGGGCTGTGGGAGGAAACCGGAGCACCCGGAGGAAACCCACGCAGACACAGGAAGACCATACAAATTCAGCTCTTTAAAAAAAAAAATTTAGAGGACCCAATTATTTCTTTCCAGCTAAGGGGCAATTTAGCGTGGCCCATCCACCTACCCTGCACATCTTTGGGTTGTGGGGATGAGACCCACACGGACACGGGGAGAATGTGCAAACTCCACGCGTACAGTGACCCGGGGCCGGGATCGAACCCGGGTCCTCGGCGCGTGAGGCAGCAGTGCTGACCACTGCGCCGCGGTGCCGCCCTTCCTTTGCTTCAGTTCTGATGATGATGTCATATTGGACTCAAAACATTAACTTTGCTCCTCCCTTCACAGGTGCTGCCAGACCTGCTGCGTTTTTTCCACAACTTGCTTTTTGTACTGGAGGTGATTCCCTTTTGGACAAAAATATCCACGGGACAACCTAATCTTTATTTTCCTGCTATTTTGTGCAAAATACTTTAATTCCATTGTTGGGGGGAGGAGGGTGGGGGGGGGGGGGCGGTGGTGCTGGCACCACAGGGACCAAATAAGAAAAGGAAATTAGATTCACCTTGGGAAAAAAAATGATTATAATTACTGCAGCAATCCTTCAGCAGTCCATTTATGGAGTTTCCCAGCCTTGTATTGTGCTGGTAGCAAAGGTTCGCATTCCTCAACAAACTAGTCTACTGTTTGGTTCAATCGCATGGAAAGAAAGCAGGGTAAGCTTTGACTGATGTTCCATTCTACTCTTACCTACTTCATTCAGGTGACGTGCAATAATCTGTCACTCAGTGACCATAAATCTCTCCACATGGGTCCTCCAGAAAGTTACAAAGTGAGTGTTTTCCAAATGAACTGTGTTCTCCCTCTTATCAGCAGGTTCATACTCAGAACTGACATTTCTCAGATCAAATGTCTCCCACTTGCTGTTTAAGATTGGAAAGAAATGGCAGTGATGCTCCTCCGCTTAGCCAGAAGATTCATTCTCAATTCCGGAAAGCTGAGCACACAATCTAGACTGACACTCACATGCACCAAAGAAGTGCTGCACACGTGGGTGCCAAAGTCTCCGGCACCGGATATTCGGCGGGGGCGGGAATTGCGCCACGCCAGTTGGCGGGCCCCCCCGCTCGATTCTCCGGCCCGTATGGGCCGAAGTCCCGCCGCTAAAATGCCTGTCCCGCCGGCGTAAATTAAACCACCTACCTTACCGGCGGGACAAGGCGGCGCGGGCGGGCTCCGGGGTCCTGGGGGGACGCGGGGCATCTGGCCCCGGGGGGTGCCCCCACGGTGGCCTGGCCCGCGATCGGGGCCCACCGATCCGCGGACGGGCCTGTGCCGTGGGGGCACTCTTTCCCTTCCGCCTCCGCCACGGTCTCCACCATGGCGGAGGCGGAAGAGACTCCCTCCAATGCGCATGCGCGGGAATGCCGTCAGCGGCCGCTGACGCTCCCGCGCATGCGCCGCCCGGAGATGTCATTTCCCCGCCAGCTGGCGGGGTGGAAATTCGTCCGGCGCCGACCTAGCCCCTCAGTGTTGGGGCTCGGCCCCCAAAGATGTGGAGCATTCCGCACCTTTGGGGCGGCGCGATGCCCGTCTGATTTGCGCCGTTTTGGGCGCCAGTCGGCGGACATCGTGCCGTTTCCGGAGAATTGCGCCCCTGGTGTTCCTGATTAATAAAGGGATTTCTTGATCAATAATAATAATCTTTATTATTGTCACAAGTAGGCTGACATTAACACTGCAGTGAAGTTACTGTGAAAAGCCCCTAGTTGCCACACTCCGGCGCCTGTTCGGGTACACTGAGGGAGAATTCAGAATGTCCAATTCACCTAACAGCACACCTTTCGAACTATGGGACGAAACCGGAGCACCCCGGAGTAAATCCACACCGACACAGGGAGAACGTGTAGACAGTGACCCAAGCCGGGAATCGAATCTGGGTCGATAGCGCTGTGAAGCAACAGTGCTAATCAATGTGCTACCGTGCTTCTCCATGTTGGCATTTATATCGGCACTTTTACTCGTGAAATGCTTTAACATCCGTCTCACAATGGATTAAACGTGAAATGCAGTAAGAACAGAAAATGCTGGGAAAAGCTCAGTAGGTCTGGCAGCATCTGTGGAGAGAGGAACATAGGCCTGAATTGTTAATATAGTGAGGGTTAGTCCCCACCATTCGAAGAATTGGCGGAAAACACATCTTTTCCATCTCCAGACACCCCAATGCCAATTGACACTCACTCGGGAGGAAATCAATCCATGGAGAGCTGTGGGCCAATCAGATTGTCCGGCAACTCTCAGGCCAATCCAGGCACAGTGCTGCAGTATCCGGACGAGGACAGGGTAAGTGCCAGGGGTCCCAGGGTGGGCAGTGTAGGAAACGTCCTGGAGGCCACGTGGGTGGCGATAGGCGATCGGGGTTTTGGGAAATAGTAGGCTGGGGGAGAGGAGGAAGGTCGGGAGGTCACTGGGCCCTAAGGGGAGGATGGCGCCAGACAGAAGGGGTGTGGATGTCTGAGATCAAAACCATCACTCCCAAACCCTCTGTTCCCCCCGGAACTATCATCTATCCACCAGCCTGAATATTTGAGGCTGGGTAGTAAACGTACCTTCACAGGGGTGAGAATGGGCTTGCGGTCCAAGGCCCTGCCCTCTGCAGCATAAAATTACAATCATGTTGGAACAGGCAGCAGCCTGGAGGGACTCCCCTCCGTGCGTTTTCACCCTCACTGCATGGGGAGGAGTGTATATTTCTTGCCTGAGCTAATGTTATGAGTCTGTATGATTGCACAAACTCAAATCTTTTGGTAACTCTTATTTTCTCTTTCCGTGGATGCTGCCTGACCTGCCAGGTTTTCCAGCATTTTACTGTTTTTATTTCAGATTTCCATCATCTGCAGAATTTTGCTTCCATCCATGAAATGTAACAAATTTTGAGATAGATAAATGGCAGCATGTGGAAGTACAGACGCACACTTTTTGTTTTATAAAATTGGAGTACCCAATTCATTTTTTCCAATTAAGGGGCAATTTAGCCTGGCCAATGCATCTACCCTACACATCTTTGGGTTGTGGGGGCGAAACCCACGCAAACATGTGGAGAATGTGCAAACTCCACACGGACAGTGACCCAGAGCCGTGGTCCAACCTGGGACCTCGGCGCCGTGAGGCAGCATTGCTAACCCACTGCGCCAACGTGCTGCCTAATACACACGCACACATGCTCACACGCAGACACCAACATGCACACACCGCATGCACAAACACACATGCACACACACACATGTGCACACATGCACACACACACTTGTGCACACACACACGCATGCACACACCTGCACATGCACACAAACAAACACACACATGCAAGCACACGCACACACATGCACTCGCACACACACAAACGTATAGGGTGGGATTCTCCGCCGGCGGGAATTCTACGTTTTGCCGGTGGCCGGGGGTTTCCCAACGGCGTGGGGTGCCCCACAATGGGAAACCCTTTGACCGGCTGGCGTAACGGAGAATCTCGCCGGCGGGTCGGGGCAGCAATGTGGCACAGAGGGGCGGAGAATCCAGCCCACGCACACACAAAAATGCACATGGACACAGAAATGCACAGACACACACACACACAAATGCACACACACAGGCACACAAGCACACACAAGCACATGTACACACACACATGTACACACACATATGCACGCATACACACACATGCGCACACAGACACACCCATACCCACACACAAGCACACACTCCACTAACCTTCTGCCCAGTGTTTTAAAACAGAACAGTGGTTCTTTGGGAGGGACTGACAGAGCAGTAGTCTTGTTAAGGTGTACTGAGGATATCACAAGCTGACCAAGTGAAACTTTGGAGATATTTAGGAGCATTACCTGAACCCTGCTGGGGAAGCGTTGTCTTTCAGTCACTTCCGGGGATTTGTCACTGTCCATGTTGTGCAACACACATGTTATTTATTAATTCAACAGCTTCGGTTGTAACTGTTTGCACTCGGTGTCTTTGAGATGCTAATTTTGGCAGCAGTCGTTACAGAACAGATTTACAGGCAATGCAGAGTTTTAAATCTGTGAAAGCTGCTGGCAAATGAACTGCTCCAGTACAGAGAGGATGGAGAGCACCAGATGCTCAGGATGAGGGGGTGAGAACGTCATTGGAGAGATCCAGTGTTGGTGTAAACTCGGGGCTTGTAAACTGCTTGCAAAGGTTAAAATGAGACTGCAATTGTGTCCTTTTCCTTCCACAGCCACTCTGAAGTCGGTTGCGACACGGATAATTCGTCCTAAGCGGGTTCTCTGCTTTTGCCCGTGGCAGCAAGGGTCTGGTAACTTTTAGTGCTGAGGAGTTCAAATCGGGCCGAGTTGAATCTGCGTAAAAGTTAAACGATAGAAACCCCCCACCCCACCCCCACCAAGCCTATTTTGACATCCCTGGGCATAGCAGAGTTGCACCAAATATTGGGTGCTGGCTTTATACCCTATTAATTGCCCGTGGTTATTGATTAATTGCAACACGGTCACCCCACAAAAATCAAGGAACCCCCCCACCCCCTGTTTGCAAGCAGTCGACCTGAGGTATGTTAATGTTGAGGCTTTTGTCCCACAGAAACCCGAGCCTGGGCGTATAATTACATCTGACTGAAATGAATGAGCTCCCTGAAGCATCATCACAATTTCTGCACTCAATCTTTAATTGTAGCCAGACTTTGTAACCTTGTGGTGGCCTGTGTCCTTGCTGTAACCCTGGGTTTGTTGGTTCCTCTCAAACATATGGGAAAATTTTTGAAGCTGATTACTTCGATCTGATTAGGGAAAAATATGAATATAACTGCCATTTGTCCGGAGTTTGGCATCCCAGCAGCTGTGCTACAAATTTCTTTCCCCTCATTTGAGCTATTTCATGTTGATGTGACTACGGACGCGGTCTTCCAATTGGTTGTTCTCTCGGAGAGGGTTGTTTTGCACTGTTGCAACTCAAATACTTTTTCTGAAAGCAGAAGTCGAATTGAAAGCTCAGTGGAAAATTTCAATCCCTGTGGAGCGTTCTTCAAAAATAAAAGAAAAATCCTGCTTTCCCTCCCTTTCATTCCGATGGCTCATGCTGGGATAAGACTTCATTGGTCCGGGCAACACTCCCCCAGTTTAGCAATGATCCATTCCTCATTTTCAGGCAGAGAATGTCAGCAGGTTATTGTTGTGTTGGGTGTTCTGGTGTACAAACGATCCAACACGGCTGGAGATGGTGTAACTGAATTTTATTAACTACTTAACTGTAACAGCACACTGCTAACTTGGGTACGTGCATTACCAGCTAATCTGTGGACCCTGTCCTATCACTATCTGGGTGAGGCACTCAGCACATGGTGAATGTCTGAGTGGCAGGCTCTGAGCTCGGTGCTCTGAGCTGGCTGCTGCTGGAATGAGCGGGAACTGTAGTGTCCCCTGTTTTTATAGTGCGTGTGCTCTCACTGGTGATTGGCTGCGATGTTATGTGTGTGTTGGTTGGTCCTACTGCATGTCCATCAGTGTGTGTGTGATTGCACCATGATATGCTGATCTAAATATCATGACATCCCCCCTTTTCGCAAAGAATATGTGCCTACATGATAATAAATAAAGAAGTGTGGTGAGTGCATCTAATCATGTGTGTGCAATAACTACAACAATATGTACATGTGGCTATAGTACATACACAGGAAGGTGCCAGGTGCAGAAACTAACTATGTTACACCAAGAACAAAACCAATGTCATTAACAAACAATAACAAGATCTTTAAACAGTATGGCAAAAAGGTCTGAAACAGTATGTCAGAACAAGTCAGTGAGTCCAATATGAAAAGGTTCATAAATTAAGTCTCTCAGGTAGGCGATGAATTCGGGTTGACCGCCTCAAGGGTGGGTCAGGATCCACCGGCTGAGGAACGGGCCGGGCCACGGTCGAGTGAGGAGGATGCAGGGTGTCTAGAAGGTCAACAAAGTCCATTGCAGGGACAACAGGAGGGCGTGGCACCGGTGCAGGATCACATAGCGAGCGTGGAACCAGACGAAGGGCACGCCGATTGTGGTGGCGAATAGAGCCATCAGGCAGACGAACCAGGAACGAGCGGGGTGCTATCTGTCGGAGAACCTCAGCGGTTGCCGACCAGCCGCCCTCCGGAAGGTGTATGCGGACATTATCTCCAGGCGCCAGGGCAGGAAGATCAGTCGCCCTTTTGTTGCTCACGCTGTTGCTGCATCTGCCGAAGTACCGGAGCATGGTCGAGGTCTGGGACGTGAATGGATGGCACAGTGGTCCAGAGGGTGCGACCCATAAGCAGCTGGGCCGGCGATAGGCCCGTGGACAGTGGGGCCGAGCGATAGGCCAGCAAAGCAAGGCAGAAGTCAGATCCTGCATCAGCAGCCTTGCAGAGGAGCCTTTTAACGAGGTGGACGTCCTTTTCTGCTTTGCCATTCGACTGAGGATGCAGAGGACTGGACGCCACGTGTGTGAAGTTGTATGAGCTGGCGAATGAAGACCATTCCTGACTCGCAAAGCAGGGGCCATTGTCTGACATCACGGTGAGCGGGATGCCGTGGCGAGCAAAGGTCTCTTTGCAGGCCCGGATGACAGCCGATGACGTGGTGTCGTGCAGGCGTATGACCTCTGGATAGCTGGAAAAGTTGTCGATAATGATGATGTAGTCCCTGCCGAGCGTATGGAACAGGTCTTCGCCCACTTTCGACCAGGGGGACGTGACCAACTTATGGGGCTGAAGGGTCTCACGGGGTTGTGCCTCTTGAAACCGCTGACAGGTGGGGCAATTGAGCACAGTGTTAGCAATGTCCTCACTTATTCCCGGCCAGTACACAGCCTCTTGGGCCCTCCGTCGGCACTTCTCAATGCCGAGATGGCCTTTGTGCAGTTGTTCTAAGACAAGCCGGTGCATGCTGTGTGGGATCACGATGCGGTCCAGCTTCAGGAGGACACCATCAACGCCAAGTCATCCCGAACATTGTAAAACTGTGGGCATTGTCCCTTGAGCCACCCGTCCATCACGTGGTGGATCACACGTTGCAGAAGGGGATCGGCCACAGTCTCACGTCAAATATGGGCCAGGCGTGTATCAGTGGCCGGCAGTTGGCAGAAGTGAATGCTACATGTGCGTTGACTTGGCAAATGAACCCCTCAGGGTCGGACGGCGTGTTGACTGCCCTGGACAGAGCGTCTGCTATGATGAGGTCCTTACCCGGGGTGTAGACAAGTTGAAAGTCGTACCTCCGGAGTTTGAGCAGAATGCGCTGGAGGCGAGGGGTCATATCAGTGAGGTCCTTTTGAATGATGCCAACCAGCGGGCGATGGTCAGTCTCCACGGTGAACTGGGGAAGGCCATACACATAGTCGTGGAACTTGTCAACGCCAGTCAACAGGCCTAGGCACTCCTTTTCAATCTGCGCATAGCGCTGCTCTGTGGGGGTCAGGGCCCATGACGCATAGGCGACTGCGGCCCATGATGAGGCGTCATCCCGTTGCAGGGGGACCGCCCCAATGCCGGACTGGCTGGCATCAGTCGAGATTTTCGTCTCCCTTGAAGGATCGAAAAACGGCAGTGCCGGGGCGGTGGTGAGCTTGACCTTGAGCTCCTCCCATTCACGCTGGTGGGTGGGAAGCCACTGGAATTCAGTTGTCTTCCTGACTAGGTGCCGGAGAGGTGTAGCGTGGGAAGCAAGGTTGGGGATGAACTTCCCCAGGATGTTGACCATTCCGAGAAAGCGTAGCACCGCCTTCTTGTCTGTGGGCTTCTGCATGGCCGTGATGGCTGCCACCTTGTCGGCATCCGGCCGCAACCCCAACCGGGAGATGTGGTCCCCCAGGAACTTCAGCTCGGTTTGTCCAAAAGAGCATTTGGCTTGGTTAAGACGCAGGCCCTGGTCCCGTATCTGTTTAAAGACGCCTTGGAGGCGACTGGTGTGCTCCTGCGGTGTGGTGGACCAAATAATGATGTCGTCTACATAGACGCGCACGCCTTCGATGCTCTCCATCATCTGTTCCATGATGCGATGGAACACTTCAGAGGCCGATATGATGCCAAATGGCATCCTGTTGTAGCAGTACCTGCCAAATGGAGTGTTGAAAATGCATAGCTTCCTGCTGGACTGATCCAATTGAATCTGCCAGAAGCCCTTTGAGGCATCAAGCTTGGTGAATATTTTTGCCCGAGCCATCTTGCACGTGATCTCCTCACATTTGTGTATGGGGTAGTGTTCCCTCATTATGTTGCGATTTAAGTCTTTCGGGTCTATACAGATCCGGATCTCGCCGGAAGGCTTCTTGACGCACACCATGGAGCTGACCCATGGAGTCGGCTCCGTGACCTGAGATAGCACTCCTTGGTCCTGAGGTTCCTGCAGCTGCTGCTTGAGGCGGTCCTTGAGGGGTGCTGGGGCCCTGCGAGGTGCGTGATCTACCGGGGTGGCATCCTGTTTAAGCCGGATTTTGTACGTGTAGGGCAGTGTGCCCATGCCCTCGAAAACATCCTGGTGGTGCGTGAGGATTGAGTTGAGCTGCGCCCTTAAGTCTGCATCTGGGAAATCGGACGTGCCTTCTGGAGAGAGAGAGTGTACCCGCCGAACGAGGTGGAGGATTTTACACGCCTGTGCGCCTAGCAGAGAGTCCTTTGAGGAGCCCACGATTTTGAATGGTAGTGTGGCTTTACGTGAGTTGTGTGTCACTTCGAGCTGGCACGACCCCATGGCAGGGATGACGTTGCCATTATAGTCAACGAGTTGACAGTTGGATGGCAGAATAGGTGGTTTAACCTTCAGGGTCTGGAATGCTGACCATACGAGGAGATTGGCGGAGGCACCAGTGTCCAGGCGGAATCTGATCTGGGATCGGTTGACCGTCAGGGTGGCACACCATTCGTCGTCCGGATCAATGCTGTGCACTAACAGCGGCTGGTGCATTCGACTCGGGGACAGCTTGTTCTTGTTGATGACAGCAATGCGGAAGGGCTCCCTGTCCTCGGTGGCACTGGTCTGTGTGATGTCGGGATCGGACTCGGTGAACGTGGGTTGAATTGCCCGAACGTTTCTGCGAGGCTGGTACGAGTTGGCAGGGTGAGCTGCTCGACAGCAGGCAGCATAGTGGCCCAACATGCCACAGCGTAGGCATTGTCGCGCTTTGGCAGGACATTGCCGCTTTAAATGGGCGGAGCCACAGTTGCCGCACGTCGTGACGTCAGTGCGTTCATTGCGCCACTGCGCATGCACGGTGCGGTCTTGCGTAGTGCGCGCCTGCGCATCGCGTTCCTCTGCGTCAGCGTCCCCTCTTTTGGTGCATACAAGCGCGGGAGGCCTCGGAAAGCGCGCGGAATGGCCGGACTCCTCCAGGCCACGGCCCGGGAGGTACTTGATCGTCTGGACCCGCTCCGCCTCGTGGGGCCCGTGCCGCGCCGTTTCGGCCGCCTGGATGTGTGAGTACCGGCTGGTGTCATTCTCATGCAGGACGCAGGTCTCGACAGCAGTCGCCAGGGTGAGTTGCTTGACCCGAAGGAGCTGCTGGCACAGGGTGTCCGACATGACTCCGAAAACTATCCGGCCGCGTATCATGGAGTCAGAGGTGGTCCCATAGCCGCAGGACTGCGCAAGGATGCGGAGGTGTGTTAAGTAAGACTGGAAAGGTTTGTCCTTACCTTGCAGGCGCTGCTGGAACAGGTACCTCTCGAAGCTCTTGTTTACTTCAACGCTGAAGTGTTCGTCGAACTTCAGGAGCACCGCCTTGTATTTGGTTTTGTCCTCGCCGTCCGCAAATGTAAGGGAGTTAAAGATGTGGATGGCGTGTTGCCCCGCCGTGGAGAGAAGAAGGGCAATCTTCCTGGTGTCCGATGCTTTCTCCCAGTCTGTTGCCTCGAGGAAGAGCTGGAAGCGCTGCTTGAACAGTTTCCAATTGACCCCGAGATTGCCAGCGATTCGGAGCGGCGGCGGCGGGTTGATGTTCTCCATGGGGCAAGAAGGCAGATTGCTGATACGTTGCAGGTAGGCCTCACAAGCGCTGGCTTGCGTCCACTTCTTGTGTCATGTCGTGTTGGGTGTTCTGGTGTACAAACGATCAAACACGGCTGGAGATTGTGTAACTCAATTTTATTAAACTTCTTAACTGTAACAGCACACTGCTAACTTGGGTACGTGCATTACCAGCTAATCTGTCGACCCTGTCCTATCACAATCTGGGTGAGGCACTCAGCACATGGTGAATGTCTGAGTGGCAGGCTCTGAGCTCGGTGCTCTGAGCTGGCTGCTGCTGGAATGAGCGGGAACTGTAGTGTCCCCTGTTTTTATAGTGCGTGTGCTCTCACTGGTGATTGGCTGCGATGTTATGTGTGTGTTGGTTGCGCCATGATCTGCTGATCTAAACATCATGACAGTTATTTGTCCGTTGTTTTCAACAGAATTGAGTGTAATCTTGTTCATGGTTCTTAGAACTCAGCATTTTTAATGGAAGCTGCATTGACTTTATCAAAGTAAGTGTGGCGATTGCCACTCAAGGACCCATTCTACACCTTCTGTTGTATCGTGGTTCTGGAATAAATACGTTCAAAAAAATGAATGAAGTATCACTTTAATACAGTATTGGGGGAGTGCTGCACTGCCGGGGTACCATCTCTCGGATCAGATGTTAAACCGAGACCCCTAATCAGCCCTAGTCTCGGTGTGGTGACTGTAGGAATTTCTGATGTATTGTATTATAGGTATTTGGTGCAGTAAGGGTTAAAAGTCTGGGTTACTGTGTGACTGCTGCAGTCACGTTTTAAAACAAATCCTAGTTTGAAAGACAACAAACGTTTTGGGAGGCAGGGGTGCAATTCAGCCATTGTAATAAGCTTGGGTTAATGCAGTTTTGTTTTGATTAAGGGGGATTCTCTGTGGAGTTAATTAGATTTCAGCTTGGTAAGATGATGTTGTTACTGAGTGGAGCTAAGGTATCAGACATTTTGCAGGAAAAGCAGTGCAGTTCTAGACAAAGCTGTGAATAGAGGGCAAGCTGTTTGCAGTTCACTTAAAGTAGATTAACAGTCTTTAAAGCAGGGCAGACCTGTCTGAGAACAAGGGTGAACTGAAAAATGCTGGAGAAGCATCTTCTAAAGAAATGCAGCCAAGGTTTCTGCATGGTTCTGACAGGATGCAGGTCTTTTCTCTAAAGCAATGGCACAAGCTCTTTCTTTCTCAAATAACATTTCATATGTGCAAATGGTATTTAAGTGGATTGAGAGCTGAAATAGTTTTTCTTGTTGTTTGAGTGGGAATGAAGAGAGCAGTTAAGGGTATTGTATTTACTGTACTGAGTATCATTAAGGAGTAATTGTAAGTTATTCTGGCATGATATTAAAAATATTTGAATTCTGTGTTAGTAATAAACTTTGTTTTAAAATATCATATTCCTATTTCTTTGTGTAATCACTCCTGGAGCAAGGTAGCCTTTCCTCACAGTCTTATAAAATTAACATAGAATTTTAGGGTTTGTGTCCAGTATCCTAGCCACTGTTGGGGTCTGGTCTGGGATCGTAATACTCGGGTGCATATGGTACGATCTGATGAGGAGCAGGGGAATTCCCCTGTTGTTTTGGTCAACGTTTACCCCTTAAGCAACATCACTAGTACTGGATCATTTACTCATTTATCTCATTGCAGTTTGTGAGACCTTGTAGTGCGCAAGTTATCCACTGTGAATCCTGACAATTACAGCACACTTTAAATGACTTAATTGATTCTAAAGCACTTTGGGCTGTCCGGGGTTGGAAATTATATTATATAACAAGTTCTTTGTTCGAAGATTATTTTGATACAGTAGAAGATGCTGTTCCTGAATAAAGTTAACCAACATCGTTGATGTACTACAGAGTTGGCTTTAACTTCATAGAATTTACAGCGCAGTAGGAGGTCATTTGGCACATCGAGTCTGCACTGGAAAGAGCACTCTACCTAAGCCTGTACCTCCACCCTATCCCCGAAACCCCACCTAACCATTTTTGGACACTAAGGGCAATTTAGCATGGCCAATCCACCTAATCTGCACAACTTTGGAGTGTGGGAGGAAACCGGAGCACCCGGAGGAAACCCACGTAAACATGGGGAGAACGTGCAGACTCCGCACAGACAGTGATTCAAGCCAGGAATCGAACCTGGGACCCTGGAACTGTGAAGCAATTGTGCTACCCACTGTGCTACCGTGCTGCCCTAACTTGACATTAAAGTCGTTTAGACCCATGTGTACTCCTCAATCGTCTGACCCCTGGCCATTCTCAATATGGAAGTGCTTTAAACCAAAAGTGGAAAGGTTTTGAGTTCCTCAGCATTGCTATTTCTCACTTTACCTTCTGGTGGGTTTATTCTCATGTATTGTCTAATTGCATACAGCGTCGGACACACAGGCCCAGCACAGCAGATGTTTCTGAGTACTTTTTAAAAAGGAATTTTCCAATTAAGGTGCAATTTAGCATGGCCAATTCACCTACCCTGCACATCTGTGGGGGTGAAATCCGTGCAGACACGGGGAGAATGTGCAAATTCCACATGGACAGCGACCGAGGATCGGGATCGAACCCGGGTCCTCAGCACCGTGAGGCAGCAGTGCTAACCACTGTGCATCCGTGCCGCCCCATCTTTGAGTACTTGACCATGTTTGGATCACTCACATGACATTCATTGGCATACCTCAGCTTCAGAATATGAAATGCTTTATCAATACAAATTTAGCAATCACTGTTTAAAAGTTACTGATGGGCACTTTTAACTTCGACAGGCTATCTGCCGTTTATTGCTTGGTGGCCTCCTTCTGGGGATTGTTGAAATTGTTCTGATTCACTTAAAGAAAAACAATTGGCCTATACAAATAGGACAAACCTTGTTTTAATGATGGTTAAAATTTGTTTCCCCATGAGAAATCTAGAATGGGGGCAACAGATTTTCTTTTTGACACCCAACAGCATGCTTAGTCTCATTAGAGGAAGAGGATTGCTTTGAAACACTGCATTGTATAGTCAGAGGAGAGAGAGAGATTCCTATTTGACCGAGATCTATGATGCTGCTAATCACACCACTGGCTAGTTAATTAATCTCATAAATGGTGGTTCTGACATGGAGACAGTGGCTACTCAAGAGAATGCAAAACAATCAATGTTTTTTCTAAAGGGAAATCAACTTCACGAAGAAATGCAAAGTCTTGTTTGAAGAGAGGGAAATATAATTTACAAGAGTCGATGATGTCAAACATGTGTCATGATGATGACATAAGTTGTGTTGTGACAGAAAGTTTTAACAAGCATTTTTTTCATGTCCCTTCTGGCATTTAAGATATGTTCTGATGAAAAGCAGATTGAGCAGCCCTACAATTTCTCTGAGGTCCTTGACATAAAGACTAGAAGATGAGAATATTATGTTATAATGGGTGGACGTTCCTATGGTGGCCATGATGTGGAGATGCTGGTGTTGGACTGGGGTGAGCACAGTAAGAAGTCTTACAACACCAGGTTCAAGTCCAACAGGTTTGTTTCAAATCACTAGCTTTCAGAGCACTGCTCCTTCCTCAATCAATTATTCGTCAACTTAGTCTGAAACAAAATTGACCAAAAGCTATGATTAACTTATCTGTTCCCACATAGCCCTTCACTTATTCCAATAACAAAAAGTCATCAGATGTTAAGCTGTTGACTGGCCCAGGTTGACATTATGGATCCCTCAACACTATTTCATAAAGAGCCTGGGGTTCCCCCAGTGTCTTGACTAACATTCCTCCCTCAGTCAATACGAGACCAGATTACTTCATCATTTATTTAATTTACTGCTTTCATAGAATCATAGAATTTACAGTGCAGAAGGAGGCCATTCAGCCCATCGAGTCTGCACTGACCCTTGGAAACAGCACCCTACCTAAGCCTACACCTCCGCCCTATCCCCATAACCCAGTAACCCCATCTAACCTTTTGGACACTAAGGGCAATTTAGCATGGTCAATCCACCTAACTTCTTTGGACAGTTGGGGGAAACTGGAGGAACCGGAGGAAACCCACGCAGATAAGGGGAGAAAGTGCAAACTCCACACAGACAGTAACCCGAGGCCGGAATTAAACCCGGGACCCTGAAGCTGTGAGGAAGTAGTACTAACCACTGTTCCACCCTGTCGCTTTGTCGGATGTTGCTGCTACTTTTATGTTGTTAGGAACTAGATATAGTTTTGAGGAAGTTATATTAGTACTTGTGAGTGTTAGGAACGCGATATAGCTTTAAGTTAAATTTATATTTTTTATTTGTGTGAGACATGGGTTTGGTTTCAGTGTTTTTGTGAGAGGGAGCTGGCAGGGGCTGGTTTAGCTCACTGGGCTAAATCGCTGGCTTTTAAAGCAGACCAAGGCAGGCCAGCAGCATGGTTCAAGTCCTGTACCAGCCTCCCCGAACGGGTGCTGGAATGTGGCGACTTGGGGCTTTTCACAGTAACTTCATTGAAGCCTACTTGTGACAATAAGCGATTTTCATTCATTTCATGTCTGGGGCCCTGTTTGTGTGCATGCATTTTTAATTAGGTTTGATGTCTCTTGGGAGTGAAGACATGGATTACCAAGGTCACACTTGGAATATAGTGTTCAATTCTGGTCGCCACACTCCCAGAAGGATGTGGAGGCTTTAGAGAGGGTGCAGAAGAGATTTACCAGGATGTTGCCTGGTATGGAGGGCATTAGCTATGAGGAGCGGTTGAATAAACTCGGTTTGTTCTCATTGGAACGACGGAGGTTGAGGGGCGACCTGATAGAGGCCTACAAAATTATGAGGGGCATAGACAGAGTGGATAGTCAGAGGCTTTTCCCCAGGGTAGAGTGCATAGGTTTAAGGTGCGAGGGGCAAGGTTTAGAGTAGATGTACGAGGCAAGTTTTTTACACAGAGGGTAGTGGGTGCCTGGAACTCACTACCGGAGGAGATGGTGGAAGCAGGGACGATAGTGACATTTAAGGGGCATCTTGACAAATACATGAATAGGATGAGAATAGAGGGATACGGACCCAGGAAGTGTAGAAGACTGTATTTTAGTCGTGCAGCATGGTCAGCACAGGCTTGGAGGGCCGAAGGGCCTGTTCCTGTGCTGTACTTTTCTTTGTTCTTTGTTCAAGGGATTAGTAGTTTAGGGAAGTTAAAACAAACACAAAAGGTAGGAAAAACTGTGCTGTTGCCTGGAAATAATGGACCCAAGAAGAAACCCACACAGAGTCAGGGGGAGATGAAAAAGCGAGCTTTAGTTTCAGTTAGTATGGGTGTACCGTAGAAGGAAGATAGAAAGGTCTAAGACTCAATGGTGCCAGGCGGCAGAAGAAATGAGTTTAGGAACTCGCATGTATTACTCTAAAGTTAGAAGTAATAGTGAATTTACAGTGAATTTTCTGGATCTCACGGATGTTTCCAGTTGTGGAAGAACTTCCAGTGAATGTACAGAAGTCTACTAAAAAGGAGACCTCACTGCAACTGAATCAGCTCTACCCTTGATGTGGAAATAATAGTACCTCTTCACCGGAAGGGGTCTGTCAGGGCTGGGGTAAAAGTGACATTGTGAATTTGAATAATTTTTTTCATGGTGTCTGCTGAAATCTTTCCAAACTTTTTGTTGTCTCATGTAATATAGTTAACGTTTCTTGTTTAATTAACGTTTTATCTTTTTGTCAAAAAGTCAAGAGCAGACTCCTGTGAATTTGTGCGTCAAATTCCCTCCACGATTTAAAAAAATGATGATCTATCAAGCCAGGTTCCATTCTAGGATCTGACCTGTTCAGAAATAACATCAGTTGCGATCAGAACAACATGCATATCGATGAGCACAGTTCAAAACTAAACTCATTCACCTGAGGAAGGAGCTGTGCTCCGAAAGCTAGTGATTCGAAACAAACCTGTTGGACTTTGACCTGATGTTGTAAGACTTCTTACAGTTCAAAACTAAAGTCACTTGGATGTCAAGCATTTTGGGATATCCTAAGGATCTGAAATGTGCTAAAATAATGAAATTTATTTTTTTCTTTCAGTGAAATCCCCGACAATATTGGGCTGTTGTGGCTGGCCTTTTTTTGTTGCTTTATTGGCAACATTGACTTTGTCTCCCATCAGCCATTTTCTTCAATGTGACAGGATATCATTTGTGACTGTTTTGTTTGTGACAGGTCCTATTTGAATCTATACATTGAACAAGGATTGGAGGAAAGCTCAATGCACACGCGCTTACAGATGAACGTATGAATTATGAGAAGGAGTAGGCTACTCAGCCCCTCTAGCTTGCTCCGGCATTCTATAAGATCATGGCTGATCTGATTGTCGTGTCAACTTCACATTCTGCCTACCCCCGATAACCTTTGACTCCCTTGTTAGTCAAGAATCTATCCACATCTGCCTTACAAATATTCAATGATCCTGCCTCCACCACTCTCTGGGAAGAGAGTTCCAAAGATGCACAAGCCTCTGAGAGGAAATAAATTCTTCTCATCTCCATCTTAAATGGAAAATCCCCTATTTTTAAACTGTGGCCCCATGTTCTAGTCTCTATCACAAGGGGAAACATCCTTTCAGTATCCACCCTGTCCAGCCCCCTCAGTATGTTATATTTTTCACTGAAATCATCTCTCATTCTTCTAAATTCCAATGGACACAAGCCCAGGCTGTTTAACCTTTCCTCATAACACCACACCCCACCCATCTGAGGCATCATTCCAGTGAACATTCTCTGAAGTAATTATAATGAGGCTTCTTTCCGACAAAGTCGCCTGATGTGACACATTTTGTTAGCCTTTTGTCGTCGAGTTCTATTATATGAAACACCAAATCCATTGCTTGACGAAAGTTGGAAATTGTCATATAAAGAATCTACAGGATTCTACAGGCAGGAGATAGAAAAAAAAGCTGGAGGAACATACATTTATATAGCACCTGCCACAATCCCAGAGTGCTTTATAAGTAAGGAGGTATTTCTGACGTGTAATAACATGCAAATATGATGCGATTATTTCACAACTTCTTCACTGTGCTGGGACCTGTGATCAGTTGATGGATCCTGACCCGAACTAAATCTCAGTAAGTAAACATTCTCAGCAATGCATCTGCTGGAAGTTTGAGAACAGCCAACCTCCGACCTTCCTTCTGGGTGTTTATTGTGCAAGGAGACAAGGCCAGCACCAGGGTGCACCAGTATGTGAAATGTGGCGGCCCATCAAATTCAGATGTGCAAAGCCACAAATACAGCTTCAGGCAACAGAGGAAGTGGCCCTGAGTCGTGAGAGTGATGATGACTCCAGGCAGTGCCCTTGCTGAAGAAGAATTGACAATCTGATGAAAGATCATGGGCGGGATTCTCCGTTTACCGATGCCGGAATTGGAAAATGCGATTGGGCAGAGAATTGTGTGAGGCGGAAATCGCGCCCGGCGCCGGGCGCCCGACGGAATCCATGCTCTGGTACCTCAACAGCAGCGTCAACGCATTCGACGCCGCAGGTGTACTAAACGGCTTTGGGCATATCATTAACGGACCTGACCCAGTATTTTCCGGGGCTCCCGTGATGCCCCGCTTCCTCCAGGAGAATTACCAATGGCGAGTTCCACTTGCGGTTTTAAAAATCGGGAAACGGCGTCTTGGCTGCTGAGGGAGAGAGTACGGAAAGTGTCCAACATCGTGGTAGTGTGCTGACAGTTGTGCTACTGGTCGGGGGGGGGGGGCTTCTGTCAGTACCGGGGAGGGGGGGGGGGAGAGTAGTGAGGTGAGGCCAGGAGATGGGCTGTGGGGTCGGCGTGGACGGGAACAGAACACCATTGCCGCAGCCTGCAAGGCTGCGCACCCCGCTGATAACCCACTGTGAACTTAGTGCCACGGGTTGTATGGGTGCCCCCCCCCCAGCCCACCCCCCCTTAAGTATCGCCTGGCCCCAGCCAACCCGTCTCCATCCTGGGAGGCCAACTCCATGCAACTGTTAGCCACCTGCATCGCGGGAATTGAGGAGGCTGAGGCCTGCAAAGTGCTAGTGACACGGGAATATGCCCCTCAATTGAACCATTAATTGGCAAAGGTGGCCGTCTGCCGTCTGCCTCTGGTGTGTAAGTGATCGCTCAGAAACGGAGGTATTTGAAAGTGCAAAATTCCAATTCCCATTCCCACTCTCGCCAGCGAATTATGTAGAACACTCTCAACAACGGATCTCTTTGTGAGTCGGGAGATTGCCTCCGCCTCTGGCCAGCTGCACTGAGCATGTTGACCCGTTTCACAACTCGGCTCGCATTTTCTCACTCTTCCTTTTGGGGTCAGTTGAAATCTTGGTGAGTCAAGCAGGTCACCTTCTTTCCCTTGGCTTTCAAAATCGCATTTACTTTTTTCTTCCCAAGGAATCTAGCCCTGAGATTTCTGACCTTGTTTGATTTGACGGAGCCATTGTTGCTCACAGCCAATTCTTCTCCTGTCAACTCGCTCTGATAATGACCCTGGCTGTTTGCTTTTCAGAACAGAAGCAACATAACCCAGGATGAAGAGAATAAAAATCAAAAGTGTTGGAAATGCGAAATAAAATCAAGAAAAAGAATCAAAATAGTATCCCAGGCAGGGTTAGCACTGGACAAAGAGAAGATAGAACTGTCTTTAAGACCACTGATAGATATTCTGTTGGACGAGGGCACGAAGGATTGCAAAATCAATGTGGGTGGAGTTTAAGAGACAGATCAGTCATGAGATTGAATTGATTGGTGTAACAGGACTAAAGGAGACTGAATGGCCAATCCCAGTTCCTATGTTCTTTCCTTATGCCACTCCAACATCGAACCAATTTTTCCATTTCGGATAGGGGCTGACTTAATCAGGTGGGATGCAGAATCTCAATTTCCCAATGGCAGACTGAGATTCAGAGATAAAATCAGCGGCGAGTTTGCAGCATTTGCAGCCTCCCTTTGGCTGTGGCAGGTCCGTGTTTATAACAAATTTGCATATCATGAATACACAGCCAACCTGGCACATTGGCACTGCCAGCCTGGTACCCTGGCAGTGCCACCTGGGTGCCAGCTGGGCACTGCCAAGCTGGACTTTTTTGTGTGCTGGCAATGGGGGGTGCCCTGCGTGGGTGTGGGGAGTGTGAGGGGGAGGGTGCGGGGCAGGGGCCAGGGGGCTTGGGGACCCTCCCAGATTCCGTTGGGGTGTGGGGAGGGTTGGTGGTTGCGTCGGGGATCTCGGGGATCAGGACGCCATTGTCTCATGAAGGTGTGAATGTTTCACAACCAGTTACTACATTGAGCGATGCTGATGCAGCCAGTCTTTTCTAGTGGAAGTGATTTTGCCTTTGCCTGAGGAGTCCTCTACAGGAACTAGTGGCTTAGTTCAGGGGTTTGAGATGGACTTTGTGAATGTACCTCTTCATGTCATTGGTTTGAGGTCAGCGTTAGTGTCGCGACTTGTTGTAGTTGGGGTCTGGCCTAAACTTCCTGTTGCTGGTGTGACCTTTACTTTAGGAAATGATTTGGATGGTGGTAAGGTACCTGTTAATCCAATAATGCATAAACAATTCTTACTACCTGAACAGTAAAATGAATTGATAGAATTACCCCAAAGTGCTTCCTGCTGGTGCTGTACATGTGCTATATCTAATAGGATAGGGGAAAATGCTTCTCGGGAAATGGGCAAATTTGATTTCAGTAACTGTTAACCTGAGTGGGTTGTTCACTGAAAACGCTGATTCGCATGACCTGATGGTTCACCTCTGAAATCTCAGTCCCGTAGGTGAGGACTCGGTGTTAAAAGACAGGTTGGAGACTATGAAAGTCATATCAGTACCCCATGGCAAAGGGGCAGTTGTCTGAGCACCGAAGAGCAGAAAGATGCCATTCGGCCCATCGAGGCGACACCGACCTTCTGAAAGAGCATCCTCCCCAGACCCACTCCCCCGCCCTATGCCTGTAACACCAAGTAACCTTTGGACACTAAGGGACAATTTAACATTGCCAATCCACCTACCTTGCACATCTTTGGACTGTGGGAGGAAACTGGACCACCCGGAGAAAACCCACGCAGACATGGGGAGGGAATGTACAAACTCCGCACAGTCACCCGAGATCGGAATCTAACTCAGGGGCGAGATGCTCCGACCCACCGCCGGGTCGGAGAATCGCCGGGGGGCTGGCGTGAATCCCGCCCCCGCCGGTTGCCGAATTCTCTGGCACCGGATATTGGGCGGGGGCGGGAATCGCGCCGCACCGGTTGGCGGGCTCCCCCCCCCGCGATTCTCCAGCCCGGATGGGCCGAAGTCCTGCTGCTAGGATGCCTGTCCCGCCGGCATGGATTAAACCACCTCTCTTACCGGCGGGACAAGGCGGCGCGGGCGGGCTCCTGGGGGGGGGCGCGGGGCGATCTGGCCCCGGGGGGGGGTGCCCTCACGGAGGCCTGGCCCGCGATTGGGGCCCACCGATCCGCGGACGGGCCTGTGCCGTGGGGGCACTCTTTTCCTTCCGCCTTCGCCACGGTCTCCACCATGGCGCAGGCGGAAGAGACTCCCTCCACTGCGCATGAGCGGGGTGCCGTGAGCGGCCGCTAACGCTCCCGCGCATGCGCCGCCTGGCATTGTCATTTCCGCGCCAGCTGGCGGGGCACTTCTGCCAGCTGGCGGGGCGGAAATCAGTCCGGTGCGGGCCTAGCCCCTCAAGGTTAGGGCTCGGCCCCCCAAGATGCGGAGGATTCCACACCTTTGGGGCGGCGCAATGCCCGACTGATTTGCGCCGTTTTTGCCGCCGGTCGGCGGACATCGCACCAATACCGGAGAATTTCGCCCCTGGTCTCTGGTGCTGTGAGGCAGCAGTGCGAACTACTGTGCCGCCGTGCCACCCAATTCTGGAGACCTGTGCGAACTAAAGTCAAAACCTTTGATCAGTTTCCTATTCTGCAGAGTCACAAGGAGTTGAGGAGATTCCTTGGAATAACAGGATGTTACAGGGATTTCTGTCAGAACTTTCTCCCGGTGGCTGCACCAGTGACAGACATCCAAGGTAGTTGTTCAGTGCTCAGAAAGCTGTCAAGAAGCTTTTGAATGGGTTGAAGCAATTCTTAGCAGTGCCCCTGTGCTCTCTGCCCCTAAGTTTGACCAGCCCTTCAAACTCACGGTTGATGCCAGTGATGTGGGTACTGGTGCGGTGCTTTTGCAGGAGGACAGATCACCTAGTTTGTTGCTATTCTAAACAGTTGGAAAAGAAACATTTGTGTTAGTTCTTGCACTCCCGCACTTCGAGTTGCATGTAGGCACTGCTGCTAGTCCCATGGAGATTTACACTGACCATAATCCACAGTGTTCTTACAGCGGATGAAAAATAAGAACCAGTGATTAATGTGTTGGAGTTTATTCATCCAAGATTGATCTACAGATAAAGCACATCTGCAGCAGAGAATGTTATACCAGATGTCCGGGGGGGGCGAGGGAGGGGGGGGGGGTGAAAAGCAGGTGTTTCTTGCTTCATAATTGCTGTGAATCTTCCCCAGAATCATCGAATCCCTACAGTGCTGAAGGAGACCATTCAGCTCATCGGGTCTGCACTGAACCTCTGCAAGAGCATCCTCTCCAGGCCTATTCCCCCCACCCTATCCCCGTAACTCCACCTAACTGCACATTTTTGGTCACTAAAGGGCAATGTTTTAACATGGTCAATCCACCTAACCTGCATGTCTTTGGACTGTGGGAGGAAACCGGAGCACCTGGTGGAAACCCTACTCAGGCACGGGAAGAACGTGCAAACTCTGCACAGACAGTCATCAAAGGCCGGAATCGAACCCGGGTTCCGACCTGTATTGCATCCACTCGTGTTTATTTCTCTGTCAGTAACCACGTCATTGCGGAGGTAGAGGTGCATAGGTTGTCAGGATTTTGGTTTTGTTACTGGTCTTTCAGGTGTATTCGAACCTGTCGACCTCATAGACCAGAGTTTTAGTTTGTTGTTTTGTGTGTTTGACCTCCACAATATCTCTCTGGGTTCCTCTCTTTTTCATTTCCTTCTTTCTGTTTTCCCGATGGCAAAACTGTTTTCGAGTGACTACATTCTTCAAAGATTCTCTTTTGTTCTGGCCACAGGGGTTATTAATTCAGAATTACTGGGCAGCACGGTGGCGCAGTGGGTTAGCCCTGCTGCCTCACGGTGCCGAGGTCCCAGGTTCAATCCCGGCTCTGGGTCCGTGCGGAGTTTGCACGTTCTCCCCGTGTTTGCGTGGGTTGCGCCCCCACAACCCAAAGATGCGCAGGCTAGGTGGATTGGCCACACTAAATTGCCCCTTAATTGGAAAAAATGAATTGGGTCCGCAAAATTTATTTTTAAAAAAAAATTAATTCAGAATTACTTGTGTCTGCCTCTAGACAAGCTTTTGGGGAGGTTTTGTGTCGTAACAATATGTACACTCCCAGTATTATTCGCAAAAGTGCTTTGGTGCAGTGAGGATCATCAGTGATAAATTAGATTGCTACTTTATTCACGCCTTGAGGAATGTCAGGGTTGCGCGTCAATATCCAACATTGATCCTGCCGGCTGTCACCTTCAGAGTAGGTAAAGGGGAAGTGACAGAGTGCGGAATGTTGCATTGTTGAAATGGCCGAGCGACCCATTCAGTTCAAGAGCAATTTGAAATAAGCAACAAATACCGGTTATGTCATCCACATCCCATGAAAGACTAAAGTTCAAATTCAAGGTCTGTTCGCCCAAAATAAAGGCAACCCAGCAAGTTTAAAGAAACAACTCAACGCACCTTTCATGACCTCCCAAGGCCCTTTACATCCAGCTAAGGACTTTGTAGTAAATCTGGCAATGTAGGAATCACAGCAGTCAATTGCATACTGCAAGGTCGAACAGATAATAGATCATCTGTCTTTCCTTTGTGATGCCGATTCAAACAAATATAATGGCCGGGACACCAGCGTCTTCAGATAATGCCGCGAGATCTTCTACATCCACCTGTTATGGGATCAGTCTGATCTAAAAGGCAGCACTGGGGAGGGACCTGGGGACTGAGAAGTGGGGGGGGGGGGGAACTGACATTAAGCCCACCAAAATGTAAAAAATTTGGTTTTAATGGAGGCAGAGCAGGGGTGGAAGAGGGGAGCAGACAACCAACACTTTCCCAAGAGATGTCGGCAATTTGACTGTGAAAGTCAGGTTGTGCGCTTGTTCTGAACCCATTTAAACTGGCTTTTGGTTTCCAAGCCTAGGGAAGGTAAATAATTATGACTTCAGGAGACATATTTACCTGCTGGATCCAGTGTAGCAGTTTCAGCAACCTCCCCCCGCCCGCCCGCCCGCCTCAACCCGAGAGGGTGATCCATTCTTCAAAGCATTTGCCCAATCCCATCCCATTCCTCCACCCCCCATTCCCCCAACTCCACTTTCTCTCTGCCTTGGGTAATATCCAGTTCAGCGTGTCTGACAGCATAGCTCTTTCAGTACTTGCTCGGCTCGGATCAGATTGGATTGTGCACTCGGTTCTCCAGAGCAGGGAACCCACTTCTGACCCACTACACCAAGGTTGTCACCAAGGCTTTACCTCTTCTGATGAAGGGTTACAAAGTTGAAATGTTAGCTGTTTTTCCCAGGTGCTGCATGGCCTGCTAAGTATTCCGGGTATTCTGGGGGGAGGCGATGGCATAGTGATGTTGTCACTGGACTAGTAATCAAGAGACCCAGGGTATTGCTCTGGGGACCGAGGTTCGAATCCCACCACAGCAGATGGTGAAATTTTAATTCAATAAAGATGTGGAATTCGTCTATTGTTGTCAATTGTTGGAAAAACCCACCTGGATCATACAATCCTTACCATGCAGAGGGAGGTCATTCAGCATATCAAGTCTGCATCAACCCTCTGAAAGAGCACCCTACCTAATCCCACTCCCCCGCCCTTCACATCTTTGGAGACTAATGTCCTTTAGGGGAGGAAATCTGCCATGCTTATCGTCTGGCCTACATTTAACTCCAGATGTGTCTCTCAAAATATGTCTCTCAAATGCCCTCTGAAATGGCCGAACAAGCCACTCAGTTCAAGGACAATTCGGGGTGGGTAATGAATGCTGGCCCAGCCAATGACACCCAAATCCCCTGAATGAATAAATAAAAATCTATTTTTTCTTAAGGCCATTAGCAGGTTTGTGCTGTTTGCCTGTAATCCTCCATATGTCTGCTTGGGTTCAATGGAGAAAACACATGGGGGAAGCACGGTAGCACAGTGGTTAACACTGTTGCTTCACAGCACCAGGGTCCCAGGTTCGATCCCCGGATTGGGTCACTGTCTGTGCGGAGTCTGCAAGTTCTCCCCGTGTCTACGTGAGTTTCCTCCGGGTGCTCCGGTTTCCTCCCACAAGTCCCCAAAGACATGCTTGTCAGATGAATTGGACATTCTGAATTCTCCCTCCGTGTACCCAAACAGGCGGCGGAGTGTGGCGACTAGGGGGTTTGCACAGTAACTGCATTGCAATGTTAATGTAAGCCGACATGTGACAATAATAAAGATTACAAAAGTGAATGAACTGTTCTGTGGGACAGTAAGTCCAATTTCACTCCCTTTGCATTTTTTCTGTGTCTGGTCGCTTGATTTTCCCTCATGGTGTGTATTTGTGTAAAATGGCACTCTGCTATTTTGTCACCGTCATTAACCTGTTTATTCAGACAGATTAATGACAAGCGTGGTGTGGTAATAGCGCAACGGAATTTTCGGTCAATCCATTAACCGCCAAAGGAAACTGAGCTTGTTGTTTTCAATGGTCTTTCTCAATAAAGCCAACAGATTATTGTCCTTTTGTGCTTCTAGTGCCATTTAGTAACACAGGTGAGGTTGTGGCAACTTTATTTTAACATCACACTTTGCCAAAAGACTTTCAACCCATTATTCTGTGCTGTCTGTGAACCAGGCACCCATGGTGGATGGGATGCATTAATCCATTGCTCCACCCAATCCCACTCAAAAACGTGCGATGTACTGTAGGGATTAATACTGCTGATTCCCTCTCTCCGCGATTGCTGTGTGACCATTGTTATATTACCTTACGTAATATATATATTACTCTCTTGAACCAGCCGAGTTGAAATGATTAATAGTCTTCTTTTAAATATAAACTAATTTATTGAGTAATATAAATAAATATTGTGAGTTCTTTAACTTAATACTCAACTAATAAATAACCAATTGGAGAGATAACTAGTTAAATTATACAATACAATGCTTTGATAATAAATAACTTCTCTCTCTAGCTTTACTATTACTGTTCTCTCGGCACTCCTGATACACACTGGCATCAGAAAGAGCGGGAAAACCATTAATATAGGTCCTAATAGTGAGACCTCTAGTGTTCAATTGCCTATACTAGCATTACACATATTGATCATGCATATTGATATGTAGAGATCCCTACAGCCATCACAATAGCTGATGCTTCACAACATGCCCTGTCTTACATCTACCACATGCAAAGAAAATTATACCAGCATGAAGTTACTTTAAAATATCGCTTGCAATGCTCAAGCCAAACTTTGTTCATCGATCCACGCAGCATCTGAAATATCCTGGATGAGATTCCACTTTCCACTGTCTACCTCGGTGATGCCTGAATACGAGCTGGTTGTTCCATCACATGGTCCCATGGAATCCCTGGGCTAAGTGGTGGGAACGTTGGTGGGTGGGGACAGTGGGGTGGGGTGGGGGGTGCGAGGGTGGGGGAGACGAGACACCAGAGCGGTGAGTGCTGGCTGAATTGAGGTCGCTGAGCCAAGCTCACCCCCCCAACATCCGCCAATTACCTCCCCACCCGTGCCCCCTCTGCGGCCAGCCCAGACCAGCCCATCCCTCACACCCTTCTGACAGAGCACCGAGGCAGGTTGTAACATTGTGAACAGATGTTTAATGTGAAAACATATATACAGATAAGTGCCCTAGCCCCCATCGCTAAAGTGTGCCCTACACTCGTGTCAACTTAACTGGTGTCTACTTTTCTGTCCTTAAGGGCCCTAACACTGTGCCTAGCTGGATCCCAGATGATCCCACATTAGGAGTGGAGGTGGCCTGCTGTGAATTCCCCCCTGTGACCTGGGTCCCCGTTGGCAGCCATCTTCAGGAGCGACCGGGCCTGGATGGGCCTGCTACTGCTCGGACATCCCGGGTGGCTTGATGCCGCCCTTTTCTACCCGCTGCCCATGTGATGAGCCAGGGACAGGAGGGGGGGGGAGGAGTCCGAGATGCTGTGGTGTTCTGGCACCACCCCTGTGGGAGTCACCTTCTCCTCCCTCGGGGTGCCCGATGACCCTGGGCTAACAGAGCTATCCCTTGAGGCTCCCCCCCACCTGCCACTGCCAGTCCTGGAGTCTCGCTGTCGTCTTAACCAGGGTCTGCATTCTCGCGGCCATGGAGCACAGAGAGTGGACCATCTCCACCTGGGATTGGGCCTCATCACGCTGCGACTATGCCACCACATTCTGGGTCTGTGTCACATCCGCCAATTACTGCACCATCTCCCTCCGGGACTGGGGCACCTACCTCTGCGTCTGTGCCAATTCGGCCAGCACTTGGGCATGCCGCTGTGACTGGGCCATGCTCAAGAGCACCACTGCAATGTCCATGGCTGCCTGTGAGAGGACAGCCTTCTCCTGGACCTCGTCCACCGCCTGCAGAGCTTGCCCAGGGCTTTGGACATGCTGATCCATGGCCGGAACCCTCGCCCCCAATGCCTCCACCGCGGACGCCACCCGTGTGGCTTGTGTGCCATGCATGGCCGGCATCACCTCCTGCTCCTGCACGCGGTTGGACTCCTCCAACTGCATCTGCAGGTACTGGATGCTCGCCGACAACCCCTCATGCAGTCCCTCGCTCTGCGACTGCATCGGCATTGAAGATGGGACTGTCTGTTCCAGAAGACCGGATCCCTCCTGGACGGTAACTGGGGTCAGCCCGCTGTCCGACCGTCTGCCTCCTCGGGAGTTCCTACCTCCACCTGCTGTACCGGAGCATGTGTGTGGTGAGCACCAGATAGTTTCCCAGGAGCTTCTTCACTAAAGTGCTCAACCGAGGTGAGTGTCTCTAGGATGATGGAGGGTGTTGGAGACACCTGTGACGTGGAATTGGCGTCATTATCGGACTGGAGATCCCGGGTGTCCTGGGTCTCATGCATATGGGTCCGTCCGTGTCGGTATCCTCGCCGCTGCTCGGCACCCGGGCTCTGGCGTAGGCTGTGGCTGAGGGGGGGGCACCAGATGGGCCTGTCTCATCTCCAGCAGGTCTTGCAAGGCACAAGTCAAGATGCATGATTAGACCGCGGACCGGCGGGTAGTGGGGGTGGTGTGGGGTTAAGGGTGGTGGGATGAGGGTGGTCTGAGGGTGGTGCAGGGGTAAGGGTGAGAGTGGTGTGGGTGGTGTCAGGGTGATGTTGAGGGGGTTGACACATGTGTCACGGGGAACTGCCGACCACATCCAGGGCCCGCTGCTCTGCTGCGGTGAGGGGCCGCAGCTCCAGTGGCCCCCAAAAAAGTCTTCTCCCGCTCCCTGCCATAATGAGTGGCCTTCTCAAGTGGGGGGAAACTGAAAATAGACAGTGTCAGACAGTCCGACGCATGCAGCCCAGGGGGTGGGTAGCTGGTGGCTTCAGGAGCTTTGGCACCCTGCCATGGCGGCGGTATGGGTGCCGGCATTTGGTGCAGGGTGGGTGTTCGGATGCCCTCCGTGTTGAGGGAGGGCGGGGGGGCTGGTGGGGTAACGGGTGTGTGGGATGAGTGTTGGTCCCAGGGTCCCAGTGCTGCCTACTCACCCAGGGTCTGCATTCTCGCGGCCATGGAGTACAGGCAGTGGACCATCTCCACCTGGGATTGCGCCTCATCACGCTGCGACTGTGCCACCACATTCTGGGTCTGTGTCACATCAGCCAGTTACTGCGTCATCTTCCTCCGGGACAGGGGCACCTACCTCTGCGTCTGTGCCACGTCGGCCAGCAATTGGGCATGCCGAGTTTGTGCAGTTTCCTACGGCACTGCAGGCCGGTCCGGATGGTGTTACCTGCGGCACAGACTGACCTCTGACTTCAATCTCTCCAGACTGTGTGCTCCAACCAAAGTCACCGAGATACTAATCAGCGAGCCTCTGTGTACAGATGACTGCAGCCTAGATAACCACATCAAGAAAGACATCCTGGCGATGACAATCAAATTCTTCAGTCCTACCAAAATTTTGGTCTCTAAAGTCAATCTCCAAGACTGAGGTTATGTTTCATCCAACAACAGGCTCCCACTCAGATGTACCAGACATAACTCTTGATGGCACCACACCCCAGATTGTAGGAAACTCCTCATGCCTTGGTAGTGCACACAGGATGCCTTTATTGATGACGATAGCATCAATGACAAGCATCCAGAGAGCTAATTCTGTTTGTGGTCAGCTCCATGCTCATGTCCAGAAGCAGAATGGTATCAAGCTGAAAGCAGAGGCAAATTCTACCAGGCCATTAGGGTTAGGGTTAAGGTTAAGGTTAGGATTACCCCCCTGCTCTACAATGCAGAATCCTGGCTCTGTTATAGATACCACATCAAAATTCGGAACACTTCCGTCAACTGAGGCCCACCATACAAACTTAATGGCAGAACAAAATCCGAAACAACGAGGACCTTCATCATACTCATCTCAACACCATGGAAACTAGCCTCCAGAAACTTCAATCTCGACAGGCAGATCTTCTATTGGCATCTGTCTCAGGGCAAATGACATCAAGGGGGTCAGTGCACTCAATACAAGGACATCAAATCTTTCAACCATCTGCATTGCAGTCCATGTCTATTGGGAAAACACGACAGCCAATCCAGTCTATATAGAGGCAAGCACTGAAATTTTCTTCTGCACGCTTCGAGGACCTTTTGTACCAAACTTTCAACGTTGGATGAGGAAGACCAGAGGAGCTGCAGCTGCAGATTCCACCCCTCCACACCCCAACACCACAGACTCTTCACTCATGAAAGGCCCCACCGATGTCGGTAAAATTATTATTTTTTTCTTTCATAAATTTAGAGTACCCAATTCTCTTTTTCCAATTAAGGGGCAATTTAGCATGGCCAATTAACCTATCCTGCACATTTTTGGGTTGTAGGGGTGAAACCCAAGCACACATGGGGAGAATGTACAAACTCCACATGGACAGTGACCCAGAGCCGGGATCGAACCTGCGACCTCGGCGTTGTGAGGCAGCAATGCTAACCACTGCGCCAGCATGCTGCCCTCGGTAACATTATTTACAGATACTCGAATGATCAGGGGTTGGATTCTTCATCCCGTGCACTCGTTTTCTGGTGAGGGCCACCCCCACCGGTAGCGGGATTATCCATCATGGCAGCCGGCCAATAGGGTTTCCTATTGCGGGCACCCCCACTCTGTCGGGAGATCCGCGGGCATGAGTGCGCTGCCAGCGAAACAGGGGATCACGCCAAGGAGAATCCAGCCCGAGGAGTCTACCAGCAAAGTGGGAGCAAGAATAAAAGGGAGAGCATTGATACTGAGAAATATTTGGTAATTGATGTGTCCATAAATCAACTTTGGTTACCTCTTGTTATGGAGAAGTGAGTGTAAGCCATGGAGTTCAATGCTTAGGGGCTCAGCTCCCAAAGGGTTAACTATTGAGTGCCAATTAGTCAAACACTCATGCATTGCAATGCTGACAAAATTGGCACAACTGACTCATCAAGGATGGGTCAGGAATCTGATGAGGAAACTGGCTTCCCACTTTGGCAGGCGAGTTATACTGCAATTCACAGTTAGCCTCATCCTTAGATTTCAACATCCTTCCCCCAGCTTTCACGGGTTGTGGATCAAAGGAACTTCACAAATTGAACAGCCTATCACCCATGGTTCCATCCCTGATGGCCTGGCCTCCATGACCAGTCACATTTGGCATCCATACAATTCATGCCCTTTCCCTCATGCATCTGGTCACCCCCCCATGTCAGAGACCCCCACACTGCCTATGAAGCCTGGCTTCTCACAGAACCCCACCCAGGGAGCTCACAGCCACTTTGCTGACCTTGTGATGTTTAACACTTCCACTCACTTCCAGCTGCCACTCCAGAAGGGCACTCCCTCCGAGGGAAGACCAACTTAACCCCAGCAAGGGGGATCCTGGAAGCACTAACTCCACATCAGCTGCCAGACCCTTTGAAGACCTGCAACCAGCAACAATGAAGGCTCGCTAAGGCCTGCGAGCATAGTCCACTCTCCCCCCTCCCAAGTGACAACCTCCCCCTCCTCCCCTCCCCCGGTAAATCGGTTTGCAGGTTTCCCCATGTCCTCTGCGGTGGCCCCTCTCGATTAAATGCCCTAGAGGGTGATGGTGAGTTGAGTGCTCACCTCCGAAATCGCCTTCAGAGGTGAGGTTGGCAGGCTCCCGTTTTTACTCAGCTGTTGTACATTGTGCCAGCCTAACGTAATGAATAATTCAGTGGGGGCGGAAGACCTGGTGGGACGGCCCACTAATGAGATGCCATGTATTTAAATGAGTTTCCTGACCTTCCTATGCAGGAACCTCGTTATGTCATGGGCAATGGGTGTGGAAAATTCCGAAACAGGAACCCGCCGCCAAGAATCGTGTTTCCCGACTCTTGTTGGGAATTTGCGGCCCTGTCATCATTCACGCTGACGGCTAACGCGGGCTCAAATTCCACCCCACATTTTTATCTTTATGCCCTTCCATCTATTTGTGACATATTTTACATTGAGAGGTGCTATACAAATGGCAGATATCTTGTAATTTTCAAACCAGATAGATAGTAGGACAGGATAAGGCTGGAGAGGGTGGGATTTGGGTAAATAAATTTTGAAGACACTCTTGGTCTGCTGCTAGTTCACCGATGACCCGAATAAATAATGACCACACCACAATAGACATAGGAGTTGTTAGACGTTTTAGTTGCTGTGATATGAAGAATCTAAAGTTCTGTTCCTTTTTCACAAACACACATTTATTTCCTTCCAACAGCCTTCGCACAAAACTCTAACTATACATCACCTGACAGAGGCCACCTGAAGCCCCTTTACATATCAGTGTCAATTAATGGATACTTAACATAAATGAGGCAACTAATTGCAATGTCTCTTAACCCATTACTTAACAGGAGTAAATGGTATTTGAAAAGTACAGTCAGGTTTCTCTTAAAGGGCTGCCAAACCTTGCTAAAATTAAAAGAGCTCTGATGACCTAAAGCTAAATAGACCCATATGAGCCAAAAATAAGCCTTTCAAAATGCTGTACATGTTCGAATATCTTTGCCCGGAACCCAAAGGTTGCTTCAAAGACATGGAAGCAGGAAACAGTGTCCGTGGCATATTATGGCACTCAATCCAGCTGTTGGATGGCTGGCGTGGTCGATCCACTGTTGCGTGAGATGGGTGCGAGCACGAGTGCTACATTTGCCACTTTAGCGCGCTTCTACAAAGCACAGCAGAGACATCCTGAAAGGAAGTGGCAGCCAGGGTCAACAATGTGTGCAAGATGGATGCAGACGAAGAAACATCCATTCAGGAAGCTGGCAAAGTTACAAATAAGTAAACAGATTATTCACCAGATACATGGACCGTGTTTGCATGTCACGGGAAAACGGTTACTGGGGGCTGGATTCTCCCGCCCTACCCGCCGCAAGAACCCCACGGGCGAGCCGCGTGCAATGGAGAACTCCATTGACCTCTCTCCGGGCGCCGGGCGGATGCGACGGAGAATCCCGCCCTGGATAACTTTTGCTGCCTCGTGCCAAGCCTTCCAACTCTTTCAAACCGTAACCTGCAAAGCTACGGGTCAGGAGCTGGGAAAGGGGAGTAAAACGAGTGGCTGGTTTCTCGGTTTTGGCCAGCTCACGCATGATGGGCTGAATGACCTCTTTATGCACCGTAACTTTTCTGTGATTCCTTGGTTTATACAACGGGAGTTTACAATTGAGAGTTTACAAAATACATGCTACCATCTTTAAAAATATGCACTCAACAAAGAACTGGAACCCAAGCGTAGCTACATGATGAATGATCCTTCTGCAGCTTATTCCACCACTCTTAAAACCTCAAGTCAGCACATGTCAAGACTACACTGTTTGCACAACATGATGTCATTAATAAAGGGTGAAACAGACCTGAATTCAGGGAGGTCTCAGAAATGACCGGTCCTTGACCATTGTGTTAGTCGGTATTAGGGGTATTACAGTACCATGAATAATGCTGTAAGACCATTGGTGTGGGAGGTACTTGAGACTGCTATTTCATTGGTGAAGCCTGCCTGCTGGTTCCGCCCAGTAAGGTGGAGTATAAGAGCCTGTGTCTCCCTAGCAGCTGCATTCTATACCTGCGCTGCTGAGGGAAACATCTAGTCCAATAAAGCCTTCAATTGTCTCCAATCTCGCTTCAGGAGTTATTGATCGAGCATCAACCATACTTGACAAATAATGAGATTCTGGTGGGACATGGCCGGTAGATCGCGCCCATCTGCTCCAATACCTTCTGTCCCCAGCTATGAAACAATGGAACTCCTCAATCCCTCAAATTCTCCTCTTCCTGCAGATTTTTGGCTTTTAAAACCCCCATTTGGCAACGGGCTGGTTTAGCACAGGGCTAAATCGCTGGCTTTGAAAGCAGACCAAGGCTGCCAGCAACATGGTTCAATTCCCGTATCAGCCTCCCCGAACAGGCGCCGGGATGTGGCGACTAGGGGCTTTTCACAGTAACTTCATTTGAAGCCTACTTGTGACAATAAGCAATTTTCATTCATTTCACCTATCACCCTTAATTCCTGAAAGACTACATCGTTTTACTGCCTCGTTTCAGTCTTGCGGGAGTCCTGCATTATGAGCGGCACGGTAGCACAGTGGTTAGAACTGTTGCTTCACAGCTCCAGGGTCCCAGGTTCGATTCCCGGCTTATGTCACTGTCTTTGAGGAGTCTGCGTGTTCTCCCCCCTGTCTGCGTGGGTTTCCTCCGGGTTCTCCGGTTTCCTCCCACAAGTCCAAAGATGTGCCGGCTAGGTGGATTGGCCATGCTAAATTGTCCTTAGTGTCCAAAAAGGTAAGGTGGGCTTAAGTAGGGTGCTCCTTCCAAGGGCTGGTGCAGACTTGATGGGCCGAATGACCTCCTGCTACACTGTAAATTCTATGTAAATTCAATGAAAGAAAAAAGTCCTGAAACCTTGTCTGCTCACTCCCTTCCTCATTCATCTTCTGGTTTACTTCCCTCACTCATGGGACAAATCTTGCATTCAGTGGCACACGGTGGACATTTCTCTACTTCAAAACTTTAAACCTGTTTTGTCGAACATAAAACAAATGTGCTTTGATGAAAAGGTACCTTGATGAGCCTGACTCAAAGGGAACCTCAATTAACACTGGCACACCACTGAGAGTTGTGACTCTTTATTAGTTATTTTAATGGCTTGCTGGCAGTGAATGGTATGATTCGTAATTGGGACTTCGCTTACTTCTAACGATTGCTTAACCCAATTTTTCTTTTGTGCTGATTTATTTCATTAATCAGAAGTCAAAAGGTTTCCAAATACTAATCCCTCACTAGTACAAAATAGCATCGCTTTAGCACTAATTGGCAATCCCACTTAAGGCAGGTCATGGAAGTGACTGGTTTGGTGTATGGTAAAGGCATGCTGGCACAGTGAGGGGTGATTTTGAGAGGTTAAAATTGAGGTGCGTTGTTGGCACAATGCAGAAGGTGATATATTATGCATCAATCTTTGGCTTACTGAATCTGGGACGGTTTGATGCTGAGAAAGATGCCAAAAATCGCACATTATCAATCCCTCAGCGCTGTTCTCTCCAACCGAATGAACACAAAACTGGCAAAAGATCTAACAAATAGCATTGATGAGTTGTACTCGTATTTCGAATTTAATCATGATCTAAATCAGAAGGATATCACTGGTACTTTAATCACAATCTTAGTACATATTGAATATTAATATCAATATTAATATTTAAAATGCAATGTGGGTGTGCACTATTCAAATGAGATCAAATTTAGGCTATGATAGATTCCACGCAAAGGGAACCAGTCGATTTGTGTTGACATAGGGTTTCCTCTGCCCCCCCACCCCCCTACTTTTTGTAGCCATAAGCACCCATTTTGTGTCAGGTAAATGAGGGCTGTGCCATGGAGCGTAATCAAGTTATCTTCCAATTCATGTCACTGATGAGCATGGTCTCTGCTATTGGAAGTGCACATTGGGTTTTGAGATTTGCTGAATTCGCTCCAGCATCTCTTCTGGTGAAGGTATGACTTTAAGAGATAGGTGACAATAAACTGGGACAGAGTCATCTCAGTAACTCTGCAGTCTTCACTCGGGGAATTAAGCTATATGTTACTTTAATAATTGATGGCTATCTTTACGTAAAAGCTTCACTGTAACAATATTTGGATTTAAAAACCTTGAGCAGAATTCAACCAAAAGATTTTGGGCACAATTCTCCCAAAAGGGAACAATGTGAGCGCGATTAGCCGTGGGTTTCCTGGCATTGGCAGTGCTGAGAGGATTCTCCCATCAGAATGTGAAACCAGGTAGCTTTTGTAAATCGGAAAACCTCGGCTCCAAAATGTTCTGGACACTGGACCGATGGAAATTTTTAAGACTGCGATTTTTGCAAGGGTATTAAGTGATCAAAAGGTGCGCAACTGGAGAAAGGTACATTTTGCTACGATTCATTTCAATGCACTGTTCCTGTTATAGAAAATAATTACCATTTATTTAGCACCTTGCCTGACCTTAGGAAGTCCTGGAGTGTTTTACAGCCAATGAAGTCCTTTTGAAGTACAGTCGCTGTTGTAATGTCGGAAACGTGGCAGTTAATTTGCGCACAACGTTCTCGCACAAACAACTATGTGTTAATGAGCTAACCGAGTGATGCTGAGTGAAGGATACACATTGGCTGTTCCTCTGTAAAGTACAAAGTCTTACAACACAAGGTTAAAGTCCAACAGGTTTGTTTCGATGTCACTAGCTTTCGGAGTGCTGCTCCTTCCTCAGGTGAATGAAGAGGTATGTTCCAGAAACACATATATAGACAAATTCAAAGATGCCAAACAATGCTTGGAATGCGAGCATTAGCAGGTGATTAAATCTTTACAGATCCAGAGATGGGGTAACCCCAGGTTAAAGAGGTGTGAATTACATCAAGCCAGGACAGTTGGTAGGATTTCGCAGGCCAGATGGTGGGGGATGAATGTAATGTGACATGAATCCCAGGTCCCGGTTGAGGCCGCACTCATGTGTGCGGAACTTGGCTATAAGCTTCTGCTCGGCGATTCTGCGTTGTCGCGCGTCCTGAAGGCCGCCTTGGAGAACGCTTACCCGGAGATCAGAGGCTGAATGCCCTTGACTGCTGAAGTGTTCTTCGACTGGAAGGGAACATTCCTGCCTGGTGATTGTTGCGCGATGTCCGTTCATTCATTGTCGTGGCGTCTGCATGGTCTCGCCAATGTACCACGCTTCGGGACATCCTTTCCTGCAGCGTATGAGGTAGACAACGTTGGCCGAGTTGCACGAGTACGTACCGCGTACCTGGTGGGTGGTGTTCTCACGTGTAATAGTGGTATCCATGTCAATGATCTGGCATGTCGTGAAGAGATTGCCATGGCAGGGTTGTGTGCTGTCGTGGTCACTGTTCTGAAGACTGGGTAGTTTGCTGCAAACAATGGTTCGTTTGAGGTTGCGCGGTTGTTTGAAGGCAAGTAGTGGGGGTGTGGGGATGACCTTGGCAAGATGTTCATCGTCATCAATGACGTGTTGAAGGCTGTGAAGAAGAAGACGTAGTTTCTCCGCTCCGGGGAAGTACTGGACGACAAAGGGTATTCTGTCGGTTGTGTCTCATGTTTGTCTTCTGAGGAGGTCGGTGCGGTTTTTCGCTGTGACGCGTTGGAACTGTCGATCGATGAGTTGAGTGCCATATCCCGTTCGTACGAGGGCATCTTTCAACGTCTGTAGATGTCTGTTACGCTCCTCCTCGTCTGAGCAGATCCTGTGTATACGGAGCGCTTGTCCATAGGGGATGGCTTCTTTAATGTGTTTAGGGTGGAAGCTGGAGACCTCTGTAAAGTATTCGAGCTTCGGGAAAGCTTGTGTTAAAACATGGACAAGAAAGAAGAGAAAAATGAGCTTACATTTAATGAAAATCAGTGCCAGGAGCATACAAAAACCGCAGGAGGGTTAGATGGGAAATATATAATCAGTATTTAAACATATGAGTTTTATTTGCTAAAGACCAGGGAGCCTGATGTCGGTAGTGGAGAAAATTTGAGAATTCATTATCAAAGATTTTATAGCAAGCACTTGGAAAACAGCAGTCGGATGGGACTGTAGTTATGAAGGGGAAATCAAGTTTGACAGATCTACTGGAATTCTTTGAGGATGTAAGCAGTAGAGTTGACGAAGGGGAGCCAGTGGATGTGGTTTATTTGGACTTTCAGAAGGCTTTCGACAAAGTCCCACATAAGGAGCGGGATTCTCCCCTACCCGGCGGGGCGGGGGGTCCCGACGGGATGGAGTGGTGGGAACCACTCAGGCGTTGGGCCGCCCCAAATATGCGGGTTTCCCCACACCTTTAGGGGCCAAGCCCTCACCTTTGGGGGCTAGGCCCGCGTCGGAGTGGTTGCCGTCCCGCCGGCTGGCGTGGAAGGCCTTTGGCGCCATGCCAGCCAGGGCCAAAGGGACTCCGCCGGCCGGCGGAAGTCCGCGCATGCGCGGGAGCGGGAGCGGCTGCTGATGTTATCCTCGCGCATGCGTGTGGGGGGGGGGGGTCACCTCCGCGTCGGCCATCGCGGAGGCTATGGCCAACGCGGAGGGTAAAAAGTGTCCCCACGGCACAGGCCCGCCCGCAGATCGGTGGGCTCCGATCGTAGGCCAAGCCACTGTGGGGGCACCCCCCGGGGCCAGATCACCCGGCGCCCCCCCCAGGACCCCAGAGCCGGCTCGCGCCGCCTGGTCCCGCCGGTAAGGGAGGTGGTTTAATTCACGCCGGCGGGACCGGCATTACAGCAGCGGGACTTCGGCCCATCGTGGGCTGGAGATTCGCCGGGGGGGGGGGGGCGCTGACCGGCGAATCTCCGGTGCCGGAGAATTCGGCGGCCGGCGGGGGTGGGGTTCACGCCGCCCCCCGGCGATTCTCCGACCCGGCGGGGGGTCGGAGAATCCCGCCCAAGATAATAGTGTGGAAAATTAAAGCGCACGGGATTTGGGGTTATGTATTGAGATGGATAGAAAACTCGTGCATAGTCAGAAATAAATTAGTCCTTTTCCGAATGGCAGGCAGTGACCAGTGGGGTATCATATGGATCGGTGCTAGGACCCCAGCGATACACAATATATACGAATGATTTAGATGAGGGAACAAAATAATAATAATAATCTTTACTGTCACAAGTAGGCTCACATTAGCACTGCAATGAAGTTAATGTAATATCTCCAAATTTGCAGATAACACAAAGCTGGGTGGGAGGGTGAGCTGTGAGGAGGATGCAGATCAGTGTGATTTGGGCAGGCTGAGTGAGTGGGCACATGAATGGCAGATGCAGTATAATCTGGATACATGTAAGGTTATCCACCTTTGATAGCAAAACAGGGAGGCAGATTATTATCTGAATGGCCATAACTTAGGAGAGGGGAATGTGCAATGCCACCTGAGTGTCCTTGTACACCAGTCATTGAAGGTAAGAATGCAGTTGCGGCAGGCAGTATAGAAGGCAAATGGTATGTTGGCCTTCATAGTGAGAAGATTCAAGTACAGGAGCATGGATGTTATACAGGGGCCTTGGTGAGGCCACACCTGGAGTATTGTGTGCAGTTTTGGTCTCCTTATTTGAGGAAGAATGTTCTTGCTCTAGAGGGAATGCAGGGAAGGATTACCAGACTGATTCCTGGGCTGGCGGGACTGATGTTAGGATTGTATTCACTGGAGTTCAGAACAATGAGGGGGGGGGGATTTCATAGAAACCAATAAAATTCTAACAGTACTAGGCAGGGTAGTTGCAAGAAGGATGTTCCTGATGTTGGAGGTATCTAGAACCAGGGGTCACAGTCTGAGGATAAGGGTAGGCCATGTACGACTGAGATGAGGAGAAATTTCTTCATCCAGACAGTGGACGACCTGTGGAATGTGCTACCACAGAAAGCAGTTGAGGCCAAAACATTGTGGGGTGGATTCTGCGTCCCGTGATGGGAAGGAGAATCGGGCGTCAGGGGAAAATCGGGATCTGCGACAAGCACGGATCTGAAGTGAGTGAGTTCTCCCAGTGAGACAGAGAAGACAGCCAGAGTGAGACAGCAAAGAGTGAGTTTGGGAATTTGAATCGAGGTGGGAATTGAATTGAATTAAATTGAATCAGTAAGGCAGCTCCTTTTAAATATCAGGAGTTTAAATTAATTTATATTAAGCTAGTATTGGGCATTGGGCAGTGTAGCTTAACAAGGGCTGCCCCACCCACTCACATAACTGGTTGGCAGTTAAGTGTCAGTCACTTTAATCTACTTTGATCTAAAAGCAGGTGGGGGAGGGGAGTCAATTCAGGACAGTTTAAAAAGAGCAACTTGTAACTCACTCCCAGTGAGACAGAGAAGACAGAGCCAGGAGTGAGACACAGCGAAGAGTGAGTTTGGGAATTTGAATCGAGGTGGGAATTCGAAGCTGGGTGGGGAGGAAGTGCTTTTTGTGACTGGTAAGTAGTGTTTCTGTTTTTCTGTTTCTTTTCATTGGTATATATATATATATTTTTTTTCTTCATTGTTTATTTATTTAGTTAAATTTTTGGGGGGGAAATTGAAATTGTTCAAGTTAACCGAAGGTTTAAGACATGGCAGGAGATCTCAGACCCGTGTCATGCTCCTCGTGTGCGATGTGGGAGCTCAGGGACACGTCCACTGTCCCTGGCTCCTTCACGTGCAAGAAGTGTGTCCAGTTGCAGCTCCTGTTAGACCGCTTGACGGCTCTGGAGCTGCGGATGGACTCACTTTGGAGCGTCCGCGATGCTGAGGACGTCGTGGATAGCACGTTTAGCGAGTTGGTCACACCGCAGGTGAAAGGTACTGAGGGGGATAGTAAATGGGTGACCAAAAGACAGAGCAAGAGTAGGAAGGCAGTGCAGGTGTCCTCTGCGGTCATCTCCCTGCAAAACAGATATACCGCTTTGGATACTGTTGAGGGAGATGGCTCACCAGGGGAAGGCAGCAGCAGCCAGGTTCATGGCACCGTGGCTGGCTCTGCTGCGCAGCTGGGCAGGAAGAAGAATGGCAGGGCTATAGTGATAGGGGACTCAATTGTAAGGGGAATAGACAGGCGGTTCTGCGGACGAAATCGAGACTCCAGGATGGTATGTTGCCTCCCTGGTGCAAGGGTCAAGGATGTCTCGGAGGGGCTGCAGGACATTCTGGGGGGGGAGGGTGAACAGCCAGCTGTCGTGGTGCACGTAGGCACCAACGATATAGGTAAAAAACGGGACGAGGTCCTACAAGCTGAATTTAGGGAGCTAGGAGTTAAACTAAAAAGTAGGACCTCAAAGGTAGTAATCTCAGGATTGCTACCAGTGCCACGAGCTTGTCAGAGTAGGAATGTCAGGATAGAGCGGATGAATACGTGGCTCGAGAGATGGTGCAAGAGGGAGGGATTCAAATTCCTGGGACATTGGAACCGATTCTGGGGGAGGTGGGACCAGTACAAACCGGGCGGTCTGCACCTGGGCAGGACTGGAACCGATGTCCTTGGGGGGGTGTTTGCTAGAGCTGTTGGGGAGAGTTTAAACTAATGTGGCAGGGGGATGGGAACCGATGCAGGAAGTTGGAAGGTAGTAAAACAGGGACAGAAATAAAAGGCAGTAAGGGGGAAAGTGTAAGGCAGACCAGCCATAGTCAAAAATCAAAAAGGGCAACAGTACAAGGTACAGTGACTGAGGGGAGCTCAGTGAATAGGACCAGGAATACTAAAAGAAATAAAACGGGAAGTGAAAACATTAATGGTAAGCGATGCGGCAGGTTGTTACAGGAAGATGTGGGTTCGACGACAAGGAAAATTAGGAGCAAGGTTAAGAGGAAATATAACTTAGGAGAGGTTACTGATCGAGGTGTTAAGATTAAGAACAGAGGTAAAAAAAGCCAACATAAGTGTACTTTACCTGAATGCTCGTAGTATTCGGAATAAGGTAAATGAGTTGATGGCGCAAATCATCGTGAATGACTATGATTTAGTGGCCATTACTGAAACATGGTTAAAGGATGGTCACGACTGGGAGTTAAATATCCGAGGGTATCAAACTTTTCGGAAGGACAGAGTGGATGGTAAGGGAGGTGGTGTAGCTCTGTTATTTAAGGATGACATCCGGGCAACAGTAAGGGATGACATCGGTGCTATGGAGGATGAGGTTGAATCCATTTGGGTGGAAATCAGGAATAGTAAGGTGAAAAAGTCACTGATAGGAGTAATCTATAGGCCACCAAATAGTAACATTATGGTGGGGCAGGCTATAAACAAAGAAATAACAGATGCATGTAGAAATGGTACAGCAGTTATCATGGGGGATTTTAATCTACATGTTGATTGGTTTAACCAGGTCGGTCAAGGCAGCCTTGAGGAGGAGTTTATAGAATGTATCCGCGATAGTTTCCTCGAACAGTATGTAATGGAACCTACGAGGGAACAAGCGGTCCTAGATCTGGTCCTGTGTAATGAGACAGGATTGATTCAGGATCTCATAGTTAGGGATCCTCTCGGAAGGAGCGACCACAATATGGTGGAATTTAAAATACAGATGGAGGGTGAGAAGGTAAAATCAAGCACTAGTGTTTTGTGCTTAAACAAAGGAGATTACAATGGGATGAGAGAAGAACTAGCTAAGGTAGACTGGGAGCAAAGACTTTATGGTGAAACAGTTGAGGAACAGTGGAGAACCTTCCAAGTGATTTTTCACAGTGCCCAGCAAAGGTTTATACCAACAAAAAGGAAGGACGGTAAAAAGAGGGACAATCGACCGTGGATATCTAAGGAAATAAGGGAGAGTATCAAATTGAAGGAAAAAACATACAAAGTAGCAAAGATCAGTGGGAGACTAGAGGACTGGGAAATCTTTAGGGGGCAACAGAAAGCTACTAAAAAAGCTATAAAGAAGAGTAAGATAGATTATGAGAGTAAACTTGCTCAGAATATAAAAACAGATAGTAAAAGTTTCTACAAATACATAAAACAAAAAAGAGTGGCTCAGGTAAATATTGGTCCTTTAGAGGATGAGAAGGGAGATTTAATAATGGGAGATGAGGAAATGGCTGAGGAACTGAACAGGTTTTCTGGGTCGGTCTTCACAGTGGAAGACACAAATAACATGCCAGTGACTGATGGAAATGAGGCTATGACAGGTGAGGACCTTGAGAGGATTGATATCACCAAGGAGGTAGTGATGGGCAAGCTAATGGGGCTAAAGGTAGACAAGTCTCCTGGCCCTGATGGAATGCATCCCAGAGTGCTAAAAGAGATGGCTCGGGAAATTGCAAATGCACTAGTGATAATTTACCAAAATTCACTAGACTCTGGGGTGGTCCCGGCGGATTGGAAATTAGCAAACGTGACACCACTGTTTAAAAAAGGAGGTAGGCAGAAAGTGGGTAATTATAGGCCAGTGAGCTTAACTTCGGTAGTAGGGAAGATGCTGGAATCTATCATCAAGGAAGAAATAGCGAGGCATCTGGATGGAAATTGTCCCATTGGACAGACGCAGCATGGGTTCATAAAGGGCAGGTCGTGCCTAACTAATTTAGTGGAATTTTTTGAGGACATTAACAGTGCGGTAGATAACGGGGAGCCAATGGATGTGGTATATCTGGATTTCCAGAAAGCCTTTGACAAGGTGCCACACAAAAGGTTGTTGCATAAGATAAAGATGCATGGCATTAAGGGGAAAGTAGGAGCATGGATAGAGGATTGGTTAATTAATAGAAAGCAAAGAGTGGGGATTAATGGGTGTTTCTCTGGTTGGCAATCAGTAGCTAGTGGTGTCCCTCAGGGATCAGTGTTGGGCCCACAACTGTTCACAATTTACATAGATGATTTGGAGTTGGGGACCAAGGGCAATGTGTCCAAGTTTGCAGACGACACTAAGATAAGTGGTAAAGCAAAAAGTGCAGAGGATACTGGAAGTCTGCAGAGGGATTTGGACAGGCTAAGTGAATGGGCTAGGGTCTGGCAGATGGAATACAATGTTGACAAATGTGAGGTTATCCATTTTGGTAAGAATAACGGCAAAAGGGATTATTATTTAAATGATAAAATATTAAAACATGCTGCTGTGCAGAGAGACCTGGGTGTGCTCGTGCATGAGTCGCAGAAAGTTGGTTTTCAGGTGCAACAGGTGATGAAGAAGGCAAATGGAATTTTGTCCTTCATTGCTAGAGGGATGGAGTTTAAGGCTAGGGAGGTTATGCTGCAATTGTATAAGGTGTTAGTGAGGCCACACCTGGAGTATTGTGTTCAGTTTTGGTCTCCTTACTTGAGAAAGGACGTACTGGCACTGGAGGGTGTGCAGATGAGATTCACTAGGTTAATCCCAGAGCTGAAGGGGTTGGATTACGAGGAGCGGTTGAGTTGACTGGGACTGTACTCGTTGGAATTTAGAAGGATGAGGGGGGATCTTATAGAAACATATAAAATTATGAAGGAAATCGATATTCACCAAAGAGAAGGAATTGGTAGATGTTGAGTCTGGAGAAGGGGGTGTAGATAGCCTGGGTCACATTGTGATCCAAAAAGACGAGGTGTTGGGTGTCTTAAAAAATATTAAGGTAGATAAGTCCCCAGGGCCTGATGGGATCTACCCCAGAATATTGAAGGAGGCTGGAGAGGAAATTGCTGAGGCCTTGACAGAAATCTTTGGATCCTCGCTGTCTTCAGGGGATGTCCCGGAGGACTGGAGAATATCCAATGTTGTTCCTCTGTTTAAGAAGGGTAGCAAGGATAATCCCGGGAACTACAGGCCGGTGAGCCTTACTTCAGTGGTAGGGAAATTACTGGAGAGAATTCTTCGAGACAGGATCTACTCCCATTTGGAAGCAAATGGACGTATTAGTGAGAGGCAGCACGGTTTTGTGAAGGGGAGGTCGTGTCTCACTAACTTGATAGAGTTTTTCGAGGAGGTCACTAAGATGATTGATGCAGGTAGGGCAGTGGATGTTGTCTATATGGACTTCAGTAAGGCCTTTGACAAGGTCCCTCATGGTAGACTAGTACAAAAGGTGAAGTCACACGGAATCAGGGGTGAACTGGCAAGGTGGATACAGAACTGGCTAGGCCATAGAAGGCAGAGGGTAGCAATGGAGGGATGCTTTTCTCATTGGAGGGCTGTGACCAGTGGTGTTCCACAGGGATCAGTGCTGGGACCTTTGCTCTTTGTAGTATATATAAATGATTTGGAGGAAAATGTAACTGTGTCGTCTGCAAACTTACTAATCAGACCAAAGGTTGGTGGAATTGCGGATAGCGATGAGGACTGTCTGAGGATACAGCAGGATTTAGATTGTCTGGAGACTTGGGCGGAGAGATGGCAGATGGAGTTTAATCCGGACAAATGTGAGGTAATGCATTTTGGAAGGGCTAATGCAGGTAGGGAATATACAGTGAATGGTAGAACCCTCAAGAGTATTGAAAGTCAAAGAGATCTAGGAGTACAGGTCCACAGGTCATTGAAAGGGGCAACACAGGTGGAGAAGGTAGTCAAGAAGGCATACGGCATGCTTGCCTTCATTGGCCAGGGCATTGAGTATAAGAATTGGCAAGTCATGTTGCAGCTGTATAGAACCTTAGTTAGGCCACACTTTGAGTATAGTGTTCAATTCTGGTCGCCACACTACCAGAAGGATGTGGAGGCTTTAGAGAGGGTGCAGAAGAGATTTACCAGAATGTTGCCTGGTATGGAGGGCATAAGCTATGAGGAGCGATTGAATAAACTCTGTTTGTTCTCACTGGAACGAAGGAGGTTGAGGGGCGACCTGATAGAGGTATACAAAATTATGAGGGGCATAGACAGAGTGGATAGTCAGAGGCTTTTCCCCAGGGTAGAGGGGTCAATTACTAGGGGGCATAGGTTTAAGGTGAGAGGGGCAAGGTTTAGAGTAGATGTACGAGGCAAGTTTTTTATGCAGAGGGTAGTGGGTGCCTGGAACTCTCTACCGGAGGAGGTAGTGGAAGCAGGGACGATAGGGACATTTAAGGGGCATCTTGACAAATATATGAATAGGATGGGAATAGAAGGATACGGACCCAGGAAGTGTAGAAGATTGTAGTTTAGTCGGGCAGTATGGTTGGCACGGGCTTGGAGGGCTGAAGGGCCTGTTCCTGTGCTGTACATTTCTTTGTTCTTTGTTGTTTGTTCTTTGATAGGATAGATGCGGGCAGGTTGTTTCCACTGGCGGGTGAAAGCAGAACTAGGGGGCATAGCCTCAAAATAAGGGGAACTAGATTTAGGACTGAGTTTAGGAGGAACTTCTTCACCCAAAGGGTTGTGAATCTATGGAATTCCTTGCCCAGTGAAGCAGTAGAGGCTCCTTCATTAAATGTTTTTAAGATAAAGATAGATAGTTTTTTGAAGAATAAAGGGATTAAGGGTTATGGTGTTCGGGCCGGAAAGTGGAGCTGAGTCCACAAAAGATCAGCCATGATCTCATTGAATGGCGGAGCAGGCTCGAAGGGCCAGATGGCCTACTCCTGCTCCTAGTTCTTATGTTCTTATGAACGCGTATCTCCGAACCCCTGCTTACACGGGATCGAGGTTCAGGACCGGGAGCCAGTGGGAGGATGTTAATGAATGCAGATGGGTCTTAGTAACCCATTTCCATCCATTTAGTGGGCCTGGCACCACAGCCTCCGCCTCCCCGTGATTCTCCGGTCCCCTCAGCCAGGAGCCACATGGACACAGATGGTGTTTATCACCTCGCAGTGGGCCAAGGGGGTAACCGCTAAGGATTGTTGTCCCCAAGGTCCATCCGAAGGCCATCCTCCCTGCGCCCCCCAACAATGCACTACCTGCCCACCCCTCCAATAAAAGCCCCCCCCCCCAGGGGCCCCCATAATAGGGAGAGCCCCCCAGGGACCCCATGAATAGGGAGATCTCCCCGGGACCCCCTAACTAAAGGAACCCCCCCACAGGGACCTCCTGACTAGTGGGAACCCCCACGGAGCCCCCCCCTCCCCCCGCCGAGTAAAGAGGCCCTTGTCTTGAATCCTCATCTGTAACACTCACCTGGAGGCCCCACTTGAGTGATTGTAATGCACTTATCTCTTTTTGACCCCTTGAGATGTGTCTCCCCATTACAGTGGTCCCTGGGGTGGGGGCGGGGGGCTCCCTATTAGAGGGGTCCCTGGGGGCCTCCTTCATTCGGGGTGTCCCTGGGGGGAGGGGGGTGGGGGAGGTTGGGTCACTCCCATATTTGGGGTAAGGAAGGGGCACCCAGGCAATCTGGGCGTGGCGGGGGGGGGGGGGGGATGCTTTGTAGTGTGGCGGGGTATTGGGGGCTGATTTGCCCTGCGAGGCGGGAGGGCTCGCTGCGGGACTTTGATATTGGGCTGCCCGCTCAAAATGGCGGCTCGACACCGGGGGTTCCCTCGGGAATCCCTTGTATTCCTCACCATGTATAAATTTGCACGGTGAGGGATGCGGAATTGCCTCCCAATCTGCACTCCCAGGGGGATCGTAAATTTGGTTGTAATTCTCCCCCGGCGGGAGGACATGGGGCGGGGCGGGATTCTCTGTTCCGCCAGTCCCATTGTCCGGCGCGACGCGCCCCCCACTGGCAGGGGAATTCTCCTTTCCCACAGCTGGCCAATGGGGTTTCCCATTGTGGTCACCCCCATGCTGTCGTGAAACCCGCAGGCTTGGGTGAGCTGCTGGGAAGCGGAGGATACCGTTGACGGAGAATCCAGCAGATAGTCTCCCAAAGGGAGAATTCGCTGATGTATGTTTCGGAGAAGCAGTTAGATATAGCACTCAGGGTGAAGGGGATCAAGGGATATGTAGGGGGGGGCGGCAGGGGTGGAAAAGCAGGATCAGGCTATTGAGTTGGGGGATCAGCCATGATCATAATGAATGGCGGAGCAGCCTCGAAGGGCTGAATGGCCTCCCCCTGCTCCGATTTTCTGTCTTTCAATGAAGCAATCTTGAGTATAAATAGAATACAGTACTGAAAGGTGAATTGTGTTTTCTTTATTGCATCCAGCATGAGTTATGGGGCCTTTCGCACTCCTGGGATTAAACTATATTATACAGTTATTTACTGAGAAACCTCAGTGTATTATAATTGCTTAAATAATTCTGTTCCAGCCTTTATTAGATTACATCCTTGTCATGTGCCTTTATTGATAGAATGGCACAGCTGTACAGGTTTATTGTTTAGACATGGAAGAAGGGCAGTTTCTAGACTCTGGTGCCTTCTGACATGATCAGAGTGATTTTGAGCCGGCGTTAGTCGCCAGTGAGAATGGTGACACAGGCAAAATATTTGGTGTGAATCAGAAGCCGCGATTCTCACCGGTGGGATCGCGGTTTCCGATTTTCCAGGCCCCACGGCGGCAGTGGGATGAGAATCCCGCCGTGGAATGTCATTTTAATACAATCGAACCCTCCCATCGGGACTTCCCCCTTACTGAATATCTGTCGACCACCAGCGCGATTTACAACTGCTGTATAAAAATATGAGAACCTGCCGACGTCACCTCCGAAGGGGATATTGCTCAGGTCGCCATTACCATCTAGGGTGGCAGCCGCAAAGGGGGCACCGGAAAGGATGTGTGGACCCAGATATGTTCAGCCCGAGGCCGGGGTGTTTGGGGAGGTTCATTGTTGGCATCTCGAGGGGTGGGTTCGCTCGCAGGCCTTAGCGCCCCTTCATGACTGTGAGCCTCGAGGTTTGAAGGGGTCTGGTGGCTGGTTTGCAGGCAGCGTTTCCAGTGTCACCCTTGCTGGTCTTGTGGCAATACCACTGCTGAGGGATTACCCTTCCAGAGTGGCTGCTGCCAAGTGGATGGGAGGCTCTTGGATGGGGTAAGGCTTCATGGGCAGAGTGGGGAACTCTGGATGGAGTGTTTTACAGCCTCATGAGGCTTGAAGACCCTCGCACAGCTCAAAACCCCAACACCTTGGTCGCATTGAATCGTAGATTCATAGAATCCCTACAGTGCAGAAGGAGGCCATTCGGCCCATGTCCGTACTGACCCTCCGAAAGAGCACCCCACCCAGGCCCTATTCCCGTAACCCCACCGAACCGTTGGACACTAAGGGGCAATTAAGAATGGCCAAGCCAGCTAACCGGCACATCTTTGATCTGTGGGAGGAAACCGGAGCACCCGGAGGAAACCCACGTAGACACGGGGAGAAAGTGCAAACTTTGCACAGTCACCCAAGGCCGGAATCAAACCCGGGTCCCTGGCCCTATGAGGCTGCAGTGCTACCACCTGTGCTACTGTGCCGCCCGCACTGTGACATCAGAGGGCGTGAGCTGTATGGAAGTTTCAAGGCCCCTAGTTATGGAGGCCAGACTGTCAAGGATTAGTTTCTGGGTGGCTGGCTGGTCCAGTTGGAGAGCTTGTTTAATCTGCAGTCCATGTGAGCTGGGTGTGCATCGCCTGCCACAAGGTCAAAGTGATTGCCTGATCGGCTCCCTGATCAGCTCCCTGACCCTTCCTTGATGAATTAATTGTGCCAATTAAGTCAGCATTTCAATGCATGTGTGCCACTGATTGGTGCCCTACTTTTAACCTGCCCCAGGCATTGAACTGCAAGACTCATACTCACGTCTACATAAGAGAGGAGACACGGATGTGGCCCCTAATGCAAGGTGTTATGCTGATGTCTCTCTTCACTCACCCCATTTCAGGGGGATGATGGGGAGCATCATCCAGGTCCCCTGAGAGGTAGAACGTTAGTCTATTGAATGTCCCCGACTGTCCTAACACCTCACGCTTGGGACGGGAGGGCTTGGTGAGGGACCACTGAGACTCTCAAGGGTCGAAGTGCTCATTCAGCTGGAGTAGAGAAGGACAACTGTAGGGGAGTGGTTATTGTGCAATGGGGGAGGGAGTAAGGCTCAGTGGAGAGGTGCTCTCATAGGGGGAAGTGAATGGGTGGATGCATTAGATGCAGAGATGTGAGGGCCAGGAATTTGTCAGCAATCCTCAGTGCTCACTTGGATGGTCTCCTCCTTTCAGTTTTTGATTTTGGAGATTCATGGAGCCTGTTGAGTTGGCTGTTATATTGATTGCGATCGAACAGCAGCAGCAACATTGACCTGCCTCTGCACGCCCCGGCGCCCTGCAGAGGATGGCGACGCTGAGATCACTGCCCCATCAAGAGCAAGGTCGCAGATGATGCAGCCTCGGAGGAGACACTACCAGTCAAGGGTATTCCGATGTCAAACTTTCCACCTCCAGATGTCGGAGGTCCAGTGCCGGAGAATACAGCATCTGTCCCGGGGACAGTGGGCCAAATATTTCTGGTGATGCAGGAGTTTCCACCACCTGCACCGGGAGATCACCCATTGCCTGTGGCTCTGAAAGTCACTGCTGCTCTGAACCTTCATGCCAACAGCTCGTTTCAGGGCTGTACAGGTGACCAGTGCGGCATCTCCCAGTCAGCTGTGCCACATGCATAAGGGAGGTCACAGGTGCACTATTTGTGAGTACCCACATATACAACAACTTTGGACTGGGACCAGGTGAGCCAGGATGCCAGGGCCAAGGGGCTTCACCCGCATAGCAGATATGTCCCTGGTGCAGGTTGTCATTGACTGTGGCCACGTGGCTCTGTGGTCTCAATGGTGGCATGGGCCACCAATTATGTGCCGCAAGGGATATCGCTCCCTCGATGTCCAGCTCATCTGTGACCACCCGATGCGCATCATGCAGGTGTGTGTGGTCGTTTCCCGGGCACCATCCATGATAGTTACATCTTATGGCGTTCGCAGATCCCAGCTGTTTTTGCGGAAGAGCAGCAGCTGGAGGAATGGCTCCTCCGGGGGAAAAAGGCATCCCCTCAGGAGGTGGCTGTTGATGTCCGTGCGGAGGCCACAAACACCCACTGAAGCTCACGACAACAAGGCTCGTGTGTCAACGCATGTGCTAATTGAGCAGGTGATTGGAATGCTCAAGATGCGGTTCCGGTGCCTGGACCACTCTGGGGGGACCTCTCCCATACATCCCCCAGAGGGTGTCCCACAACATTGTGATCTGTTGCGCACAGCTCAACCTGGCAATGCAGCGGGACGAGGAGGAGATGGAGGACCACCACATCTCCTCAGATGAGGAGGTGGAGGAAGGGCCTCAGGTGATGGTCGGGGCCCACAGAGGCGAAGGTCTAGGGATGCCCTCATTGCATCTTGGTTTTGGGACGACTAGGACTAGGGAGTGAAGAGTTCTCCCACCATGTGGCCTGACTCACTCATGTGATGCCTGTAGGAGGTCACCGTTCCTGCATTCATGTGCAGGATGCTAAAGCCATTGGCTGGAAGCTGCAGGAGAATGATAACTTACACTGGATCCGGGCATACTTTCAGGTTGCCTGGTGCTGCAGTGCTGCCCTCCTTGGTGTGCGAGACTGGAGATGTGTCTCTCACAGGGAGGAACATGTCAGATGGGCTGGACACTAAAGGACTCCTGGGTGAAAGGCCCTGACTGTGCAAATGCCGATCCTCTTTTCTTCCTTCAGGTGGCCAGGGACCCCTGGGCTCCTCCATGGGATAGAGGGGCAGCTGGATTGAGATCCAGGAACTCCGCCGTCCTCTGCGCTGACACTCATGGATTCACATGAAGATGAAGCCCTGCACCATGGAGCTCATGCCCTCAGTCACCTCCTGCCATGGACTGCACTTCCTGCACCAAGATCTCCACTGTGGATGGCACCCTTGCAGCGTTGACCTTGATGCATTGGAGTGATGACACCATCTGTTCAGACAGAAGGTGATGGGGCTCCTCCAGTTGGCCTGCAGTCCAAGTATGGATGCTGTCACCCCTTCCTGATGCCCAGGACTCTGCCTTTGCAGCTCCAGCAGTTCTTGGCTGACCAGACCCAGGGGTAAGTCATCGGCCAGGGGCTCAGCAGAGTCCTGGCCCTGGCAGCCCTCTGAGTGCCGGTTCCCTGGGACGTTCCTTCCTCAGCCTGCTGTGGATCTTCAACGGTGAGGTGCTCACCAAGGTGTGAGTATCTGCGCTAGTGGAGGGTGTGGGTAGCAGCTGTGACGCCTCCTCCGTGCTTGTCTCCGAGATGTCTCCCTCAGACTTTCTTGTGTCTGTGGTGTCGGGAGACTATGAGGATGGTCCGGGTTGGTTGATTGACTCACCTGCTCGGGAAGCAAGATGGCATTAGTGCATCACAAGGGATAAATGAAGTTTAACTCACGTGAGGTTTGCATAATGGCTGCATGTCTTGATGGCTCTCACGTTAGTCTGCTGCCCCCACTTTGCCCTCTGCACAGGTACAGTGCTGCTGATCGCCTGCCAGCTCAAGGACCCACTCCTCATTGGGTGTTAATCTCAGCTCCAGCATGGCTCGTGCCTGCTCACGTGGGGTTGTGCTGGACTTATCTTGAAAGCATAGAATCATAAAATCCCTACAGTGCAGAAGAGGCCATTCAGCCCATAAAGTCTGCACTGACCCTGTGAAAGAGCACCCCACGTTAACATTTTCCTGCATCGTAAGTATGTGTTTATGACTTAGTCTGCAATTGCTTTTAAGTGTTGCTTCGTTTGCAGAGGCTTTCCCTGAAGCATTTGAGTTCAGTTGGAACCAGGGGCGGGATTCTCCGACCCCGTGCCAGGTGGGTGATTCGCCGGGGGCTGGCGTGAATCCCGCCCCGGCCGGCCGCTGAATTCTCCGGCACCGGATATTCGGCGGGGGCGGGAATCATTCCGCGCCTGTTGGCGGGGCCCCCCCCCCCCCCCCCCCCCCCTGGCGATTCTCCGGCCCTCAATGGGCCCACTGCTGGAATGCCTGTCCTGCTGGCGAGAATCAAACCACCTCTCTTACCAGCGGGACTAGGCAGCGCGTGTGGGCTCCGGGGTCCTGGGGGTGGGGCGCGAGGCGATCTGGCCCCGGGGGGTGCCCCCACGGTGGCCTGGCCCACGATCGGGACCCACCAATCCGCGGGCGGGCCTGTGCCGTGGGGGCACTCTTTTCCCTCCGCCTCGGCCACAGCCTTCACCATGGCCGATGTGTAAGAGATACCACCCCTGCGCATTCGCGGGGATGACGTCAGCAGCTGCTGACGCTCCCGCGCATACGCGGACTTCCGCCGGCTGCCGAAGTCCTTTCAGCCCCGACTGGCGTGGCGCCAAAGGCCTTTCACGCCGGTCGGCGGCGGGCAAACCACTCCGGCGTGGGGCTAACCCCTCCAAGGTGAGGGCTTGGCCCCTAAAGGTGGGGGCGGCCCGACACCGGAGTGGTTCCCGCCACTCCATCCCACCGGGACCCCCAGCCCCGCCGGGTAGGGGAGAATCCCGGCCCAGGTAACTGAGAGCAAGAGGCTTTCCACAGAACCTTCCAGTATATACAGGACAATGCAGAGGGGCAGAAAGCAAGTCCAGAAAGCTAAAGAACAGAAAGATCCAGAAACCAGGGAATGAAAAGAGGAGTCCGAGGAAGACTGTAGACATAGGGACAAAGAACCGGAATCTGATCAAGATACTGTTTAATGCAGTTAAAGAAAGGGGCGGAGAGAGCAGACAGAGCTACAATTCAATTGGAGAAGTTGACTGGTGAGAAGCGTAAATTAATCCGAAAGTTGGTAACATCAGGATAGAGCTGGTGAAGCAATGGTGTTCTGTTGGCCTGACTGGGTACCTGAGAGATTGTGTGGAAGCTTGTATACGTGTGGTGATCCAGGGCAGAGGAATACTGAAAGGAAAGGTTGAAACCCTGGAGTTGGATCCTTGGTGAGGGCATCCCAGCTTTGAGTGGGAGAAGATTTCAGAGTGTGTTCTTCGAGAGTGGAGTTTGGAGACCTTTGTGCGAAAGTCAGAGTTCCAGTCAGACCAGTTCGCTCAGAGTATGACAAGTGTTTGGGGGATTTGATGAGGAATCTATCAAAGTTGTTTGGATGGCATTTGTCACTTCGTTTCAGAGTGTGGTGCGTCAGACTGCAGTTCTCCTATTGGTTTACATAGACTGTGTACTCACTGGGAACATTAGAGTATAAGGTAAAGTTTGTAACGTGTGCCATCTTTAGAAATCTGTATATTGCTGTAAAGGTAGAGCTGGGGTGAAGGAGTATTTTAGTTCATCTTTTCTTGTTTAATGTTTTATTGTTTTGTTAAATTTTCCGGATGGCCCTCCTGCCATTCCAACTTCTTTGCAATTTTTGGTGGGAAAGGCGCAGTTTGGTCCATAGAATCCCTACGGTGCAGAAGGAAGCCATTTGCCCCAGCGAGTCTGCATCGACCCTTCAAAAGAGAACCCTACCTAGGCCCATTCGCCTACCCTATCCCCGAAACCGAACCTAACCTTCACATCTTTAGATACTGAGGGGCAATTTAGCATGGCCAATCCACTGAACCTGCACACCTTTGGACTGTGGGAGGAAACCAGAGCACCCGGAGGACACTCACGCAGACACGGGGAGAACGTGCAAACTCCACACAGTCACCCAAGGCCAGAATTGAACCTGGGCCCCTGACACTGAGGCACCAGTGCTAACCACTGTGCCGCCATGTCGCCAATGGTCTATCTGACCTTGCCCTAGTCGAGATACCTGGGTGGGCAGTTAGGTTGACTTTTATCTCTCTGAGGTGGTCCTTCTTCTCAGGTCAGATCAGAAGCAGAAGTCCTGCCAACAGCCAATCAACATCCTTGGGGCGTTAAATGATTGAAGGGTCATCATAATCAGGAAAGGAATTCAGAAAAAATCTTTGCCCAGAGAGTGATTAGAATATGGAATTTGCTGCCATGGAGCTACATGGAGCAACTGAGGTGGGTGGCAAAGATGCATTTAAGGAGAAGCTCGTACAAGAGGGAGAAATGAAAAGAAAGGCTTACTGATAAAGCTAGTTGAATTAGAGTGGGAGGAGTTTGTGTGGAGCATAAACATTGACACAGGCCACTCGAGCCTGTTCCTCAGGTTCTTATGCCACTCAATGACATTGCTGGAAGGAACCTGTCCTTCTACCAGGACCAGCTCCCAGAATGCCTGTGTACCTGCACAGGAAGCTGTTTCTTCTTTAATCTCTTGAGTGTGCTTTGGAATGGGTTGATGGAAAAAGAAAGGGACTCATCAATACTTCCGGCTGAATGTTGAACTGGTAAACCCCACAAATACTTCCTCCCTCGCACTCACCTACACAAATTGCACAATTTTCGTGCCTCAAGAACGAGAAGGCAGAGACTTAAAGAGATTTGCAAAACAAACAAATGGGCTGTGAGGAAAAACGTTTTCACGCAGCGAGTGGTTGGGGTCTGGCATGCACTGCCTGGAAGTGTGGTGGAGGCACGTTCAATCGAGGCATTTGAGAGGGTATTAGGTGATTACTTGAATAGAAACAATGTGTGAGGGCGGCACATGGCACAGTGGTTAGCCCTGGGTCACTGTGTCTCGGCCCTGGGTCACTGTCCGTTTGGAGTTTGCACATTCTCCCCGTGTCTGATGTGTTATGTACTCTGGTATGACACAGGCTGCAACTCGATGCAGCTTTGACCAAAAGATACTCCAGACTTTGAAGTAAGTTCAATGTGATTTATTGAACCATTAGCACAGTTCTCCATGAGTTCGACTCTCCTGCTAATCTTGCTATAGTAACTCAGTCTAACTAACCAGTCTGCCCTAAGCCACGTGGTGGGTGTGATGCTTCTGATCTGCCCCTGTCCTACTCTCTAAGTGTCGCCTGTGGAAAGGGTGCCTCGTGCCTTTTATAGTGAGATATCACCCCTGAGTGTCCTGCCTGCTCATTGGTCATGTCCTGTTCTCTGTGTTCATTAGCTGCCTGTCTGTACCTGTCTATATATCATTATCTGCATGTCTGCATATCATGACAGTGTCTGCGTAGGTTTCACCCCCACAACCCAAAGACCTGCAGGTTACTTGGATTGGCCACGCTAAATTGCCCCTTAATTGGGAAAAAAAAAATTGGGTACTCTAAAAAATAAAGAAAAAATAAACAATGTACAGGGGAAAGTCAGGGGAATGACACTAAGTCATGATGCTCATTTGGAGAACCGGTGTAGACACGATTGGCCGAATGGCCTCCTTCTGCGCCATAACAACCCTGCGATCCTGTGATTCCACAATGTAGGTTTCTGGAGTTTGATGTTTCAGCAGTATTCAGAGAGAACTCTTACCACAGACATCATTGGATATAAACCCTGAGGTTATGAAAGGCCCCTATACAGGGCAGCATGGTGGCACAGTGGGTTAGCACTGTGGCCCCACGGCGGCGAGGTCCCAGGTTCGATCCCGGCTCTGGGTCACTGACCGTACGAAGTTTGCACATTCTCCCCGTGTTTGCGTAGATTTGCCCCCACAACCCAAAATGATGTGCAGGTTAGGTGGATTGGCCACGCTAAATTGCCCCTTAATTTGGAAAAAAAATGAATTGGGTATTCTAAATTTAAATAAAATGAAATGCCCCTGTACAAATGTGAGTGTTTTCTTCCTTTGTGACCCATTGTCACACGTATATTTGTAACCAACATAAAATTTTTACAGGTTTTGTATGGTCCTAGTTGCGTGTCAACCTTCACCAAAAGCAAGGCGGTGGTAATAATCTGCATTCTCTGGCGGTATGGACTAAAATGTCTTCAGTGAGGTAGCCCTTCAATAATGTAAAGTATATCCATGATTGTAATTATGAAATAAAATACCTTTTCCACAGCAGTACATGTTCTGTGCTGTTGTATTCAATATTCTGTGTTGTAGTATTCAAAACTGCAACAAGATTAGACAGGGATAAATAAAGAAGTTAATTCACTCCTAACCTTTGCATTTTGAAATGAGACTTGGAATTTCCGACAGCTTTTTGAGTAATTGCATTGCAAAGCTTAGTTTTTCACCGGAATCAGGTAGACGACCAGTCTGATGCACGGCCAATGCTATTTTACTTCATCTCGGCTGAAGCTTTACCTTCCTTATTTTCGTCCTCTCCTTCAAATCTTATTTGCGCCCAACCCCTTTTTCTCTCGCTGTCACTTTTCTTTCTCTGTTGGTCCTTCCTTGAACTTTTTCTCCCCCTCCTCTCTCTCCTCCTTTCTGTTCCCCTTCACAACTTTCCCTTTCTCTCTCCCTTCACATTGGAATGACTGAGGTTGAGGGGTGACCTGAGAGAAGTCTAAAAGATTATGAGGGCCATGGACAGAGTGGATAGCCAGAAGCTTTTTCCCTTAAGACCATACAATATAGGAGCAGAATTAGGCCACTCGGCCCATTGAGTCTGCTCCGCCATTCAATCATGGCTGATATTTTCCTCATCCCCATTCTCCTGCCTTCTCCAAATAACCCCTGATCCCCTTATCAGTCAAGAACCTATCTATCTCTGTTTTAAAGACCCTCAGTGATTTAGCCTCCACAGCCTTCTGTGGCAAAGAATTCCACAGATTCACCACCCTCTGGCTGAAGAAATTCCTCCTCATCTCTGTTTTAAAATATCGTCCCTTCAGTCTAAGATTGTGTCCTGTGCTTCTAGTTTTTCCTACAAGTGGAAACATCCTCTCCACGACCACTCTATCCAGGCCTCGCAGTATCCTGTAAGTTTCAATAAAACCCCCCCTAATCCTTCTAAACTCCAACGAGTACAGACCCAGAATCCTCAACCGTCCCTCATATGGTAAGCTCTTCATTCCAGGGATCATTCTTGTGAAGCTCCTCTGGACCCTTTCCAAGGCCAGCACATCCTTCCTTAGATACGGGGCCCAAAACTGCTCACAATACTCCAAATGGGGTCTGACCAGAGCAGATATGACAGTGACTTTTAAGGGGCGTTTTGACAAATACATGAATAGGATGGGAATAGAGGGATATGGTCCCCGGGCAGCATGGTCGGTGCAGGCTTGGAGGGCCGAAGGTCCAGTCCCTGTGCTGTAATTTTCTTTATTCTTAGTTCCTTGTTCTTTCTGCCTCTCCTCTTCCAATTATCTCTCTCAGCTCCTTCACTTCTCGTTCGTCATTTCTCAGCCCACGCTTCTTAATTTCTGTCTCTCCTCCAGCACATCTCACTCTCTATCTCCCTCCTTCATCTTGTTCTTTCCCTCTGTCGTCACTTTCCTATCTCTCCCTCCTTGTGACCAGCCTGAGCAGGGGAATGGAAATTTCCAAATCATAACCACATACTCAAGAATTTGACTCTTAAAATCCAAATCCAATCAACTATTTGAGCTGTGAATTGCGACTGGTAATTATGAGTCAGTGATACAGCAATAACATCACTAAATAATGGACTAAAAATCCAGCAGCCCAAGCGAGTGTTTCCGGGGATGTGGGTTCAAAGATTACCAGGGCACGTGGTGGAATTTAAATTTGTTTGATTAATAATATTGAAATCAATAATGGGGACCATAAAATCATCATCGATTGCAGCAAAATCCCATCTGGCTAACTCATGTCCTTCAGGGAAGGAAATCTGCCCCTTTTACCTGGCCTGGCCTACATGTGACTCCAATCCTAAGGCAATGCGGCTGCCCCCTTCTGAAATGGCCGAGTATGTTACTCAGTTCAAGAGTAATTAGGGATGCTGGACTTGCCAGTGACACTCACATCCCCCGAAAAAAATAACATGGGATGAAATTTCCCAGTCATTCCCGCCTACGGGATCTTCCGGCCAGAAAACCGCCGCCACAGATTCCCCAGGGGTGGAGGGTGAAAACAATGGGAAAACCCATTGAGGGCGGTGGGAAGATCACCCCTCCATTGTCGCAAAACATGCTGCGAGGGGCGGGGTGGGGGGGGGGGCGGGGGAAGGGGGGGGGCGATGAAAATTCCTACCCATATTCTTCAGATCCTTAATATATATATTTTGTACCGAGAGAAGCACATCGTGGAACTGAAGCAACTTCGTCACCCCCTTGCCCAGTTTTAAACTTTGCAAAGGGTTAGCGCTGTAAGTGTGTGCAGTTTGTTTAAAGAAAAAATGGCTGGGGAGCCAGAGATGCAGCGGAGGGCACAGCGTTGCCTGTGTGCAGAGTGCAAATATCCACTCAATCTGTGTGACAGAGGGTGGCTGGGGGAAAACGGCCACTTGGCTGATTGCTCCGTCGGTGGGTGACCAGATTGGTGTCAGCTGGGAGTGCCCCGGAGGCCGCTGTCCTCCGGGACCGCAGCAAATGGAAGCCACGCACACAAAGGAAAAGCAGCCAGCAGCAGGTGGCCTCCACTGAGGTAATCAGGATCACATTCAGCTCACAAGAGGAAAGAAATCAGTCTCAGTTTTCAAGCCCGCGTCGACAGGAGCTTGAAGCAACCTCATTAACGCTGGAGGTAACACGTGAGGCACAGTGTCTGCACTAATTGTCCCATCCTAATTCAGAGGTAGATGAATTACAATACCACCACTCGGGGTAAAGCAAGCACCTATCATAAAAATCATGTCACTACTATGCAGATGTCACCCACTTTGCATAACTTTCGGTATCATTTTTGTTCTCTCTTTCTCTCATAAGACGAGGCGCTGCTTGCATAATTGATTTCCCGTTTTGATTTGGCTTTAGTCAAGCTATCAACTGCAGGTCATTCAAGATGTTTTTTTTTTCAACACAAAAGCTTTCTACTCCATTCCTTTGACTGCTGCCAGGCTTCCATGTAAACTGGCTTTTTTTTTTTAATGAGCCCTCTTTTATTTCAATGGAGAAAGGAGCCTGCTTTTAAAAGCAAATTGACTAGCAAAGAAAAGCAGAAATTGTGGGAGGGTTTTCCTCTAACTGGGATTCCTCTCCACACGCTCCTCCAGCTCCAATACCGGCCTTTGCTGAGGACATTGACCGATCTCCCATACTCTCTAGTCCAGCCACGAGTGGCTACTTGATGATAGATCCATCACAGCGGAACCTGAGTTTCGTTCAATGACTGCACATATGCATCGGATCACTGGATAACAACCAATAATGGAGAACCTGTTGATTTGGGAGGAGTTATCCAAGGATTCTATGGGAAGCAAGAGATGAAATTGCAGAGCCGTTGGCAATGATCTTTTCGTCCTCACTGTCAACAGGGGTGGTACCAGGGGATTGGAGAGTGGCGAATGCCGTGCCCCTGTTCAAAAAAGAGACTAGGGATAACCCTGGGAATTACAGGCTTACTTCGGTGGTAGGCAAAGTCATGGAAAGGGTACTGAAGGATAGGATTTCTGAGCATCTGAAAAGACACTGCTTGATTAGGGATAGTCAGCACGGATTTGTGAGGGGTAAGTCTTGCCTTACAAGTCTTATTGAATTCTTTGAGGAGGTGACCAAGCATGTGGATGAAGGTAAAGCAGTGGATGTAGTGTACATGGATTTTAGTAAGGCATTTGATAAGGTTCCCTATGGTAGGCTTATGCAGAAAGTAAGGAGGCATGGGATAGTGGGAAATTTGGCCAGTTGGATAACGAACTGGCTAACCGATAGAAGTCAGAGTGGTGGTGGATGGCAAATATTCAGCCTGGATCCCAGTTACCAGTGGCGTACCGCAGGGATCAGTTCTGGGTCCTCTGCTGTTTGTGATTTTCATTAATGACTTGGATGAGGGAGTTGAAGGGTGGGTCAGTAAATTTGCAGACGATACGAAGATTGGTGGAGTTGTGGATCGTGAGGAGGGAAGTGGTCGGCTGCAAAGAGACATAGATAGGATGCAGAGCTGGGCTGAAAAGTGGCAGATGGAGTTTAACCCTGAAAAGTATGAGGTTGTCCATTTTGGAAGGACAAATATGAATGCGGAATACAGGGTTAACGGTAGAGTTCTTGGTAATGTGGAGGAGCAGAGAGATCTTGGTCTATGTTCATACATCTTTGAAAGTTGCCACTCAAGTGGATAGAGCTGTGAAGAAGGCCTATGGTGTGCTCGCGTTCATTAACAGAGGGATTGAATTTAAGAGCCGTGAGGTGATGATGCAGCTGTACAAAACTTTGGTAAGGCCACATTTGGAGTACTGTGTACAGTTCTGGTCGCCTCATTTTAGGAAGGATGTGGAAGCTTTGGAAAAGGTGCAAAGGAGATTTACCAGGATGTTGCCTGGAATGGAGAGTAGGTTTTACGAGGAAAGGTTGAGGGTGCTAGGCCTTTTCTCATTAGAACGGAGAAGGATGAGGGGTGACTTGATTGAGGTTTATAAGATGATCAGGGGAATAGATAGAGTAGACAGTCAGACTTTTTCCCCGGGTGGAACAAACCATTACAAGGGGACATAAATTTAAGGTGAATGGTGGAAGATATAGGGGGGATGTCAGAGGTAGGTTCTTTACCCAGAGAGTAGTGGGGGCATGGAATGCACTGCCTGTGGAAGTAGTTGAGTCGGAAAAATAGGAACCTTCAAGCAGCTATTGGATAGGTACATGGATTACGGTAAAATGATATAGTGTAGATTTATTTGTTCTTAAGGGCAGCACGGAAGCATTGTGGATAGCACAATTGCTTCGCAGCTCCGGGGCCCCGGGTTTGATTCCGGCTTGGGTCGCTGTCTGTGCATCCTCCCCGTGTGTGCGTGGGTTTCCTCCGGGTGCTCCAGTTTCCTCCCACGGTCCAAAGATTAGGTGGATTGGCCATGATAAATTACCCTTAGTGTCCAAAATTGCCCTTGGTGTTGGGTGGAGGTGTTGACCTTGGGTAGGGTGCTCTGTCCAAGAGCCAGTGCAGACTCAATGGGCAGAATGGCCTCCTTCTGCACTGTAAATTCAATGATAATCTATGATTAATCTAGGACATATGTCCGGCACAACATCGTGGGCCGAAGGGCCTGTTCTGTGCTGTATTTTTCTATGTTCTATGTTATTAAAGATGCTATCGCAGGGCATGTAAAAAAAATTCACAGTAATCAGGCAGATTCAACATGGTTTTGCGAAAGGGGAAATCATATTGAACCAGTTGGAGTTCTCTGAACGATTCACACCAGCTGTTGATAAAGGGGAACCGGCTGATGTACTGTACATCTTGCCTTTATCATTTCTCATCTCTGCCCAACCTACTTCTACACCCTGGTTTCCTGCACTTAGTTCAGTCATCTCTCCCTAATGCTAATACTATCATTAATTAACCGAGGCAACCCTCCACCTGTTTGTAACTTCCTGTCCTTACTTTATATCACATACCCTTCAATAGTCATGTCCAAATCTATGTGATCCTGTAGTCAAATCTCTGTCATGTCTATCAGATCGTACTTGTTAATTTCTATTTGCACTATCAGTTCATCTGTTTTAGTTCGAATGCTACATGCATTCAGATGCAGAGCCTTAAGTTTAGGCCTTTTATTATTTTTGTAGCATCTCGCCTTATCTGCTGATTTGCTTTTAGATTTGTGCTCTCTGTCCCTTCCTCGCAAATGGAGTAAATTGTGGGCAAATGTGAAATTGCCCATTTTGGCAGGAAGGGTAAAAAAGAATAATGTTACCTAAAGGGTGAGAGATTGCAAAGCTTCGAGATATATATAATCGCTTATTGTCACAAGTAGGCTTCAATGAAGTTACTGTGAAAAGCCCCTAGTCGCCACATTCCGGCGCCTGTTCGGGGAGGCTGGTAGGGGAAGTGAATCCGGGCTGCTGGCATTGTTCTGCATTACACGCCAGCTGTTTCGCCCACTGTGCGAAACGGGGTGTCCTCATGAATGAATCACAAAAAGCAGATATGTAGGTATAGCAAGTAAGAAGGGAGGCTAATGGAATGTTATTTATTGCGAGGGGAATTGATTACAAAAGTAGGGAGGTCAGGCTTCAGTTATACAAGGATTGGTGAGACTATGGGCACGATTCAACCAAAAGAAAACAGCGTCCATTTTTGGGCGCGTTTAGCGGGTGTTTCTCGGCGCCTGCAGCGCCAAGGGAGATCCCACTATTCAACGACACTTTGCCTTTTTTTTGCCTCGGCGGGTAACGCTCGAACGAGGCCGCACTTGCATCATTTACTCCCAGCCTGGGCCACCGCTTTTAAAGCCAGCCCCGATCTTTCGATCCCCTTCACTGTGGACTCCGGACCTCCTCACTGTCTACCTCTTCTGGGTCCTCATGTCCTCCTCACCCCACCTCTTATGGGCAGGGTGGCACTGCCTGGGTGCCCAATTGGCAGTGCCAAGGTGCACACCTTGCAGTGCCAAGGTACCTGGGTCTCCAGTGTGGCAAGTTTGGCCACTACGCAGCCCTCTGCAGATCCGCTCCACCGCTCAGCACCCAGCGATCCCAGCTGCGGCGCAGAAGTATCCGCTCAATACAACAAGGCATGTCAGATTCTGATACCGACAGCCCAACGGACCCTGATGCTGACTACCTCAAGTCTCCATATCGGGTGGGCATCATAACCACACATGAAGCGGAATGGCGTGAGCTGGAGGCAAAGCTCACCACAGCCCCGGTTCTAGCGTTCTTCGACCCAAACAAGGAAACCAAGATATCAACTGATGCAAGCCAGGACGGCATTGGGGCGGTGCTCCTCCAACGAGATGACTCCTCGTCCTGGGCTCCAGTAGCATATGCCTCCAGGGCCATGACGCCCAATGAGCAACGGTATGCCCAAATCGAAAAGGAGTGTCTGGGTCTCCTGACAGGAATAGTCAAGTTTCATGATTACGTTTACGGCCGGCTGAAATTCACGGTGGAAACGGACCACAGGCCTCTAGTCCACATAATCCAGAAAGATTTAAACGACATGACACCTCGGTTACAGCGAATTCTTCTTCGACTCCGCCGCTATGACTTTGAACTTGTCTACACGCCAGGCAAAGAGCTGATCATTGCAGTTGCCTATCCCGGTCCATCACCACACCGTGTGAACAAGGTGACTTCATCTGCCACATAGAAGCGCAAGTGCAATTGTGTGCACCAACCTCCCAGCCTCTGATGAATGGGTGGTCCAAATTCGTGAGGAAACGGCCAAGGATCCTTTACTGCAGCGTGTGATGCTGCACCTTACCCATGGCTGGCAGAAGGGACAATGTCCCCAATTCTTTAATGTTAAAGACGAGCTGACGGATGTGGAGGGAATCCTTCTGAAACTCGACAGGATCGTTATTCCTCAAAGCATGCAGGCTATGGTGCTGGGCCAACTCCATGAGGGTCACTTTGGAGTCAAGAAATGCCGACGCAGAGCTCGGGAGGCGGTTTACTGGCCGGGCATTAACCACGATATTGACAACACGGTCCTCAACTGCCCCACCTGTCAGAAGTTTCAACCAGCTCAACCCAAGGAAACACTAACAGCACGAGATTGTGACCTCTCCGTGGTCCAAAGTAGGTGTAGACCTTTTTCACGCCTAGGGGCGTGACTATGTACTCCTGGTCGACTACTTCTCCAGTTACCCAGAAGTGGTGAAACTGTCCGACCTCACGTCGAAAGCGGTCATCAAAGCCTGCAAAGAAACGTTCGCCAGGCACGGGATACCGCTCACGGTAATGAGCGACAACGGTCCATGCTTTTACAGCCAAGAATGGTCTGATTTTGCATAGTCCTACAACTTCCGTCACGTTACCTCCAGTACCCACTACCCGCAATCAAACGGGAAGGCCAAGAAAGGGGTCCATATTGTAAAGCGATTGCTGTGCAAAGCTGCAGACTCATGCTCTGACTTCAATCTGGCAATGCTGGCATACAGGGCAACCCCACTGTCCACTGGGTTGTCTCCAGCGCAGATGCTAATGAATCGCACTCTGAGGACCACAGTTCCAGCCATCCATGTTCCAGACCTTGACCACCTCACGGTACTGCAAAAAGTGCAGCAGTCCCGGTCCCAACAGAAGGCCACATATGATGCTCATGCTCCAGCCGATCATGTTCGTGTCCAGTTGCCTGAGGGTGGTTGGTCAGCCACAGCTGTTGTCAAACAAGTTGCCCCGAGGTCTTTCATGGTTCGCATGGCTGATGGCTTCCTGCTACGGCGCAACAGACGGGCATTACGAAGAGTTCCACGCCCACCACCTGACCGCAGTGCTCCGCCGGCTATCATGCTTCCTCCGGACGTAACCTGCCACGAGGCCACCGATCTGCCAGCGATCCTGCCGGCCCACGTGACCACCGCAATGGCAGCGATCCCACCTCTCTAGGTGCAGGTGGCTCCTGATCCACCTCTGCCGTGATCGACAAGAATTCGTCACCCGCCACAAAGACTGAATCTGCAGACTTAACTTTTGTAAATTCTGTGACTGAATCCATCGACTTAACTCTTGTAAATATTGCTTAGTTTGCCATGTATCTGCACTATAGACACCTTCCCATGTATATACGTTTGTTCAATCACCGTTTGTATATAAAAAGGGAGATGTCACAATATCCACTCATGTATATAATAAGATACAGGCAGTGATTGACACACAGGATGACCAGTAAGCATACAACACAGCACAGCCAATCACAAGACAGGACACTACCACTATAAAGCCAGAGGGCACTAGTTTTCCCGCTCTCTCTGGACCCAGCTACTGAGACAGTCAGGGTCCACGAGTTAGCAAGCGCAAACACCATGCGTTAGCTAGTAAGTCTGGTCAGGCTATTACAAGGTCACTAGTCAGATCAGTATAGTGTCAACCCACAGCTGAATATGTACAGCAGTTCATGTAGTTGAATAAAACAGTGTTGGATCTTCTCCTGTGTTAGACGTCTGTTTCTAACTTCTCTGCATCGAGTGCAGTCCACATCGAGCCAACCTGCCTAACACATCACCACCTTGCCTGACTATATACAAACGGTGATTGAACAAATGTATATACATGGGAAGGTGTCTATCCCTGACTACCTGATGCACTGTGCGGAGTCTGCACGTTCTCCCTGTGTCTGCATGGGTTTCCTCCGAATGGCCTTCTTCTGCACTGTAAATTCTACGATAAATCTATGATAGCCAGGCGTCTCAAATGGTCTGGGAGACCCCCCCCCCAAGGTGCCGTTGCACCTTGTTCACGTTTTTGGGAACCAGTGCTAAACGGCACCCTGGCGAGGTATCCCTGGTGTTGCCGTTAGGTCCCGGGCGGCAAGAGAATCCAGTGCAGACATATGGCATGGCTTAATTAAATATGCTAATCTCGATCTCACCCAGCGAGGCCTCTCGCAAGATTCAATGGCCTCGTCGCATCACCAAGTTGGGCACAAAAAGGCTGGTAAGTCATGCCCCACATCTGAACTACTTTGTATAGTATTGGTCTCCTTGTTTAAGGAAACATGTAAGTGCATTAGGAGTGGTTCAGAGAAGGCTTACTAGACCAGTGCCAGGAATGAGTGGGTTGTCTTCGAAGAAAAGATTGGGCAGGCGAGGTTTGTATCCGCTGGAGCTTAGAAGAGTAAGAGGCAACTTGATTGAAGCCTTTAAGATCCTGAGGGTTATTATGAAATGAAATGAAATTTGCTTATTGTCACAAGTAGGCTTCAAATGAAGTTACTGTGAAAAGCCCGTAGTCGCCACATTCCGGCGCCTGTTCGGGGAGGCTGGTACGGGTATTGAACCCGCGTTGCTGGCCTGCCAGGGTCTGCTTTAAAAGCCAGCTATTTAGCCCTGTGCTAAACCAGCCCCATACAATGTAAATCTGGGGCGAGATTCTCCGACCCCCGCCGGGTCGGAGAGTCGCCGGGGGCTGGCGTGAATCCCGCCCCCGCCGGTTGCCGAATTCTCCGGCACCGGAGATTTGGCGGGGGCGGGAATTGCGCCGCGCCGGGTGGCGGGTCCCCCCCCTGCGATTCTCTGGCCTGGATGGGCCGAAGTCCCGCTGCTAGAATGCCTGTCCCGCCAGCGTGGATTAAACCACCTCTTTTACCGGCGGGACAAGGCGGCGCGGGCGGGCTCCGGGGTCCTGGGGGGGGGGGGTGCGGGGCGATCTGGCCCGGGAGGGTGCCCCCACGGTGGCCTGGCCCGGGATCGGGGCCCACCGATCCGCGGGCGGGCCTGTGCCGTGGGGGCACTCTTTTCCTTCCGCCTTCGCCACGGTCTCCACCATGGCGGAGGCGGAAGAGACCCCCTCCACTGCGCATGCGCGGGGATGCCGTGAGCGGCCGCTGACGCTCCCGCGCATGCGCCGCCCGGCAATGTCATTTCCGCGCCAGCTGGCGGGGCACTTCCGCCAGCTGGCGGGGCGGAAATCAGTCCGGCACGGGCCTAGCCCCTCAAGGTTAGGGTTCGGCCCCCCAAGATGCGGAGGATTCCGCACCTTTGGGGCGGCGCGATGCCCGACTGATTAGCGCCATTTCTGGCGCCAGTCGGCGGACATCGCGCCGATACTGGAGAATTTCGCCCATGGACTGGATGTTTCCTGTTATGGGAGAATCTAGAACTAGGGGTCACTGTTAAAAAATAACGGGTCACTGATTTCAGACTGGGATGAGGAGAAATGCTTTGGAACTCAAAAGGCAGTGGAAGCAGAATTTGAATATTTTGATGGCAGAGCTAGGGTATTTCTTAAATAACCAGGGGGTGAAAGGTTGTCAGGGTTGAGGTTACAATCAGATTGGCCATGACTGTATGAATGGCCAAGCAGGTTCTAATGGCCAAGTGATCCTAATTTGGATCTTCGGCACTGAGGACGATAGCTGTTGGCCATTTGGTTCCCCTGATGGTGTATTGAGCTCAGGATTGAATCTGGGATGGTTTATTGTGATGAGTACAGTGACAAAGCATTTATGTTATGGGACTAGTAATCCAGTGGCCTGGACTAATAATCGGAATTCAAACGCCACCACGACAGCTGAAATAAAAAGCTAGGACCATTAATGGTGGCCATGACTCTATGGGATAGTTGTGAAAACCCATCTGGTTTGCAATGTCCTTTAGGGGAGGAAATCTGCCAGCCTTTGGTGGTCTGGCCTACATGTGGCTGTAGGCCTACATAAATGTGATTGATGCTTAACTGACCTCTGAAATGGCCTCGAAAGACAACCAGTTGGACAATGTGGGATGGACAATCAATGGCAGGCTTGGCAGTGATGTTCATAACTCATGAATAACGGGCTGCGATTTAGCCACTGCGCTAACCACACTCGTGGGACAGTGTTTCCACTGATATTTATTTTTTAATGGTCAGCACCTCCCTGAGACAGCCCCGCAGAGGCTTGGCCGTCCAGCGTGAAATTGTGCTCCTGGGAGACGACAGTGGACGAGGTCGCGTTTCACGCCCGCTTCCGGGTGGCTGGGATCGCATTGCATACTCACTTCTGAGCAGCCGGAATGTGTTTCATGTGTGCCGAGCGTGTGGACCTGAAGGGTAAATAAATAAGGCCCATATATAATGTAACTTACTGTATTTTTACAAAACTTAAGAACAGGTTGTGATACACACACATGTATGCATATGCACACACACGTGCACATATATGCACATGTGAACACACAAATGTATGCACATGCGCACACACATTCACATATGTGCACGTGTGCACACATACATATATGCACATACACACACACATATATGCATGTGTACACACACACATGTATTCACATGCGCACACACACACAGATATATGCACGCGTGCAAACCCACACAAATATATGCACATGCATACACACACATAAGGCTGCATTCTCCGCAGCCCCGCACCAAAATCGTGTTTGGCGCGGGGGCGGAGAATCGACTTTTACGCCCGAATCGGGCCCGGCGCTCACCCGTAAATCACGCTGCACGGCTGGTTCCCGACGCCGTGCTTCTAACCACGTCGGGCCGGCCGGGACTCACGGGCGGCGGCTGCGGACTCAGTCCACGGCCGCTTGGTGGGGGGGGGGGGGGGCATGGGGGAGTCTATCACAGGGGGGGGGGGGCCTTATGGGCGGCCTGGGCAGCGATCGGGCGAGTCAGATGGAGCAGCGTGGGTCCGTGGTCAGAGTCCTCCATGGAGCTCGGCGCGGCAGCTGGAGGCTGCTGCCTCGGACTCCGAATCGGAAGTTCGCGGGCTCGTATCCGCAGCCAAAGCTGCGTGAAGTTCCCCGGGCCCCTGCTAGGCCCCTGCAGGTAAATGAATTGCTCTCTATTTTTTTCAGTACAGTCTGGAATAAAACGCCAGCGTTTTTACGCCGGTATGGAGACACAGCCCATAGAGTCCAGTGTTAATTATAACAGTTGCACACTGGTCAAAGGACACAGTCTACAAAAAGTGACCAGAATTATCGCAGTTGATCATTTCTAGTGTCCTATCCTGGAGCAGCTCGTCTTTCCTGTACTATCCTGTTCTCGTGTCCCATCCTGTCTTTTTGAAAACACAGTCGCGGACGCATTAGGAGCAAAGAGCAAAATTTGTTTTTCGGCAGGTTTCAGCTTTTCTCATCTCAAAACTCACCACCCCTCCAGGTTATCCTGAAGATCCCGTCGGCAAACTTTTTACTGACTGTTAGAGACAAAAGAAGAAACTCCTTTGAATTCCCAGAAAAACCTCAAGTGACACCTTTCTGGGTGTCTATTCAAATCACTGGAGTGTCCAACCTCAAACTGGGTCAGTAGCAGCTCGAATAATATGTTAGATAATGAAACCACTCAGGAGGCTCCCTTTAATAATGGCGAAAGTGCAAAACTGCTTCATGCGACTGAACGGAGGATGTCAGTACACTTCCACTTTCAGCTGGCAACACAGAAGATCCTTTTAATTTATTCCCTAAACTTCACATTTAAGTTGAATGGCATGAACAGCAGATGGCAGGAAGCTATATTGGTATCTTATTTTAAATAAAAGTAAAAACATCTTGACCTCTTGCTCCTTCTTGTATCTGGGGCGAAACTCTCCCCCAACGCCGCGATGTCCGCCGACTGGCGCCAAAAACGGCGCCAATCAGACGGGCATCGCGCCAGCCCAAAGGTGCGGAATGCTCCGCATCTTTGGGGCCGAGCCCCAACATTGAGGGGCTAGGCCGGCGCCGGAGGGATTTCCGCCCCGCCAGCTGGCGGAAATGGCGTTTGTTGCCCCGCCAGCTGGCGGAAATGGCGTTTGTTGCCCCGCCAGCTGGCGCGGAAATGCGGCGCATGCGCGGGAGCGTCAGCGGCCGCCGACAGTTTCCCGCGCATGCGCAGTGGGGAGAGTCTCTTCCGCCTCCGCCATGGTGGAGGCCGTGGCGGAGGCGGAAGGGAAAGAGTGCCCCCACAGCACAGGCCCGCCCGCGGATCGGTGGGCCCCGATCGCGGGCCAGGCCACCGTGGGGGCACCCCCCGGGGTCAGATCGCCCCGCACCCCCCCCCCAGGACCCCGGAGCCCACCCACGCCGCCTGTTCCCGCCGGTAAATACCAGCTTTGATTTACGCCGGCGGGACAGGCAATTTCTGGGCGGGACTTCGGCCCATCCGGGCCGGAGAATTGAGCGGGGGGTCCCGTCAACCGGCGCGGCCCGATTCCCGCCCCCGCCCAATCTCCGGTACCGGAGACGGGGGCGGGGGCGGGATTCACGGCGGCCAACGGCCATTCTCCGACCCGGCGGGGGGTCGGAGAATGACGCCCCTGGTGTTGAAATGAACTGAAAAATGAAAATCGCTTATTGTCACACGTAGGCTTCAAATGAAGTTACTGTGAAAAGCCCCTAGTCGCCACATTCCGGCGCCTGTTCGGGGAGGCTGGTACGGGAATTGAACCGTGCTGCTGGCCTGCCTTGGTCTGCTTTAAAAGCCAGCTATTTAGCCCAGTGAGCTAAACCAGCCCCGTTGTGGTTGGTCTCTCATGCCTTTTGAAGGAATCTTTGTACTTTGGTCTCATTCGGATTGTGCTCATCGTGACATTTTTGCCCTCCTTCCAGTCGATTGTGCAGCCTGTGTAGCCGATGATTTGTGGTTCAGCAAAGAATGATTTAAGCAGCCGTGCGTCCAACTGATATTACTTTAGTGATCACCTCATTTGTGAAATACTCATTCGGCCAGAATGTGAACTCCAGAGTGAAGCTCAACGGCTTTCCATCCTCTGTCTACATGTCACAGATGCTGTAATATGGGTTCATCATCTCGTAACGTGCCACTGAGCCTGTGCACGTTTCTGAAGACTGTTAAGCAGAATTGTGGAATGCTCACTGGTAGTTCCGTCTCCTTGTCTGATTTGTCGTTCTCCACTAGGATTTCTTCTGAATCCCCACACACCGTAACGTCTTGCAGGGATCCACAGTGCTCAGGTGACCAGCCAACTTCACGGACACGCAGTCGCTTGACTAGATTCAGGGATTCACATGATTTTCTACCTAGTACTGCGTCCACATCCATGTCTACAATGTGATAGAGTAATGTGTGCTTCCTGTCTGCCACTGAGAGGACTAGTTCACAAACATTGAAAGTTTCCATAGTTCTTGTTCCGAAGTCTGTCATTAGCCCTACAGCCGATCAGCAAAGTTCCGCTGCACGTTTAGCTTTTGCAAAGCCGATCGGCTCGAGGTTGGCTGTCGCTTTAGGGTCAAAGTCACAACGAATGAAAGAATTGTTCAGTATCACCATTGATTTTAATACAGACGTTAAGGTTTTCGGAGCATTCTTATTATCTTCAGTCTCACTTAAGATTTTGTTTTCATCTTTGTTGTTCGGACTTGTCTGGTTCCTCGCCACAATGAGATCGATGAAAACTGTTCTTCCGTGTTTATCTCATTAACTGCATGCACCGCTCATGCATGATCCATGGTAGAATGCGCAAAACATTGTTTTGCAAAATGCCCAACATGGCCGCACCTGGAATAAACTCTTCCAAAGGCCGGACATTGCCATGGGGCATGTCTAGTGCCATACTTTTGGCACAAGATGGCGGCAGCGGCTCCTTTTCGGTCGCCTAAAATGGCCGCCCGCACTGAAACCACGTTTCTTCATGACATGCGTCATAGCACTAATGGCGCTGGCTTCGTCTTCCGAGTTGGCGGCAAAATGTTTTGAGCAGAGTGTGCCTATTCTCTGTGCAGCTATCTTGCTTGCCTGGCAAATCTTCGCCACCTTTTCCAGCACCAAATCTTCCTCCCGCAATAATATCGCCAAAAGCATATCGTGAGCTACACCAAAGGCAATTTGGCCGTGGATTAACGAAGATTTCAGATCGCTGAAGTTGCATGACTGGGCCTTCAGCCTCGTGTCCATGACAAAACTGTCAAATGATTCACCAGATCTCTGGGTACGCCTGCAGAACGTGTCGCTCTCAAACGTTTCATTCTTCTGAGGGGAACAATGTTTATCAAAGTGCTTCATCCCTTCATCAAATTTATTGTGATCCTCCTCATCATCAAACACAAACGAGTTATACAGTTCGAGTGCTTGTGGAGCTGCCACTGCTGACAGCAATGCGATTCGCCTTTCATCAGGCTGGGCCTGTAGGCCCAGGGCTGAAACATAAAGTTTGAACTGCTGTTTGAACAGCTGCCAGTTCTCATCTACGTTACTGGACATCTGAATCTGGTGGGGGGACCTCAGTCCTTCCATCTCTAGCTTCAGCATCTTCTAGCGCATTGGGTCACCTCAGGCTGCAGTTCACCAGATCTGTCTTCAAGCCGAATACCGACTGTTGTCACTGCCGAAGCTATCTTTAAATCCTCAGCATTCGTGGGACCATGTTGCGTTTGGTCCTTTGTATTTCATGAAGGAGTCCACCAAACATTTTGACTTGTCCAAACTAGAATCTTTTATTGAGTCTCGTGTGGTAAGGTAGCAATCTGTTACAGAGCACAATGTCATGGAGTCTACTTATTACTCCTCTGGAACTTACACCGAGCACTGACCATTCACTTGCATGTCTTATTACCCTCTCAATCTTCTTCTGAAGATGGCCGGATGTGTCTCCCCTTCTATGGGAGTCACTGGTCATGTGACCTTGGTTTGGAGACCGCATGGTGCGTCAGCACTGCCACCTACTGGTTGGAGGTTGCGCACCATCCATCTATGATATAGCCCTTAGGCATATCATCTGGTACAATGCGCAATCCTCCATTTGAGGGGATTCCTCATTCTATAGATCCTACTTTATTATTAACTGCTGGAGGATGCAACAGACTGGTACCTGTTGTGAAAAAAAGTTGAAGGTTGTTGCCAACTCCAAATCCTGATTGCATCATGTGGTAGTCTGTGTTAGAAGGATTACGGCACCTGGTAATCCTGGAATACCATTGGTGGAGAATGTACTTGTTTCCATTGGTTAAGCCTGTATGTTAGCTCCGCCCTGCAAGGTGGGGTATAAGTGCCCATGCCACCCCAGCAGCTTTCTTCTGTACCTGTGCTGCTGGGGGAAACATCTAGCGTATTAAAGCCTTCAGTTGTCTCCAACCTCGCTTCTGGAGTTCTTGATCGTGCATCAATTTAATACGCTCGTTTTTAAAGAATGGAGCTCCGAATCAAGACGGAGTGTCTGCAACTTAGGCCCCATGCGGCAAACTCAGCAGCAACCTTTAAGCACTGGCTGGCGTGCTTCAACGGATATCTCGGGACGGCCGAAGACACACCCGCGGGAGAACAGAAACTACAAATTCTGCACTCTAGGGTGAGCCCAGAAATCTACACCCTCATCAAGGACGCGGACGATTTCAATGCCGCAATGGAGCTGCTGAAAGGACATTATATTTGCCCTGTAAACCACGTCTACGCCCGACATTTACTAGCGACGAGGCGACAAATCCCTGGGGAATCACTGGAAGAATTCTACCGTGCGCTCCTGGTGTTGGGGAGAAACTGCAGCTGCCCGCAAGTTTCAGCAAATTACCACACACAACTTTTGATTCGGGAATCTTTCATTGCAGGTATGCTGTCCTCCCAGATCCACCAGCGGTTGCTGGAGAAAGAGACACTAAGCCTCAAGGAGGCACGGGCCCTTGCCGGCTCCCTGGATGTGGCCTCCCGAAATTCCTGCGCTTATGTCCCCGACCGCGCGGTAGCCCCCTGGGCAGCGTGGAACCCCCCCCCGCGGCCGACCCCGAGGCATCTCCCATCCCCCCACAAGCTTGTGCTGCGAGACGGCCTGGCAACCCCGGGGGGCCTCGCTGCTATTTTTGCGGGCAAGCCAAGCACCCCTGACAGCGTTGTCCGGCCTGTTCATCCATCTGCAAGAGATGCGGCAAAAAGGGCCACTTTGTGGCGGTATGCCAGGCCCGGGCAGTCGCTGCGGTCTCCGGAGGCGAATATGGACCGCAATCACAACCCTCTCCATGGACCCCGTGCGGCCAGCGGGCGCCGCCATCTTCCTCCTCCAGGGCCACGTGTGGCCTCCGGGTGCCGCCATCTTGTCCCACAGACGCCACGTGCGATGGATGGGCGCCGCCATTTTGTGCACCCCCAGCCATGTGCGACCAGTGGGCGACGCTATCTTGGATGGACTCCCAGAACCCCAGTTCGGCTGACCACACACCGCCCGAAGAGAACATCCAACTGCTGCCACGATTAGCCACGGTGACTCTGGACCAGTCTCAGCCCCGAACACTCTCGACTGCTATGACGACGGTGCTTATCAATGGGCATGAAACGTCCCGCCTAATTGACTCTGGGAGCACGGAGAGCTTCATACACCCCGACACGGTAAGGCGCTGTTCTCTCCCCGTCCACCCCGTTAATCAAAAAATCTCCCTGGCCTCCGGATCTCACTCAGTAGAGATCAAGGGATTTTGTGTGGCTAACCTCACGGTCCAGGGAAGGGAGTTCAAAAACTACCGACTCTACGTCCTTCCCCACCTCTGCACGGCTACACTCTTAGGGTTGGACTTTCAGTGCAACCTCCAAAGTCTAACTTTCAAATTCGGCCGCCCTATAACCCCCCCTCACCGTCTGCAGCCTCGTGACCCTCAAGGTCGATTCGCCTTCCCTGTTTACAAACCTCAGCCCGGATTTCAAACCAGTCGCCACCAGGAGCAGATGGTACAGTGCCCAGGACCGGATCTTTATTAGGTCAGAGGTCCAACGGTTACTGAGGGAAGGTGTAATTGAGGCTAGCAACAGCCACTGGAGAGCTCAGGTAGTGGTTGTAAAGACCGGGGAGAAGCATAGGATGGTCATAGACTACAGTCAGACCATCAACAGGTTTACGCAGCTTGGCGCGTACCCTCTCCCCCACATATCCAACCTGGTAAACAGGATCGCGCAATACACGGTTTTTTTCCTTTGTGGATCTTAAGTCCGCCTACCACCAGCTCCCCATCTGCACTAGTGACCGCAAATACACTGCTTTCGAAGCAGATGGGCGGCTCTACCACTTCTTAAGCGTTCCTTTCGGTGTCACTAATTGGGTCTCGGTCTTCCAACGAGAGATGGACCGAATGGTTGACCGGTACGGTTTACGGGCCACATTCCCCTACCTCGATAATGTCACCATCTGCGGCCATGACCAGCCGGACCACGACACCAACCTCCGGAAATTCCTCCAGACCACAAAAATCCTTAATCTCACGTATAACAAGGATAAATGCGTGTTCAGCATCAACCACCTAGCCATCCTCGGTTACGTAGTGCGAAATGGAGTTATAGGCCCCGACCCTGAATGCATGCGCCCTGTTATGGAGTTCCCCCTCCCTCACTGCTCCAAGGCCCTGAAGCGCTGCCTAGGTTTTTTCTCCTAATATGCCCAGTGGGTCCCCAACTATGCGGACAAGGTCCGTCCCCTGATCCAATCCAGTTTTTCCCCTGTCGATAGAGGCCCTCCGGGCCTTCAGCCGCATCAAAGCAGACAGTGCAAAGGTCACGATGCATGCCATCGAGTCCCTCCCCTTCCAGGTCGAGAGCGACGCGTTCGACGTAGCTCTGGCGGCCACCCTCAACCAAGCGGCAGACCCATGGCCTTCCTCTCACGCACCCTCCACGCTTCCGAAATCCGCCATTCCTCAGTCGAAAAGGAGGCCCAGGCCATAGTAGAAGCTGGGCGACATTGGAGGCATTACTTGGCCGGCAGGAGATTCACTCTCCTCACTGACCAACGGTCGGTTGCTTTCATGTTCGATAATGCACAGCAGGGTAAGATTAAAAAAACGACAAGATCTTACAATGGAGGATCGAACTGTCGACCTACAACTATGAGATCTTGTACCGTCCCGGGAAGCTAAACGAGCCTCCTGATGCCCTATCCCGCAGCACATGTGCCAACGCACAAGTGGACCGCCTCCGAGCCCTCCACGAGGACCTCTGCCACCCGGGGGTCACTCGATTTTTCCATTTCATCAAGACCCGCAACCTGCCCTACTCCATCGAGGAGGTCAGGACAGCCACCAGGAATTGCCAAATCTGCGCGGAGTGCAAGCCGCACTTCTACAGGCCAGAGAAAGCGCACCTGATTAAGGCTTCCCGTCCCTTTGAACACCTCAGTATGGATTTCAAAGGACCCCTCCCCTCCACCGACCCCAACACGTACTTCCTGAACGTGACTGGCAAGTACTCCCGCTTCCCATTCGCCATCCCCTGCCCCGACATGACCGCAACCACCGTCATAAAAGCCCTCTATAGTATCTTTACGCTGTCCGGTTCCCCGTCTACATACAGTGATAGGGGGTCCTCCTTTATGAGCGACAAACTGCGTCAATTCTTACTCAGCAAGGGCATTGCCTCGAGCAAGACGACCAGTTACAACCCACGGGGAAACGGACAGGTAGAGAAGGAAAACGGAACGGTCTGGAAGACCGTCCTACTGGCCCAGCGGTCCAGGAAACTCCCAGTCTCCCACTGGCAGGAAGTCCTCCCGGATGCTCTTCACTCCATCCAGTCACTGCTCTGTACCACGACCAACCAAACACCTCACGAACGTCTCCTTGTCTTCCCCAGGAAGTCCTCCTCTGGGACCTCACTCCCGACCTAGCTGGCAGCTCCCGGACCCATCCTGCTCCGAAAACGCGTGCGGGCGCACAAATCGGACCCATTGGTCGAGAGGGTCCATCTCCTCCACGCTAACCCTCAGTACGCCTACATGGCGTACCCCGACGGCCGACAGGATACGGTCTCCCTATGAGACCTGGCGCTGCTGGATCCCCACACACACCCCCACCACCAGTCCCACCCGCCCTCCCACCGGCGCACCCCACAGCCGCCCACTTCCCAGGTCAGTCGGTCCTTCCACCGGCCCCGTCTAGGGGTGATGACGCGGCCATAGAAGCCGAAACCACGCTCCCGGAGTCACAGACGCCCGAACCTCCACCGGCATCACCACCAAAGCTACGACGATCGCAGAGGACGACCAGGGCCCCCGGCTAATTGCTTCATTTTGAAATGTAAACTGTTGTAAATAGTTAAGATGTAATAAGGCAAAACGCTGTACGGAGGTATTACGGTACCTTCATAACTGCCACTTCTACCACTTTACCACGTTGTAATACGAAACCACCACCCTCGCCAGACTTTTTTTAACAGGGGGTGAATGTGGTAGTCTGTGTTAGAAGGAGTACGGTACCTGGTAATGCCGGAGATACCATTGGTGGCGAATGTACTTGTTCCCATTGGTTAAGCCTGTATGTTAGCTCCGCCCTGCAAGGCGGGGTATAAGAGCCCGTGCCGCCCCAGCAGCTTTCTTCTGTACCTGCGCTGCTGGGGGAAACATCTAGCGTATTAAAGCCTTCAATTGTCTCCAACCACGCTTCTGGAGTTATTGATCATGCATCACATCAGCAGAACTTCCCAACCACAGGATGATGCTGACATATTGAACAGCGAGTGGATTGAAGAATGAGGTGATGTTTAAGTGCTTTAAACACCTTCAAGTCCCCTTATTAAGGGATAGCCACAGATTAAGACTCTACTTTAGTGAGCAGACCAATTGTGGTAGCTTTATTCCAGCCGGCCTTTCTCGATTGTCCGATTCATTCTGAAAGAATGGAGTTCTGGTGCAGCGTAAGATTGAGAAAGTGATTTCACAGGTTGACGCTCCAACCCGTGACACTACAGAGTTGTAGGACAAGGACAGAAATACATTTTGTTCCACACTGTGATTTCCTGCTGTCAGCTACGTAAATACTGTGGCTACAAGAGCAGTTTAGTGGCTGTGAATTCTGCAGTGAGCGTCTTGCCTCCTGACTCCCGAAAGCCTGCCTGCCACCTCCGAGGCGGGTGTGTTTCGGAATACCCTCCACTTGCCTGGCAGAGTGTGGCTTCTACAGCACTCAAAAATCTCAACACCATTTTCAGGAAAAGTTGCTGTGGTTTTGTCCTTGAGCTGTTCATTGCAGTTCATAAAGCCTCTTTTTTAAGTAGACACATTTGCTGTTTAAATTGACTCCGTTTTTTGAGTAAACAGTCCTTGTTTGCTGTAAAACAGACTCCTTTCTGAGTCAGACTGTAAGTTCTCCCCCACCTCCAGTCCATTGACTAACACCATGACACTTACTAGCTGACACAGTGGATTGGATTGGGTTGGATTTGTTTATTGTCACGTGTACCGAGGTACAGTGAAAAGTATTTTTCTGCGAGCAGCTCAACAGATCATTAAATACATGAGAAGAAAAGAGAATAAAAGAAAATACATAATAGGGTAACACAACATATACAATGTAACTGCATAAGCACTGGCATCGGATGAAGCATACAGGGTGTAGTGTTAATGAGGTCAGTCCATAAGAGGGTCATTTAGGAGTCTGGTGACAGTGGGGACGAAGCTGTTTTTGAGTCTGTTTGTGCGTGTTCTCAGACTTCTGTATCTCCTGCCCGATGGAAGAAGTTGGAAGAGTGAGTAAGCCGGGTGGGAGGGATCTTTGATTATGCTGCCCGCTTTCCCCAGGCAGCGGGAGGTGTAGATGGAGTCGATGGATGGGAGGCAGGTTCGTGTGATGGACTGGGCGGTGTTCACGACTCTCTGAAGTTTCTTGCGGTCCTGGGTCGAGCAGTTGCCATACCAGGCTGTGATGCAGCCTGATAGGATGCTTTCTATGGTGCATCTGTAAAAGTTGGTAAGGGTTAATGTGGACATGCCGAATTTCCTTAGTTTCCTGAGGAAGTATAGGCGCTGTTGTGCTTTCTTGGTGCTAGCGTCGACGTGGGTGGACCAGGACAGATTTTTGGAGATGTGCACCCCTAGGAATTTGAAATTGCTAACCATCTCCACCTCGGCCCCGTTGATGCTGACAGGGGTGTGTACAGTACTTTGCTTCCTGAAGTCAATTACCAGCTTTTTAGTTTTGCTGGCATTGAAGGAGAGATTATTGTCGCTACACCACTCCACTAGGTTCTCTATCTCCCTCCTGTATTCGGACTCGTCGTTATTCGAGATCCGGCCCACTATGGTCGTATCGTCAGCAAACCTGTAGATGGAGTTGGAGCCAAGTTTTGCCACGCAGTCGTGTGTGTACAGGGAGTAGAGTAGGGGGCTAAGTACGCAGCCTTGCGGGGCCCCGGTGTTGAGGACTATTGTGGAGGAGGTGTTGTTGTTCATTCTTACTGATTGTGGTCTGTTGGTCAGAAAATCGAGGATCCAGTTGCAGATTGGGGAGCCAAGCCCTGGGTTTTGGAGCTTTGATATGAGCTTGGCTGAGATTATGGTGTTGAAGGCGGAGCTGTAGTCAATAAATGGGTGGTGCCAATAGATCATCTGGAGGGAATGTTGAAGGCTACACACTGGAGGTGTGAGAATAGCTATTCTAGTGTTTTATGTGATGACTTTGGAAGATCAGATTGTATTTAAGAGAAACTTTCTCTCCAGAGATTAAATAGATGAAATGGGATCCACGACACAGCATTGCACATGACCTGTATAGGAGCTGCCGTGTAGGACCAAATGGCCTTTTCTCACTTCATCCTTTCTTGAAGCATGGCGGAAAACATTTGATTGAAAAATACTGACTGGTGAAACTTTGAGCTACTTATTCGAAGGGCCTATTTCAGAACTCCCCCTCCCGAATGGATGAGACAGCTTTCCCTCAAAAACTTAGTGCCTTGCATTGAGTGGGAAGGAGTCAAGGGTTAACAAAGCAAAGTTGAATCATGGATTATACCTGGGGCACCAAGATTTATCTGGTTCTTTGTGGTTCAGAGCTGGCAGAATATCAATGCTTGCTGCAGGCAAGCTTTCGTAGAGATCCCAAATTCAGGCTCACAGGAAGTGAAGGGGTATCACGACACAGCAACAGCTAATCACATCTTTTGCTCGGTTTTGATTACTGGGGGAATGGAGAAGACCTGTTCTTACCTCCATGAGTTAGAAAATTGGGAATTTAAAAGAAATGTTTCCAACAGATTGGCAAATGTTTTAAACATCCCACTTTATTGACGTAGGTTTCCCTCTACCAACACCATCAAGATGAATAACAGATGAACCGATTAGTTGTCTGATTGTTGTGGATCTTGTTTTGTAAATAACGGCTGCCTCACTGAACTGACTGAATATAAACAAACTCATTTAACATGGCGTGCTTTTGGGTGCTTCTGAGGAAGTTGATTATAAATACAAAGTGGTTGTTTTTCACCGGAACAGACACGATGGGACAAAGTGCCTTTTCTGTGCTGTGGGCTTCTGTGAGTCTATGACAAGCTTTCCAGTGTGCAATCGTCACCTGTGGTCCTTCCTAAACCAGAGTTTCTCCAGAGTGTCTATTGACACTGCTGTGTCAGCCATTTGCTTCCAGGGTATTCTGCTCTGTAGATTTCTTTCTTATCGAGTCATGTTTCCTGACAAATAGTGTTTGATGGCACCTTAATGTATACCTGCTTTGTGTTATTGCACTGCAGCCTTTAATAATAATCTTTATTGTCACAAGAAGGCTTACATTAACAGCGCAATGAAGTTACTGTGAAAAGCCCCTAGTCGCCATACTCCGGCGCCTGTTCGGGTACACTGAGGGAGAATTCAGAATGTCCAATTCACCTAACAAGCACGTCTTTCAGGACTTGTGGGAGGAAACCGGAGCACCCATGAACGAGGTGACAAGATGATGCCTGGCACACAGTCCCACTACTGTATGAAGCTCTGATTAGACCCCATTTGGGAATACCACCTTAGATCTGGGCATTAACCTGCAGGAAGGCTCACCTGACCTTGGAGTGAGTGTAGTGCAAACTCACCAGAATGATACCAGGGCTAAAGGAGTTAAGTAATAAGCTTGTATTGCCTTGAAGACAGAAGATTAATGGATAATCTAATTGAGGAAGATGGAAGGGTTGATAGGATAGATAGAATGGAACTATTTCCTCTGGTCAAAGAGTCCAAGTCAAAGGGGTGGGATGGGGTGTGTCCATAACCTTGAACACAGTAAGAAGTCTTACAACACCAGGTTAAAGTCCAACAGGTTTGCTTCGATGTCAGAAGCTTATAGCCAAGTTCCGCACACATGAGTGTGACCTCAACCGGGACCTGGGATTCATGTCGCATTACATTCATCCCCCACCATCTGGCCTGCAAAATCCTACCAACTGTCCTGGCTTGACACAATTCACAACTCTTTAACCTGGGGTTACCCCATCTCTGGATCTGTAAAGATTTAATCACCTGCTAATGCTCGCATTCCAAGCATTGTCTGGCATCTTTGAATCTGTTTATATATATGTTTCTGGAACATACCTCTTCATTCACCTGAGGAAGGAGCAGCACTCCGAAAGCTAGTGACATCGAAACAAACCTGTTGGACTTTAACCTGGTGCTGTAAGACTTCTTACTGTGCTCACCCCAGTCCAACGCCGGCATCTCCACATCATAACCTTGAAGTTAGAGTTACAGAAGGTAGTGGAAATTTCGGACCTTCTTTCCCCCAAAAGTGCTGCTGAGGTGAGGGGTCAATTAAAAATGCCAAGACAAGCATTGATCATTTTTTCTTAGGTAAGGGTATTAAAGGTTATGGAGCCAACCCGGGTAAATGAGTTTGCCTAATTGAATGGGGTAACTGGTTCAAGGGGCTGTCTGGCTTCCTCCTATTCCTATAAACAATGTTCCTCTGCAGAGTGACCATACATCTCATTTTTAAAAGAGCATGTTTAAGCCCTATCACAAGTGTCCTGACCTTTTCTTAAATTCTCTTATATTTTCACCTCCTGATGTCTATTGTATTTCATAACACGCAATTGCGCCAAATGCCTACTGTTCCTGAAACAAAACTAAGAATAAACATAGGACAGTGTCATGTTGCTATATTATTATAAAATGATTTAGGAACTATCGTGTAATGTGCGTTTATACATGTATATCCACAATGCCACATCACTCACAATAGTCAGTGTGCCAAATCAATTCTGTATTATTGTGCCACATGGAGATAGACTCGGCCCGAGGCATATTTTCTCTCTCAGGACAAGTGCCTAATGCTGCTGAAGAAAGTCTTCAATGAGCCTTGTCCGTAATTGTGATTTTCTTTTGTTATTAAGCAAACAGCCCTCTTTTGGAAGACAGTAGAGGCAATCGAGAAATTTGTTGGTGAAAGGTGTTGCGTCACATATTCATACCCTTCAAGAGAACTTAGTGGAGGTGCTCGGCCTGTGTTTAGCACAGGGCTAAATCGCTGGCTTTGAAAGCAGACCAAGGCAGGCCAGCAGCACGGTTCAATTCCCGTAACAGCCTCCCCGAACAGGCGTCGGAATGTGGCGACTAGGGGCTTTTCACAGAAGCCTACTTGTGACAATAAGCAATTTTCATTTTCATTCGGGAGAAGGTGTGTCAAATCAGACACAAGGACCCTGTTGGCTTGAGACTGGGGAAATTAAGGAACAGGAATTTTGCAGAATATTTGCTCAACTGCTCTGATTTAATTGGAGCACTGGAAACCTGCCTTTGAGTGCACAGAAAATTTTGCGTGGGCACTTTCGAGAAGCCTGACAGTGTGGGAGAATACATGGCGGTGTGGGAGAACACTTACCACTCAAGAATTCCCACCCTAAATTTGATAGATGAGGGTTGTCTTTTTGATGATTGGGCAAATGCAAAACCAATAAGCTCCTGTCGCATGTCTGACTGGAACACTCAGAAAGGACACCTTGCTGATCGGCGGAGGAGTGTTTTTCAAGTGATGCCCAATAAGGCAGTAGAATACTCAGATCTGGTTAAGACAGGCAAGTCTATTTTGTGTCTGCCAGGCACCGCAGTCCCAATGGAATACGTCTTTTCAGCCACATGCAGTTTGGTCACATTAAAAAAAAATCACATTCCAGTGATTCTACTATTCTGTTTGTGCGAGTGAATTTTGACCAGTATTACATTCTTTGGAAACTGCCAAAAGGCAAGTGGACCATTCAAAAAATGGCTTCAAGTGAGAAACACATTCTTCAAGAAACATTGCACAGTGGAGGACAACATGATGAGGGCAGGGCAGGCACTCGTAAAGAGCAGCAACCACGTAATTGTAAGTATTTCCTTACATTTTCGTTTATTCATTATCAATGATATTTTGTTTCTTTTTAACAGGCACTTAATCTTGAGATATAAAGGTCTGGCATAGAAAGAATTAACGTGGAACTGGGTACCTTACCATTCACACTGAACACATGACCCGAATCCAGAGAGCAGTCTTGGACTGGACAGAGACGTGTATAGAGGCAAGCATGGAGACAGCTCCCAGCTCAGACAAAAGATCAGCCATGATCTCATTGAATGGTGGAGCAGGCTCGAGGGGCCAGGTGGCCTTCTCCTGCTCCTAGTTCTTATGTTCTTTATGTATACTGCATATATCCGTATATAGTTCACAGTACTAAATAAACACTTCCTGTTTTGTGACTCAGAACCTCTTTGTGAAACCTACTCAACAGCACACAAACTCTTCCAACAAATCTATGTTTGAACATTTGCACAGCGTTGTCCTGGTTGATTGTCATTGAGCTCACGTGAAAACGAGTAATTTCAGCAGGGGTCCTAAATTCCGCACAGGGAAATATTATCACCGTATTCCTGAGCTGTTTCTCTATTGCCAATACCCCGCTGAAATCCTCTCCATCGTGTAAATTTGGGACCTGAAGTTCTAGCCTATTGCAGAATCATGCCATTTTGCAGTGCATCTGCAGTATCAAGGTTTTGTAAGAGATGTAATCAATTCCTGCTGCAATTCCTGTAAAAAATGCCATTTCACATAATTTACACCATATTTTCCAGGCCTGTTCTGATGGTGGATTAATTATAAAGTGGTAGATCGCCAGCAGTGAGTTACAAAGCAGCTCAGTTAAGCAGATAGGATGGAAGTTCTAAAGCTGGAGCAATGAAATGCCAACATTCTGAAAGAATAATGAATGTCATGCTTTCCTCTTTTCTATGAGCCATTTATTCCTCTCCCTAATGATAACAGATATAAATATTTGGGTATCTTCTCTGTTGGTGCATTCCCCAGTTTATAACGGAAGTTTACAGATTAAGGGGGTGATTCTCCGAGCCCCACGCCGGGCTGGAGAATCGTGTCAACCGGGCCATGACGCCCCGACGCCGGCGCGCGATTCTCCGAGGTGTGGTGAATCGGCACCATTTGCGCCGGCTCGTTTGACGCGCCGCGGGCCGCCGGAATCAGCGGGGTTGCCGATTCTCCGGCCCGGATGGGCCGAGCGGCCGCGCGGATACGACAGAGTCCCGCCGGCGCCGTTCACCCCTGGTCGCTGCCGGCGGGAACTCTGCGCGAAGGGTCGGGGGTCGGCCTGTGGGGCGGGGATAAGCGATCCTTCACCGTCGGGGGCCTCCGATGGGGTCTGGCCTGCGATTGGGGCCCACCGATCGGCGGGCCAGCCTCTACCCCCCCCCGGGCCTACTTTCCTGTGTGGCCGGCCCCTGAACGCCAACGCCATGTTGAGTCGGGGCCGTCACCCTGAAGAAGTCCCCCGCGCATGCGCGGGTTAGCGCGGTGCCCATTTGGCGCCGGCATGAACCGCTCCAGCGCCGTTCGGTGATGGCCAGAATCGGTCGTCCCTGTGCCCATTTCGCGCCATCGTGAAACGCGACGGCGTTCACGACAGCGCAAACACTTGGGCTCCATTTTGGAGAATCGCCCCACAATTGCCTGGTCTGTGCAGAGATCGTCCAGAGCAGTGGTGAAACATATATCAGCTCCAGCTAGCAACAGAGATGAGAAAATTCATCACCGCCTCCAGTGTGCCAGCTCAGCCTTCGGCCTACTGAGGGTAAGAGTATTTGATAACCAGGATCTCAAACCCAAGACTAAGGTGAAGGTTTAATGGGAAGCAGATTTCCTTGTTCCTACATGTATCTGAGACTTGGACAAGCACCTGAAAGCACTGGAGAAATACCCCTGGAAATGCCTTTGTAAGATCCCCCAAATCTGGTGGCAAGAAAGGGAGGGTGCAGCAGCTATGTCCTCTCCCAAGCCAACCTGTCGAACATGGTGGCGCGAATCACTCAAAGCCAGCTCACATGGACGGGCGGGACATTTTATTCATATGCCTGACCCCAAAGCAATTACTCTACCGGGAACTCGGTCACAGCAGGCGATGTAGTGATCTCTGTATCTGTATATACATAAGGGGTTAATGTATAGTCATTACAGTTAAATGATCACTAGAGGGCAACACGAATAAGGGGTATAAAAACTGACTCAATCTGCTTTCCCAGCTCTCTTCAGGTGTGTTGTGACTAGAGAACAGGGGCAAAATTCTCCCGAAACGGCGCGATGTCCGCCGACTGGCGCCCAAAACGGCGCCAATCAGACGGGCATCGCGCCGCCCCAAAGGTGCGGAATGCTCCGCATCTTTGGGGGCCGAGCCCCAAAATTGAGGGGCTAGGCCGGCGCCGGAGGGATTTCCGCCCCGCCAGCTGGCGGAAACGGCCTTTGTTGCCCCGCCAGCTGGCGCGGAAATGACATCTCCGGGCGGTGCATGCGCGGGAGCGTCAGCGGCCGCTGACAGTTTCCCACGCATGTGCAGTGGAGGGAGTCTCTTCCGCCTCTGCCATGGTGGAGACCGTGGCGGAGGCGGAAGGGAAAGAGTGCCCCCACGGCACAGGCCCGCCCGCGGATCGGTGGGTCCCGATCGCGGGCCAGGCCACCGTGGGGGCACCCCCCGGGGCCAGATCGCCCCGCACCCCCCCCAGGACCCCGGAGCCCACCTACGCCGCCTTGTCCCGCCGTTCAAAAGGTGGTTTAATCCACGCCGGCGGGACAGGCAATTTATCGGCGGGTCTTCGGCCCATCCGGGCCGGAGAATCCAGCGGGGGGGGGGGGGCCCGCCAACCGGCGCGGCCCGATTCCTGCCCCCGCCGAATATCCGGTGCCGGAGACTTCGGCAACCGGCGGGGGCGGGATTCACGCCCGCCCCCGGCGATTCCCCGACCCGGCGGGGGGTCGGAGAATGACGCGCCAGAAGTGTAGGGCGTCATTCTCCGCCGGCGGGAGTCTCCGTTTTGCCGGCGCCCGGGGGTTTCCCGACGGCGTGGGGCTGCCCCACAATGGGAAACCCCATTGACCGGCCGGTGTTACGGAGACTCCCGCCGGCCGGTCGGGGCAGATATGCAAGTATAATATTCATAGTTTAATCTAATTCTATCTTGTTTAATTTAACTGCTAGTAAAAGTATTAAAGAATCAAACTCACAAGTTAATTGATTAGTTACTCAATAAATTATTTGTTATCGCTGGACGACTTTGAGTATTCATCATCATCAAAGTTAAGAACTTCTCGGCATAAACAAATGAGTAACATATATTACTTCAAGTAATATAACATGCTACCAGGTGTAGTAATGTAATATAACAGGCGACTCCCAGGAGGACAGCGGAAACACTTTAGGAATGTCCTCGAAGCATTCCTGAAGAGATCAGGGATGTCCCTGGCTTGTGGCCACTTCCAGTGTAAAAGGTTCATTTGGGAAGGCACCGAGCACATCGAGAGACTTCATCGGGAACATGGAGAGACAAAGTGCAGGTGTAGGAGAGAGTACGCAGACTTCCAGGTAACCCATCTTTTCACACAGCGCCTGTCCTGCAGGTAGCACATTGGACTCCACCAGCCATTTCAAAACACATTGAAGTGGCGCAGAAACTAGTACATTCTTGATCCCGAGGGAAATCCTGAGAAGAAGGAACCTACATTCAACGGTGTATTCTTTGATGGCTTGCTTCATCCTTATCAATGAGATGTAACATCATTTCTCATGGATATCTTGGGGAATATAAATCTATTACCTCCCATTATTCTTCAGTAGCTTCCCAATGTTAGACTTTGCCTAGAGGTACTCGGGCACCGTTAAGCCAACATTTGGTTCTGGTTCTTTCCATGGCAACCTGCCATTTTAGTGGAGCAAAGTCATCTGGGAAATTATCTTGTAAAGCAAATTATAAGGTGTAAGACTGAATTCAGGGAGTGAGCTAGATGGCTGGCGTGTGGTGCAGAATAATGTCAACAGCAGGCATCAATCCCTTTACAAGTTGAGGTGGTTTTTGGGGACTGTCTGCTCGCCCCATCCCATCATGTTATTATGGCTCTTGAGTCATGATTAGCAACCCTGGGGGAAAGATTATGTTAAAAGGAGAGAGAGCAAGAGGGAGAGAGAGAAGATTCCATTTTGCATATTTATAGCAAACGATAAACAGGTTTTATTACTGCAATTTATAATGTTATAGTCCAAGTCCAAATATAAGAGAGAAGTCAACCCCCCACCCCCCCCCCCCGCCACTCCCTCCATCCCCCACCCCCCACCCCAGGACAGCACTTTGGGTTTCGATTGGGAAATTAGTGGCTAGACGACTCGCTCACCATTCAACAAAGGGCAGACTGTTGATGATGGAAGGCCAGTAAGGGAGCTTCCTGCACGACAGGGACTGCAGCCTGACATTGTAGGTAAAGAGAAAGAGCGGGTGCCTTCATCTTCAGGCACCCTTGTCAGCAACGTCAAAACAAGCAAATAAAGATTAAAATGGCCACCGTTGCGGGGGAAAAGCCCTTCATCGACAGCATTGCCTGCGGCTGCGGTTGTGGCAAGCCACATGGCAGTCGGTGAGGTGAGATGGGGAGGAGGCAAGGTCACCTCCAGGCAGCTGCCACGCTCTCAATGCCATAGGAGGCCCAATTCCAGTCAGGCAATAATCGGTATTAAATCTAGCTCAGTTGACTGCCAGCGGAAAGCCCTTCCATCCCTGATCTGGCCTCTGGGGAAATGGCTCATGGGGCGCGAGAGTGCTGGTAAACCAAAATTAGCTGCCTATCTGGTTCCATTCGTGCCCAATCGGCCTACAGAAATCCTGTCCCAACTCAGTCGAGAAGTATGTTGTGACACACTGACTATAGATGTCACTGAGTTCTGGGGCGAAATTCTCCGTTATCGGCGGAAAGTCCGCCGATCGGCGCAAAAAACGGCGCAAATCCCACTTGCGTCACGTCATAAAAATGGGACGATAGTCTCCGGCCCGAAATGGGCTAGCAGCGACGTAACGGGATCCGCGCTTGCGCAGTGGTTCACGCCGTGCAGCGTCATACGCGCTGCACGGCGTGACGGCTCATAAGGCCGCGCAGCTCCCCCCCACCCGACCAGAACACCCGACCGCAACACCCGACTGGATGGCTGGCCGTCGCTCAGCCCCGAGGTTCGAGTCACGCGATGTGGAGGCGCTCCTGGACGCGGTGGAGCAGAGGAGGGACGCCCTGTATCCCGGGCACGGCCGCAGAGTTGCCCCACGCCACAGCCGGCGTCTGTGGAGGGAAGTGGCAGAGGCCGTCACCGCTGTGGCCCTGACACCACGGACAGGCACCCAGTGCCACAAGAAGGTGAACGACCTCGTCAGAGCAGGCAGGGTGAGCCTCCCCCATATCCCCCCTCCCCCATATCCCCCTCCCCATATCCCCCCTCCCCCATATCCCCCCTCCCCCATATCCCCCCCTCCCCCACTACCCAGGACACCACTATCCAGGACACCCCTACCCGGGACAGCACTACCCGGGACACCCCTACCCGGGACAGCACTACCCAGGACACCCCTACCCGGGAAGACAAAATACCGGACAGTGACTCAGAGTGGATGGGTGGAGACGAACCCCCACCCCAAAGTGCCATGGAGTCAGAGTGGGACGAAGAGCACGACACAACGCCACTGCTGTCACCAACACCCTCCACCATCGCAGAAACACTCACCACGGTTGGGCACTTTAGTGATGAGGCGTCTGGTACACTCACTGGTGCCCACAACACAGCCGTCCCGGTACAGCAGGTGGAGGTAGGAGCAGCAGAGGGACCGGGCGGTCGGAGGGCAGCCCAGGCCAAGCGAACATCTGCCGCCCAGATGGATCCCGGGTTCCTGCAGTTACCACACCCACACATAGATCCGATGCAACCACCGACACGGAGACGAGCGAATAGGGTGACGGGTGGCTTGCGGCGGCTGCGGTCGCAGGTGGAGGAGTCCACCCGCGTCCAGGAGCTGGGAGTGGTCCCGGTCATGCGTGCCACCCAGGCTGACACCGCACGGGTGGCGTCCGCGGTGGAGGCAATGGGTGCGACGGTGTCAGACATGGGGAACGGTTTGCGAGGCCTGGGGCCTTCCGTGCAGGCGGCGTATGTGGCCCAGGAAATGGCTGCCCTCTCACAGGAGGCCATGAGCCAGTGCCAGCGCCAGATGGCAGAGGCGCTCAACGCCATAGCCCAGTCTCAGCAGGCCATGGCCCAGTCTCAGCAGGCCATGGCCCAGTCTCAGCAGGCCATAGCCCAGTCTCAGCAGGCCATCGCTGAGGGCATCGGCGCCAGTGGCCATGTGCGAGCCGGCGTCGCACTGTCACAGACAAGGTTTGACAACCCCCTGGGCTCCATGGCTGCAAACCTGCAGACCCCTGTCGATACCAGCACGGGCCTCCAGGACTGGCAGCGCCAGATGTCGGGGGCGCGTCGGATGGCCAGTCCGTTCCCATCCCCCACCCATGTAGAGGCCTGGGGGCCATCGGGCACCCCGAGGGAGGAGGAGGTGGTGTGGTCCGTCCCGGCTCCCTCTGTAGGGGAGGTCCCGGTACACCGCGACACCTCGGACTCCCCCCCTTCCATCCCAGGTGCATCGGGTGGGCAACGGGCAGGACAGGCTGGCAGCTCGCCATCCCAGTCGCCCGGGCCGCAGCCTGGCCCATCTAGGCCAGGACGCCCCAGGAAACGGCCGCCAAAGGGATCCAGTGTCAGAGGGCAGGAATCACAGGAGTCCACCTCCAGTTCTGCTGTACCGTCTGGGGAACCACGTAGACGTAGTCAAAGGGCCCGTAAGGCCAAACAATTAGACACTGAGTAAGTTGGCACGGGTGCAGGGCATAGATGAGCTTTAGGGGCTAGGGCACGTGCATGAACTCCTTTGGTTATTAAAGTCAATGTTACACCTACCGAAGCTGCCTTTGTGCTCTGTCCAAAGTGTGCGGGCGTGTCATGTACGTTGAGCGCAAGTGTGTGTGTGACGGGTGGTCTTACCTCAGCCCCAGGTGAGTTTGCCCCCTTCCCCCTGGGCCGCCATCAACATCCCCCGGGCAGAGGACGGGACCGTGCGCTGCAGTGTCACAGCCGCATGCAGGGATGGTCCGGGTGGATGGTGGTACTGTGGCCATGGGTCAGACATAGTCCAACGATGTAGAGCCAGGAGCTCATCGCAGGGCGGGTTGTCATCATCCTCCATGGCCTGCGATAGACACGCGTCCACCCGCAACTGGGTGAGCCCGGCCCGTTGTGCCGCCGGTGGATCGGCAATTGGGGGTGGGGGGGTGGTGTGCATGCGGGTGGGGTGTGTGGGGTTGGGGAGGGGGGTGAGGGTGCTGGGTGGGTGGATGGGTGGGGGGTGTGGGTGGTCGGCTGTTGCCATGGTGTGCGGTCTGTGGCCATACTACCCGATTCCCACGCCCATCTAGTCAGTGAAGCGGGCGGCTATCAGTCTGTCCCGTGCCCGCTGGGCCAGCCGGTAACGGTGGACAGCCACCCGCCTGTGTCTACCCCGTCTGCCCTGACCATTGCCTCCATCCCCCTCATCTGGGGAGGACTGTGCCTCTTCCTGCTGCTCCTCCACTCCGCCCTCCTCTGCCTGCGGCACATCGCCCCTCTGCTGGGCTATGTTGTGCAGGACGCAGCACACCACAATGATGCGGCCGACCCTATCTGACCGATACTGGAGGGCGCCCCCAGAGAGGTCCAGGCACCTGAAACGCATCTTCAGCACGCCAAAGCACCTCTCGATCACTCCCCTTGTCGCTACATGGGCATCATTGTAGCGGTTCTCCGCCTCATTGCGTGGCCTCCGTATAGGCATCATCAGCCACGATCGCAATGGGTAGCCCCTGTCGCCCAGCAACCAGCCCCTCAGCCGGGGATGGCGTCCCTCGTACATGCCGGGGATGGATGACCGCGACAACACGAATGAGTCGTGTACACTGCCTGGGTGACGGGCGCAGACGTGCAGGATCATCATGCGGTGGTCGCAGACCACCTGTACGTTCATCGAATAGGTCCCCTTCCTATTAGTGAACACGGCCCTGTTATCTGCAGGTGGCCGCACGGCGACGTGCGTCCCATCAATCGCGCCCTGGACCATGGGGAACCCGGCAACGGCAGAGAAGCCCACGGCCCGGGCATCTTGGCTGGCCCGGTCCACGGGGAAGCGGATGTAGCGGTGTGCCATGGCATAAAGGGCATCTGTCACTGCCCGGATGCACCGATGCACCGATGTCTGCGATATGCCGGACAGGTCCACACTCGGTGCCTGGAATGACCCCGTTGCATAAAAGTTCAGGGCCACCGTAACCTTGACGGACACGGGGAGAGGGTGTCCCCCGCCAGTGCCACGCGGTGACAGGTGTGCCAGCAGGTGGCAGATGTGTACCACGGTTTCCCGGCTCATCTGGAGTCTCCTCCTGCATTCCCGGTCCGTGAGGTCCTGGTATGACTGCCGGGGCCGGTACACACGGGGCGCCCTCGGGTGCCTCCGTTGCCGTGGGGCCGCGACGTCCTCCTCCCCCTCCTCGTCCTGTCGGTCAGGTGTGCCTCCAGCCTGGGCGGCTGCCGCCTGCCCCTCTGCGGAAGCCTGCGCCGCCTCTCTGGCACGCTCCTCCTCCTCCTCCTCCTCATCCAGGGCAACATAGACATGAGCGGCTGCCACCACGGCGGCCAACATCGCTGGATGGTCTGAAAATATGACGGCCTGGTGGGGGGGAGGGGAACGACGACATGTCATCATTGCCCATATCCCGTCCTCCCCCCAGCCAGGTGGCATGGACCGCATGGGTCCAACTGTTGGAGGCTGGCACCTGGCCAGGTGGACCAACTCATTTGCCCTCCCATCACCCTCCTTGGCACGGACCCCCTCCCCAACCCCCAACCTCCACCCCGGCACGGGCCCCCCCCCAACCTCCACCCCGGCACGGACCCCCCCCCAACCTCCACCGCAGCACGGACACCCCCCCAGCCCCCACCCCAGCACGGACCCCCTCCCCAACCTCCACCCCGGCACGGACCCCCCCCAACCTCCACCCCGGCACGGACCACCTCCCCAACCTCCACCCCAGCACGGACCCCCCCCAACCCCCAACCTCCACCCCGGCACGGACCCCCCCCCAACCCCCAACCTCCACCCCGGCACGGACCCCCTCCCCAACCTCCACCCCAGCACGGACCCCCCCCAACCCCCAACCTCCACCCCAGCACGGACCCCCCCCCCCCAACCTCCACCCCGGCACAGACCCCCTCCCCAACCCCCAACCTCCACCCCGGCACGGACCCCCCCCCAACCCCCAACCTCCACCCCAGCACGGACCCCCCCAAACCCCCAACCTCCACCCCAGCACGGACCCCCCCCCAACCCCCAACCTCCACCCCAGCACGGACCCCCTCCCGGCACTCCCCCGGAGCCCAGCCTACTCTAACCACCACCACCACCCCCCCCCCCCCCCCCGCCGCACACACACACAAGCCGAGACACACCTCTCCTCACGCAATCAGTCTGCGGCCACGCCATTTCCTGCCCAGAGCCAACCCCCCAGGCCGTCACTCACCTCCTCGCTGGTTGGCGTGAGCCTGGAGCACCGGGTCATGCCGATGAAAAGGAGGTTTGATGACCGTTCACGTCGACGGGACTTTGGCCCATCCGGAAGGGAGAATATCGGCAGGCCGAAAATCGGCTGCCTTGCGCAGACCCGTGACATTCTCCGCGGCAGCGGCGCCATTAACGCCCCGTCGACTTTTCTCCCTTCGGAGACTTCGGCGGGGGCGGGGGCGGGATTCACGGCGGCCAACGGACATTCTCCGACCCGGCAGGGCGTCGGAGAATGACGCCCCTGGTCACCGCATGCACTCACTGGAAATGCCTGATTCTGATAGCCCTTTAATGAATGCCATAGCTAACACAGCGGAAGAGATGGTGGAGTCACTTTCCATCTTGATTATGTTACGAAGGGACTGTGAAGAAATGGAGCTGTGGTGCCACTGCCAGTTAGTCATCCAAAAGCGGTTTGGTCTTTCTTGATTTTGCAGGCGGCAAGTGGAGCAGCAACATAAACACTGGAATCTGGGGCGGGATTCTCCGACCATCCCCCGCCAGGTCGGAGAATCGCCGGGGGCTGGCGTGAATCCCGCCCCCGCCGGTTGCCGAATTCTCCGGCACCGGATATTTGGCGGGGGTGGGAATCGCGCCGCGCTGGTTGGCCCCACGGTGGCCTGGCCCGCGATCGGGGCCCACCGATCTGCGGGCGGGCCTGTGCCTTGGGGGCACTTCTTTCCTTCCGTCTTCGCCATGGTCTCCACTATGGCGGAGGCGGGAGAGACCCCCTCCACTGCGCATGCGAGGGGATTGCCGCGAGCGGCCGCTGACGCTCCCGCGCGTGCGCCGCACGGCAAAGTCATTTCCGCGCCAGCTGGCGGGGCACCAAAGGCCTTTCCCGCCAGCTGGCGGGGCGGAAATCAGTCCAGCGCGGGCCTAGCCCCTCAAGGTGAGGGCTCGGCCCTTCAAGATGCGGAGAATTCTGCACCTTTGGGGCGGCGCGATGCCGGACTGATTCGCGCCGTTTTTGGCGCCTGTCGGCGGACATCGCGCCGATTGTGGAGAATCCTGCCCCTGGTGCCTCAAACAACTGTTTGGCACACGCAGAGTGTGATGTAAGTGCAAGCTCTGTCATTTGCGAAGGTTTTATTAACATTCAGTATTCATGTGGGAAATTATTCCTAAAGGGCTATGGTTCAACTTTCCCAGGAGAAGCCTTGGCTCCATTGGCTGCACTCCTATTCCTGGTCTGGAGGGCATGAGTTTAAGGCTTTATCGAAAGACTTAATCGAGGCTGTCACCTCAGTCCAATACTGTTGAAGATGCTGAAACGTTAAACTGAAAGGTTCGTTGATTTGATTTGATTTGATTTATTATTGTCACATGTATTAGTATACGGTGAAAAGTGTTGTTTCTTGCATGCTATACAGACAACACACACTATACATAGGGAAGGAAGGAGAGACTACAGAATTAATGTTACAGTCATAGCTAGGGTGTAGAGAAAAGATCAACTCAATATGACGTACATCCATTCAAAAGTCTGATGGCAGGAGGGAAGAAGCTGTTCTTGAGTTGGTGGCCTCAGACTTTTGTATCTTTTTCCTGACGGAAGAAGGTGGAAGAGAGCAGGTCCGGGGTGTGTGGTGTCCTTAATTATGCTGGTTGCCTTTCCGAGGTAGCGGGAATTATAGACAGAGCCAATGGATGGGAGGCTGGTTTGCGTGATGGGCTGGGCTACATTCATGACCTTTTGTAGTTTCCTGCGGTCTTGGGCAGAGCAGGCTCTATACCAAGCTGTGATAACAACCAGAAAGAATGCTTTCTATGGTGCATCTGTAGAAGTTGGTGAGGGTCGTAGCTGACATGCCAAATTTCCTTGGTCTTCTGAGAAAGTAGAGTCATTGAGCTTTCTTAACTATAGTGTCGGCATGGGGGGACCAGGACAGGCTGTTGTTAATCTGGACACCTAAAAACTTGAAACTATCGACCCTTTCTACTTCCTTCCCATTGATGTAGACAGGGGCATGTTCTTCTCTACGCTTCCTGAGGTCGATGACAATCTCCTTAATTTCTTGACATTGAGGGAGCGATTATTGTCGTTGCACCAGTTCACCAGATTCTCTATCTTATTCCTATCCTCTGTCTCGTCATTGTTTGAAATCCGATCCACTACGGTGGTGTCATCAGTAAATCTGAAAATCGAGTTGGAGGGGAATGTAGCCACAAAGTCATAGGTGTACAGTATAGTAGGGGGCTGAGGACACAGCCTTGTGGTGCACCGGTGTTGAGGTTGATTGTGGAGGAGGTATTGTGGCCTATCCTTGCTGATTGTGGTCTGTGGGTTCGGAAGTTCAGGATCCAGTCTCAGAGGAGGAGCCGAGGCCCAGGCCACAGAGTTTGGAGATGAGTTTCATAGGAATAATAGCGTTGAAGGCTGAGCTGTAGTCGATAAATAGGAATCTGACATAGGTGTCTTTGTTATCTAGGTGTTCCAGTGTTGAGTGCAGGGCCAGAGAGATGGCGTCTGCTGTGGGCCTGTTGCAGCGGTAGGCAAACTGTAGTGGATCAAGGCAATCTGGGAGGCTGGAGTTGATTTGTGCCATGACTAACCTTTCGAAGCACTTCATGATGATGGATGTCAGAGCCACTGAATGATAGTCATTAAGGCAGGATGCTTGGCTTTTCTTTGGTCCAGGGATGATGGTTGTCTTCCTGAAGCAGATAGAAACCTCAGATTGTTGTAAAGAGAGGTTGAAGATGTCTGCGAATACCCCCGCCAACTGATCCACACTGGTATTCAACTTTTAGTTGGGCCTAAAAGACCCCAGAGTACTGTCTGAAGATTAGCGGAGAAGTACTCCTGGTGTCCTAGCTAATCTTTATTGCTCAAGGATGAGACAGATGGACGTGCGAAACCAATCAAGACAATTGTTCTTCTTCCAACAATACAACAGGAGGGGGCTGGAACGGCACAGCACCACAATCCTTCCATTCCATTGGCACAAATGTCAGTTGCGGAAAAGAGCAAAACTTGTGGCGCATAATCATAGAATCCCTACAGGGCAAAAGGAGACCATTTGGCCCATCGGGACTGCACTGACCCTCTGAAAGGGCATTCTACCCAAGCTCACTCCCCCAGCCCATCCCAATAACCTCACCTCCACATCTTTAGACCCGAAGGGGAAAATGCTATCATGGTCAATCCACCGAACCTGTGCATTATTGGACTGTGGGACGAAACCAGAGCACCCGGAGGAAACCCACGCAGACATGGGGAGGAAGTGCAAACTCCACATCGTCACCCAAAGTCGGAATCGAGCCCGGGTCCCTGGGGCTGTGAGGGAGCAGTGCTAACCACTGAGCCGCACCAATGAATATGGGTGCCAAGGTAGCACAGTGGTTAGCACTGTTGCTTCACAGTGCCAGGGGCCCGGGTTCGATTCCCGGCTTGGGTCACTGTCTGTGCGGAGTCTGCACGTTCTCCTTGTGTCTGCGTGGGTTTCCTTCGGGTGCCCCAGTTTCCTCCCACAAGTCCCGAAAGACGCGCTGTTAGATAATTTGGACAGTCTAAATTCTCACTCTGTGTACCCAAACAGGAGCCCGGAGTGAGGCGACGAGGAGATTTTCACAGTAACGTCATTGCCTACTTGTGACAATAAAGATTATTATTGTTATAAATATCAGGTACCTTAGGGGGAATGGCAAATGTATGTCTTGCACGTTTTATGCAGTTATATACGCTTGAGTTTTAAAGATAATTTGCATCCTGTGACGAATATCTGTTCAACATGAGCTGTCCTGTCATCCTGCAGTACCAACGCCCCCCCCCCCCCCCCAGAAAAAAGAAACCCAGTCCTGCTGAGTATTTCTAGCATGTTCTGTTCCAGTACCAACAACGAGAGAGCTCCTCAGCCAGCTTCAAACAGAAAGGAGCTAATTTATTGAAATAGTTAGCATTTAAGTGCCTAGAGGAATCATTCTGAGTGCCCTGTGTGATCAGATGCTCTGCTGGCCTCTTTTTTTTTTTACTGCCACTGCGGTTATTTGGAGTGCACGGCGCCCAAAAGGAAACACCTGCATCCAACATCTGGCTCTCCTTCACTGAGCCGTCTTTCATCCTCACACACTGGCTCAGGTCAGCTCGCAAACAGGTGTTTCTCCTCAGAATGCCGGCGTCCCCCCCCCCCTCCCCCTCCCTGTGTGTGTGTGTGTCGACGTTGGGATGGATCACACAGAACTAACTTAAATTGAACATGGGAGAGTCACTGCAGCATCTCATTCCCAGAGCTCCCCGAGGCGTTCAATATGACCAGCAGCCCCTTCAATTGAAATTTGAATGTCATATGTTTAAATAAAACCAGCCTGTTTTTACAAGTTTTTTCTTTAAATAAAATATTTGTTGTTGAAAAAAGTGCTTTCATTGGAATAGTGTTCGTTGGAGGCTGGGCAATTAATCTGGTTGTGTGAAATGCGCTGTGTAGGAACAGTAATGAGACATATTTGTGCAATTTTGGGCCTTATGGCGGAGGTGCCCATTATTTACATATTCACATGGAGGAATTATGCAGGGGGGGGCTGTGGAGAAGGTCATTGCAATACAACATTTACAGCCAGGAGTTGCTGCTCAACCTCCTTGGTTGTTTTGAGAAGGTGGTTGGGACAGTCTCTGTACAATTTCCATCAAGCAGCCCTGGCTGGGAGCCCTTCCCTTTCTTGTTCGATTGGAGCTGCCGTATTGTTTTTATTTGACGTCTATATATTTTGCAGGAGTTGTGCGCGGATGTGAAAACATCTCAAAAAATGTTTTACAAAACCTCCTCTTTAATGCTGCTCCAGTTTCACTTCAATGGGCTTCAAGCGCTCGGCAGTACCAGTGTTGACATTTTCAATCTCCAGGTATGAAAATATTTGTAGTTGTGCTGCGGCTGTATTTCCCCTTGATTCTGCGGCCAAGACAATCTGGGGATATGTTTGGCGTGGCTGAGATTTGTTCAGCTAAAGAGCCTTGGGTTTTTGGGGTGGGTGGGGGGGAAGAGGTGAGTTTCCGATGGCCTGATGCTGTTCAGAGCCAAGCACGGCTGTGCAGCTCGGAACAGTCGCCCGTTGTGAACACTCCAGCAAGTCAAACAGGAGGACACGGGGCGGCATGGTGGCGCAGTGGTTAGCACTGCTGCCTATGGCGCTGAGGACCCAGGTTCGATCCCGGCCTCGGGTCACTGTCCGTGTGGACTTTGCACATTCTCCCTGTGTCTGCGTGGGTCTCACCCTCACAACCCAAAAATGTGCAGGTTAGGTGGATTGACCGCGCTAAATTGCCTCTTAATTGGAAAAAAAATAATCGGGTACTCGAAATTTAAAAAGAAAAACAGGAGGATACAAAGATGCCATTTGTCATGTTCCCCCCCCCCCCCCCCCCCCCCCCCCCCCCGATGGCTGCTTTCTCCCACTTGGAACAGGAGCAGTGCAAGTTGGAGATGAGAACTCAGCTATCCAGGCCTCTGGCGATGTGGATCTGAGGGAGAAGGGCCTCATTAGAATCCCTAGAGTGCAGAAGTAGGCCATTCGGCCCATCGAGCCGGCACCGACCCTCTGAAAGAGCACACCGCCACCTCGACCCACTCCCCCAGCCTTGCCCATAACCCCACCTAACCTGCACACCTCTGGACACTAAGGGGCAATTTTAGCATGGCCAATCCACCTAACCTGCACACCTCTGGATCCCATAGAGGGACAAAGCCTTTCCATAGTGGGATAGGGGTGTGGTATCCAAAGAAGTTTAGGATTTGTCAGGTATACATTACTGAAGCCTGCCAATGGTTAAAAATGCCTTCTGTGAATAGAACTGTGGATCTGAGGCCATTCACAGCTATTCAGAACAGTTTTATACCGCAGGGGAACTTTTTTCCATCTGTCAGAGTTTCTGTGTCTCCCTAGCCCTCTGTTATAACCATTTCTGTACAGACATATTGTGGTAGTCTGTGTAGAGGTATTACGGTACCTAGTAATGCTGGAACACCATTGGTAGATAATGGCCCACTGATGCCACGTGTGATAGATGGGCGCCGCCATTTTGTGCACCCACAGCCATGTGCGACCAGTGGGCGCCGCCATCTTGGATGGACTCCCAGGACCTCGGTGCCGATGACCACACACACGCCGTGATTAGCCTCGGTTACCCGGGACCAGGCTCGGCCTCGAACACTCTCAACTGCGACAACAATGGTACTAATCAACGGGCACAAGACGTCCTGCTGCATCGACTCTGGGGGCACGGAGAGCTTCATATACCCCGAAACGGTAAGGCGCTGTTCTCTCCCCGTCCAGCCCGTTAATCAAAAAACCTTCTTGGCCTCCGGTTCCCACTCAGTGGAGATAAAGGGGTTCTGTGTAGCAAACCTCACGGTCCAAGGAAGGGAGTTTAAAAATTACCGGCTCTACGCCCTTCCCCACCTCAGCGCGGCCACACTCCTAGGGTTAGACTTCCAGTGCAACCTCCAAAGTCTAACTTTCAAATTCAGCGGCACTAAACCCCCCCTCACTGTCTGCGGCCTCGTGACCCTCAAGGTCGATCCACCTTCCCTGTTTGCGAACCTCACCCGGATTGCAAACTCGTCGCCACCAGGAGCAGACGGTACAGTGCCCAGGATCGAATCTTTATTAGGTCAGAGGTCCAACGGTTACTGAGGAAAGTTGTCATTGAGGCTAGCAACAGTCCCTGGAGAGCTCAAGTAGTGGTGGTAAAGACCGGGGAGAAGCATCGGATGGTCATCAACTACAGTCAGACCATCAACAGGTTTACACAGCTGGACGCGTACCCTCTCCCCCGCATATCCGACCTGGTAAACAGGATCGCGCAATACAAGGTCTTCTCCACGGTGGATCTTAAGTCCACCTACCACCAGCTCCCCATCCGCACTAGTGACCGCAAGTACACTGCCTTCGATGCAGATGGGCGGCTCTACCACTATCCCCTGATCCAATCCAGTTTTTCCCCTGTCGATAGAGGCCCGCCAAGCCTTCAGCCGCATCAAAGCAGACATTGCAAAGGCCACGATGCGTGCCATCGACGAGTCCCTCCCCTGCCAGGTTGAGAGCGACGCGTCCGACGTAGCTCTGGCGGCCACACTCATAAAGCGGGCAGACCCGTGGCCTTCCTCTCACGCACCCTCCATGCTTCCGAAATCCACCACTCCTCAGTCGAAAAGGAGGCCCAGGCCATAGTAGAAGCTGTGCGACGTTGGAGGCATTACCTGGCCGGCAGGAGGTTCACTCTCCTCACTGATCAACGGTCGGGCACCTTCTCGTTCGATAATGCACAGCGGGGCAAGATAAAAAAACGACAAGATCTTGCGGTGGAGGATCGAACTCTCCACCTACAACTACGAGATCTTGTATTGTCCCGGGAAGCTAAACGAGCCTCCTGATGCCCTATCCCGCAGCACATGTGCCAACGCACAAGTGGACCGCCTCCGAGCCCTCCACGAGGACCTCTGCCACCCGGGGGTCACTCGCTTCTTCCATTTTATCAAGACCCGCAACCTGCCCTACTCCATCGAGGAGGTCAGGACAGCCACCAGGAATTGCCAAATCTGTGCGGAGTGCAAACCACTCTTCTACAGGCCAGAGAAAGCGCATCTGATAAAGGCTTCCCATCCCTTTGAACGCCTCAGTATGGATTTCAAAGGCCCCCTCTCCCCCACCGACCGCAACATGTACTTCCTGAACGTGGTTGACGAGTACTCCCGCTTCCCATTCGCCATCCCCTGCCCCGACATGACCGCAACCACCGTCATCAAGGCCCTCCATAGCATCTTTACACTGTTTGGGTTCCCCGCTTACATACATAGTGATAGGGGTCCTCCTTTCTGAGCAACGAACTGCGTCAATTCCTGCTCAGCAAGGGCATCGCCTCGAGCAGGACGACCAGTTACAACCCCTGGGGTAACGGACAGGTAGAGAGGGAGAACGGAACGGTCTGGCGACTGTCCTACTGGCCCTATGATCCAGGAATCTCCCAGTCTCCTGCTGGCAGGAAGTCCTCCCGGATGCCCTCCATTCCATCCAGTCACTGCTGTGTACCACGACCAACCAAACACCTCACGAACGTCTCCTTGTCTTCCTCAGGAAGTCCTCCTCTGGGACCTCGCTCCCGACCTGGCTGTCAGCTCCCGGACCCACCCTGCTCCGAAAACACGTGCGGGCGCACAAGTCGGACCCGTTGGTCGAGAGGGTCCATCTCCTCCATGCTAACCCCCAGTACGCCTACGTGGCGTACCCCGACGGCCGACAAGATACAGTCGCCCTATGGGACCTGGCGCCCGCCGGATCCCCACGCACACCCTAGCCACAAGTCCCACCATCCCTCCCACCGGTGCACCTTACAGCTGCCCCCTTCTCAGGAGGATCGGCTCTTTTGCCGGCCCCGTCTAGGCCCCCCCGCCCACCGACGCACCCCGCAGACGCTCCCTTCCCAGGTCAATCGGTTTCCTCACCAGCGCCGTCTAGGGGTGCCGAAGCTGCCACAGAGATCGAGGCTACGCTCCCAGAGTTACAGACACCCGAACCTCCACCGGCGTCACCACCAAAGCTTCGACGATCACAGAGGACAATCAGGGCCCCCGATCGACTGATTGCTTCATTTTAAAGTGTACATAGTTAATTGTGAAATTGTAAATAGTTACGACAATAAGACAAAACGCTGTACGGAGGTATTATGGTACCTCCATAACTATAACTATAATTTCTACCACGTTACCATGTTGTAATACCAAGCCACCCCCCCCCCCCCCACCCCCGCCGGACTCTTTTTTAACAGGGGGTGAATGTGGTAGTCTGTGTACCTAGTAATGCTGGAACACCATTGGTAGATAATGTATGTTTCACATTGGTCAAGCTGTATCGTAGCTCCGCCCTGCAAGGCGGGGTATAAGAGCCCGTGCCGCTCCAGCAGCTTTCTTTCTGAACCTGGGGCGAAATTCTCCCCCAACGGCACGATGTCCGCCGACTGGCGCCCAAATCGGCACCAATCAGACGGGCATCGCGCCGCCCCAAAGTTGCTGAATGCTCCGCATCTTTGGCCGCCTAGCCCCGAAATTGAGGGGCTCGGCCGGCGCCGGAGGGATTTCCGCCCCGCCAGCTGGCGCGGAAATGCGGCGCATGCGCGGGAGCGTCAGCGGCCGCTGACAGATTCCCGGCACATGCACGGGAGCGTCAGCGGCCGCTGAAAGTTTCCCGCGCATGCGCAGTGGGGAGAGTCACTTCCGCCTCCGCCATGGTGGAGGCCGTGGCGGAGGCGGAAGGGAAAGAGTGCCCCCACGGCACAGGCCCGCCCGCGGATCGGTGGGCCCCGATCGCGGGCCAGGCCACCGTGGGGGCACCCCCCGGGGCCAGATCGCCCCGCGCCCCCCCCCCAGGACCCCGGAGCCCGCCCACGCCGCCTGGTCCAGCCGGCAAATACCAGCTTTAATTTACGCCGGAGAATTGAGCGGGGGGTCCCGCCAACCGGCGCGGCCCGATTCCCGCCCCGCCCAATCTCCGGGAGCGGAGACTTCGGCGGGGACGGGATTCATGGCGGCCAACGGCCATTCTCCGACCCGGCGGGGGGTCGGAGAATGACGCCCCAGAGCTGCTGGGGGAAACATCGAGCTTATTAAAGCCTTCAGTTGGACTACAACCTCACCTTAGTAGTCATTGATCGTGCATCACATATGAAATAGGAGCAGGAATAGGCCCTTGAAGCCGGCACCGCCATTCAATAAGGTCATGGCTGACTGAATTTGAACCTCAACTTCCCATTTCTGCCTACCACCCCCCCAATAACCTTTCGCCCCCCCTTGCTCCTCAAGAATATGTCGACTTCTTATGGAGCCAGTTGAGGAGGCAATTTAAATTGGATTAAATACCAGTACCACAGGTTTATGTCGCGGGGGGGAACGGATGGAATGTATGGGAAGTGGAGGGAGGCGGGGCTGGAGCAGGTTAGGGATATGTCATCGCAGAGGAGGTTTGTGGGGCTGGACGAGCTGAGAGAAAGGTTTGAGCTGTTGAGGGGAGCGAGTTTAGGTACGTGCGGGTGTGAGACTTTGTGTGAAAGGAGAGGCAGACGTTCCCCCAGTTTCCGGAGTGGCAACTGCTGCTCCCTGATGATTTGGAGGAGGATAGGATTGGGGACATCTCTGGATGGTTGGGGGAGCAGGGCAAGGCACGGGGTAAGGATGAAACGTCAGTGGGAGGAGAAGTTAGGGAGGGAAATAGGGTGGGGACTCTGGTGTGAGGCGATGCAGCGGATGAACTCCCTCCTGTGCGAGGATGAGCTTGATTAAATTCAAGGTGGTGCACAGGGTGCACATGACCCAGGCCAGGATGAGTGGGTTCTTCCAGAGGGTGACCAATGGGTGTGGGCCGGGGCCGGTGAATCGCACTCACATGTTCTGGGGTTGTGAGAAGCTGGAGAGCTTTTGGGAGATGGTGTTCTGGACATTATCCAGGATAGTGGGGTCTGAGGTCAGGTTGGACCCCATGGTGGTGATCTTTGGGGTTTCGGAGGAGCCGGAGTTGCTGCAGAGGCCTTTGCCTTTCTGATTGCCCCGCGAAGGATCCTGTTGAATTGGAGGTCGGATACGCTGCCGAGGCTGGGGGCCTGGCTGGGGGACATGTACAGCTTTCTCCGGCTGGAAAAGATTAAGTTCGAGTTGAGGGGGTCAGAAGAGGCTCTCAAGGTGCGGTGGAGCCCATTCATGACTTTATTTGGAGAGCTGTTCGTCGTGAGGGTGGGGGAAGGGAGAGTTCAAAATTGAAAAAAAAATCTGTTCAAACTATTAACTATGTTTCGATGGACTGTATATTTTGTTGAGCTTGTGTAAGTTAAAAAAAAAAAGTCTACTTCTGCCTTTAAAGATATTCAAAGATGGAGGCGGAATGGTGGTGCAGTGGTTAGCACTATTGCATCACGATGCTGAGGACCTGGGTTCGCTCCCAGCCCCGGGTCACTGTCCGTGTGGTGTTTGCACATTCTCCCCATGTCTGCGTGGATTTCACCCCCACGACCCAAAGATGTGCACGGGAGCTGGATTAGCCACGCTAAATTGCCCCTTAATTGAAAAAAAAAAATTGGTTACTCTAAATTAATTATTTTTTAAAAAAGACATTCAAAGATTCTGCCTCACCCAGCCTTTGAGGAAGAGAGTTCCAATGTCTCCCGACTGTCTGAGAGAAAATGTTCCTCATCACAATCTTAAACGGGCGACCACGTATTTTTCAACAGTGGCCCCTAGTTATGGATTCAGAAACATCCTCTTCACATCCACCCTGTCAATACTCCCGCTGCTATCCTATCTTTATGCCACGATCAGTGCCTCCCATAGTCCATCAGTCTGTCGTTACCACTTCCTCCATCTAGTGATCTACACATTTGTCAAATCTCTCCTAGCTCCCACCTATCCCTGACCTTCTACTTTGCTCCACCTTCATATACAGTATAAAATCCATCCCATTTCTTCCGCTCTTTAGCTCCGAAGGAGCATCATACGAACTCAGAACGTTTCTCTCTCCACAGATGCTGCCAGGTGTGCTGGGTTTTTCCAGCATTTTCTATTTTTATCCCCTCTGGATCTTGTATGTTTCAATCAATTTACAACTCCTCTGGACCCATCATTTCTTTCTTGCATGTTCTACCATCATCCCATTTAGTCTTGCACCATTATTCCTTTTGTCAATGAATCCCTCTTTATCAAACATTACCACAGATCTTCCTCTATTGTTCTTTCCTGCAGCCACCTACCTGCTACAACCCCCGCCTGCCATTTCCACATTTTCCTGGCTCTATTTGAAATGAAATGAAATGAAAATTGCTTATTGTCACAAGTAGGCTTCAAATGAAGTTACTGTGAAAAGCCCCTAGTCGCCACATTCCGGCGCCTGTTCGGGGAGACTGGTACGGGAATTGAACCGTGCTGCTGGCCTGCCTTGGTCTGCTTTAAAAGCCAGCAATTTAGCCCAGTGTGCTAAACCAGCCCCTATATTCGCATAAGAACTGTTCATCTCTTACATTTTTCACTTCTGATGAAAGGTCGCTAACCTTAAACATTGGTCCCGACATTAACTGGGAGATGAGGATGTGGGAAATATGCTCAGTGCATCTGTCAGTCACTTTTTAACTCCGCCACCTCAGTATCAGTTTAGCCCTGGGTTTGGCATCCAATGTGCAGCAGTGGGCACGAGGAGGATCCACACAGCAGAATCACAACTGCGCAGTCCTGTTTGGGGATTAATGGGGGAAGTAGTGGAAGTAGTCCCACTATTATGGGACAAATCCAACTGCAATTTGGAGGAGTTGGCGTTGAGGGGATGAGAGAGGCAAACTTCAGCAATGGGTCAGAGACATTCAAAGGCTACACCCTGATTCACTGGTGCCACCCGAAGGAGTTCTTAAGGCTCATCAGTCGTGTCCCTACCTCTGGACCAGAAGCTCTGGGTTCAAGTCCAGTGCCAAGACTTGTTGCCTACGGAAGGAGTGTTCAAAACACGGTTCAACGGGCTGATAATCCGCTCGGGAATCCTTCCACTACTTCCCCCATTAATCCCCAAAGGGAAGAAAAGTGTGTGTGTGAAGATATGCTAAAGTCAAAGTATGCCTCCTCACTTGATATGCTGCTGGGACGGTGAGGCGCTCGGGAGGCAGACAATTGGATGCAGTGCAGGAAGCCCTTTAATGATCTTGGGACTTTGATGTCCTAACCAGGTCAGGAAAGGTAATATGGCGACACAATGAAATATCGGCCACCCACATGTAACACTCAGCTATGTTGATTTGATTTCAAAGTGAGTGAAATATAACCCTCTTCATAAAGATAAGTTGCAACAGTCTCACCTTTCCTGTATTATATCGCCAATGGGGCCTTCACACATGGAGTGAGATTGTTGGAGATCACACATGGCGATCCCGCTGAGAAGGTCACCCTCTGTGAGTGTGCGCTGTTACAGGATTTGCACGTATAATGCACTCACCCTTTGATGGGATCAGCAGAGTCTCACCTGGCGATTCACTTCGCAAGTGAACAATTGCATATGGTGATGGCGTGGACAAGAGTGGAGAGCCCCGGTCAGAGAGCAGAGCCCTGACCATGCTCTGCTCAGCTGGACACACAAGCTGTGCCCCAGGGGTTGTCGAGGACAAGGAGGAGGATTGGAGCAACAGCAGACAACGCACAGCGTACTGACTGTTTTTTCAAACATACTCACCATGACTGCGCAGACAATGGAGCAGTCCGCCTCCAGCAGGAATGGAATGGTGTTGCAGTGCATTGCTGCGAAGATGCGGTTTTGCATGGATAGAGTCACCAACTCCGAGGAACATTAAATGATCCAATCAAATGCATGGCTTGACCACTGCCATGCAGACTCTGGATGACACCGTGTCTTCCACACTAAACAGGATCAGAGGTGTGGTGTTGGGTGCTCTGCTACACAGACGAACCAACACGGTTGCGGAAGGTACAACTCAGTTTTATTACTAACAGTATTAACATTTGTAAACTGGTTACTTTGGTTTGTTCATTACCCTCTAACCCGTGGACCCAGCCCTAACACTATCTTGGAGAGGCACTCAGCACATGGTGACTGTCTGAGTGGCTTGCTGTGAGCTCTGTGCCCTGAGCTGTCTCCTGCTGGAATGAATCGGAAGTGTTGTGTTCCCCGTTTTATAGTGTGTCTGCTCTTGCTTGTGATTGACTGTGATGTTGCGTGTGTATTGATTGGTCCGTTGATCTGTCCATCAGTGTGTATGTGTGTTTGCACCATGATGTTTATCTGAATATCATGTCATCCCCCCTTTTTTACAAGAATATGTGCCTATGTGGTAATAAATATGGATGTGTACTGAGTGCAGCTGAATGTGTGTGTGTGCAATATCTACAACATATACATGAGGCTAAACTACATACATAGGAAGGTGTCAGGTGCAACATAGCAACGAGGTTGTACCATTAACAAAACAAGTGTAAACATCAGGCATCAAAAACAAACTCCTGTAACGACAAAAGAGAAACTTATTAACATTGTGGCATAAAACCTTTCGTGAATCCAATGTTCAAACAGGCTCATAAGTCCAGCCTAGTAGGTGGGTGACGAATTCGGGTTGACCGTCTCAAGGGTGGGTCAGGAACCACCGGCTGAGGAATGGGCCTGGCCACAGGCAGCAGAGGAATAGGCATGGTGGCAGGAAGCTCCACAAATTCGACATCAGGAACAACAGGAGGGCGTGGCACCGGCGTATGATCACGTAGCGAGCGCGGAAGCAGCCGAAGAGCCCGGCGATTGCGCCGGCGAATGGAGCCATCAGGCATGCGAACCAGGAACGAGCAGGGAGCCATGCGTCGGAGAACTTCAGCAGTTGCCAACCAGCCACCCTCTGGCAGGTGGATGCGGACGTTGTCTCCAGGCGCCAAGGCAGGAAGATCAGTTGCCCGAGTATCATGTGCCACCTTCTGCTGAGCACGCTGCTGTCGCATCCTTTGCTGTACTGGCATGTGGTCGAGTGTAGGGACAAGAATGGATGGCACAGTGGTCCTGAGGGTGTGACCCATCAAAAGCTGGGCTGGTGAGAGGCCAGTGGCTAGTGGGGCAGAGCGATAGGCCAGCAGGGCTAAGCAGAAATCCGATCCGGCATCAGCAGCCTTGCAGAGGAGCCGCTTGATGATATGAACGCCCTTTTCCGCCTTGCCATTGGACTGGGGATGCAGAGGGCTGGATGTCACGTGAGTGAAGCCATACGAAGCAGCAAAAGAAGACCATTCTTGGCTTGCAAATCAGGACCCATTGTCCGACATGACAGTAATCGGAATGCCATGTTGAGCGAAGCTGTCTTTGCATGCCCTTATGACAGCGGACGATGTTAAATCGTGCAGGCATATGACCTCTGGATAATTTGAAAAGTAATCTATGATGATTACGTAGTCCCTGCCAAGCACATGAAAGAGGTCCACACCCACCTTCGCCCAGGGAGACGTCACCAACTCATGGGGCTGACGCATTCTGGGGGGTTGCGCCGGCTGAAACCTTTGGCAGGTGGGGCAGTTGAGCACCATGTTGGCAATGTCATCACTGATGCCCGGCCAGTATACAGCTTCTCGGGCCCTCCGTCTGCACTTCTCAACCCCGAGATGGCCTTCGTGCAGTTGGTCGAGGACCAGCTTGTGCATGCTGTGTGGAATTACAATCTGGCCCAGCTTTAGGAGGACACTGTCAATGACGGCCAAGTCGTCCCGGACATTGTAGAATTGTGGGCCATGTCCTTTGAGCCACCCTCCCATCATGTGGCGCATCACACGTTGAAGAAGGGGGTCAGCCGCAGTTTCCCGGTGAATACGGGCCAGACATGAATCGTCACCTGGCAGATTGGCCGATGTGAAGGCCACATGCGCTTCGACTTGACAGACGAACCCCTCCGAATCGGGCAGTGTGCTTACTGCTCTGGATAGGGCATCCGCAATGATGAGGTCCTTACCAGGGGTGTAGACCAGTTGGAGGTCGTACCTCCGGAGCTTGAGTAGGATGCGCTGGAGGCGAGGGGTCATCTCGTTCAGGTCTTTATGTATGATGCTGACCAGGGACGATGGTCGGTTTCCACGGTAAACTGGGGGAGACCATACACGTAATCATGGAACTTGTCTATTCCGGTCAACAAGCCCAGGTACTCCTTCTCGATCTGCGCTGTTCTGTGGGGGTCATGGCCCACGAGGCATAGGTGACCGGGGCCCATGATGGTCCGTTGATCTGTCCATCAGTGTGTATGTGTGTTTGCACCATGATGTTTATCTGAATATCATGACAAGAGGCACCTTGGCCTTGAACTTACAGCATGTCACTGATCATCATCAAAGTGCTCTCCAGCAAGGGACTAGCCTATGTATGCAGCTGGGCCAGTGGACAGATGATGGCTAAAGGAGAAAGAGAGGTAAGGACTCATTGAACACATTCCTGCTTCTCAGCTGTTGCCGCCCCACCATCCCTGTTTGCCACCTCCCGTCCCGATGGCTAGTCTGTGACTGCACGGGTGGAGCAGTGTTTGATGGGCCCTCATTGACTCTAAAACCTAAAGATTATCGGCCAAGAGAATTGCAGCATTCAGAACAGGAACCTGAGAAGCAAACCTCTATCTCTGCCACTCATGGGTATGTAAAAGGGTGCATGATAAAATGTTATGTTGTTTAGTTTCTATTTTTGATGCACGTGAAGATTAATCTTTTGCACCATTTTTCCATTTTGTCCATCCGAGGTTACTGGGTAATAAGTGGCCTTTTAAGTTGTTTGCTGATGAATGGGAAGCCAGGAATTGATACTATTGGCTGGTGATTTGAGGAGTGCTTTGTGCCAGTGGCATTGGATTGGAAGCGGGTACAGGAAGAACACCTGCTGCACGTTCTTGTGAAATCGCTGGCAATAATAGGGGCATCCCTAGCAGACAGCAATGGCACCAGAGCCCTCGAGACTTTTCTCGCCCTTATCTTCCTCTTCCCCATCAAAATCCTTGGAAGATAGTTTACACCCTTGGCCTTGTTCCTCCCGCACTGTGGCACAATGGTTAGCACTCCTACCTCACAGCGCCAGGGATCCGGGTTTGAATCTGGCCTTGACTGTGTGGAGTTTGCAAGTTCTCCCCGTGTCTAGGCGGGTTTCCTCCGGGTGTCCCGGTTTCCTCCCACAGCCCAAAGATGTGCAACTTAGACAGTTTGGCCCACGATAAATTGCCCCTTAATGTCCAAAGATGTGTAGGTTAGGTGGAGTAACAGGGTTATGGGGAGGGGCTTAGGTAGTGTGCTCTTTCAGAGGTTTGGTGCAGACTCGATGGGCCAAATAGCCTCCATCTGCACTGTAGGGATTCAGCGGACCATGATCATTCTGAATCCATCTTTTTCTTTTGTGGAATGTGGGTGTCGAAGGCCACGCCAGCATTTGTTACCCATCCCTAACAGCTCTTGAACTGAATGCTTTGCTGGGCCATTTCATAGGGCAATTCAGAGTCAACCACATTGCCGTGGGTCTGGAGTCACATGTAGGCCAGACCATGGTAAGGACAACAGATTTCCTTCCTTAAAGGGTATTAGTGAACCCATTAGACAATCCACGATGGGTTAATGGCCATCATTACCGGGACTAGTTTTCAATTACAGGTATTCTCATTGAATTAAAATGTCACCATTTGTCAAGGTGGGATTTGAACTCGTGCCCGCAGAATCTTAGCCTGGGCCTCTGGACCAATTCAGTGACATCGCCATTTTACCTCCAGCGCCTCGAAATGGGTTCATACTGAAAGCCGCTTCCTGATCTGTCCATGCACCTGAAGCGCATCGTCAGCATGCTGACAGCTTGCTCAATCGGACAACTGTTGATGACATGACGTTTAACCGAGAAAATAGGAGCAGGAGAAGGCCACTCGGCCTTTCGAGCCTGCTCTGCATGTGGCCTGGAAAGACATTGGGGTTAGGTTTCTGACAGCTTTAGGGGCTATCCCTTGTCTCCAAGGAATCAATCTGCTTCCAGGTCAGAGGCACCACTGAGGGTCGGCCACTTTAGGGTAGGTGGCATCATGGCGGCTGCCTGGTAAACGTACGCACAGCTGTATAAAGGTCTTTTTGTGGTTCCTCACCAGATGCATGTGGGCCGTGTGGAAACCTTTGCAGTTGACCTTTACTCCAGATTGTTCTAGTCGTATCTGAATTGTCAAATTTACGCAGCCTGTGCAAACCAGCCAGAGATTTCAAACCTTACCACCTGCTCACCCTGACTGATCACAGCACCCAAAGCTTTCTAGCCTGGCCAGACCAGCCATCAGTCACCGGCCTCTTGAATTTGTTGGCTATCAACTGGAAGATTCAGGGTATTGCTGTTTCAGAACCCTGTAAAAAATCCAGACACAAAATGGTGAGGGGATGGATGACTTTTACAGTCGACAGGTAAGCATGGGCCTGAGGCCCAGTTGACCGCTGTCCTCCTTGCAAGGGGCTGCAGGATGTCTGTCACCACCTCAGCCGCCTGAGATACTGTTGTTCCAGCAGGGCAGTGCCGATAGTCCTCTGCCTGTATACCCTCTGCTGTGGGTGGTGCCTTGAGCCAGCTGCACCCCTCTGATGTCTCCCCCCCCCCCCTCTCTCTCCTGTGCATTCACAGGTCGGAGACTAGCAGGCTGCCACTAATGCTGGTCACCTTGTTCCTCAACACAGATACAATCTGAGGTAGTCATGGTGCAACCCAGCCGGATGTGATAGAGTGACCCGCCCTCCGGCCCACCCCCAAAAGGCGGAGAGAGCCAAAACCTAGCAAAACTCCAGTGAAGAAACATTCACAAGTATGAGAGCAACTATGACTACTGAGTATTTAACAGCATTTTGACAAAATTAACTTAGCACCACCACCACTTTCCCCCCTCCATCCCTGACCTCCCCCATCCCCCCTCTCCCTCCTCAGTTCGCACGGTATAACGTGCCTTGCCTTCCTGGCAGCTTTCAAGAAGCTGGGGAAATTCATGGATCCGATGTTAAGGTCAAGACCATGTTGGGATGTCACTCTTTTTGAACGGTAAACACATGTTAAAAATCAAGCGGCCTCTCCCGAGGGGGTACGTGCGCAGGTAACTCGATGCACTGGATTGAGACCACAAGGTTTGTGGTTTTAATCCTTATACTCGTACCTCGACCCAATGTTTCTCCAAGTTGTAATTGCCGCCATTAACCCCTTTCTCTTTCCACGGACGTTGCCGGACTTGCTGAGTGTTTTCCAGGATCTCCTGTTTTTACTTCTGATTTCCAGCACCTGCAATATTTCAGCCTCCGTGCTCAACTTTAGCTCAATCTAATCACCTAGGGTGGGAGTAAGCATTTGAGTGCCAATCGTCAATCCTATGACCCTGCACCAATGGCAAAAATCCTATGAATAATAAAGTGTTCTAGAATTCCTACAGTGCAGGAGGAGGCCATTCAGCCCATCGATTCTGCACCGACCCTCTGAAAGAGCACCCTACCTAGGTCCACACCTCCACCTTATCCCACGTAACCCCACCTAATCTTTTTAAACACTAAGGGGCAATTCAGCGTGGCCAATCCACCTAACCTTCACATCTTTGGACTGTGGGAGGAAACCGGAGCACCAGGTGGAAACCCACGCAGATGCGGGGGAGAACGTGCAGACTCCGCACAGACAGTGACCCAACCGGGAATCGAACCTAGGACCCTGGAGCTGTGAGGCAGCAGTGCTAACCACTATGCCACCGTGCCGCCCCGTGATACACATTAAAATATCCAGCTCGTGGCTGCTCAACACGCAGGATCAAAACATAACTCCTTCAACCTTATCCTGTCCTCTGTGGCCGCTGCACTTGGATATGATGAATGAGTGCAAAGCTGGCTGCTGAAGGGTTCGTGCTTTGGCCTCTAAATCTGGCGTATGACCCACCACACAACCCAATAGAATTACAACCAGGCGCATAACATGATACCTGCCAAGACTGAGCAAATGCTGGAGGCTGGGTTTCTCCTCTTACCAGCCGGGTAGCGATGGGGCAGACCTTCCAACCACCTCCCTAATCTGCCTGTTTTTCTGGGTCAGGTAGCTTGGCTTTATATGCAAGGCAGGCTCCCAGTGGAAATCCCACCGGCTACCAAAGGGGATATTTACTGCAGGAGATTCATTGCACTTATAGGGTTTCCAAAGTACTTTACAGACAATTAATTACGAGCAATCTGCTGATAACTGCGGTCGCACAAACTGGCCTATAATTCCCCGTTCCTGACTGACTGCCCTGTTTAATCAATCACAGATCTCAACAAACTGTTACATTATATTTGGGGGGAGGGGGAGTGGCGTAGAGGGTTTGTCACTGGACTGGTAATCCAGGAGCCCTAAGGCGCTGGGGACCCAGGTTCGAATCCTACCATGGTTAAAACCGAATTCAACAAAAACCTGGAATCAAGATGGCCACAAAGCCATTGCCTGGCAAGGAAATCTGTCATCCTTACCTGGTCTGGCCCATCCGTGACTCCAGATCCACTGCAATGAGGTTGATGCTTAAACACCCTCACACAATGAAAAGGAATATCACCTAGGGTGCTGAGGCAGCATGAGATGGTAATGGTCTTGTGGTTGCTGTGTCCGATCACAGCTCATATAGAAATGAATTTTCTTTTAAAGCGAAGCTCCACAGGTCCTGTTTCTACAAGATGGATCTCTGGCATTCTCATCGGTATTTTGACAGCCACATTCCACAATGCCAGTCACGTTTCCATGAAACCTGGCCTTAACAATCAGCCAAAAACAGCAACAAAAAAGGGAGGGAACCAGGATTTTATCCAATTATTTGGATTAGTTTTTAAGATAACCTCACTTACTGTGTAAAATGGTTTTGTTTGAGAATGAATTATAAACAAACAATCAGTCTGCACCAATTACGGCTGGTTACCAAATAAAGAAATATGAGCTCAGTCTGAGTACCCAGATGAAAATACTTGTCCGTGCAATATTCCAGATGTACTCAATATCACAGAACACACAGTACAATTTGCCCCACATTGCTACCATACCCTTGACCCTACCTCCTTCCATTTGCACATATAAATGTTCCTATATGACAGTAACGATATTACGGTTCATTGCTTCGTCACCTGAATGTAAACTTGTTCAATTTGGTTGCGCTAAAATATCAGCTTCAAATTGACAAATGCATAAAAAGTTTTAGCACCAATGTCCATTTAAAGAGACCCGGTCAACCATTTTAAACGTGATTAAAAATAAAAACAGAAAGCCTGGTGGAGTGGGTCAAGGCAGGTTTACAGAGGTGGGATAACCTCCCTCTGTCATTTACCAGCAGGGTTCAATCGATAAAGTTGAATATTTTGCCACGGTTTTTATTTTGATTCCAACGCTTGTCGGTGTTTTTGTAGAAAGCATTTTTTCTGGGGATGGAGCGGTTAATTACGACGTTTATTTGGGAGGGCAAGGCAGCCAGGATTCGGAAAACGGTGTTTCAGAGCGTTCGATAGTCGGGTGGTTTGACGCTGACAAATCCGATTTGTTATTACTGGACGGCGAGAAGGTGCTGGGCTGGTACGGAGACCAGGAGGGAACTTGGGTTAAGGTGGAGTCGGGTTTATGTAAGGGGTCGGAGCTGCGGGCGCTGGTGACGGTGCCACTCCCACTCACCCCGGGGAAATACTCGGGCAATCCATTGGTAGTAATTGTGAAGATTTGGAGGTAATTGCGGCAGCATTTTAAGTTAGGGGCGGTGTCAAAGATGGCGCCGATCTGTGCAAATCATTTGTTTGTACTGGCTAGATTAGATGCTAGGTTCTGGGGCTGGGAGGACCAGGGGCAGTAGGAATGAGGGATTTGTTCCTGGAGGGCGGTTCGTGGGTTTGGAGGAGTTGACGGAGATGTTTGTGATCCCACGGTCCGAAACTTTCCGGTATATGTAGGTGCAGAATTTTACGAGGAAGATCTTTCCGAAGCTCCTGGTGATGCCTCCTTCCTTGCTCTTGAAGAGAGTGCTGTCGGTGGCGGGCATGGAGGAGGGGGGTACTTCGGGGATTTATGGGAGCATTCCAGAGGAGGATATGGGACTGCTGGAGGGGGTTAAGACTAAATGAGAGGGGTAGTTGGGAATGGCACTGGAGGAGAGGGTATGAGGTATTGTGTAGAGTGAAGCCCTATCCCCTAGGGGCCATATTTGGGGTGTCAGACCTGCCAGAGCTACAGATGGGAGCAGATGTTTTAGCCTTCGCCTTGCTGATTGCTTGTAGGCCAGTGCTGTTGGGGTGGAAGTCAGCTTCTCCACCCTTTGCGTCAGTGTGGCTAGGGGACTTAATAGAATTCCTATACCTTAAAAAAGTTAAGTTCACCTTGAGAGGGACGTTCGAGGGGTTCTATAAAAGATGGCACCCGTTCATTCTGTACTTCAAAGGGTTGATCACTGTCAGCTGGTATGGAGGGGGTAGAGCATTGGGGGGAAGGGGGTTGGGGCATACAGGGTTGTCTGCTTTGTTTTTTTTTTCCTAGTTCTGTTTGGGGTGGGGTGTGTTTTCTCTTTTATGTATAAAATGTGAAAAACTTAATTAAAATATTTCTAAAAAAAAGGGAAAATGGTGGCGCATACAGAGCATGCCCATCAGCGTCTGTAAAGAGGAGACACTAGACTAAGACCCCCTGCCCCAGCCAGCTTGCCCCACCCATTGTGAAATCTTGCATATCACAACACAAGCATTCTCCACCCCATGCAAGAACCATCAGATGCGTAACTTGGTTGTGACAATGGGCTGAGACTGGAGGAAGGCTTGTATTTATTTATTTAAATTTAGAGTACCCAATTCATTGTTTCCAATTAAGGGGCAACTTGGCATGGCCAATCCACCCAGCCTGCACATCTTTGGGTTGTGGGGTCGAAACCCACGCAGACACGGGGAGAATGTGCAAACTCCACACGGACAGTGACTCAGAGCCGGGATCGAACCTAGGACCTCGGCACCGTGAGGCTGCAGGACTAACCCACTTCGCCACCGTAAGGCTTGCATTTATATAGCACCTTTCATGGCCTTGGAATGCTCGCAAAGTGTTTTGCAGTTTTGACGTGTTGTAATGTAAGAAACTACGAGTAAGGGTCTCAAGATAAGAGGGAGAATATTTAGGATTGAGATGAGGAGGAATTTAGAGGGCTGTGAATCTTTAGAATTCTCGGTCTCAGATGGTTTCGTATGCTCAGTTGTTGAGTATATTTAAGGTGGAGACTGCTACATATTTGTCTCTGGGGGGGGGGGGGGGTATGAAGGGATTTGGGGATTGGGAATTGTGGTCAAAGATCAACCATCATTTTTTTGAATAGTGGAGACAAATGGCATAGTCCTGCTTCCATTCCTTATGGTCTTGTGTTTACGCACACAGCCATGTCTCAGAACATAGTGAGGAGATTAATAACTAGCTTTTAGTGATGGTGGTTGAATACTTGTTGGGGCACCTTGTGCTTTTAAACGGTGCCACAAAATTTGTTACACACCGATAATCTCCTTCCCCTTCTTAGGCAGTTCCTCGGGGCCGACTGGCTTGACCCCATGTCATCTCGAGGGGTTCTGAGCTGGTTGAGAGGGCACAAGCTGCAGGTTCTGCCACATGCCGGGCAGATGGTGTTTGAGGAGGGTGTCAAATGAGATTTTCTGGAGACTTTACCGCCCTCTCTGACACCTTGGCTTCGCCTCAGTGTGTTGCCAGTAGAACCTCTCTCTGCGTTTGGTGCTTTCCTGAATGAGCCCTCTCGACTTTGGTCGATCGCAAATGGAAGATGCACCTGAATCGACAGGGATGTTTGATCTCTTCAAGGATGCTTTGAGGACATCCCCAAAAGGGTTCCACTGTCCTCCCGGGGGTCTCCCGCTGCAGGCAAATTCCAGGTAGAACAGTTGCTTTGGGAGCCCGGAATACCAATATACGAATGAAAAGTCCCCTCCCAGTGGAGCTGGTTTCGAGTGTTTAGCCCGTCAATGCTCAGCATGTTGGCTTGGGATTGAACGCTGCTATTGGATCACCTCTCTGCATTTGGAGGATCTTACAAAGACATGGGCCGGGATTCTCCGAAATCCCGGCCAAGTGTCGACACCAGCGTCAAAGTAGGTGCGAGCGGCGGTGGCATCAAAGGGCCTCCAGGCCCAGTCATTCTCCCCTTCCTCGGGGCTAGTACGGCGCCGGAGTGCTGTGCGCTGCTCCGGCACCAAAAGCCGGTCCGACACGGGCGGCGCTGGTCCGCGCATGCGCAACGTGGCTGCCGCGGGTCCGCGCATGCGTGTGGGTTGCCATCTCCGCGCCGGCCCCTGGGCCCCTACAGGTGCCAGGTGGAGGAACATAGCCCCTCCCCCACCCCGGAATGAGCCCTCCCGCCGATCGGGAGGCCCCGATCGTGGGCCTGGCCACCCTGGAGGCCACCCCAGAGTCGGATCCCCCAACCCCCCACCAGGGCGGCCCCAGCAGCCAGAACTCCGAGGTCCAGCCGGGTGGGACCATATGTAAACTACGCCGGCGGGACTCGACAGGCACACGGCCCGTCGAGCGCGGAGAATCACCATGGGGGCTGCTTTCAACGGCCCCCGACCGGCGCAGTGGCGACCGCGCGTGCATAATTGCCGCCGATTCTCCGACCCGGCGCGGGATCGGAGAATGCCGGCCATGGTACTTCTCCAGTGCTTTGGGCTGTCAAAAGCATCCATTATATGTAATACAAGCGAGGGCAGATAGGGCCACAATATAAAATACATCTTAAATACAACACCTCCAACAATGCAGCATTCTCTGGAAGGACTTGAACTCACAACCCATTGATTCAGTGGGAGTGCTTCCAAGTGAGTGAGCCAAGGCAGGCACTATTTCATTATTCGTCCATGGGATGTGGGCCAGCATTGCTCATCTCTGAGGACATTTAAAATCATCCATTTTGCTGTAATTCTTGAGTCACATGTAAGGACGACAGATTTATTGAACCAGATGAGTTTCTACGACAATCGACAATGGCTTCATGATCATGATTAGACCTTTAATTCTAGATTTTTATTGTATTCAAATTTCACGGCAAGATTCAAACCCAGGACCCCAGAGCATGACTCTGGGTCTCAGGATTATTAGTCCAGCGACAATACGACTATGCCACTGCCTCCCCGTAAAGGACAAACTGGATTTCCTTGGTACATACCCTTTAGCTCTGATGAAGATTCACCCCTGAAACACTGTGGGATAAAGTATCCGGTCCCATTGGCTGCTGGAATCCTGGCAGGCGGAATGGACAATTGAAAGGTCCATTGATTCCGGGCAGGAATTTCCGATCCCAGGGCTGGTGAGCGGGACTGGAAGATCCTGCCCAACATTTCCTTGAACTCAATGCTTATGCATTCCTGACAACCTCTTGTTTATATTTCATTGCCATTTTGTTTTTCCTTTATAATTGTAAATCATTTGGTCAAGCGATTAAGCAAACATTCTTTGTAGAAACGCTACATTACAGTGTTCGGAAATGTGAAATAAAAGGAAAACATTTTGTTTGAAATAATCTTCCTCCTCCTCCAAGTTTTCTCCACACCCCTCCAGGGAGCAGTTTTTAATCATTTTCAGATAATTTGTACAAGAAAAAAACTGGTTCGGTGTAACGATTACAGTATGTTAAATATAGTTGATGAAATATCATGCAAACTCTATTTACCTTTCTTAATGAAGTGGCTATAACTTACATTCATTTTGTTTATCTTTAAACATGGTACATTAAAGAATATTCTCACTCAAATGTATAACTTATTTTCTTTTTAGAAACCGCATATTTAAAATTTAAATTGTTTGTTATTAACACCAGACTTAATTTGTGCCAATGGTTCAGATGCAAAGTGACCCTGATTTTAACTTCCTCCGCACCCTCCCCCCCCTCAGACTGCCTGGCATGAATACTGGGCTGGATTCTCTGATTCTGCGGCTATGACCGGAGGATGCGTCTGGTCTTACGACCAAAAAGTCAGTGCCGCCCCCGCACCAATGTCCACCCAGTGGGGGGCTAGAAACTGCGCCACATAAAGCCCCCGGCTTTACCTGCTGATAAGTGATAAGGACGCAGAATGGCCGGGCCCATGGCCGCACAAGCGCATGGGGGCGGCTGTGCCGTACAACAGGACGCTGGCCGCGAGCGGACCCTGCCTGCCAAAAACTGACCCCCCGTAACCCCCCTCGCCACCCCCGGACCACTCCCCCTCAGTCCCCCCAGTCCCCGCCGAAGCCCCCGTGCCAGCAGAACGGCACCCCCCTGTCGTGTTGGGTGTTCTGGTTCACAAACAAGCCAACAATGCTGGAAGTGGTGTAACGCTATTTTATTAACTGTTCAACTATGCTAACATACTGTAAACGTGGGTATGAGCAATACCAGCTTAACTGTGGACCCTTTCCTATCACTAGCTATGGTGAGGCACTCAGCACATGGTGAATGTCTGTGTTGCAGGCTGTGAGCTCTGTGCTCTGAGCTGGCTGCTGCTAGAATGAGCGGGAACTCTCCTGTCCCCTGCCTTTATAATGCTTGTGCTCTCACTGGTGATTGGCTGCGGTGTGATGCATGCTGGTTGGTCCTACTGCATGTCCATCAGTGTGTGTATGTGATTGCACCATAATGTATTGATGTATATTATGACACCCCCCCCCCCCTCCTCCACCCAACTGTGGCAGCACTGGACTCAGTCAGCAGCCGCCATGCCAGGTTTACGAAAGTTGAGAGGACACGTGTCCCACGCCATCGGGAAGTCAGCCCATCAGGGGCAGGGCATCGGGGGAGGGCCTCATGTGACGACCTGAGGCCACCCCAATCGCGTTTGAGGGGGCGAAGCATCCGAAAAACGGCGCCGCCCCCGATTTCGGCATGAAATGTGATTCTCCGGCCGATCGGTGAACGCGATTTCGGCGTCGGCAATCGGAGAATCCGCCCATTACGTGGGGCAGTAAAATAAAAGCACATTGACGCATCTCCTCTGATCCTGTTGCCTTTTTGCTGAGGCACTGACCTGTCATTTTGAAAGCAGGATTATTCTTTAAATATGCAGATCAGGGTTGTTGATGCCATTGGGACTTCCGAAGTCTGAGTGAAGAAGCAGCACTGGTTTAACATTAGGGGGGTCGCTCTTTTAGGACAAAGGGGAGGAAAATATTTTCCTTTCACAGAGTTGTGGAACTCTCTCCCTCAGACAGCAGTGGAGGTGGGGGTAGATAGATTCTTGTCAGGCAAAGGGAATTAAACGTTATCTGGCGTCGTTGGGAAACTGGAATTCTAAACACTAACAGGTCCGCCATGAATGGCGTAGTAGGCTCAAGGGGCTGAATGGCATAATGCGCTCATATGTTGTATGTTCGCGTGGGTCAGACCTTCCAGGAGGGTAATTGGAGATCAGAAGAGGCCCCAAGAGGTAAGTAGAAAGTAAAATGATTTGCTTGAAGGTGAGGTTGAGCGGGAGTAGATATTAGTGGATATACATTGAGCAATAGGAGCATAAAAATATATTGGCCTTTATTGCCAGGGGATTGGTATACAAGAATAAAGTAAGAAGTCTTACAACGCCAGGTTAAAGTCCAACAGGTTTGTTTCACCTGAGGAAGGAGCTGTGCTCCGAAAGCTAGTGTTTGAAACAAACCTGTTGGACTTTAACCTGGTGTTGTAAGACTTCTTACTGTGCCCACCCCAGTCCAACGCCGGCATCTCCACATTACAAGAATAAAGACATTGTACAGGGTTGTAGTGAGACCACATCTCATAGAATCCATACAGTGCAGAAGGAGGCCATTCGGCCTATCGAGTCTGCACCAACCCTTTGAAAGAGCACCCTACCTAGGCCCACTCCCCTGCCCTACCCCCGTAACCGCATGGTCTGGCATGGACAGAATCAATGAGGGAAGTCATACCTATCACATACCTAGAACAGAGCCCCCTTGATTTCACAAACATATTAATCGCGTGGAAAATCATTACGGGTGGGTGATTCTTTAGTCTTATTTCTATCTGGCTGCTCAGTCTGGGTGATTAGTTACATCGAAGGGTGAAAGGTCATCCGGCACCTTATTGCTTTTGCAGTTGTCTGACTCTCCGTTCAATTCACATATCAGTCCAAAAGTAAATTGAGACTGAGAATACCTTTGCAATGGACCCAGGTCTCTTTACCTTCTTCCACACCTACCAGCTGTGAGGAAGGCCACCGCAGAAACAATTCTCATACAATTTACAGTGCAGAAGGAGGCCATTCGGCCCATCGGGTCTGCACCAGCTCTTGGAAACAGCACCCTACCCAAGGTCAACACCTCCACCCTATCCCCATAACCCAGTAACCCCACCCAACACGAAGGGCAATTTTGGACACTAAGGGCAATTTAGCATGGCCAATCCACCTAACCTGCACATCTTTGGTCTGTGGGAGGAAACCGGAGCACCCGGAGGAAACGCACGCAGACACGGGGAGGATGTGCAGACTCCGCACAGACAGTGACCCAAGCTGGAATTGAACCTGGGACCCTGGAGCTGTGAAGCAATTGTGCTATCCACAATGCTACCGTGCTGCCCTATCTTAACAAATATCCAGCGGCTATGAAATGCCCCAGTAATGTGCCCGACACACAAATGCCAGATCTGTCAGCCTGCAGTCAGATCCAATACAACTTCACCAAAGGTGATAGTGCATGATATAAGTCGCACTCAGGAGACATTAAGGTGTTGCAACGCATTTCAGGCTCTGCCTCACAGCTCACATAAACTTCAAAGCGCTGGCTTCTCCACAGTATGGACAAAACTTGGTCTCTTTATAGATTTCCAGATAGCAGATGTGCAGGAATGAGTTATGACCGTAACACAATCTAAACATTATGATGGCGGCACGGGTTGCTTTAAGTTGAACCTTTTGCACCTCAACATGTTACCACTGCCCTCTTGATTGATACAACCCTGTAACGTTCTCTGACCATCTTGTTATTCTACTGATGCAGCGTGTGTTACTTGAGAAAATGGTGCCGCCATAGGCGCCATTAATCAGTCGCCGTGAAAAGACATGTTCCATTCATTTACCACAAAAATTTATTCCAGTGGCTGGAAAACCCAGTGGAGCATAAAAGAACTGGCTACCTTAACATATGGGCGACACGGTGGCCCAGTGGTTAGCACTGCTGCCTCACCGACCTGGGTACAATTCCAGCCTCAGGTGACTGTCTGCGTGGAGTTTACACTTTCTCTCCGTGCCTGTGTGCGTTTCCTCCGGGTGCTCCGGTTTCCTCCCACAGTCCAAAGATGCGCAGGTTAGGTGGATTGGCCATGATAAATTGCCCCTTAGTGTCCAAAGGTTTGTTCGGGTTAAGGGGTTACAGCGATAGGGTGGGGTAGTGGGCCTAGGTAGGGTGCTCTTTCAGAGGGTCGGTGTAGACTCGATTGGCCGAATGGCCCCCTTCTGCACTGTAGAGATTCTATGAACCTCAAAGCTTTTTCACTCATCTTAGAAAAGCTTTTCAATTTTCTTTTGAATGCTAAATCCTGCCCGTTGCAAAGCACTGGACCTCCTCATAACCTATGCGGTGGAAAGAACTCTTCTCACTTTCCCCCTGGTTCCTCTAGTCATTATTTAGAATCCATGATTATTTAGAATCCATGTTTGATGAGGACTCATCCACTGAGGTAGTATGGGCTGAGGTTAGAAACAGGAAAGGAGAGGTCACCCTGTTAGGGTTTTTCTCCGAAAAGTTCCAGAGATGTAGAGGAAAGGATTGCAAAGATGCTTCTGGATAGGAGCGAAAGCAACAGGGTAGTTGTTACGGGGGACTTTAACTTTCCAAATATTGACTGGAAACGCTCTAGTTTGAGTACTTTAGATGGGTCCATTTTTGGCCAATGTGTGCAGGAGGGTTTCCTGACACAGTATGTAGATAGGCCAACGAGAGGCGAGGCCATATTGGATTTGGTACTGGGTAATGAACCAGGACAGGTGTTAGATTTGGAGGTAGGTGAGCACTTTGGTGATAGTGACCACAATTCGATTCCGTTTACTTTAGTGATGGAAAGGGATAGGTATATACCGCAGGGCAAGAGTTATATCTGGGGGAAAGGCAATTATGATGCGATGAGGCAAGACTTAGGATGCAGCGGATGGAGAGGAATACTGCAGGGGATGGGCACAATGGAAATGTGGAGCTTGTTCAAGGAACAGCTACTGCGTGTCCTTGATAAGTATGTACCTGTCAGGCAGGAAGGAAGTGGTCGAGCAAGGGAACCGTGGTTTACTAAAGCAGTCGAAACACTTGTCAAGAGGAAGAAGGAGGCTTATGTAAAGATGAGACATGAAGGTTCAGTTAGGGTGCTCAAGAGTTACAAGTTAGCTAGGAAGGATCTAAAGAGAGAGCTAAGAAGAGCCAGGAGGGGACATGAGAAGTCTTTGGCAGGTAGGATCAAGGATAACCCTAAAGCTTTCTCTAGATATGTCAGGAATAAACAAATGACTAGGCCAGTCAAGGACAGTAGTGGGAAGTTGTGCTTGGAGTCCGAGGAGATAGGAGAGGTGCTAAATGAATATTTTTCGTCAGTATTCACACAGGAAAAAGACAATGTTGTCGAGGAGAATACTGAGATTCAGGCTACTAGACTAGAAGGGCTTGAGGTTTATAAGGAGGAGGTGTTAGCAATTCTGGAAAGTGTGAAAATATTTAAGTCCCCTGGGCCAGATGGGATTTATCCTAGGATTCTCTGGGAAGCTAGGGAGGAGATTGCTGAGCCTTTGGCTTTGATCGTTAAGTCATCTTTGTCTACAAAAGACTGGACGATAGCAAATGTTGTCCCCTTGTTCAAGAAGGGGAGTAGAGACAACCCAGGTAACTATAGACCAGTGAGCCTTACTTCTGTTGTGGGCAAAATCTTGGAAAGGTTTATAAGAGATAGGATGTATAATCATCTGGAAAGGAATAATTTGATTAGAGATAGTCAACACGGTTTTGTGAAGGGTAGGTCGTGCCTCACAAACCTTATTGAGTTCTTTGAGAAGGTGACCAAACTGGTGGATGAGGGTAAAGCAGTTGATGTGGTGTATATCGATTTCAGTCAAGCGTTTGATAAGGTTCCCCACGGTAGGCTACTACAGAAAATACGGAGGCATGGGATTCAGGGTGATTTAGCAGTTTGGATCAGGAATTGGCTAGCTGGAAGAAGACAAAGGGTGGTGGTTGATGGGAAATGTTCAGACTGGAGTCCAGTTACGAGTGGTGTACCACAAGGATCTGTTTTGGGACCACTGCTGTTTGTCATTTTTCTCAATGACCTGGAGGAGGGCGTAGAAGGATAGGTGAGTATATTTGCAGATTACACTAAAGTCGGTGGAGTTGTGGACAGTGCGGAAGAATGTTACAAGTTACAGAGGGACATAGATAAGCTGCAGCGCTGGGCTGAGAGGTGGCAAATGGAGTTTAATGCAGAAAAGTGTGAGGTGATCCATTTTGGAAGGAATATCAGGAAGACAGAGTACTGGGCTAATGGTAAGATTCTTGGCAGTGTGGATGAGCAGAGAGATCTCGGTGTCCATGTACATAGATCCCTGAAAGTTGCCACCCAGGTTGAGAGGGTTGTTAAGAAGGCGTACGGTGTGTTAGCTTTTATTGGTAGAGGGATTGAGTTTCGGAGCCATGAGGTCATGTTGCAGCTGTACAAAACTCTGGTGCGGTCGCATTTGGAGTATTGCGTGCAATTCTGGTCGCCGCATTATAGGAAGGTCGTGGAAGCATTGGAAAGGGTGCAGAGGAGATTTACCAGAATGTTGCCTGGTATGGAGGGAAGATCTTATGAGGAAGGCTGAGGGACTTGAGGCTGTTTTCATTCGAGAGAAGAAGGTTAAGAGGTGACTTAATTGAGGCAGATGATCAGAGGATTGGATAGGGGGGACAGTGAGAGCCTTTTTCCTCGGATTGTGATGTCTAGCACGAGGGGACATACCATTAAATTGAGGGGAGATAGATATAAGACAGATGTCAGAGGTAGGTTCTTCACTCTGATAGTAGTAAGTGCGTGGAATGCCCTGCCTGCAACAGTAGTGGACTCGCCAACACTAAGGGCATTCAAATGGTCATTGGATAGACATATGGACGATAAGGCAACAGTGGAGATGGGCTTTAGAGTGGTTTCACAGGTCGGCGCAACATCGAGGGCCGAAGGGCCTGTACTGCGCTGTAATGTTCTATGTTCTATGACCCTGGTGTTACTAAGTCAACTAGCCAGTGGAAGCAATTCTTCAGTAATTACCCTCTCAAAAACTATTTCTCATTCAGAAAGCCTGAAATAAATTTCACTCCCAACCACAGAACCCCCCTGCCCTCACTTAATTTTCTCTAATCCAGCAGGGAAAAATCCTTCAAAGCCTTCATTCATTGCTATTAATTCTCAATTTGCGTAGAGGAGGAGGAATGACCTCTTCTAAGATTCTGCGAGGACCAGCAACATGGTGGTGTGATGTTAGAGCAGGAAATGAAAATCTACATTGGTATAGTTGGATAAGCATTTCAGATTGACATCATTTCCCCCTCGTTCCCACCCCTCTTTAGGTCTCTGTGCTCCATGAAGTATTTCCAAACTAACAGTCCAGCACAGCATACAATTTCAAAGAGATATTAACAGATTAAGCGAATGGGAAAACAAAAACATGACAAATTGACTTCATTGTAGGCAAATACGAGGTCACCTAAAAAGGCGTAGCCAGTCCGTCGACCTTCAACTTGAAGGAGGCCAACTTTTAAAATTCAAGAGATAGAACTATATAGAATAAAGCCTTTGGTCATGGGCAATTTTTAGAAATTGGTCAAATTTTGCCTCCCAGCCTTCTACAAGAACTGGACTTAAAAAAAAACCTTGAAATAAAACACAGGCACAGTGAAGTGACCCCTTGAATATACTAGTCAAGAGATGGCAGAGGCCACCTGACCCGACAATTATATTCATCAATCCAAGTTTTCAACCATTTGTCTAGACCATCGAGAACGGTACATAGTGGGGGAGATTCTCCAATATGGAGCCCAAGTGTTTGTGCCATTGTGAACGCCGCCGCTGCAGCCTCCTTTCATGGTGCCAAATGGGCGTCGCGCCAACCTGCGCATGCGCGGGGGACCTCTTTAGCGCGCCGGCCCCGACTCAACATGGAGTCGGTGTTCAGGGGGCCGGCTGCGCCAGAAAGTAGGCCCAGGGTGTGATCGGTGTCCCCCCCTCCCCGTCCCCACCCCCGGTGAAGGAGACACCCCCACAGGCTACCCCCCGACCGTTCGAGGAGAGTTCCCGCCAGCAGCGACCAGGGGTAAACGGCGGCGGCGGGACTCTGTCGTGTCAGCGCGGCCACTCGGCCCATGCGGGCCAGAGAATCGGCAGCCCCGCCAATTCCAGCAAACCACGGCCGGCGCCGCGCCAAACGCGCAGGCGCAAATGGTGCCAATTCTCCGCACCTCGGAGAATCGACCCCCCGGCGGCGGGACTCGGAGAATCGCCCCCAGTATTTACAAGATAACGTGGATTCTGGTATGCCTGGGTGAGCACTTACAATCCTGCGAAATGCTAATCCCAAAAACTGTTTCATCAGAGTGAAGCTCGTTCACCAACGTGATGCTGCTGATAAGAATATTGCCCATTGAAACACCTCCAATTGTTCGCGATTAATCTAGGATGTGTGATTGTTGCAATATGTAAGAAGGTACACTCAAAAGCATGCCGCTGGTTTGATTTCTCCACAATAAGAAACGTGTGTTCAGGGACGGGGCAGTGGCTTCCAGTGTTAACCATGGTTGATCATATGGGAACAGACACTGATCAGCAGGGCGAGTGCTGTTTGCAAACGTCTTTGTAAATATTGATCTAAGTGAGTAGGGTACTGAGGTTTGTAGGCTAGCAGTGGGATGCAATGGGCCGAAAGGCCTCTTTCTGTGCAGTAAAACGCTACGACTCAGTGATACAATAAACTGTTAAAAGAATACTGAGGTCGACTGAGTGCGAGCCTTGAACTTTTTCTGCACCCAGATAAGTTGAGTTGGTATTTTAGAATTAAGGGTATAAGAGGGGAGGTGTGGGTTCACATAGTTACTGAGGATGGAACAAAGTGCCTCTTGGGTGGAAATTGGTGGTTGAATATCCAGATGGTAGGACCAGATGTGCATGGGGCTTCAGCTCGGCGATTGGACGGCTGGCCAGCCAATTAGATATCCATAGTTGAGAAGCCTGAGCAATCATGCTGGTGGGCCAGGTGGGCAGAAGGTCAATGACCTTAACATTACCTCATGGCGTTGGAAATCTGGGCGCCACATTTAAAATGACAGGCATCCATTCCCTGCAATCCAGCGACATCAGTCTGGCTGTGTGAATGAACGTTCCGAAAGTACAAGAGCTGCAACCCACCTGCTGATCTTACCAGCATCCCCTCCACTCCACCTGAGAAAACTACAACCTGCTGTTTTTGAGTCACCTCCTCAGCACAGAGGAAGAGTGGCTCCCATCGTTTAGCAATGCACTCCCTGCAGCCTTCTCCTCCAGGCCGCCTGGGAATGTCAGGGGGTCCTGTTTCCCAGTGGTGAGAGCAGGAGATTGTCCTGCCCGGCCCCGGTGGCCTGCATGGAGATCACAATGGAGGTTAGCAGCCGTTGGGTCCACAAGCAAAACTGGTCCCGTGCAGCAAAAGAGTAAGTGACCTGCTGCATTTTGCAAGTTCAAGTGGGAGTTTGTAATCACTGCGCCACCATGGAGAGCAATTGGAACTTGGTTGGGGGGCCGAGGAGTGGAGTCATAGAAGCATAGAATTTACAGTGCAGAAGAGGCACATCGAGTCTGCACCGGCCCTTACAAAGAGCACCCTACTGAAGCCCGTGTATCTACCCTATCCCTGTAACCCAGTTCCTCCCACTTAACCGTTTTTGGACACTAAGGGCAATTTATCATGGCCAATCCACCTAACCCACACACCTTCAGCACTGCTCCCCACAATCAGGGACGGAACGGCACTCGTGGGAGTCTCCCATGGGTTTGGAGGCCCCCAGCTGCATGATCTTTCGGCAATGTGGTGCCCTGGCATTGCTGGTGCCACCTGGGTGTCATGATATGCTGACAGGCACTGAATGAGATACAGACAGGCAGCTAATGAGCACAGGGAACAGGACATAACCAACCAGCAGGCAGAATACTTGGGAAGTGGTTTCCCACGATGAAAGGCACGAGGCACTCACACTCCACCTCTTTTCACTCGAGACATCTACTGAGTGAGTCCAGTGTACATATCGCGTAACGCATACAGCATGTGGAGAAGAGCTAGTCTGGTTCAGTCTAGATAGAGAAATCACAGCTAGGTTAGCAGATTGTCGAACTCACAGAGAACTGTGCTAACTGTGTGACAGGTTCAATAAATCAAGTTGAACTAAACTCAAGGTCTGGAGTCTACTTGAGTTATAGCTGCATCCAGTTGCAGCCAGTGTTGTCTCAATGTGCTTAACACGACATGGTACCAGTAGTCTGCTATATCTAGGTGGTTTACCTCAATCTGTTCCGTGACGACCAGCAAAGACATCCCGGCATCATGGAGAAGATCCAGCCTCCTCAACTGCTGCGGACCTCTGCCAATCTCAGTGCCAACTGGCGGACCTTCAAGCAAAGGTTTCTGCTGTACATTGAAGCCTCAGACCTCGAGGGTGCGTCTGATGCAAGGAAGATCGCGCATCTCCTCTCAACTGCGAGGGATCAAGCCATCCAAATCTTTAACTCGTTCAACTTCGCCGACGGCCAGGACAAGGCGAAGTTTGACACTCATTGTGAAGTGGACACCAATTAAATCTTCGAGCGCTATATTTTTAAGCAACGCCTACAAGGTAAAGATGAATCTTTCAACTCCTTTGTAACGAATTTCCATCTACTAGCGCTATCCTGCAACTTTGGTTGACATTGCTGACTCCATGATCAGGGTTCAGATCGTTTTCGCCGTTCACTCCGATCCGCTGAGGGAGCAGCTTTTGAAAATCAAACATACGACCCTGTCAGCCACGATCGAAACGTGTACGGTGCATGAGCACGCCGAAAATCGGTATTCCCAATACAAATCGGCTGGAACTGAGAAACCTGCCTCCCTCGAGGCAGAGAGTGTGCAGGCCATCGCCCGGATGCAGCGCCTCAGCATTGATGAAAGCTACCATTTTACGCGCTCTTCCCGGGAACCCACGCATGTGCGATGCGAACGGGATAACGAAGCGGCCGATCAACACACTGCGCAGGTGCGGATGTCTGCCGACCGCACTGCGCATGTGCGACGACGCACGGACGTAACGGCGTCACGACGTGCCCGAATTGTGTCACCGCCCATTTAAAGAAACACTGCCCTGCAAGAGGCAGACGTTGTTCGAATTGTGGGAAACCTGGACACGATGCAGCTTTGTGCAGGTCTGCACCACCAGTCAAGGGCCAGCGATCCCAACTCCAACGCAGGAGCGTTCGGAGTGTACAGCACGGAGTACAGGATTCTGATCTTGGCAGTATCACCGATACGGAGGACGATTGCCCGGAGTCCCCCTACCATGTGGGCATCATCACCACGCGTGAGCATGCCTCGCCAACAGCATCACGTCGCCTGCCCATCCTCACTGTGGATTCTGCAGACGAATGGCGTGCGGTGATGCAAGTTAATCAGAGCTCTGCTCAGCAAGCAAAGTGGTTGGAGCTGAAAGCCAAGCTCACCACTGCACCTGTGTTGACTTTCTTTGATCCTGACAGGGAAACAAAGATCTCGACAGATCCGAGCCAGGACGGCATCGGCGCGGTGTTGCTCCAGCGCGATGACACCTCCTCCTGGCCTCCGGTTGCCTACACATCACGGGCGATGACACCCACCGGGCAGCGGTACGCCCAGATCGAAAAGGAATGCCTGGACCTGCTTAATGGAATCCTCAAGTTCCACGATTATGTGTACGACCTGCCGATGTTCACCGTCGAAACGGACCACAGGCCTCTGGTCCACATCATTCACAAGGACATGACACCCCGGCTGCAGCGCATTCTCCTCCGGCTCAGACGGTATGACTTCGAGCTCATGTACACACCGGGCAAGGAGCTCATTATTGTGGATGCCTTGTCCCGCTCCGTTACCTTGCCTGCCGACCCCTCGGCATTCGTCCGGCAGATCGAATCACAGCTGCAGCTGTGTGCCAGCAACCTCGCCGCGTCGAATGAAAAGGTGATCCGCATTCGCGATGAGACAGCCAAGGACCTGCTTCGACAGCGTGTAATGCACCACCTCACCGATGACTGGCAGAAAGGGCAGTGCCCCCAATTCTTTAATGTGAAGGACGACCTCACGGTGGTTGATGGCATCCTCCTCAAGCTGGATCGCATCGTCATTCCACGCAGTCTCCAGAGCTTGGTGTTCCGGCAAATACACGGAGGGGTATCTGGGTGTCGAAAAGTGCAGGCGCAGAGCCAGGCAAGCTGTCTACTGGCCTGGGATCAGTCAGGACATCTCAAACATGGTCCTCAACTGTCCGACCTGTCAACGCTTCCAGCCAGCACAGGGTAAGGAGACGCTTCAGCAGCACGAGATTGTGACTTCCCCGTGGTCTAAGGTGGGCATCGACCTCTTTCATGTCAATGGTCGTGGCTATGTGCTCATCATCGATTACTTCTCCAACTACCCAGAGGTTGTGAAGCTCTCCGACCTCACGTCCAGGACCGACATCAAGGCCTGTAAGGAGACATTCTCCAGGCATGGTGTTCCCTTCACTGTCATGAGTGACAATGGTCCTTGCTTCAGCAGCCAAGAGTGGTCAAGATTATATCAGTTTCATCATGTCACTTCTAGCCCACATTACCCGCAGTCCAAAGGGAAGGTTGAGAAAGGGGTGCACATAGTGAAGCAGCTCATCTGCAAGGCTGCGGATTCTGCTTCTGACGTCAACCTTGCGCTGCTTGCGTACAGGGCAACCCCTCTGTCTACCGGCATGTCGCCGGCTCAACTCCTGATGAACAGGGACCTGCGGACGACTCTTCAAGCCATACACTTGCCTGATCTGGATCACCTCCCGGTGCTGCAGGAGGTGCAGAAGCTCAGGGACCAGCAAAAGCAGGGCTGTGATGCTCATGCCACTGATTTGCCTGTGCTATCCCCGGCAGATACGGTCTGGATCCAGCTGCCTGACGGAGGCTGGTCAGCTCCAGCGGTTGTTGTCCGACAGGCTGCTCCTCAATCGTACGTTGTGCGTATGGCTGATGGCTCTGTTGTGCTACGCAACAGACGGGCCCTGCGTGCAGTTGCCCGCCCGCAACCACATTCTTTGTTGTTTCCATCTGTCATTGTACCATCTCCTGACACCTCGAACCACGAGGCCTCCAGTCAGGCTTCAATCCCGCCCATCAAGGCACCGTCGTCCCCACCACCACCTCTCCGGCGGTCGACCAGGATCAGACGCAAGCCCCAGAGACTGGACTTATGAACAATTATTTTGTTTGCCATGTTCTGTTTTTGCACATTAGATACCTGGGGCGGGATTCTCCGACCCACCGCCGGGTCGGAGAATCGCCGGGGGCTGGCGTGAATCACGCCCCCGCCGGTTGCCGAATTCTCCGCCACCAGATATTCGGTGGGGGCGGGAATCGCGCCGCGCCGGTTGGCGGGCCCCCCCTGGCGATTCTCCGGCCCGGATGGGCCGAAGTCCCGCTGCTGGAATGCCTGTCCCGCCGGCGAGAATCAAACCACCTCTCTTACCGGCGGGACAAGGCGGCGCGGGCGGGCTCCGGGGTCCTGGGTGCCCCCACGGTGGCCTGGCCCACGATCGGGGCCCACCGATCCGTGGGCAGGCCTGTGCCGTGGGGGCACTCTTTTCCTTCCGCCTTCGCCATGGTCTCCACCATGGCGGAGGCGGACGAGACCCCCTCCACTGGGTATGCGGGGGGATGCCGTGAGCGGCCGCTGACGCTCCTGCGCATGCGCTGCCCGGCAAAGTCAGTTTTGCGCCAGCTGGCGGGGCACCAAAGGCCTTTCCCGCCAGCTGGCGGGGCAGAAATCAGTCAGGCGCGGGCCTAGCCCCTCAAGGTAAGGGCTTGGCCGCTCAAGATGCGGAGTATTCCGCACCTTTGGGACGGCGCGATGCCGGACTGATTCGCGCCGTTTTTGGCGCCGGTCGGCGGACATCGCGCCGATTGCGGAAAATTCCGCCCCTGTTCTCATATGTACTTTTTTTTTAAACTGTCTTCTCATGTAAATATGTTAGTTTTTCAGCCTACACATGTAAATACCTTCACATAGGCCGCAGAAAAACTTTTCAAAGGGGGAGATGTCATGATATGCAGACAGGCACTTAATGAGATACAGACAGGCAGCTAATGAGCACAGAGAACAGCACATAACCAATCAGCAGGCAGAACACTTGGGAAGTGGTTTCCCACTATAAAAGGCACGAGGCACTCACACTCCACCTCTTTCCACTAGGCACATCTACAGAGTGAGTCCAGTGTACATATCACGTAACGCATACAGCACGTGGAGAAGAGCTAGTGTGGTTCAGTCTCGACAGAGAAATCACAGCGAGGTTAGCAGAGTGTCGAACTCACAGAGGACTGTGCTAACTGCGTGACAGGTTCAATAAATCAAGTCGAACGAAACTCAAGGTCTGGAGTCTACTCGAGTTGCAGCTGCATCCAGTTGCAGCCTGTGTTATCTCAGTGTAACACGACACTGGATACCTTGGCAGTGCCAAGCTGCCACCTTGGCAGTGGCACCTGGATGGCATCTGTTTTGCATGTGCGATCGGGTTGGGGTTGGGGGGGGTGGGGGTGGTGGGGGGGGGACCCCTTTCATTGTGCATTTGGCTTGGGGGGGGGGGAGATGTTGAGGATTGTTTCAGGGGCCTTAGAGATCGGGACACCATTTCAAAATGGTGTCCCAATCTCTCGGCTAGGCTGAGGAGTTCCAGCAAGCGGAGCTCCCCACTGTACAAAACGGGGCGATGTGCGGCTTCCGACGCACTTTCCCCATCCAGGCCCCTTATTCAATGTGGATAGCATTGAACAGCTATGTGTTTCTCGGCTTGCGATCGCCAGGAAACAGGCAGCTAAACGTTCCCGCTGGGGTATTTTGTTTACTTTTGGGAAAACGGCAACCTCTGCTTCCACTGCCTTTTGAGGAAGAGAATTCCAGAGACTCACGACGCTCTCAGAGAAACAAAATCTCATCTCTGTCTTAAAGGGACCACCCCCTATTTTTAAACAGTGACCCCAAGTTGGTGATAATGCTGCACGTGAGCTTCCGTCTTTCCCTCATCCTCTTATCCTTACAGAATACCCTTCTATTCCTTTGCCCTTCAACAGATTATCTAACTTTCCGTCAGATGTCCCATCCCGTTCTTGAGTCAGATGCTATTGGTGTGCGTGGGGTGAGACGAAGTATGGAAAGTGTCATGTAAACAATAGCAAAATACCGTGCCGACTGGAAATCTCAAACAGGAAACAGGAAATGCTGCGAGCAGTCAGCAGGTTTGGCAGCATCTGTGGAGAGAGACACAGAAACAACACTTCAGGTCGACGAACCTTTCACCAGAAGCTTGAACAATTTGTGAACACGTGCAGACCAACTGTGGGGGAGGTGGAGGAAAGAGCAAAGTCTGTGATCGGGAGTGGGGGGGGGGGGGGGGGCACAAAAGGAATGGTGGTGCAAGTTTAAAGGAAAGAAGACAAAAGATAGACGCAGAAGAGGCTCAAGTGGCAAAAGCAGGGTCACCAACCCTGTGTCTACCGCCCGAGAAAATTAGAGCGGTGGCTTTGATCCGCAGCTGCTGATCTCAATGCTGAGGTCAGAGTTACATGCATTACATGCATTGCAGTGTGTACCATCCACAAGATGCGCTACAGCAACTCACCGAGGCTCCTTCAATAGCACCTTCCGAACCCACGACCTCTGCCATCTCAAAGGGCAAGGGCAGCAGATACTTGGGAACAACACTACCTGGAGGTTCCTCTCCAAGTCACTCACCTTCCTGACTTGGAAATATATCACCGTTCCTTCTCTGCCACTGGGTCAAACCCTGGAACTCCCTCCCTAACAGCACGGTGGGTGTACGTACACAAACCACAGGGACTGCAGCGATTCACGAAGGCAACTCCTCGCCACCTACTCACGGGCAATTCGGGATGGCAACAAATGCTGGCCAAGCCACATCCAGGAAAGAATAAATAAAAAGAAGGCTGCAAACTGTCTGAATAACGAGTTCTCAGTTCATACTTTCTAATGTTTGGTAACATGCCCAATAATGGATTTCAGTAATTGTTTGAGGCACTTTTTCATCTGTCTCTTCCCATTTATGTGAGTGGACAATTCTGTTGACATCCTTTACCAATCTGTGGTCTGCATTTAGGGAGTTGTTTAAAAGAAAGAGGATCTGCATTGGTACAGAGCCCTTTGATGTGTTGGGTGTTCTGGATCACATACAGATCACCAACACTTGAAGTGGTGCAACACTATTTTATTAAAAGGTTAACTATTTAAACATACTTGAACTGTGGGTAAATACGATACCATCTTTAACTAAAGACCTTTGCCTTGTCCTAACCAGTTGATGCACTCAGCACATGGTGAATGTCTGTGTTGCAGGCTGAGAGCTCTGTGATCCTTGCTGGCTGCTACTCGAATGAACGGGAACTCTGATGTCCCCTGTCTTTATAGTGCGTGTGCTCTCACTGATGATTGGCTGTGGTGTTGTGTATGTTGATTGGTCCCACTGTGTGTCCATCAGTGTGTGTCTGCACCATGATATACTGGGGTATATTATGACACCCTTCATGATCACATGACATCTAAAAATGCTCTTCTGCCAGTGAAAGTATTTTTGAAGTGTGATTACTGTTGTAATATCGAGCACAGTAGGGAGTGATGAGATTAAAGTCTGAGTGAACATTCCTGCCTCACGGCGCCGAAGTCCCAGGTTCAATCCCGACTCTGGGTCATTGTCCGTGTGGAGTTTGCACATTCTCCCCGTGTTTGCGTAGGTTTCGCCCCCACGACCCAAAGATGTGCAGGGTAGCTGGATTGGACACACTAAATTGCCCCTTAATTGGAAAAAATGAATTGGGTACTCTAAATTTATTTTAAAAAAAGAAAAAAATGTCTGAATGATAGTGAACAAAAACTGCAAACTTTAGGTCATCAGAACTTTGGAGGCAATTTCACCCACTCCACGCCTCCCCACCCGTGACTAAACGGGTGTGTTGCCGGATACTGGAGATGTTAAAATGTCCAAACTGACTCCCATTACAACCTTCTCATTTCTGGGGTTAACAAATAGGTGGGCAGCTGGCTGGAGGTGGGTTGGTCATTTGAGTACTTCAGTGTGATTGGCAGCCTCTAATTTAACAAAAGCAAAAGGCTGCAGATGCCCGAAGTCTGAAACAAAAACAGAAAACGCTGGAAAAACTCAACAGGTCTGGCAGCATCTGTGGGGAGAGAAGCAGTTAACGTTTCCAGTCTGTGTGACTTCTTCAGAGCCCCTGATACAACGATGGAGAGCTAGGTTTCACAAATGTTGGGAAAACCGGGAAGCTGAAGGTGGCGAGGAGAGCTCCAGAGATGCTGGGCTGGATTATCCGGTCGTCCAGACGCCTGTTTCTCGGTGCCCCGTTCGCTGGCGGAGCAATTCCCTATTCCCGCCGCTTGCCAATGGGATTTCCCATTGAATCCACTCCACTCCGCGGGGAAATCCACAGGTGGGGGCGCGCTGCCTGCGGGAACAGAGAATGCCAACGGCTTGAGAATTCTGGCCACTGTTTGTGAACTCAGAAAAACAGGAGAGCTCCCAATCTGACTTCAATGGGCAGGAGAGAGACAAAAGGGACTGTCAACTCACTGTCGCTATCACACAGTTAAAATGTACCCGATTGTGCTCATCGTCCAACTGCTATTTTGTTCTGCTTTTAATCTATAATTGGGCGCAGTAATGGAAGACAATCGACAGACTGCAGGTCTTGCCATCCCCCAGTGTACAGCGAGAAGATGGGGTACCTGTCCCCAATAGCGGGGTTAACAAATGTTAGATTATAAGAACAGGTTGCTTAGATGAGGGGTGGGATTGTCACCACAGGATTCGAGTCCCTGCCATCATGGTCAAATGGGACTCGGAAGGCCTTAGAGTGTGGGGAACAATCACCTGGCTGTGAATTTCCCTGAATAGCCAGAGGAGGGCGCGCTATTCACTAAAGACAGCACTCGAAGCTGGCAGGCCAACAGCCTAACAGCACCGTGGGTGTACCTACACTACATGGACTGCAGCGACTCAAGAAGGCAGCTCACAACTACCTTCTCAAGGGCAATTAGGGATGAGCATTAAATGCTGGACGTGAAGTAATATGTAAAAAACGTGAAAAGCATCCGGCTTTCTTTCCAGTTACATAAGAGAGAGGGTACCCCCTCTTTCCAATGTTTTCAACTCTTTTCAGTTGGGCCACCAATGTGGAAGGGGGGTGTCCTCCACAGGGTGGCGTGTGGGCATAACTGAGGAGAGGTAGATAGGGAGTGTCTCAATGGCTGCCTTGGAGCTCTGGCCCCCTGGTCCATCACTGGGAGGCCACCTCCAGACAGCTGCATGGGAACCCAGAATGGCTGGAGAATAGGCCATTAACCACCTAAACTGGCTACCCGCTGCATGCGAGCAGGTAGCCCTGCCACCCGTCTATCTGGCCTCCAAGAAAATAGTGCAGAGTAGCAGGATAGTGCTGGGGAGGCAGCATGCCAGCCGGTGGTGCAAACCTCTGTGCCAGTCTACCTCTATGGCTACCCCATTGGAGGTCTCAAAACATTAACCCTTGGTTTGTGCCCCCATGAATATAAAGTGTGATCTGATTGAAATGTTCAAGGTGATTTAAACATTTGATAGGTTAGATGGAGATAGAAAAAAGGAATTCTGCAGGCGGGGCACACAGCAAGTTGTTACAATACGCTGGGCAAATGCACGGTCAATTCCAGCCCCACGTGACCCTGAGTCCCAACACAACTGAATTAACCAATAATTTGTCTAAAAATACCCCAAGTCTTTGGCCCTTGGCTGCCCAATAACTACAGTCATCAAGTTTGTAAGTTTAAAACAATTACTGTTTTTTATAACTAGGATTCAGGCCTCTAGCTCTCAGAGAGACACTTGTTTTCACGTCAGATTTTGCTTTCGTGATTTGACTTCCGGCCTCTGTAGATCCGGGAGAGAGCCCCCAGAGGCTTTCTGAAGAGCTTGTCAGCCCTCACAGTGGCCTTCTGGAGAGAATTAGCTGGATCCTTTTGGAGAGAGTTAGATAGCTCAGTGGGCTAGACAGCTGGTTTGTGATGCAGAACAAGGCCAGCAGCGCGGGTTCACCGAACAGGCGCCGGAATGTGGCGACTGGGGCTTTCCACAGTAACTTCATACTTGTGACACGAAAAGATTATTATTATTAGATGGATTTCTTCACCGGGATGCTGGAATCTAAACTGCAACCAAACTGGAACTTCAGGAGTCTGAAAAGCTTTCCAGTGGAATAATATCCAATCACCACCTGTTACTGGGCAGAGCACAGCCCCCTGGGCCCATTTGTTGGCCAGCAGGCAAATCAATCAAACCAAGTTCTCACTGATACCAGCCAGTCTGCATTCACCAGTTTAAACCAGCACAGCCTTCTGGATTCTTCTGTTTGAATTAAAGTTGCGGGCTCCTTACGGGCCACTTGGCTTAGAGGGAGCTGTCTATCAAGCATTCATAGATTAAAAGTGCAACAGCAACATAAAAGAAAGGGGAAATAAGAAAATAAACAGGAAGGACCCTTACGAACCTTAAAATTAAAGAGCTCGACCATTTCTCACAATGAGGAGATGCTCCCTAATACATGGAATTGAAGTCTTCTTAACTAATTGGCCACAAATTGATCTGTTGGTTCTTGTGTCAAATGTGCATGTCGAAGCCAGTTGCTGCAATGCTGCCACGTATTGTTGAATGGGCACACCAATTCCCTGGCCCCTCTGGTGGCATGTATATTGTTCGATCATCACACCTTTTTTGGCCTGCAGTATTTTTCGAGAGCGCTTACCGTTGTATCAAAGGTAGATGTGTTTTCCATGAGTTGCTCGAATATTCACTGCCCCTCATTCCAGAATGTACGAGTATAGTCTTGTCGTTGACCACCGCTACATCCAGACTCTCCATCCCTGTAGCATGCAAGTAGGTCCTGAACCTTCAAATCCATCGCTTCTGTAGCTTGGATGGGTCTCCCAGTCAGGAAGCGAAAGGTGTAGGCACTGGCCAATTTAAACCTTTCTCCATCACCTGTGTTGTCAGTTAATTCTATATTTTATATCTCCAGTCTATGCAGAGATGACACTAGAACATAGAACATACAGTGCAGAAGGAGGCCATTCGGCCCATTGAGTCTGCACCGACCCACTTGAGCCCTCACTTCCACCCTATCCCTGTAACCCAATAACTCCTCCTAACCTTTTTGGTCACTAGGGGCAATTTATCATGGCCAATCCACCTAACCTGCACCTCTTTGGACTGGGAGGTGACCGGAGCACCCGGAGGAAACCCGTGCAGACATGGGGAGAACGTACAGACTCCACACAAACAGTGACCCAGAGGCAATTTGAACCTGCGACCCTGGCGCTGTGAAGCCACAGTGCTAACCACTTGTGCTACTCACGTAGTTTCATGTACCAGGTTCTACCATGAAACTACCATGTAGTTTCATGTACCAGGTTCATTTTACAGTTCATTCACATGTCTGTACCATGTTTTTAGATCAAGTTTTCAGTTCTCTCTACAGTTTTGTTTATTTTTCTCTGAGTCCACACCCAGACATAACCAACCGAGCACAGTGAGCATCAATGGCAAGCCAATTCACACAATCAAACACAGAACAATTGAACACGACACTCAAGTTGATCAATATGTTGAGAAGTTGGAACACCCGCACATTTGTGCTTCCCATCAGCAGTACAGCCAACAGAAAATGTGAACCGGTGAGTAACCATGTCCTTGAGGTGGGGCTACAGTACTTTCCAAACTTGATTTTGCTTCCCTCAGAACACAAATTTTGCTTCGCCGTTAATGTGCGATTTAACTGGCCCTATTAAAACCTGAGCTGGCCGGCAGATGCAGCCATCGATGTCTGCAAAAGCATTTAAGAGACGCAGACTCAAATAGTTAAGTTGGAGTGCAACAATAACAATCACAGCTAACAATAAACGAGGAAAAGAAACAGGTCCCTTTGCTCTATTGGAACCTGATCCTCAATTCACTCACCCAATTAACCCCCACCCTCCAATATTTTAATTTGTTTTATTGGCCTCAATAACAGGTTGATTTCCACAAACAAAATAAGTTTAGTGGACTCAGATCTAGCCAACACAGGCAGAAAAATAAATAACGATTAATATTCTTTTTGCTGCATAGACTTGCATTAATAGATTCCAACAATTAAGATATATCGTAATATTGACGAATGTCACGCACCAAAGTTGTAGGGGGAAGGGAAGGAAGCAAAACAATTCCAAACTAACATTAAGGCATGTTGTCTGGCTTTCTTGAATAGGGCCTACGACTTTCAATTGGTCCTTCCCAGATTGTGACCTTACTACAGGCTCTGTAAAGACTGATTCATTTGGGCAGTGCTTCCTGTATTTAATCACTCAGCAATCTTTTGTAATAAATTCCTTTTGAATGTCTGCAATGCAAATGGTGTTTGAGCACTTTTTTTTTTGAAGCCACGTAGATCTCGCAGGATGCATTAAAGTTACAGATGGGGGGAAAGCACGTGAATTACATGGAAAGGATTTGCGTGAACATGGGCCAGTTCAAATTCGATTTGTACAAATACTTGGTGCAAAAATGAGCTCCACTTTGGAGCAGCTGGAATTTTGGGAGCAGGGGGAGCAGGGTGCGGGCGAGGAGACTTGCACCAATATGAACAAGTGTGAAAGGTGAAATAGTTGGAACTACCTGGGAAGCTTTTGTACTTTTGGTTCTGACCCAACATTCTTTGCCCGCCATGGCTCAGTTGGTAGCGCTATCTGAGTCAGACGTTTCCAGCTTCAAGTCTCACTCCAGGGCTTGAGAGCAAAAAGCTAGACTGACACTCTGGTCCGGTACCGAGAGAGTGCTGCAGGCATCCTCGATCGGGCGAACATAATAGTACTATTTTGAAGAAGGACAGGGGAATTTTCCCTGGTGTCCTGACCAATTAAAGGTAAAGTCACCATAGATGACCATAGGCTGCTTTCCCCTTTGAGGGGGAGAGCTGACTGGTGGTGATTTAACCTGAGGATCACCACACCTCAGATGAGGGGCATGTTTGAGAAGGCAGAGCTTTCATGAATAACCTCAGCCAGTACAGGAATTGAACCCACACTGTTGTGTTCATAGAATCATAGAATTTACAGTGCAGAAGGAGACCATTCAGCCCACCGAGTCTGCACCAGCCCTTGGAAAGAGCATCCTACCTAAGCCCATACCCCCACCCTATTCCCGTAACCCCACACTAAGGGCAATTTATCATGGCCAATCCACCTAACCTGCACATTTTGGACTGTGGGAGGAAACCGGAGCATCCGGAGGAAACCCACGCAGACACGGGGAGAACGTGCAGACTCCGCACAGACAGTGACCCAAGCCGGGAATCGAACCTGGGATCCTGGAGCTGTGAAGCAACTGTGCTAACCACTTTGCTACCGTGCCCCCCAACACAAACCACTTCCCAGCTATCCTGACCAATATTTATCTCTCAGTCAAATTTCTGTTTGTGGGCGCTTGCTGTGCATAAATTTGTTTCGAATCACTAGCTTTTGGAGCACTGCTCCTTCTTCAGGTTGAGGAAGGAGCTGCGGTCCAAAAGCTAGTGATTCAAAACAAACCTGTTGGACTTTAACCTGGTGTTATAAGATTTCTTACTGTGCTCACCCCAGTCCAACGTTGTCATCTCCACATCGTGCATAAGTTGGACAGTGAGGGATGGCGAGCCAATGATTATCGAGTACTTCACAACCAAAGCTGAGCTTATATTCATCTTAATAATCTTTATTAGTGTCACAAGTAGGCTTACATTAACACTGCAATGAAGTTACTGTGAAAATCCCCGAGTGGCCACACTCTGGCGCCTGTTCGGGTACACAGAGGGAGAATTCAAAATATCCAATTCACCTAACCTGCACGTTTTTCGGGGCTTGGGGAAGAAACCGGAGCACCCGGAGGAAACCCATGCAGACACGGGGAGAACGTGCAGACTCCACGCAGACAGTGACCCAAGCTGGGAATCAAACCTGGGACCCTGGTGCTGTGAAGCATCAGTGCTAACCACTGTGCTACCGTGCTGCTCCATCCAATGTCCACAAACCACCACCAGCACAATAATTACACAAAATCTTTTAATAGACTTGGAAAAATATGTTAAGGACACCGAGCCAAAGAAGGATTTTTTTTTCCAATTAAAGGGCAATTTAGCATGACCAATTCACCTACCCAGCACATCTTTGGATTGTGAGGGTGAGGCACACGCAGACATGGGGAGAATGTGCAAACTCTACATGGACAGTGACACGAGGCCGGGATCAAACCCGCGTCCTCGGTGCTGTGAGGCAGCAGTGCTAACTATTGCACAACCGTGTCGTCAAAGAAGGAAATATTAAGAAAGATAAGAAAAGGGGGGTCAGTGAGATGTGGAGTGTCTTAGCGGACGAGAGGAAGGTGGAGAGTCTATTCGAGGGAAATAATTCCAGAGTGTGGGGCTCAGATGGAGGCAACTATGGTTTAAGGAAATGGGTAAAGATGTGACTAGTTCATGATCAGAAGCAGACTTAACTTCTCTTTCCTTACTTTAAAACAATGGAGGTCAACTATGGTAAAGTTACAGTTTCAAACTACATTGCAGAGACTGGGGTACAAAATGTAGGCTGAGGTCCTAATGCAATCAAAGGGAGTGCCACACTGTCAGAAGTGCCGTGATTTGGATGAGGTCTACCCCTAAGGTAGATGGAAAAGATTGCAAGGCGATGTTTGGAGGAAAAGATGGTGAGTTCTCATTGTGGTCCTGGCCAATATTTATCCCTCACCCAACATCACTAAAACATCTGGTCAATATCACATTGCAGTTTGTGGGAGCTTACTTTGCGTAAATTGGCTGCTGCGATTCCGACAGAATAACAGTGAATCTATTTCAAAAATATTTAATTTGCTCATAAGCATTTAGAACATCAAGTGTTCATGAAAGGTGCTAAATTAATGCAAGTTCCCTTGGGGTTTTTGATGTTCCTTGCGATCTTTCCTGAGTAGGGATTACATTTGGATCTTTCTAGTCTGTACAGATTATTGTATTTTACCTGGCAGTACATTGAGAGAGTTTCAAACTTTTGATGGGATGTTGGTCCATCCACATTTAGATGGAACATACTGTTCCTTGCTGCTGGCAAATGTTATTAATTCACAAGCTCCCTTAACTCAAGTGTACTTAAAACAAAGTGGTAACAATGATGCCCCAAGCCATCATCGACTGTAAGGAGAATGAGCCGTCACGGAAATTTCAGGTTTCTGCATGAAACACTGAACTGTACAGAATTACAAAGAGCAAGGTTACAAATGCCCGTATGCTGTGTGAAAGATCCAGGGTGTACAAAAAGCTGGTTTAGTGTATGTGCGTTGCAGTGATTTCTGCTATTTAATAATGGCTTTTTTTATTGCAGGGATCAAACCCAATTAGACTGTCTTTTCCAAAGCAAAACAGCACTAACTCCACGATTAGTCTGAAAATCCAAGAAATCTTTAATTATGATATAACAGACAAAGAATGCTTGAGAAGGGGGAGGTGGGGGAGCATGCTTAATGGGAAAATAGCCTAATGGGGAAATTATTTATGAGCTATTTGCACTGCACCTGAAAATACCTCTCGCGAAATTATGTTTGGCAACTTGAACTACTTTGAAGTCAATGGAGTGGCAATAAAAATTAGGCCTTCATTAGAGAACATTGCCTTTAAAATTGATTTGGCAAAGGTTCAATAGGTCAAGCGCAGTTATACTGCAATCTGGTTGGCAGGAGCAGCACACATGTTAGCAATTTTGCTGATTCTCTGCTGTTTTTATGATTTTCTCTTTCAAAATTTTCTCCCGCACGGCCTTTAATGTGCACATTTAGGAAATTAACACTAACCATCAAATTACTTTGTAAATATGAGAGTAAGTATAGAACTTTTGAGAAATAGCTTTCACCCCTCGGGCAATTACTTGAGCAGCAACAAAGGGACCCTTGATGGCTGGTTTTTAGATATGCGAGCGCAGGAAAGTATGCCTTATTTTATCAAGTGTACATAATTTTTCAATTGAATTTAATACGCGGTACTTATTTCCCTGGTGTGTGCTCCTTGAGCATTGAAGGAGCAACCTCGGACAGGGAACCTGACGCAAGTGGAGGGAAAGGGGGCTCAACCTTCTCTCCAGTGTCGGCGAAATCATTTCTAAACGCTTTCATTTTGACCAAGAACAGATTGAGGAAAGCAGTTACTATAAGTAAGCGGTGTAATCATCGATAACTCGAATGAGCGGAACTTGGAGGAATTCTAATCGGTGGAGATGGAAGCTAATTACTTAATCACTTGCACTTGTAAATCCTATTATAAAAGGAATTACTGTCGTGATCAAATTACACAAATAAATATGGTAATCGCTTTGATTAACTGGTCGTGCTAATCTGTAATTTTGAAAGCAGATATTAGTAATGTATATTATCCTGTTCTTATGTGTTTTCTTTAAACTTGGACAGTGAATAAAAAGTCCAGTGTTCGCCACGTACTGCAGGTAGCTCTTACAGGCCCAAGGGTTGATTACGGAGCTATTAGCTCTCGAGACTCAAGCTTGGCCCCTCAGGAATTTGCGAACCAAGTGGCCGATCTTCACTCTGATTGTAGACACTAAAATCCCCATTTTAACTGGCAGCAGGAAATGGGCAGTGTGTGGGTCGGGGGGAGGGGGGGGGTGGGGGGAGAAGGGGCATGGGAAAGAGGGAAGCACTAGAAATCTCCTGACAGATTTATAATAATAAACATTACTGTCACAAGTAGGCTTACATTAACACTGCAATGACATTACTGTGAAAAACCCCTAGTCGCCACATTCCGACGCCTGTTCGAGTACACAGAGGTAGAATGTCCAAATTACCTAACAGCACGTCATTCGGGACTTGTGGGAGGAAACCGGAGCACCGGAAGAAACCCACGCAGACACAGGGAGAACGTGCAGATACCGCACAGACAGTGACCCAAGCCGGGAATCGAACCGGGGACCCTGGCAATTTTAATACCCAGCCCTGCCATGTTCTTGTGCACTGGCCAATAGGAATGATGCACTACAGAACATCTAGGTCTTGACTAGTTAAAATAATTTATTATAAAACAAATGCGTTATATAGATAACTGGAATAAATATATCACAAACTACTAACACTAACTAATGGTTCTTGAGCTACTGCAAAATACGTCAGTCCACCAGCACGACTTACTCCCAACTCCCCGTGGCACAGATTCACATGGTAGGTTTACACTGACACCTGCTGGTCGGAGGACGTGTCCATTTTTATGTACAAGATTGCTTGTGCATAACATCACACCCCCTTTCCTTTGGAAATGTAGTTATTTACATTGATGACTCAATTTTTTACAATGCAATATGATATGCATAAATCTTTAGAACATTTAACTATTTACACTCGATCACAAATTCAGTCTCTCAGGTTTACGTCTTTGCCTTGTTGATCATCTGAGTGGCGGTTGAATTTGTGAAGTTACTTCATCTTCCTCTGTAGTTGTGGATTGCTGTTCTTCTTGTATTTCTGCGTCTTTATCTTGCTGCTGTGGCTCTGTATACTGAACTGTATCTTCTTCAGCTGTCTTAAGATTACTCACCACTCCTTCTTGTGGTTGCATCACAAAAGGTTGCTGAACTTTCAGCAGAGCTCCTCTGTTTATCCTTGAGGTTATGTTGTCATCAGTGATGATTAGATACGAATTTGGACCTGTCTGTCGCAGTACCTTCGCATACTTTGACCATCCATTCATTCCCTTTGCAATCTTCCAGTCTGACTGTGTCATCTGGCTGCAAAGGTTGGAGTCTTTCGCGGATTTATCGTCAAATCTCCTTGTGGATTTGTCATCAAATCTCTTTCTGGATTTGTTATCAAATCTCCTTGTGGATTTGTCCTCAAATTTCCTTTGCCTCCTTTTTTGAAAGATCGGTTTCCACTCTAATCTTGGAGTAACTGACTCTTTTGGCTGTTTGAACTGAAGTTTCCTGCACTGTGTGCAGTTTTGTACCATTGCTTCAATATCTCGGTTGATGTCTGGCCAATAGGCTGTGTCTTCGGCTCTATTCTTGCACTTTTTCCTTCCCAAGTCCCTTCATGGATTTTGCTGAGACACATCGACCTTAATGATTGCGGAATTACAATTCTTTGTTGTCAAAGCAAAAATCCATTTGCATCACTTAACTCAGCCGCAACATTATAATAACTTGAGCAGGAACCTTTCGGCCATCCATCGTGCAGGTGTGTTACCACCTTTTGCAAGACTGTGGGCTGAATTCTCCATTCTGGAGACGAAGTGTCAACGCCGTCGCAAAATCGACCCATCTGGGGCACAGAATCGCTGAGGCCCCGGAGAATCGGTCGTCAGTAGATAATGAGATGCATACTGTACTTCCGGGCCGCGCTTTTTGTCGAGTTGGGGGGGGGTCCAGAGAATGCCGAATCGGCCCGAAACCGGCATCAAGCCCGATTTCGCCGTCGCAGCCGATTCTCTGGCCGATCGCGTTTTGCGATTTTGCCGTCACTGCACGGAGAATCCAGCCCTGTGTCTTTGGTGGTTTCTTCCTTTTTTTCGATACAAACCACAGAGTTTACCTCATCTTAGGTGTTTCTATGCGTTTAATTACGACTAAAGCTGGCCTCCTTTCTAGCTCAGCCTTCAATTTGTCTTTCAATGGAGCTGGTACATGTCTCGGTGCGTGAATTGTTGGCTTCGCTTTCTCCTTTAATTGGATTTTATATGTGTACGATAAAGTGCCAAAGCCTTGAAATATCTCAGGAAATTCCTTCAGCATGGAACCTAGTGATGCATGTTGTCTAGTGCAGTGTTGTCTGCACAGTAAACCCACTTAACTCTCCGCAGTAATTTGCTTTTAACTAGCTGAGGTTCCTCACATGCTTCTACTCCTAGTAGAGATTTGCGTTCCACCTCTACAATGGAATATTTTACAGTGTGAACTCTGTTTTTCATATTTACATCGAGCTCGCATGCTCCTAGCATCGTAATTTCATTTCCGTTGTAGCCTCTCAGCAGTATTGCTTTGTTTAATACTTGCAGTTTAATTCTCAGCTCTTTTAAATCTGACAAACTGATGAGGTTGGCCTTCGCTCCTGTGTTGAGGTTCTTGCTATCCGCCTCTCTATTGAAGACAAACGTTTTAAATATTTCAATTGCTTGGGGACCTGCTACAGTGAGCAGCAATGCGATATGCCTCTCATCAGGCTGTGCCTGCAGACCATGGTGTACAATATAGAGTTTGAACTGCTGTTTGAACATCCACCATTTCTCATCTACGTTACCGGTGACACAAAGCTGATGAGGTGCCTTCAGACCTTCCATCTTGGTCTTCGAAGACTTACAGTGCATTGAGTACTAGTCGCCAGTAGCTTCTGAGGTTCGTAGAAAAAAAATTGTTTTCTTATTGTACCTTCCTCTTCTTCGGAGTTATCTTAATTGTTTCGAACTTCGCAGAATCTTCGTTTTCTTAGTCGATCTTCAGTCCTGGTAGCATGTCATGTTCTTCTGCACTAGCCGATAGGAATGACGCACTACAGAACATCTGAGGCGCGATTCTCTCTGCTCCGCACCAGGCCGGAGAATCGGCGCAACCGTGCCACGCCAGCTCGACGCCGGCGCGCGATTCTTCAAGGTGCGGAGAATCTGCGCTATTTGCGCCTGCGCGTTTGGTGCAGCGCCGGTCGCGGGCAGAGTCTGCAGAAATGGCAGAGTCCCGCCAGCGCCATTCACTCCTGATCGCTGCCGGCGGGAACTCTGCGCGAAGGGTCGGGGGGCAGGCCTGCGGGGTTCCTTCCCTGGGGGGCCTCCGGTGGGGTCTGGTCCGTGATCGGGACTCACCGATCGGCGGTCCGTCCTCTCCCCCCCCCCTCCGGGCCTACTTTGTTCCGCTTCCGGCCCCAGAACCCCCACGCCATGTTGCGTCAGGGCTACAGCGTTTCGCAAGTGTACCGCGTATGCGTCGGTTGGCGCTTTGCCACTGCGCATGAGCGGGTTGGCGCCGCCCCCAGTCCGCACCAGGATGTAAGGCTGGAGCGGCGTAAACCGCTCCAGCGCCGTGCTGGCCCCCTCTGGGGCCCAGAATCGGTTGTCCCCACACTCGTTTCACGCCGTCGTGAGACGCGACGGCGTTCTCGATGGCGCGAACACCTAGGGCGTCATTCTCCGCCGGCGGGAGTCTCCGTTTTGCCGGCGCCCGGGGGATTCCCGACGGCGTGGTGCTGCCCCACAATGGGAAACCCCATTAACCGGCCGGTGTTACGGAGGATCCAGCCGGCCGGTCGGGGCAGAAATGTGGCGGGGCGGGTAGGAGAATTTCGCCCCTAGTCTCCATTTCGGAGAATCGCGCCTCTAGTTCTTGATTAGTTAAAATAATTTATTATAAAACAAATACATGGTAAAGATAACTTAAATAAATATATTACACACTACTAACACTAACTAATGATTCTTGAGCTACTGCAAATACGTCGATCCACCCACGACTTACTCCCAACTCCCTGAGGCACAGAGTAACATGGTAGGTTTACACTGTAACCTGCTGGTCGGAGATTGTGTACATTATTATATACAAGATTGCTTATGCATATCATCACAGGCCCTATTCAACCCGGCACTGGGTAGCCACTTGTCCTGGTCAGACTGGTGTTGGTGCTGGGAGGTATTTATGACACCAGAGAGACTGCCAGTCATCCAACCTGAATAAGCCATCGTGAACCACCTTCTCAGCCATGAGAAAGGTAGTCTCAACATCAACAGCTTGTATTTATATAGTACCTTTCATGTAAATATTGCTGAAAAGAAAGGCATGTAGCTAAAGCTTTTCATCTTACAGTCATCAGGACAAATGCAGGAATGCCAAATTTCAAACGATACAACTTATACTACATGAGTAAAGGTTGCTGATTGGTTGGCAAATTGACTCTGCCTGGCCGAATCATTGCCACGGAGAAAGCTTTGGGAGAGCATAAGGCCCCAAAGTTCCTGAATAATTAAAACCATTTTGCATATTCCTTTTGTTTGCAAAGGTCAAGTCCCTGTATATGAATGTATGTCCCTTCCAGCAAGTGTAAATGGGCCATGTTACATATCTGGGTTTGATTGTTAGTGTAGCTATTAACGCACTCAGAATTGATCAGCAAGTTCTGCCCAATTACAGAATCATATCTAACAGTAGGCGTTTTGTTTCGGGTTTTGCAGGCATGGGCTGGTTGAGTATGGTCTGTAATCTGCCTGTTACGAAAAACCGAACAAACATATTGTTTGATTCCATCAGTCAATTGTTGGGGCATACAGCATACAAACCTCGCATTGCATCAGCACTGAAATTCAGCCTTTTAACAAGGAACTTCGAAAGAGCATCATCAAACAAAATTTGATGCCAAGCCAAATAAGGAGGTATTAGGGTAGATAGCTTTAAAGATTGTCATAAAGAAGCAATGAGGGAGAGGAAGTGGTGAGATTTAGAAAGGTAATTCCAGAGTTTAGGATCTCGGCAGATGAAGGCAGAACTGCCAATGGAGGAGCGATCAAAATCGGGAATGCTGAAGAGCTCAGAATTTGAGGAGTGCAGACAGCCTGGAGGGTTGTCGGTCTGGAGGAGATTATAAAGATAGGAAGGGGTGAGGTCATGTGAGAAAAAACATGAACATTCTTCAGCACAATCTTCGGTGGGCGTGCAACATGTCAGCAGAGCTCCTGCTGGCACAGCAAGGAAAGTAACTGGAATGTTGCACTTTGCAAACCTCCTGCAGGCCCCAATTAACTTCGCTGTTGGGATCTGATGATGCCATTGCACTCCAATCTTCACAATTAAATGCTTACATCCAGTGGTTGTTCCTGCCACTTGCTCCGCTCAGCAGAACGAGATATAATAGACGATAGTTGTCATAATATACACACAGGTATATGATGGTGCAGAGACAGGCAGTGATTGACACACAGGATGACCAGACCCGGCATACCCAGTACATCAATAGTGAGGTCAGTGTCAGACGTTAACAGCTAGCCCACTCAGTCAGTTTTGTAATGTCCACCTGTTCAGTTCTTTTAGCGGGCTATTTGGCTCTGGGAGGAAATCACTGTCACGTCACGTTCCATTCTCTGCAGCTTCTCATCAATACGCATGATTCAGCAAAGGTTAAAAAGTAATCAGGAGTAAGATAAAAGGCACGATGTGCATCTACTGAAGTTTTCTATGTATTCAGAATGATAGTTGCATGAAGAGAACAAAACCAATAAAAAGAGCAAGGTGGTTTACGTCGGGCAGCAGTTGGCTGCACATTTTTGCTTTTCACATAGTAATGCAATTGCTTTTTAAATTTTGCGATTGAACCTGCCTCCAGCACACTCTCAGGCAACACTTTCCAGATCTTAACCACTCGCTGTGCGAAAAAGATTCATCTCAAGTCTCCATTGCTTCTTTTGTTAAACACCTTGGGCGGGATTTTCCGTCTCGCTGCACCCGTCGCTGGCAGCGGGATTCTCCGTCCCACCAGCCGGCCAATGGGGTTCCCATTGCGGGCACCCCCACGCCGCCGGGAAGTTCGGCGACATGAGTGCGCTGCCGGCGAAATGGAGAATCCCGCCGATGGAGAACCCAGTCCCTTAAATCTGTGCCCTCGCGTTCTTCATCCTTCAACCCACAGGGACCGTTTGCGATTGAAAACCTCTACCAAATCACCTCTCAGCCTTCTCTTCTGTAAGGAAAACAGTCACAGACACTTCTTTGAAATTAGTGCCATGGGATTTGTTTTATACTCACCTGAGAAGACTGAAATTTTGTTGAGGGACGACATCCCTGGCAGTGTAGCACGCCATCAGTATTGTACACTGGAGGTTCAGTCAAGATTTTCTACGCATGTCTCAAGATTGGGACTTGAACTTACAACTGACAGGCTCAGAGCTCTACCAAATGAGACAAGGGTGAAGGGGGGGGGGGCAGCTAGGGGGAAATCTTCACTATTAGTCCAGCGTCGCCATCTATGTCCTGCCAGATGCTGTTGGACCAAGTATTTGCATGCATCATTTTGACAAGCTTTGACAAGGTGTAGCTTTAAACAACAAAGTCTGGGATATCTTTCACTGTTTAAGGGGAAAAGTACAGATAGAAAGTGAAAGATCTGAGCTCTGGGTCAGGTGGCATATGGTTAGTTGCAAAATTGACATCAATCACACAGTGATTAAAAAGTTCCTGCTTGCAGCTTCAATGATCTCATTTGCAGGAACTTCTTTCCTGCACTCTGCGATTGAAAACAAAAGCAGGTCAAGGGCAGTTCATCGCCGGGTACAAGTTGGAAAAGGAGGAGAGAAGGCAGGGGAAGTAAAAAGGACGAGAAGAAAGACAGGGCCAGAGAAAACTGTGGAGGGAGGGAAAATAAAGGAAGGAGAGGAGGTGCAAAGGGGGAAAAAAAAGACTGCGAGGGAAAGAGAGGGCGAGGAAGGGAGGCAATATGGAGAGACGGAGCAGGAAACGCAGTAAATGAGAGACAGATCGACTGAGGAGAAGAGCATCTTCAATGACAACTTGCATTTATATAGCGTTTCTTCTTCTTCTTCGGTGATTATCCACCAAAGAACCTCTATGTTAGTAGCCAAGGGTTCTGTGGGCCCTTGTGTGGCTACCAAGCCTGGATCTCGAGCCGCATCTTCGCCCGCACACTTGGAAGGTGTTTCCGGGAGGTGGGATCGGTCCTTGGACTCTGGATCGCTGGAATTCCATTCTCAGGCTCCTTCCGGCCTGCTCTTGCCGCCGGGTGTCCTCGAAGGATTGTGTCACTTTAATGAGGAAGTTCCTCCGAGTGGATCTATTTTGAGCAAGGGATTCCCAGGCGGGAGTTAAAACATCGCAATGGGCTTCACAGGAATGTCATCAAACAATTATTCTTGTTTAACGAGGGGTGAAAGGTTATCAGGGGTAGGCAGGAATGTGGAGTTGAGGTTCCAATCAAATCAGTCATGATATACTGAATGGTAGAGTAGGCTTGAGGGGCTAAGTGGCCTTCTCCTGTTCCTAATTCATACGGTCGTATGTGTGGTAGTCGGTATTAGGGGTATTACGGTAGCCAGGTTGATGCTGTAAGACCATTGGTGTGGGAAGTACCTGAGACAGCAATATCATTGGTGAAGCCTGCCTGCTGGTTCCGCCCAGTAAGGTGGAGTATAAGAGCCTGTGTCTCCCTAGCAGCTGCATTCTGTACCTGCGCTGCTGGGGGAAACATCTAGTCCAATAAAGCCTTCAATTGTCTTCCAATCTTGCTTTTGGAGTTATTGATCGAGCATCAATTTATTGGACTAGATTTTAAAGAATAGAGCTCCGAATCAAGCCGGAGTGTCTGCAACTCAGCCCCCACGCGGCAAACTCAGCGGCAACCTTCAAACACTGGCTGGCGTGCTTCAAAGGGTACCTCAGGATGGCCACGACTGAACCTACGGAGGACCAGAAACTGCAGGTTCTCCACTCGAGGGTGAGCCCAGAGATCTACACCCTCATCGAGGATTCGGACGATTTCGAGGCCGCAATGACCCTGCTAAAAGGACACTATATTCGCCCAGTAAACCAGGTCTACGCCCGACATCTGCTAGCGAGGAGGCGACAAATCCCCGGGTAATCGCTGGAGGAATTCTACCGTGCTCTCCTGGTGTTAGGTAGGAACTGTGACTGCCCGCAAGTTTCAGCCAGCGACCACACAGAACTTTTGATCCGGGACGCATTCGTTGCAGGTATACTGTCCTCCCAAATCCGCCAGTGGCAGCTAGAAAAAGAGACACTAGGCTTCAAGGAAGCATGGGCCCTTGCTAGCTCCCTGGATGTGGCCTCCCGAAATGCCCGCGCTTACGTACTCGACCGTGCGGCGGCCCCTTGGGCAGCATGGAACCTCCCCGCGGCCGACTCCGATGCATCCCCCATTCGCCCACAAGCTTGTGCTGCGTGACTACCAGGCAACCCCGGCGGGCCCCGCCGCTATTTTTGCTGGCAAGCCAAGCACCCCCAGCAGCGCTGCCCGGCCCGCTGCTCCACCTGCAAAGGGTGCGGCAAAAAGGGCCATTTTGTGGCGGTATGCCAGGTCCGGGCGGTCACCGCAGTCTCCGGGAGCAAACCGGGACCGCCACACCAACCCTCTCCACGAGCCACGTGCGGCCAGTGGGCGCCGCCATCTTCCTGTTCCAGAGCCACGTGCGGGCCCCGGGCACCGCCATCTTGTTCCCTGGGACCACGTGCAACGGATGGGCACCGCCATCTTGCACACACCCAGCCATGTGCGACCAGTGGGTGCCGCCATCTTGGCTGGAGTCTCAGGACCCCGGTTCGGATGACCACACACCGCCCGAGGAAAACCTCCAACTTCTGCCACGACTTGCCTCGGTGACCCTGGACCAGTCTCGGCCCGTAACGCTCTCGACCGCGACGACGACCGTGCTCATCAATGGGCACGAAACATCCTGCCTGATCGGCTCCGGGACCACAGAGAGCTTCATTCACCCCAACACGGTAAGGCGCTGTTCTCTTCCCATCCACCCAGTTCATCAAAAAATCTCCCTGACCTCCTTTCCTCCGCCGCCCCGCAAGATCCATCTGACATCTTCTTGCGGGGTGGCCGCGGGGTGGACGGCAACTGCGCATGTGCGGGTTGGCGCAGGTCAACATGCACATGCGCGGGTGACGTCATTTACGCGGCGCCGGCCGCGTAATTTACACGGCGCGCTTTTACGTGGCGCCAAGTCCAGGCGCGCGTAAATGATGCAGCGCCGCTCCTCGGGGGCGGGAGAATAGAGAGCTGGAAGCGGCCTCCGATGCCGGAGTGAAACACTCCAGTTTTCACTCCAGCGTCGGGACTTAGTCTCCCGATGGGAGAATTGCACCCTATTTCTCCACCAACCTGGAACGTTGGTCTAGATTTTCCTGGAGGAGGCAGGAACGTTGAGACAGGAGACTTCCCATCAGGTCTGTCTTCTTTCAAAAGGCCTCACCACTGCATCATGCCCACATTTTAATTCTGGGGGCAGGGTGGTGTCAGGCTTGCTGCCTCTGGAGGCAGGTCCGAGGCACCAATAGAGATGGGCAGATGGCCAGGCCAGCAGGCTGAAGTGCCAACCTCCAAAGGCCAGTGACGGAGTGGTGATGCCACCTGACCAGTAATGCAGAAGCTCAGGTTAATGCTTTGGGGACGTGGGTTCAAATCCTGCCATGGCTGCTGGTGGGATTTAAAAGCTGGCTAAGTTGGTCGAGCCTGAGACTCTTCATGTCAGGGGGTGTGTTTGTGCCCCACGTTGGTGGAACATTGCCCTCCCACACCACGGGCCGGATTCTCCAATAATGGGGCTATGTCCCCACGCACACGTGAAAAGCAGCACCAACCACTCCGGCATCAACGGTCCCCGATAATGGGGAATGCGCCCCTTCCTAGGGGGTAGGTCGGCACCGGAGTGGTCCCCGCAGCTCCAGCCGGCACGGAACAGCTGCCGCGAGTTCGCGAATGCGCGGAACGGCCGGTGTGATTCCGCGCATGAGCGCCACGGCCGGCGTGATTCCACGCATGCGCAGGGCTTCCCTTCTCCGCGCCGACCCCCGGGCAATATGACGGAGCCCTACAGGGGCCCGGCGCGGTGTAACATAGGCCCCCATGGAATCAGCCCGTCCGCTGATCGGTAGGCGTTTTGCAGGCCAGGCCACTGTGGGGGCCCCCGCCCGGCGTTGGATCCACCCCCTCCCCCCCCCCACCCACAGGATGGCTCCTGCAGACACACGCTGGCGGGACTTGGCCGAACCTGGTGGACACTCGGCCCATCGGGACCCGGGGAATCGCCGGGAGGGGGGGGTGCTTTTAACGGCCCCTGACCGGCGCGACGGGAATCCCATGGGCGCCCAAGAATCATCGGGGGAGAATCGGGAAGCCGGCGTCGGGGCGGCGGCGCGCGATTCTCGCGCCCCCCCCCCCCCCCCCCCCGGGGATTCTCCAACCCGGCACGGGGGTCAGAGAATCCCGGCCCACATGCCCCCCATTTCCCTCTCACGGGTCCCATGTCACCCTCAGACGCCCGCCATGCCCCCTTGTCTTCACAATGGGCAGACATTTTTAAAAATTCATTCAGGGGATGTAGGCATCACTGGATGGGTCAGTATCTGTTCCATACAATTCTCTTTCCACTCCTCGTGGTTCACTGGGGCAGCCTTTTGCCTGTTTTCATAACCAGTAATTCCTGAAACAGGTCATTCATCTGATGCCAGGGGCTTATAGCTTGAGTGCACCACTCCACATCAAACATGGCTCCCGCTGTTCCCGCCAGCCACAGGTGTGTCTGGGAGGATTTGCCTGTTTGGCCACAATATAAACGCACCTTCCTTGGCCATCAAGTCCTGGGGTGGGACTCGAAACTGGAGTTTCTGGCTCAGAGGCAAGAACGCCATCCACTGCGTCACAATACCTCCAATCAGCATATATTGCCCATCCTAATTACCCTTGGGAAGATGGTGGTGAGCTGCCTTCTTGAATTGCTGCGATGTGGTGTAGGTATACCCACAATGCTGTTAGGGAGGGAGTTCCTAGATTTTGACCCAGCAACAATGAAGGAATTGTGATATATTTCCAAGCCAGGATGATATGTGACATGGAGGGGAGCTTCCAGGTGGTCGGGTTCTCATGTGTCTGCTGCCCTTGTCCTTCTAGATGGATGTGGTTGCTTTGTCCTAGATGCTGTTGAGCTTCTTGAGCGTTGTTGGACCTACATTCATCCAGGCAAGTGGAGAGTATTCCATCAAGTTACTCCTGCCTTGTGCCTTGTTTTGGGAAGTCAGGAGGTGAGTTACTTGCAGCAGGATTCCCTGCCTCCAACCTGCCCTTGTAACCACAGTATGTATGTGGTTAGTCCAGTTAAAGTTCGGACCCATAGTAACCCGCAGGATGTTGATAGTGGGGGATTTAGTGATGGCTATGCCATTGAATCTCAAGGGAAGGTGGTTAGATTCTCTCTTCGTAGAGATGGTCATTACCTGGAACGTGTGTGGCATGAATGCTACTTGCCACTTGACAGCACAATCTTTGATATTGTTCAGGTCTTGCAGTATTTATGACGCAAAGCTGGGTGGGAGGGTGAGCTGGGAGGAGGATGCAGATATCCCTCAGTGTGATTTGGTCACATTGAGTGAGTCGGTAAATTAATGGCAGATGCAGTTTTATTTGGATAAATGTGAGGTAATCCACTTGGGTAGCAAAAACGGGAAGTCTATTATCTGAACTATTATCAGAATGACCATAAACAAGGAGAGGGGAATGTGCAATGAGACATGGGTGTCCTCGTACACCAGTCACTGAAGGTAAGCATGCAGGTACAGCAGGCGGTAAAGAAGGCAAATGGTTTGCTGGCCTTGATTGCGAGAGGATTTGCGTACAGGAGCAGGTCTTGCTGCAATTATACAGGACCTTGATGAGGCTACACCTGGAATATTGTGTGCAGTTTTGATCTCCTTATCTGAGGAAGGATGTCCTTACTATCGAGGGAATGCAGAGAGGTTTACCAGACTGATTCTTGGGACAGCGGGACTGATGTATGAGGAGAGATTGAGTCGATTAGGATTCAATTCACTGGAGTTCAGAAGCATGGGGGTACCTCATAGAAACCTATAAAATTCTAACAGGACTAGACAGGTTGGTTGCAAGAAGGATGTTCCCAATGGTGGGTGCTCCCAAACTGTTTAATCTCTCCTCATACATCAACCCTTTCATCCCCGGAATCAATTTGGCGAGCCTCCTCTGAATTGCGTCTGGTGCCACCACATCCTTCCTCAAATAAGGATATCAAAACTGGACACAGTCCTTCAGATGTGGACGTTGTCAGACCTGCTGCAATTGTCCTGTATTTCTTGTTTTTGTTTATTTAGAGATGTTGCTTCAACAGGGTAAGATAGTGAACTCCAAAAGCCCGCTCAAACATTCTGCTGACAATACTACATACAGATCACGTGGTGTTCCACCAGAAAACGTCACGGAAGGTCATTGATGAAGCAGCTGAAGAAGGTTGGGCCGAGGACACTACCCTGAGGAGCTTATGCAGTAATGTCTCAGAATTGAGATGATTGACCTCCAACAACTACAATTACCTTCCTTTGTGCCAAGTCTGACTCCAATCAGCAGAGAGCTTTCCCCCTGATTCCCATTGACCCCAGTTTTGCTCGGGCTCCTTGATGCCACACTCGGTCAAATACTGCCTTCAAGTCAAGAGCAGTCGCTCTCACCTCCCCTGTGGAGTTCAGCTCCTTTGTCTATGTTTGAACAAAGGCTGTAATGAGGTCTGGAGTTGAGTGGACCTGGCAGAACCCAAACTGAGCAGGTTATTCCTGAGCAAAGGATCTCAGGAGTCATGTCTTAAAAATGAACTTGGAAATAAACTTCTAAGAATCTCATAGAGCGCTCGTTCAAACATACTTCAATCTGAAAAACTCTCATTCAAATATTTAAGTCCACTCAAGTGGTTAAATTGTTGTTAAAGCAAACAAACATTTATTTAACCACGCAAGATAGGACGGCAGGAGAGGACTTAAATATCAAGATGTTACTCTCATGCAATATTGGAATATATGGTAAATTCTCCAATCCATCCTCCCGATACAGAATTTCCTGCAATAAGGGAATTCAGGCGCAGAGGTCAGAGTGCCCAGTATCAATTTCCAACCACTAATTCGAAAGAAGGGAAAATCATGTCGGGAATTCTCGTCAAACACAGCTAAATTATTGACATGTGCTCCTGACACACACACACAGCTCAGTGCTAGGAGCACTTAAAAAAAAAGCATGGGATATGGGCATCTCTAATAAGGTCAGGATTTGTTGTCCATCCCTACCTGCTCTTGGGAAGGTGGTAGAGCCACTTTGTTGACCCGCGGCAACCCATGTAGTAAAGGTAGCTGCACAGTGCTGTGAGGAAGGGGCATTAATGGATTTTGACGCAGTGGCAATGAAGGAATGCAATCTCCAAATCAGGATGAAATGTAACTTGAAGGAAAGCTAGGTGGTGGCGCTTCCCTGCAACTTTGTAAAAGCTACCCTAAGTGTAAACTTCAAGTAAAACAGATTATTCCTAACTTAATAGAGCTGGGCGGCAGATCCTAAGTACAGAGCCAAGAGCTTGCACATACAATAGTCAACCCCCTGGTTAATAATTTCATTCTAAATAATACCATTGTCCCACTGGTACCTCATTGGGACAATACAGCAGATGGTGTGATGCTGAGTCCTATTGACGAGGAAATTCCCAGGTTTCAGTGCCCAGGCTATCAGAGTAGGTGTAGCTGATTTGAATCACAGTGTTGGTAGATGCAGCATGTTAAATTGTGCTGTGTGAATCAGCACCCTCAGGAGAAGACGACGGCAGAAGCAACAACATTCAGTATTGCTGATTTTAATGTCTCTTATTTTGTGGTACACGAAATCCCAACTTTCTCTTGGTCAGAGTTCTTTTGGTCTGGGTTCACTCATCTCCCTTCATTGACAGTGTTACTTGTCCAAGATATCTTCATTATTCACCTCAAATCCACAACTCTACAGCCTCAATTCTTCACTGCATTGCTTCACTGATCACCCAACACTTGTAATAACAATTTAAATAATAATAAATTGCATTTATGTAGCGCTTTTTCTTAAATTTAGAGTTCCCAATTTTTTTTTCCAATTAAGGGGCAATTTAGCGTGGCCAATCCACCTAGCCCGCACATCTTTGAGTTGTGGGGCTGAGACCCACCCAAACACGAGGAGAATGCCAAACTCCACATGGACAGTGACCCGAAGCAGAACCCGGGTCCTCAACGCTGTAGGCAGCAGTGCGAAGCATTGTTAATGTAATGAAATGTTGCACAGAGATTAACAGGGACATTGTCAGAAAAAAGTTGGCACAAAAAGGGAGTTAGCAGGAGATGTGTTCAAAAGATTGGTCAGAGAGGTAGGTGTTAAGAAGTATCTCAAAGGAGGAGAATGAGGTAGAGAGACAGAGACGTTTAGGGAGGGAATTCCACAGCTTCGGGTCTGGACAGTTGAAGACACACCCACCAAGAGGATAGAATTGGAGGAGCACAGAGATCTAGGAGGGGTTGGAATAGTGGAGGAGGTAGAATGATCCGGCCTTCCAGAGGCTTGAACACAAGATTGAGAATCCTTTGGGAGACAATGGAGTTGAGCAAACTCAATGGATGAACAAGACTTGGTGTGCGTTAGGATACAGACAGCAGAATTTTGGATGAGATTAAGATGCAAGGTCGGGGGACCGGTGAGGTGAGCATTAGAATACTCAAATCTGGAAGCAACTAAAACTAAACAATGGATTTACATATTACAAATAGAGGATTATATAGATTATTTTTGTTTTTGACCGAGGTGACAGTACTTACCAATAGGTTTGAAGCTCCACATCCTCTTCCTCCTCTCTGTACCTATCCTGTGTTGAAATTGAGACTAATCTTGCTGTCATAAACAAGGGCCTCAAAATAACCCAGTTCCTTCCTTCCCTCAGACTTCACTTGGATTTGCTTCTGAATTCCAAGTTCCCCGTCAACTAATTCCCAGAACATAAGAAATAGGCAGCACGGTGGCACCGTGGTTAGCACTGCTGCCTCACAGCGCCAGGGACCCAAGTCCAATTCTGGCCTTGGGTGACTGTCAGTGTGCAGTTTGCATGTTCTCCCTTTTTCTGTGTGAGCTGCATAGAACATAGAATATAGAACAGTTCAGCACAGTACAGGCAATTTGGCCCACGATCTTGTGCCGACCACTTATCCTAATCTAAAATCAACCCAACCTACACCCCTTCAATTTACTGCTGTCCAAGAGTCGCTTAAATGTCCCTAATGACTCTGACTCCACCATCTCCGCTGGCAGTGCATTGCACACACCCACCACTCTCTGTGTGAAGGACCGACCTCTGACCTCTCCCCTATACCTTCCTCCAATCACCTTAAAATTGTGTCCCCTCATGACAGCCATTTCCGCCCTGAGGAAAAGTCTCTGGCTATCCACTCTATCCATGCCTCTCATCACCTTGTACACCTCTATCAAGTCACCTCTCTTCCTTCTTCTCTCCAGTGTTCTTTTCCTCCTGGTGCTCCGGTTTCTTCCCACAGTGCAAAGGTGTGCAGGTTAATGGTGTTGCGGGGATAAGGTGGAGGAGTGTGCCTAGGTAGGATGCCCTTTTGGAGAGCTGTGCAGACCTGATGGGCTGAATGGCCTCCTTCTGCACTGTAGGAATTCTATGGCTAGACCACATGGCCAGTTGAGTCTGATCCGCTATTCACTATGATTATGGCTGATTTTGGGCTTCATTTCCCTGCTCGCTCTCCGTATCCCTTAATTCCCTGAGGGGCCATAAATCCCTGTCTTGAATGTATTCAATTTTGGAATATCCACAACCCTCTGGGGCTGAGAATTCTGGAGATTCATAACTCTTTGAGTGAAGTAATACCTCCTCATACTACAACCTGATTTATTTATCTCCCTTTTGGCATTTCTGAATTCAATGTTCTTCTGCATTATGGGCCTTGGCTTCGTCACTTAGTTTCCTCAATTTAAAAAAGAAACAATTTCTCATTAAAATCGGGTCCTTGGCAGCTCAGAAGGCTTTGTGTTGGAAGGCAGTGCATCTTATCTCGTTGCTTAATGGAGCACCATTAAAAAATAAACATCCTGAGCCAAGGTCTGGTCGTCAAAGAACATAGATGTTATTGCTGTGTTAGGCTTCTAATGAGGGTGTGGGTGTGACACATTGTAAGACAAAGTGGGCTTGGAAATAGAAATGTGCCACTTATAATGAGTTTCAAAAATGTATTATGCTCTCGTTCAGCGCAAACGATGATGTCGTTATGCCAGCCCAAATCAGACAAGCTAATTGTTATCCAATTAATACCCAAGATGTTCAGCCTAATGGCCAACAAATGCAGTTTCAGATTTCAGACTTATTAAACGGGGTGGAAAACTCAAGATTGGACTCGCAAAGGGTCAAATCAGGTTTCTGGCAGGCACAATTGCGCTCACCCTTCACCTGTTTGTACGCAACGACTAAAACTTTGCATCGTTAGCTTTTTTTTTTAGTGGATTCTGAGTGGTTGTCAGGGGCTGGCGGGCGGGGGGAGGGGGGGGGGGGGCGTAGGTGGACCTTTAATTGACTTGTACAGCAAATGCCCAATAACGTCTCTACTTCCTACGGAAGCTGAAGAAATTCGGCATGTCTGCATCGACTCTCACAAACTTCTACGGATGTGCCACAGAGAGCATCCTATCCGGCTGCATCGCAGCTTGGTATGGCAACTGCTCGGCCCGAGATCATAAGAAACTGCAGAGTGTGGTGAACTTAGGCCAACGCTTTACATGAGCTTTCGACCCCCACATTGATTCTGCCTACACCTCCCACTGCCTCACGAAGGCAGACAACATTGTCAGAGTCCCCTCCCACCCAGGCTTTGCCCTCTTCCAGACCCTTCCATCATGCAGAAGATACAGAAGTCTGAAGACCCGCACATCCAGACATATGAAGTAGCTTCTTCCCCACAGCTACTAGACTCCTCAACTACTCTCCCTTGGACTGATCTGTTCCCTGTAAGAACATTATTCACGATGCCATAAGCTGCATCATGTATTTGCTTTGTTCGGCCCTTATTCCACACTGTAACCAATCACTATTTGTCGATGTACTATTTGTAAATGTATTCTGTCGAGTATTATTTTGTCTACAATGTACGTACTGTGTACATTCCCTTGGCCACATAAAAATACTTTTCACTGTACTGCGGTAAATGTGCCAATAAATCAATCAATGCTATGTCATAGACATTTTTGAGACTGATTTGTGACTGTCTATTCTTTCTCCTAAAATAACGCAGTGAGACATCAGGGTGAGATTTTCCGACCCCCCCGCCGGGTCGGAGAATCGCCGGGGGCTGGCATGAATCCCACCCCCGCCGGTTGCCGAATTCTCCGGCACCGGATATTCGGCGGGGGCGGGAATCGCGCCACGCCGGTTGGCCGCCCCCCCCGCTATTCTCCAGCCCGAATGGGCCAAAGTCCCGCTGCTAAAATGCCTGTCCCGCCGGCGTAGATTAAACCACCTACCTTACCGGCGGGACAAGGCGGCGCGGGCGGGCTCCGGGGTCATGGGGGGGGGGGGCGCGGGGCGATCTGGCCCCGGGGGGTGCCCCCACGGTGGCCTGGCCTGCGATTGGGGCCCACCGATCCGCGGGCGTGCCTGTGCCGTGGGGGCACTCTTTCCCTTCCGCCTTCGCCACGGTCTCCGCCATGGCGGAGGCGGAAGAGACTCCCTCCACTGCGCATGCGTGGGAATGCCGTCAGCGGCCGCTAACGCTCCCGCGCATGTGCCGCCCGGAGATGTCATTTCCGCGCCAGCTGGCGGGGCGCCAAAGGCCTTTCCCGCCAGCTGGCGGGGCGGAAATTCTTCCCGCGGGCCTAGCTCCTTAAGGTTGGGGCTCGGCCCCCCAAGATGCGGAGCATTCCGCACCTTTGGGGCGGCGCGATGCCCGACTGATTTGCGCCGTTTTGGGCGCCAGTCGGCGGACATCGCGCCGATACCGGAGAATTTTGCCCATGATGACGAACAGAGTAACAATGTGTTAAAAGGTCATTCAATTAGCCTGGAAACCATTTTGGATCCTTAGCTGCTCCAGTCAATTATCAAGCCATTTGATTCTTCTCAACTTGCCTTTCCAGTAAAGTTTCAGCTTTACCTGGTGACTGGTTTTACATATGGACGAATAAAAAAGGTTCCCAGCGAAAAGTATTGGAGTTGGCTAAGGTTTCACCTTTCATAAGATAGTGGCTCAAGTGGTTGCTGCTAACTCGGTAATGTCTCCCAGCTGGGTCTGATTTACTGGGACTTACGAATAACAAATAAGAAAATCTACCCTGCATTGTTCCCCAATCTGACATTTCCTTTAAACTAAACTTACTTTGTAAATCTAATTTAAGTTCCAACTTCTCTTTTAATTGGACCAATTAGGTTACACTCGGTTGCCCTCATGTCATCTGCCCCAAGAATCTAACTCTTTTAAAGAGGTACAGTAAATGGAAAATTAAATCAGAACATAAAAACAAAGGAAACCTTACAAATTAAGTCATAATATTAGGAGTATGCCCACCAAATGCCTTAAGAACACCACTGTGAACCAGGTTGACCTCCGCCAGGGTTAAATTCCGCTCCCTTGCTGACCTCATCTGCTATACTTAGCTGCATTTTAGAAAAATTATGGTCTGTACTTCTCAACGTCGATAAATATTTCTCTCTGGTGCTTAACTGGAACCCTGTTTTTTGCTGAATTTGTAGATCTCAGCAAGCAGTGGTGGTGGTTGTTATCGATGGTGTAGAGTGGTGGTGGGTGGGGGGGAGGAAAACGTCAAGCCAGTGCACCCTTTAACATCCAGATTCACTCATGATGCATGGTCATTTGGGTGATGAAGCATTACACCTGAAACATTGACCTTTGTGTCCTCCACACTTTGATTGCATCTCTAAGTATCTCCAAGCATTTTCATTTTCGGTTTGGGCTGAAGTATTTCTTTGCTTTCAAATCAAAATGGATTGACTTTGATATTTAAAAGCAATGGTGGTGTCCATCACTCATGTGCTCCTGTCAGGGTGCTCTTAGAAATACATGGTTCATTGCCTGACGGTTCCCATTCAATTATCAAGCTATTTGGGTTCTTCCCTGTTGCATAATCATTTTCCACTAAAATTGGACTATATTTACGGTCGCTAGTTTCTGAAAACCCTATAGGTGGTAAAGCCTTTTCAGCTTTACTGAACGAGTGGTTTTACACCTGAGGCAGAACAGGCTAGGCGAATGCAAAATTGGCGGTCCTGACAGGAAAACTCAAGAAGCTCAACACCATCCAGGATGTAGCACCCACTTATATGGCAACTCAACCACCACCTTAAACATTCACACCCTCCTACATCGGTGCACCCTGGCTGTCATGTGTACTGCATGCAAGATGCAACGCAGCAACCCTCCAACGCACCTTCGACAGCTCCTTTCAAGAGAAGGCTGAGATCTGAGCTGATAGAAATCTTTGAAATGGTGAAGGGGTTCAATGGGGTAGACATGGAAAAGGCGTTACCACCTTTGGGTTTTCAGAAACTAGCGACCGTAAATATAGTCCAATCAATGCAATAGGGAATTCAGAAGAAAATATTACCCAAAGAGTGTTAAGAATGTGTAAGGTGCTCCCACAAAGAATAGTTGAGGCATGTAGGATTTATGTGTTTAAGGGGAAACTAGATGAGCATATGAGAAAGAAAATAATAGAAGAGTATGTTGATAGAGTTAGATTAAGATAGGGTGGGAGGAGATTTATGTGGAGCATGAACCAGCACAGACCAGTTGGGCTGAATGGCCTGTGTTATGATGCAGTTGTAACTTTGATGCGACACTCAAAAGTCAGATGGGAGAAAGTTCCAAATACTTAGGAATACTTACTGTGGCTTAAGGTGATCTTGCAGTCAGAGATTTGGGAGGCAGGTAACGAATTAGAAATCTTCAGAACTGAATGTTTTCAACATGAGGAATAAGAATACAAGAATGTGTGGAACACAGAATTAACCAACAGGGACATTCCATCCTCAGAGGATTCAGATTCCACAATCGCCCATGGATCTGACCCAATCCTTTAATCTTGTGGTGAATTTTTCTACTTTTTGGGTGGGATTCTCTGGTCCCCCAGTCGAGTGTTCCTCAGCAACCCCCCGTTTGCTGGAGGCGGGTTTCTCTCTTCCCGACACTTGCCAATAGGATTTCCCATTGAAGCCACAGCACGCTGTCAGGAAACCCACAGACAGGGGTATGCTGCCAGTGGGGAAAGAGAATCCCAATGGGCAGAGAATTCCAGCCTTTATCTTTAGATCGGGGGCACGATCAAACAGTCTCATTGGGCAAAATTTTCCGGAAACGGCGCGATGTCCACCCACTGGCGCCCAAAACGGCGCCAATCAGACGGGCATCGCGCCACCCCAAAGGTGCAGAATGCTCCGCATCTTTGGGGGCTGAGCCCCAACATTGAGGGGCTAGGCCGACGCCGGAGGAATTTCCGCCCCGCCAGCTGGCGGAAAAGGCCTTTGGTGCCCCGCCAGCTGGCGCGGAAATGACATCCCCGGGCGGCGCATGCGCGGGAGCGTCAGCGGCCGCTGACAGTTTCCCGCGCATGCGCAGTGGAGGGAGTCTCTTCCACCTCCGCCATGGTGGAGACCGTGGCGGAGGCGGAAGGGAAAGAGTGCCCCCACGGCACAGGCCCGCCCGCGGATCGGTGGGCCCCGATCGCGGGCCAGGCCACCGTGGGGGCACCCCCCAGGGTCAGATCGCCCCGCGCCCCCCCCAGGACCCCAGAGCCCGCCCACGCCGCCTTGTCCCGCTGGTAAGATAGGTGATTTAATTTACGCCGGCGGGACAGGCAATTTATCGGCAGGACTTCGGCCCATCCGGGCCGGAGAATCGAGCGGGGGGGCCCGCCAACCGGCGCGGCGTGATTCCCGCCCCCGCCGAATATCCGGTGCCGGAGACTTCGCCAACCGGCGGGGGCGGGATTCACGCCAGCCCCCGGCGATTCTCCGACCCAGTGGGGGGTCGGAGAATGTCGCCCATTGTGTCCGACTCAGTGACGCAACAAGGTCGTAAATCTCACGAGAAGCCTCTCGCGAGATTTGCAATGCTTCGAATGCCTCGCGAGTTCTCACGACCTTCCGAGAGATGTCATGAAGCGAGATCCGTTTGCCGCCCAATTATCCTGAGGCCCACGGTCGAACTCCTGCGTATGGGAGATGTCGCCAAGGCACCGTTTAGCACTGGTCTGCACAAACATGGACCAGGCATAATGGCAACTGGTGGGTCGCCCAGGCTATTGGAGGCCCCCTGGGGGTCGGGTTCTGGGCAGGGCGGTACCTTGGCACTCCCGCTGTCACCTCGGCACCTTGGCACTGCCAACCTGGCACCTTGACAGTTCCACCTGGGCACCCTTGCAGTACCAGGCTGACGGGCACTGCCACTGTGTCAGGTTGCCCATGACAGGGATTGGGCCCTGGGGGCAACCTGCTCTTAAGAGGTGAGGTGAGGGGGGGTTCAAGGACATTCTACGCGGTAAGCTGGGGGGGGGGTCAGGAGGCTGCGGTGGGGTGGTTGAGGGGGTCGAGAGATCGGAGCGGCATTTGAAAATGGCACCCCGATCTCATCCTTGTCAGTGCAGCCTCGGCGGGATGTTCCCCGCAGGGCCCCCAAAAAATAAAATCCTGTTTGATAGCAAGGTCATTCTTGGCATTGAGAAACACCCCACTATTCGCGCCCAAAACAAACTCTTTTTTTCGTTAAATCATGCCCCAGATATATTCCATCTGAAGTAATGAATACAAAACATATTGAGGGGAGAAACAATCTTAATTTTCCTATGGTAACTGCAGCCTTCCTGAATACCCATATCAGCCATGATTGAATGGCGGAGCAGACTCGATGGGCCGAATGGCCTAATTCTGCTCTTATGTTTTATGGTCTTGTGAATGTTGCCTTGTATGGCGAAATAAAAAGCTTGTTGGACGAGATTTTTTGGTGGATCTTTCTTCTGCCAACTGTTATACTATTGAGCAGGGTTTAGCCCCTTTCCTCCAGGTCATTTCCTGCAACCCTGGATATGAAAGAGGAAAAACCTAAATTAAAAGCACAATGCTGAGGGGTGGCATGGTGGCGCAGTGGTTAGCACTGATGCCGACGGGTGCTGAGGCTCCAGGTTCGATCCCGACCCTGGGTCACTGTCTGTGTGGAGTTTGCACATTATCCCCATGTCTGCGTAGGTCTCACCCCCACAACCCAAAGATGTGCACGTTAGGTGGATTGGCCACGCTAAATTTACTATATATAAAAAAAAACATTTTTAAAAAAGCAAAATGTTGCGGATGCTGGGAAGTGTGAAATAAAAACGAAAAATGCTGGATAGACTCAGCAGGTCAGGCACCATCTGTGGAGAGAGAAACAGAGTTAACGTTTCGTGACTCTTCTTGTAGAGGGGCAAATTTAGAAGAAAAACCTCACAGTCAGATAAATATTCCATCTCTCATCTTAACTTCCACCTTCTCTTTCTGCTGTGGATATTTATCCTCTGAACTTGAAAACAGAAACAGCAAGGAATACACAGCAGGCCAGTCATCACCACAGAAACATAGAAAGCTTATGGCACTGAAGGAGGCCATTTTGTTTTGTGGCTTTTCTTGCGGCCTAATCTACACTGGGAAGGTGTGGTAGTCACCACTGATGTATATATTTGGTGATTTGTGGTAAGGCCCCTGTACGACAGGTACGGGGGTAGTTCCCTGCCTGCTGGCTCCGCCCAGTAGGCGGAGTATAAATATGTGTGCTCCCCATACAGCAAATCAAGTCTGACTCAGGTAAGTTGATCCAACATTACTTTTTTACACTATATACATGATAAACTACTAGGTAAGTACATAAATCTCTTGTGCGCAGACTATTCCACCTCTCTAACTGAGTCCCTGACTGCTGTTGATACCTCAGAATACACATCACTAGCTAATTACTATAGCTACTCACCCAATGGGCGAGATTCTCTGACCACCCACCGGGTCGGAGAATCGCCGGGGGCTGGCGTGAATCCCGCCCCCGCCGGTTGCCGAAGTCTCCACCACCGGATATTCGACGGGGGCGGGTATCGCGCCGCGCCGGTTGGCGGGCCCCCCTGCTCGATTCTCCGGCCCGCATTGGGCCGAAGTCCCGCCGCTAAAATGCCTGTCCCCCCGGCGTAAATTAAACCACCTACCTTACCGGCGGGAAAAGGCGGTGCGGGCGGGCTCCGGGGTCCTGGGGGGGGGGGCGCGGGGCGATCTGGCCCCGGGGGGTGCCCCCAAGGTGGCCTGGCCCGCGATCGGGGCCCACCGATCCGTGGGCGGCCTGTGCCGTGGGGGCACTCTTTCCCTTCCGCCTCCGCCACGGTCTCCACCATGGCGGAGGCGGAAGAGACTCCCTCCACTGCGCATGCGTGGGAATGCCGTCTGCGGCCGCTGACGCTCCTGCGCATGCGCCACCCGGAGATGTCATTTCCGTGCCAGCTGGCGGGGCACCAAAGGCCTTTTCCGCCAGCTGGCGGGGTGGAAATTCGTCCGGCGCCGACCTAGCCCCTCAATGTTGGGGCTCGGCCCCCAAAGATGCACATTCTGCACCTTTGGGGCGGCGCGATGCCCGTCTGATTTGCGCCGTTTTGGGCGCCAGTCGGCGGACATCGCGCCGTTTCCGGAGAATTTTGCCCAATATGTTACATCTTCCCCCACGTATAATGTCGGTTAGCTCAGTTGGCTGGACCGCTGGTTTGTGATGCAGAGCAATGACAACAGCGTGGATTCAATTCCTGCACTAGCTGAGGTATTTCATGAACTTCTCAACTTAGCCTGTTGCCTGAGGTGTGGTAACCCTCAGATTAATTCACCACCAGTCAGCTCTCCCCCCCAAAGGAGATGGCCGATGGGACTGTGGCGACATTTCATACTGTTAAA